>NC_091623.1:16875000-17500000 GCF_027580195.1 Bos mutus
AGTCCATAACATTAGCTTCAAATTCTGTCGCTGGTATGGTGTATCAATACTTTGTTACTATGCAGTTGCCAAATTATGTCTGATTCTTTGTGACTCCATGGACTGCAGCATGACATTCTTCTGTGTCCTTCACTATTTCCTAGAGTTTCTCAAATTCACATCAATTGCGTCTGTGATGCTATTTAATCATCTCATCCTCTGCCGTCCCCTTCTCCTTTGCCTACAATTTTTTTCCCACCATCAGGGTCTTTTCCAATGGGTCAGCTCTTCACATCAGGTGGCCAAAATATTGGAGCTTCAAGTTCAGCATCAGTCTTTCCAATGAATATAGGGTTAATTCCCTTTAGGTTTGACTGGCTTGATCTTGCAGTCCAAGGGACTCTCAAAAGTCTTCTCCAACACCACAGTTCAAAAGCATAATTCTTCAGTGTTCAGCCTTTTTTATGATCCAAATCTTACATCCACACATGACCACTGGAAAAACCATAGCTTTGACTAGACAGACCTTTGTCAGCAAAGTAATGTCTCTGCTTTTCAATATGCTGTCTAGGTTTGTCATAGCTTTTTTCCCAAGGAGCAAGCGTCTTTTAATTTCATGGCTGCAGTCACTATCTGCAGGGATTTTGGAGCCCAAAAAATAGTCTCTCACTGTTTCCTCTGTTTCCCTATCTATTTGCCATGAAGTGATGATACTAGAGGCCAGTATATTTGTTTTCTGAATGTTGAGTGTTAAGCCAACATTTTACTTTCCTCTTTGACCCTCATCAAGAGGCTCTTTAGTTCCTCTTCAATTTCTGACATGAAAGTGGTATCACCTGCATATCTGAGGTTGTTGATATTTTTTCCAGCAACTGATTCCAGCTTGTGATTCATCCAGCCCAGCATTTCACATGAATGTTAATACCTAAGGACCCCTCAAGTTCAGTAGTCATACATGACTTGCAATAGTACCATAAACATCTTAGTTATGAGCCTTAGTGAAAACATTACAGATATCAGTATAGGTAATGAACACTGTTTATTGAGATTCCTAAAGCATTATACTAAAATCCTAGTTAAGAAGACGCAATGAGAACAGAATTTTGTGTTTTTCTTTCTGGCTTACTTCACTCTGTATAATAGGCTCCAGTTTCATCCACCTCATTAGAACTGATTCAAATGTGTTCTTTTTAATGACTGAGTAATACTCCATTGTGTATATGTACCACAGCTTTCTTATCCATTCAAAAAATAATAATAATAAAAAAAATTTTTTAAAGCACAACAATAAAGTTTAGAAAAGAAAAAAAAGAACAGAATTTTGAGAGAAGATTCCTTAAGAAAGGAAAGTTGAGTGAAAGAATAACAAGACAAAGTAAAATGTAAGCAGATATATTTGAAAATCGCCACAATGGTTTACATCCACTGATTTCAGCAAGTCTTAGGTGACACATTTTACTTTCCTGAAAAGTACTTGAAGAAATATATGCTGCAGCATAGCAAAGCAAATTCCTGGTCCACTACTTAACCAACTCTATTGATTGAAAAATAAGTTTATTCACACAAAAGGTAAGTACCTACCTTACAAAGTACCCAGCCTTTGCTTGCAAGGTGGTAGTGATGGATTAGTCTCTAAGTCATGTCTGACTTTTGTGACACCATGGACTGTAACCCTCAAGCTCCTCTATCTATTGGATTTCCCAAGCAAGAATGCTGGAGTGGGTCACAATTTCCTTCTCCACGGGATCTTCTCTACCCAGGGATCAAAATGCACCTCTTGAATTGGAAGGCAGATTCCTTACTGCTGAGCCACCAGAGAAGCCCTTGGTTGCATATCAATCATCAATTAATATGTTGCTATTACAATGATTAATATTTTGCAGAAAGTTGTTTCAACAGAAATTGCTATGAATCTTTATGAGGATCTTGAAATAACAAACAATCTGTTGGTTTAGAGGATGTTCATCTTTGTGGGGCAGTAGAGAGAGAAGGTTCAGTTTATATAAAAGAAGATGTTCTAGAAAAATGATGCATTATTTAACAGCTATTTGGCATTGGCTTTATAAGTTGATGAAATTAGTTTGAATATTAATATGTAGTTTGAGAACAGTTTATTATCAACTTTTGGTAATTGAAAAAATTGAATCTGAATATGTACTGTCTAGAACCAATAAATACACTGAATATTACAGCAATTACATACCTCAAAGCTGAAGATCTAGAATATGCATTTGATTAATAGAATAGCATGACTGGAACAATAAGGAAGAAGTCATTTAGTAGGTGAAATAAATCATTGTATGACTATCATATATCCCCACAAAAGTGGTATTTTGGTTATGGATAGGTGACAGTTCTTTAACAAAAGCTATGATGATGATGATTCCTGAAATGTCTTAGCATTCATTCACATATTTTGGGGGCTTCGCAGGTGGCGATAGTGGTAAGGAATCTGCCTGTCAACGGAGGACACACAAAAGACACAAGTTTGACCCCTGGGTCCTGAAGATCCCATGGAGTGGAAAAAGGCAACCCACTCCAATATTCTTGCCTGGAAAATTCCATGGACAGAGCAGTCCGGCAAATTGCAGTCCATGGGGCCACAGAGAGCCAGACATGATTGAGCAACTGAGCACACATACAAATACACACATATACATACATATTTTCAAGTTATTTTTCTTTGTTTTAATGCATAGGTTTGTAAGTCATTTACTCTCTCCTTTGAATAAAGTAACCGAAGAGTAGGCATATATATAGTTACAAATCCTTTGTACTTCTTAGATAACAAGATACAAAATCTAAGACTTTACTGGTCATATAAAGAAAAGGGATCTTTGATAATTGTATTTCTTTGTTTCTATTTCTTTTCTTGCATGCGGCTGCTAAGTCGCTTCAGTCGTGTCCAACTCTGTGAGACCCCATAGACAGCAGCCCACCAGGCTCCCCCGTCCCTGGGATTCTCCAGGCAAGAACACTGGAGTGGGTTGCCATTTCCCTCTCCAATGCATGAAAGTAAAAACTGAAAGTGAAGTCGCTCAGTCGTGTCCGACCTTCAGCGACCCCATGGACTGCAGCCCACCAGGCTCCTCCATCCATGGGATTTTCCAGGCAAGAGTACTGGAGTGGGGTGCCATTGCCTTCTCCATTTCTTTTCTTGCATAGCAAATAATATAATCACTGCAATAATTGAATGATTTCAATCATATAATTATTCCATTAATCTATCTAGTATCTTTTGTTGTATCAATACTATTTACAATTATTCTAATATAAAAAACTTCTAATTACATGTCAATTTTTTTCAATTTTTATCTCACCATTAGAATCACTGTATGTGAGAAAATACTAATACAATACTTTATATGATAATTTTATTTCATATTATTTCTTGGGCCCAAATTTCCAAAATAATAATAAATAATAAAAATATGGTGCATGTGTGTGTGTGTATGTGTGTGTATGCAGAGGTTAATCTAATATTTTAGGGACTACCTCTACCATTTCATATTCAAATAATGTGACCATGAAGTTGCAATAGATATTTAGTGACTTTCTAAAGAATAAAAGAGATGACAGTTGTTTGCTGGGATTAAATATAAAATGATCTCAAATTATAATCACTGAACTTGGAAATCAGCTTAGAATTAGTTTATATTATGTCATCATCTAACAAATGAATATACCCAGCTGGAGCAGTTCATAATTTATTGACTTGACATTTTTTGCAGTCAAAATTTTGAGTATATACAACTTTATATTAGTAATCAGTACGAAAATGAAATTCAAAGCATCCAATATATTTGATTTATTATTCTACTGAGCCTGAAGCCAAATAAATATGTTGCCTAACCATTTGGCAATATAAATATTCATCACCATCAGGGTGAGATGGATTCACCACCAGCATGTGTCTTTTAGGCAGTAATGTTATTTAGTAGAAAGTTCTCAGAATACTACAGTGACTAACTTTGTCATAAAATGTTTTTACAGTTATAACACAGAGGTCTGGTTTTTGCTATTCTGTTTCAATTTTCTGGGAAAACAAAGTGTCCATGTTCTATGAGAAGCAGAGAAGAGTAAGAAAGTATACATTTGTAATAATTTTCCATACAGACTTAAATTTTATATACTGGGTTATATTTTGAAAGATAATATATATGTGTGTATATATATATATATAATATAAACAACCTTTTTATTGAACAGTTTATCTTACTTTTTTTTTCTTATATACTTTGTAGTGGTTTCATGTCATTGTTATTTCACATAAGCAAGAACTATGGCTCAGAATTTAGTGACAGAAAAATTCTTACCAGGCAGGAGGAGAAGGGGACGACAGAGGATGAGATGGCTGGATGGCATCTCTGACTCGATGTATGTGAGTCTGGGTGAACTCCGGGAGTTGGTGATGGACAGGGAGGCTTGGCCTGCTGCGATTCATGGGGTGGCAAAGAGTCGGACACGACTGAGCAACTGAACTGAACTGAACTGATATCCGGGTACTAGGAAGAAAGTTAATCTGAGAGCTAAAAGTAGTAATAAAGCTAGAACTCTTATAGAATGGATTCTGAGACTGTTTTGGAAAGAGTTCTAGAAGTAGTTGTAAGTATGAGAAAGTATATGACAGATAAATTATTGTGGTAGATTGTATGTATTACTTTCTTATCACCTAAACAAAGTACTCATTTTTTTCTTTCTTTTTTTTTGTTTTTTGCTAAATTGATTTTTGAAGATAGATGGAATTTGTTTTAAAAAAAAGCACTGTTTCACAGAAGACCAAAGCATGAGCTTCTATTTTCAATGGGGAATATATTTCTGCATTTATGTTTCTTGCTATGTCAATGTTCATCTTTATATTTGTACACATTCACATGCTTATATCTATTTATATTTATATGTTTTTGAAAGTAGTGTTTATAGACATCATATTTTATTGAATCATAACTATAAAAGAATTATTTCCAGTTAACAAAAATTAAAATTAATTAAAGTGTGAATTAAAATGTAATTCACACTTCTAAAGTGTCCACAATAAATTAGATCATTTACTTAAATTGGAGAAGGAAATGGCAACCCACTCCAGTATTCCTGCCTGGTGAATCCCATGGACGGAGGGGCCTCGTGGGCTATAGTCTATGGGGCTGCAGAGAGTCGGACATGACTAAGCAACTAACACACACACACACTTAGATTACTTTTAATTTTTATAATGATAAATAAGAATATTACACCCATTAACTTGCTCATTATAAGACAACAAATACTTTGTTGACTGAGGATTTGAAGTAATATATTTTCTGTTTGGTGTTTATTTATGCAATATTTGACTTCCTTGAGTAAAACAGAATACCACTAAAGACAGTGTTCTTTTCTTCAATGATTGTATATTTTCTTAAATATACAATTAAGTTTATTGTAAAAATGTACTTAGCAGCCCAAATAAAATATGATTTCCTTGAAAGAAGATCATAAACTGAATGAGGTCTCACTATAGGTAACATCTAAGCAAACAAAAATAGGATAAGTAATTGATTAGGTCACTGTTAGAATTCCTAACTGGAAAAAAAAAATACTGTGTAGTTATGTTACTTCATTACTCAGAGATTCTTTTATTTTTATTGAAGCAGAGTTGATTTATAATATTGTGTTAGTTTCAAGGGTATCTTGATTCATCAGATCAGATCAGTTGCTCGGTCGTGTCCGACTCTTTGCAACTCCATGAATCAAAGCATGCCAGGCCTCCCTGTCCATCACCAACTCCCGGAGTTCACTCAGACTCACGTCCACCGAGTCAGTGATGCCATCCAGCCATCTCATCCTCTGTCGTCCCCTTCTCCTCCTGCCCCCAATCCCTCCCAGCATCAGAGTCTTTTCCAATGAGTCAACTCTTTGCATGAGGTGGCCAAAGTACTGGAGTTTCAGCTTTAGCATCATTCCTTCCAAAGAAATCCCAGGGCTGATCTCCTTCAGAATGGACTGGTTGGATCTCCTTGCAGTCCAAAGGACTCTCAAGAGTCTTCTCCAACACCACAGTTCAAAAGCATCTTGATTCATAACTAGTACAAATTTAAATTCTACTTATAAGGAGATAGATGAGAAAATTTTAATATATTTTATGTATACTTTAAAAATGAATCCTCAATACTTCATTTTTTCTAAAAAATCTATGATTTGCAAATTTTAAGTAACCACCATTTCTTTGCTACTACGAAAAATGACTAAAAAGATAATATTTTGACCATTTAAAATATCAAATCATATCAATGCAGTTTTTCTAACCTTTCAAAAACTAAATTTGTCACACTAGATTCAAAAGATAAAAGCTATAATTTCAGTTGCATTTATTGTGCTCTCTGAATTTCAAGAGAAAATTAACTAATGTGGAAGTAAACACTGCCTAATAACACCCTAACATTAACCTCTTTTCATATATTCGTCAATCTGTTAATTATTATTCATCAAAAGTTCTGCATGATTAGAGATGAGAAAAATAGGGTCAGAGGACTCATGATCGTAGCAATAGAGACAATAACAGTTAAGATCACCAGCTGTTGCTATCCCTGCTATACTTGATATTTATGATTCTGAAAATAACAGAGCAGCTTATAAAACAGTACAAAGATGTAACTATGGTGAACATTTTTAAAGGAAAGGATTTTTGGTCTTAAATGAGGGTTGGTTTATTAGATTCAATTCAGTTCAGTTCAGTCACTCAGTCGTGTCTGACTCTTTGTGACCCCATGAATCGCAGCACACCAGGCCTCCCTGTCTATCACTAACTCCTGGAGTTTACCCAAACTCATATCCATTGAGTTGGTGATGCCATCCAACCATCTCATCCTCTGTCATCCCCTTCTCCTCCTGCCCTCAGTCTTTCCCAGTATCAGGGTCTTTTCAAATGAGTCAGCTCTTTGCATCAGGCGGCCAAAGTATTGCAGTTTCAGCTTCAACATCAGTCCTTCCAATGAACACCCAGAACTGATCTCCTTTAGGATGGATTGATTGGATCTCCTTGCAGTCCAAGGGACTCTCAAGAGTCTTCTCAATGCCATTGTTCAAAAGCATCAATTCTTTGGTACTCAGCTTTCTTTATAGTCCAACTCTCACATCCATATTAGATTAAAAGGAGAAAAAAAGAAATGGAAAATGGGCAAACATGGATGAAATATAAAGAAAGAGAAAGAACAAGTTATTAGGGGATCATCTTTATTTAAAGACAATTATTAGGGTGTTGCTTCCCTCATAGTTCAGTCAGTAAAGAATCTGTCTGCAACTCAGGAGACCTGGGTTTAATCCTGGGTCATGAAGATCCTCTGGAGAAGGAAATGGCAACACAGTCCAGTACTCTTGCTTGGAGAATCCCATGGACAGAAGAGCCTGGCTACAGTCCATGGGATTGCAAGAGTCAGACACGACTTAGAGACTGAAAAACCAGCCATTATTAGGGTGTTTGGTTCTGTTACTCCAGAACCAAGTCCTAGGGACATCAATCAACAAATGTTAATATATTCTAATAATTATAACAAATGCTTTTATTTTATCAATATAACATGCATTAACTGATGTCTTATTTTAAATCAGCAGCATTTTTTTGAGGCTTAGACTTAAACTTTTGTAAGATACTAGATTTAGAGTGGTCCTTATCTTAGGAATAGTGTAGCCCCTCTATCATGATGGAAACCATTGAAAATATTTAATAAAATGTCCATATACGTAAATATCTTTCTCTACTCTGAGTAGCATGTTTGAATGATTCACAGACCTGAGGGAGTTCAGTGAATTTTCCAGCTTACAATTTCCCATTAATTGTCATTTATATGGTAGTCTTTCTTTGCCTAGCTTCCTGAAGTTCAATCTAGTGCATTTTGAGTTTGATATTCAGCCAAACATTATGTATCTCTTAAGTAGAATTATGAAGCTCTTTTCCTGCAAAGACCCCTCTTCTCCAGACTCTACTTAGAAAATTCTAGTTCCCATGTTGTTCAGTCGTTCAGTTGTGTCCAACTCTTTACAACCCTACGGATTGCAGCATGCTAGGCCTCCCTGTCCCTCACCATCTCCCAGAGTTTGCTCAAGCTCATGTCCATTGATTTGGAGATGCCATCCAACCATCTCATCTTCTGTCATTCCCTTCTCCTGCCTTCAATCTTTACCAGCATCAGGGACTTTTCTAATGAGTCAGCTCTTCCCATCTGAGGTCCAGAGTATTGAAGTTTAAGCTTCAGCATTAGTCCTTCCAATGAATATTCAGGGTTGATTTCCTTTAGGATTGACTGGTTTTACCTCCTTGCTGTCCAAGGTACTCTTAAGTCTTCTCCACAGTTCAAAAACTTCAATTCTTTGGCACTCAGACTTCTTTATAGTACAACTCTCTCATCTATGCAAGATTACTGGAAAAAAAAATAATAACTTTGACAACATGGACCTTTGTTGGAAAAGAATGTGCCTATTTCTAATACACTGTCTTGGTTTATCATTGTTTTTCTTCCAAGGAGCAAGACTCCTTTAATTTCATGGCTGCAGTCACTGTCCACAGTGATTTTGGAGCCAGGAAAATAAAGTCTCTCATTGTTTCCATTGTTTCCCCATCTATTTGCCATTAAGTAATAGGACCAGATGCCATGGTGTTTGTTTTTTGAATGTTGAGTTTTAAGCCAGCTTTTTCACTCTCCACTTTCATCTTGATTCCAGCTTGTGCTTTGTTCAGTCCAGCACTTCCCATGACGTACTCTGAATATTAGTTAAATAAGCAGGGTGACAATATACAGCCTTGAGGGACTCCTTTCCCAATTTGGAACCTGTATGCTGTTCCAAGTCCAGTTCTAACAGTTGCTCCTTTACCTGTGTACAGGTTTCACAGGAGGCAGGTATGGTTGTCTAGTATTCTCTTCTCTTTAAAAAGTTTTCCAATATTTTGGGAGGTGGGTCATAGAGGATCTGGCTGTGGTTTATGTCAGAGAATGTTTTGCCTATGTTTTACTCTAGGAGTTTTATAGTTTCTGGTCTTATGTTTAGATATTTAATCCATTTTGAGTTTATTTTTGTGTACGGTGTTAGAAAGTGTTCTAGTTTCATTCTTTTACAAGTGGTTGACCAGTTTTCCCAGCAACACTTGTTAAAGAGATTGTCTTTTCTCCATTGTATATTCTTGCCTCCTTTGTCAAAGATAAGGTGTCCATAGGTACATGGATTTATCTCTGGGCTTTCTATTTTGTTCCATTGATCTATACTTCTGTCTTTGTGTAGAGACTGAAGTCAGGCAGGTTGATTCCTCCAGTTCCATTCTTCTTTCTCAAGACTGCTTTGGCTATTTGAGGTTTTTTGCATGTTCATACAAACTGTGAAATTATTTGTTTTAGTTCTCTGAAAAATACCGTTGGTAGCTTGATAGGGATTTCATTGAATCTATAGATTGCTTTGGCTAGTACACTCATTTTCACTATATTGATTCTTCTGATCCATGAACATGGATATTCTCCATCTGTTTGTGTCCTCTTTGATTTCTTTCACCAGTGTTTTATAGTTTTCTATATATAGGTCTTTTGTTTCTTTAGGTAGATATATTCCTAAGTATTTTATTCTTTTCATTGCAATGGTAAATGGAATTGTTTCCTTAATTTCTCTTTCTGTTTTCTCATTGTTAGTGTATAGGAATGCAAGGGATTTCTGTGTGTTGATTTTATATCCTGCAACTTTACTATATTCATTGATTAGCAAGATCCTGTATACCCACCTCCCAGAATATTGGAAATAAAAGCAAAAATAAACAAATGGGACCTAATTAAAATTAAAAGCTTCTGCACAACAAAGGAAACTACAAGCAAGGTGAAAAGACAGCCTTCAGAATGGGAGAAAATAAAGCAAATGAAGCAACTGACAAACAACTAGTCTCAAAAATATACAAGCAACTCCTGCAGCTCAATTCCAGAAAAATAAATGACCCAATCAAAAAGTGGGCCAAAGAACTAAACAGACATTTCTCCAAAGAAGACATACAGATGGCTAACAAACATATTAAAAGATGCTCAACATCACTCATTATCAGAGAAATGCAAATCAAAACCACAATGAGGTACCATTTCACACCAGTCAGAATGGCTGCCATCCAAAAGTCTACAAGCAATAAATGCTAGAGAGGGTGTGGAGAAAAGGGAACCCTCTTACACTGTTGGTGGGAATGCAAACTAGTACAGCCACTATGGAGAACAGTGTGGAGATTCCTTAAAAAACTGGAAATAGAACTGCCATACAACCCAGCACACCCACTGCTGGGCATACACACCGAGGAAACCAGAATTGAAAGAGACACGTGTACCCCAATGTTCATTGCAGCACTGTTTATAATATCCAGGACATAGAAGCAACCTAGATGTCCATCAGCAGACGAATGGATAAGAAAGCTGTGTTACATATACACAATGGAATATTACTCAGCCATTAAAAAGAATACATTTGAATCAGTTCTAATGAGGTGAATGAAACTGGAGCCTATTATACAGAGTGAAGTAATCCAGAAAGAAAAACACCAGTACAGTATACTAACGCACATATATGGAATTTAGAAAGATGGTAACGATAACCCTGTATGCGAGACTGCAAAAGAGACACAGATGTATAGAACAGTCTTTTGGACTCTGTGGGAGGGTGAGGGCGGGATGATATGGGAGAGTGGCATTGAAACATGTAAGTTATTACATGTGAAACGAATCGCCACTCCACGTTCGATGGATGAGACACGGTGCTTGGGGCTGGTGCACTGGGATGACCCAGAGGGATGGGATGGGGAGGGATGTGGGAGGGGGATTCAGGATGGGGAACACATGTACACCCATGGCAGATTCATGTCAATGTATGGCAAAACCAATACAGTATTGTAAAGTAAAATCATTAATAAATAAATAAAACTGAAAAAAAAAAGTTTTCACATTTTTTTGTGAGCTACACAGTTAAAAGCTTTAGCATAGTCAATGAAGCAGAAGTAGATGTTTTTATGGAATTCTCTAGCTTTCTCTGTAATCCAATGAGTGTTGTTTGGCTCTAGGTGAGTGATCACACCATTATGGTTATCCAGGTCATTAAGATCTTTTTGTATAGTTCTGTGTATTCTTCCGTTTTCTTAACATCTTCTGCTTCTGTTAGGTCCATACAGGTTTTGTTCTTTATTGTGCCTATTTTTGTATGAAATATCCCTTTGGTATCTCTCATTATCTTAAAGAGTCTTTCCCGTTCCATTGTTTTCCTCTATATCCTTGCATTGTTCACTTAAAAAGGCTTTCTTATCTCTCCCTGCTATTATCTGGAACTCTGCATTCAACTGGGTATATCTTTCCTTTTGTCCTTTGCCTTTCACTTATCTTCTTTTCTCAGCTATTTGTAAGGCCTACTCACACAACATTTTTGTATTTCTTTTTCTTGGGGATATTCTTACTCCCTGTCTCCTGTACAGTGTCACAAACCTCCATCCACAGTTCATCAGGCACTCTGTCTATCAGATCTAGTCCCTTAAATCTATTTCTCACTTCCACTATATAATCATAAGGGATTTGATTTAGGTCATACCTGAATGGCCTACTGGTTTTCTCTATATTCAACTTAAGGTCTGAATTTTACCAATAAGGGGTTCATGATCTGAGCCATAGTCAGCTCATGGTCCTGTTTTTGATGACCATAAAGCATGTCTCCATCTTTGGCTACAAAGAATATAAACAATATAATTAGATATTGGCCATATGGTGATGTCCATGTGTACAGTGTTGTTGGAAGAGGGTGTTTGCTATGGCCAGCATGTTTTGAAAAACTTTGTTAGCCTTTGTCCTGCTTCATTCTGTACTCCCAGGCCAAACTTGCCTGTTACTCCAGATATCTCTTGACTTCCTTCCTTTGCATTCCAGTCCCCTGTGATGAAAGGATATCTTGTGTGTGTGTGTGTGTGTGTGTGTGTGTTAGTACTAGAAGGTCTTGTAAGTCATCGTAGAACTTTTCAACTTAATCTTCTTCATCATTAGTGGTTGGGGCCATGATTTAGATTACTATGATACTGAATGGTTTGCCTTGGAAACAAACTGAGATCATTCTGTTGCTTTTGAGATTGCAACCAAGTACTGCATTTTGGACCCTTTTGCTGACTATGAGGGCTACTCCATTTCTTCTAAGGGATTCTTGTCCACAGTAGTAGATACAATGGTCATCTGAATTAAATTTCCCTATTTCTACCCATTTTAGTTCACTGATTCTTAAAATGTTGATGTTCACTCTTGCCATCTCCTGTTTGCTGCTGCTAAGTCACTTCAGTTGTGTCCGACTCTGTGTGACCTCATAGACGGCAGCCCACCAGGCTCCCCCGTCCCTGGGATTCTCCAGGCAAGAACACTGGAGTGGGTTGCCATTTCCTTCTCCAATCTCCTGTTTGGCCACTTTCAGTTTACCTTTATTCACAGACATAACACTCCAGGTTCCTATGCAATATTGTTCTTATAGCACTTGACTTTCACTGCCAGACACATCCACAACTGGGTATTGTTTCCACTTTGGCTCAGCCTCTTTATTCCTTCTGGATATATTTTTCTGCTCTTCTCCAGGAGCATATTGAACACCTACTGACATGGGGGGTTCATCTTTCAGTCATGTATTTTTGCCTTTTCTTACAATTCATGGGGTTCTCAAGGCAAGAATGCTGAAGTGGTTTGCCATTCCGTTCTCCAATAGTTGCCATACTCTCCCTTAAAACAAATTTACATCTTTTCACCTTACCCAAATTAGTGGATTCTGTTCAGGTTCTCCTCCCTTTGCTATGGCCAGTAAATTAACTCCAAGCAGAAAAACAGTATTATGGTAGGGCTCATCTCACTGATTTTTTCTTTTCTCAGAGATCACAATCCTGCACTATATGTTGTCAAATATCTAAATGCAATGGTTGTATATATATTTTACCCAGTTCTCAAGTCATTTAATGTGGAAGGCTGAGTCTCATACAATTACTCTTTCATAGATAGAAATTGCATACGTTTTTACTCCCTGACCTTATCAATTAAAGAATCTAGCAATTGTTATTGAAGGGAAACCTGGGCACAGCCTTGGACCCCATGTATCCATATGAAACTCTTGGGTTTCTTTATTCTTAGCAACTATTCTTCATGGGTTTTATAGTCCCAAAGAATTAGCCTTCCTCCAGCACTTTGAACTGTCATATTTGCAGAAAGTAAAAGGAGCTGAATCAGATAAACTCTTGAATGTTTTCCTTTCTTCAGTGTCTTAATCCTTGGAGTTCTCATTACCTCCATAACTCTACAGCTTCAAAATGCTTAACTTTTATGCAAATGCTGTAGTTGTTTTGCTCTAAGCAATGGTATTGCTTTAGCTACTCTATGCCACTGGGAAAGAGAAGTTCTCACATGCATTTTCAAACTAGTTTCTCTTCCTCAAGAATTATTAAAGTGAATCTTTCTTCCTCAAACTGCTAAACTTATATTCTAAATGCTTATTACTGTTACATAATTTATCTTTTTAAAAGCTTCTAACAACATATCATGTTAAAGAGCAACACCCACAGACAGATGGACACACATAAACACACAGCATAATATGATGTATTTAAACCTAAGGAAAACATTGTGTATATATTTGAATGGATATTTAAAAAGATAAGAGAAGAATATATATTATTTTTATATTTTTGTGGATTGGGAAAATGAAATTACTTAATATTGTATATGTGGGCTATATCTTTTTTATTATTTATGTTTTACAAGAAAACCATTATTTAGTTCAGTTCAGTTGCTCAGTCGTGTCTGACTCTTTGCAACCCCATGAACCGCAGCATGCTAGGCCTCCCTGTCCATCACCAACTCCCAGAGTTTACCCAAGCTCATGTCCATTGAGTCAGTGATGCCATCTAACCACTTCATCCTCTGTCATTCCCTTCTTCTCCTGCCTTCAATCTTTCCCAACATCAGGGTCTTTTCAAATGAGTCAGCTCTTCACATCAGGTGGCCAAAATACTAGAGTTTCAGCTTTAATATCAATCCTTCCAATGAACACCCAGGACCAATTTCCCTTAGGATGGACTGGTTGGATCTCCTTGTAGTCCAAGGGATTCTCAAGGGTCTTCTTCAACACCACAATTCAAAAGCATCAATTCTTCTGCACTCAGCCCTCTTTATAGTCCAACTCTCATATCCATACATGACCATACATGATCCATACATTATTTTATTAAATATATGTTTTTAAAAACACAATAAAATAAATTTAATTTCAAATAATAGCATTTTATTATCAGTAGATTATTTTTGACCTTCATAAAATACTGCCCAATGACTACCTTGTGCCAGGGTAGTCTCTTCCAATTTCACCTGTGACTACTCTCTGTCCTCCATTTTGCACTATGGCCATGTGGAAATGGAAATAATTCTAAAGTCTTGCACATAATGTGTGGATTACTTGCCACTCCTTGTGCTGTGTAAGATTTTATGTATATTGAAATGCCATTGTTGCTTAGACTAAAGTCTCTCTCTCATGGTACTAAGTCTGGGTCACCTTTAGAAAACGTATCACTCTCAAAACAATTAGATTGTTTTCCTGTATGTGTTTAATTCACCAAATGTGAGTAACAATGGAGAATTTTTCTTTCTCACATTTGAAAATCACTGGGCCCATCCCATGCATATATTAGGAGGGATTAGTATATGGAATTTAGTTAATTTATAACACTCAAAACTCTAGTAATTCCCATGTAAATAATATCCTATTTGGATGGTAAAAGAAATAGCTGTACATAGAAAAAATTAAGAAGCACTGGAATGAAGGTTGAGTCCTGAATCTATTTTACTTGCCAGAAGAACAACCTCTGATATACAAAATTACATTGATATGTGGTAATTTGTTTTTCTAACCCCTAATTCCCTCCCCAGATATGATCTAGAAAATGTGAAGAATATAGTCTCAAGAGTATATTAAACATGGACTATAATAGAATCATACCTTTCTCAAATAGCACTCAAATATAGTTACGGTAAAAATTGGAAAATTGAAAAAGTAATTAGACTAACATAATTACTTTGAACATGATAATGTCACATTTGAGAATATATGGACTCTTTATGAAATAATAATTTGTATGCTGTGTTTATTTTTCTGAAGATTCTCCGTTTGTACAGAATAGGTATTATTTATGCCATCAACATGGCCTATATAGTCCCCTAAATAGCAATCACATTATACAATTTTAAATAAATTGTGGTTTAACTAAGTTTTTGCCTAGCTAAGAATTTAGTTTAGAAAATATCTTGCTCTAGTCATGGCCAAAAATCTTGATAATATCAATTGCATATTATCTCAAGACACTTGAAATTTTTAAGATCGATGGCTTCTGTTCATAAATGTCCAAATTATTTGCAATAATAGACACAATTAAAAGACTATTTTAACATACCCCACCTTAAGAAGCTAGCTGTATTTGGAAGAACATTGAAATAATAATGTGCTTTCATTGCTTTTTTAAACATGTTTAAGTAGTCTAGACATACATAATAATTAGAAAACAATTCAATTTCATTTCATTAAGGAAAATACAGGCAAATTAATGAAAGCAAGTGTTTTATTGTAAATAAAGAATGACACAACTTATTAAAATTATATTACAAACTGGAAAATTAGACTACACTTTCTGAACACATATTAGCATTTACTGTATAATATATTGTATATAAGTATTTTATATATTGATCTATATGGATATAGGCATGGAGACAGAAAAAAAATGTATGCTGTTAGAATTTTAGACGGATTTGTGCTAATTCCTAAACGCATAAGTGAAAGTGTTTTTCAATCAGTCATGTTGGACTCTTTATAACACTATGGATTGTAGCCCACCAGACTCATCTGTCTATGAAATTCTGCAGGCAAGAATAGTGGAGTGGGTTGCCATTCTCTTTTCCAGGGAATCTTCCTGGCCCAGGTATGAAACCCAGGTCTCCTGCATTGCAGGCAGATTCTTTACCATCTGAGCCATCAGGGAAATCTCCAAGATGTAAGAATAACAGCTAAAACTAATTTGCACATACTGAGTAATTTTTTTTCTCCAAATACTTTATCTATATAAATTATTTTATCCTCAGGCAACCCTACAGGATTGATACTATTGTTTACCTCTATTTTACATAAAGAAAATAAGACACAGAGATTAAGGATATGCCCAAGTTACACAGCTGAGAAAGGCAAAACTAGAATATAAACCCTAGTATGCTGGCTCCAGTATTCATAACTTGTAAGTTATGCTGACTATTTTCATACTGCTTTACTGTCTTATCTTTTGTCAACTGCATCTTCAAGATCAACTTTCTAGGAATAATAATAATGTCAGACATTGAAAATTCATATTATGAATCCATTTACATTTGGCAAACAAAAGATTGCCTATTTTTGGTAATGAATTTTATTAAACTAAGTGATTTCTCTTTAATATTTTTGTCAGGAGCAGTTATGAAAGAATAAGATTTCAATAAAAATTTTAAGATTTTTGTAAAGAACCACTAACTTTCATGAAAACACAATAGGCAAAGGAAAATAATAAGCTTCATCATCTGTATCATTATATATTAATTTTGTAGGTGCATTTTGCTCAACTAGTTGCTAGTCGGCACCACTTCAATTTATCTTTATTGTTGTGTTCCTAACATTGGAGTGTCTCAGAATTCACTACTTGAAACCTCATCTATTTTTATTTTCACTTAATCCCTGGTGGTCTCATTAAATTTAAATCTACAGCTTTAAATAACCTTTGTATTATTTAATCAGTTGTATTAAGTCCCAGTTCAAAAGGCCCAATACAACAAACTCTTATTTTTCTTTCTCATCTAACACATGCAATGGGGGTTTATAAATCAACTCTGCTTATGGTAGATACTCAAAAATTTAGGTAGACAGAGGTTCACCATCTGTCTAAGGAGCCACCACTTCAGAATGAAATTCTAAGTATGCTTAAACGTGGGACGATGACTTGCAGAATCATTTCCTGACCCTTGAATGCTTCTAACCAAAGGTTACACACATAATTTGTATTCACTTTTTTTTTTTGCTAATGAAAGTCATGTGGACATATCCAAAGTTGAACTCAGTATGGGTGTTTTTATCCCATGTATTAGGATGGGAGGAGAACTGAAAACATTGATGAATATTAGTAATGTTTATCTTAAGCAGATGAACAATAATAACATAAATTTTTGTCATCAATCTTGACTTCTGCAACTTTTTTTTAAATTTTATTTTATTTTTAAACTTTACAATATTGTATTAGTTTTGCCAAATATCGAAATGAATCCGCCACAGGTATACCTGTGTTCCCCATCCTGAACCCTCCTCCCTCCTCCCTCCCCATACCCTCCCTCTGGGTCGTCCCAGTGCACCAGCCCCAAGCATCCAGTATCCTGCATCGAACCTGGACTGGTGACTCATTTCATACATGATATTGTACATGTTTCAATGCCATTCTCCCAAATCTCCCCACCCTCTCCCTCTCCCACAAAGTCCATAAGACTGATCTATACATCAGTGTCTCTTTTGCTGTCTCGTACACAGGGTTATTGTTACCATCTTTCTAAATTCCATATATATGCGTTAGTATACTGTATTGGTGTTTTTCTTTCTGGCTTACTTCACTCTGTATAATAGGCTCCAGTTTCATCAATTCTTAACATTCAATTAACAATACAAGATCTCTTGCGTGTTTTATTGGCAGCTGAGCCTTACCATACCCCAAACCAAATGCCTGATCAAGCCTATCACATCAGCTAAACCCATAGTCTGCTAAGTCTCCATTCTTCCTATTGCTCAGACCAAAAATATTTTGTACTCAAATGATCTTATTTCCCCCATATATTACATAGGAGTTGCCTATATTGCAGGATAATTGGAACATTGTAACTTGATTTTGACAGCTGAAGGTCAAATAACATTAAAATATTTATGGTATTTTTGTATAGTGAATACTAGATTCATAAAATAATCTTATTTTATGGAGTGTGGAGAATGCCAGAGAACAAGATGAACATACTATCTATTATTTAGTGGATTACATTTAACAAAGTGCAAACATTATATTACCAATATGCAAGCATGATTTACCTCCAGTGATTATATATTTCATGGATGGTGGGATATTTTTGTCCTCTGTGTAATGATAAGGTTCTCAAAATGGTGACACTTTAGGCAAAAGATAAATGAATAAATGAACTATATTCTAAATTTTTGGTTAAAAATCACTCACATTCTAAAACACTGTATACTAGAAAACTGAATCCTAAAATAGTTGGTCTTATTATGCCACTGTAACCAATCACATTAAAATTATTTCTCTCATAAAGAGAATTAGAAAATGTCATTTGTACCAATACAAGATAATTTGTTTGGGATGATAAAGTAAAAATAAAACAGAAGAAGAAATCACTTTTTCTGAAGTCTACAGTCTTTACATTCATATGGAGAAGGCAATGGCGACCCACTCCAGTACTCTTGCCTGGAAAATCCCATGGACAGGGGAGCCTGGTGGGCTGTGGTCCATGGGGTCGCTAAGAGTCGGACTCAACTGAGCGACTTCACTTTCACTTTTCACTTTCCTGCATTGGAGAAGGAAATGGCAACCCACTCCAGTGTTCTTGCCTGGAGAAAACCAGGGACGGAGGAGCCTGGTGGGCTGCCGTCTATGGGGTTGCACAGAGTCGGACACGACTGAAGCGACTTAGCAGCAGCAGCAGAGAAGCCTTATGAAGGATTATTCACCAATACCACAGGGCAAGTGCCCAGGGTTAAGAGATGAAAAATCATGATTTCTCCCTTTAATTAACTTATGTTACTCTGGGGCTACAAATAAAGTAAACAATAAATTGTAATTGAATATGACCACCTTAATATTCAAAGATTTCATTGTTGATTAAAAGAGACTCAAGGATATACTGTACAACATGGAAAATATAGTCAATATTCTGTAATAACAGAAAATGGAAAGTAACCTTTAAAATTATATAATGTTATTTTTTTAATTTTATTTTTTAACTTTACAATATTGTATTGGTTTTGCCATATATCAAAACAAATCCACCACAGGTATACATGTGTTTCCCATCCTGAACCCTCCTCCCTCCTCCCTCCCCGTACCATCCCTCTGTGTCGTCCCAGTTATTAAATGTTTTTTTTTTTTAATTTAAAAGTTTGAGAGTTGAATACAGTCATCGAAAAATTAATATTATAAAAAGAGCACCAAAAGAATATATGTACAAAAACTCAAGACAAAGAAAAAGCAAGAAAAACAGAAACGTTGTAAAGTGGGACAAATGCTGATTTGACTTCCCTTGTAGCTTAGTCGGTAAATAATCTGCCTGCAATGCAGGAGACCAGGGTTCAATCCCTGGGTCAGGAAGATTCCCTGCAGAAAGAAATGGCAACCCGCTGCAGTATTCTTGCCTGGAAAATTCCATGGACAGAGGAGTCTGGCAGGCTAGAGTCCATGGGGTTGCAATAGTTGGACATGACTTAGTGACTAAACCACCACCAACAACAACCAGAGTAGCTGGTTTGACCAAGAATCAACCAGAGTATTTATCAGAATAGAGGTCATTGTTAGACCACCCAGGGGCTGTTTTGATAGAATAATAAAGTTACTAACTGAAATAGGTTCAAGACAAAATGAATGGACAGGGACTGATGAAAGAGTGTGTAGGGAATTTAGTGTAAAAAGGACAAGATTCCTTAAGATTTGGCTAGAGGAGAATCAGCAGTTGAGAGATGGCTTTATTTCTTTGGAATGGGAGTTATTGGACTATCTTTGTATGCTAATGAGAATGAATCATCTGAGAAGGAAAAGAACTGATAATGGTAGCCAGTCTAAAAACAATTGCTGAAACAACAGACTTGAGCAGATAATGGTAAGTGAGATCTGGAAGTAGACAAAAGTCCAAGGGGTTGCAAAGAGTCCGACGTGACTGAGTGACTTCACTTTCACTTTTCACTTTTATACATTGGAGAAGGAAATGGCAGCCCTCTTCAGTGTTCTTGCCTGGAGAATCCCAGGGATGGAGGAGCCTTGTGGGCTGCTGTCTATGGGGTTGCACAGAGTTGGACACGAATGAAACAACTTAGCAGCAGCAGCAGCAGACTATAGCCCACAAGGCCCTTCTGTCCCTGGGATTCTCCAGGCAAGAATACCGGAGTGGGTTGTCATTTCCTTCTCCAGGGGATCTTCCTGACCCAGGGATCGAACCCATGTCTCCTGAAGCTACTGCATTGCTGGCAGACTCTTTACCAAGCCCTCCCTCTACAGTAGCCTACAAAAATAATATTAAATAACATATCTAATCAATATCTTCTTGGAATCTAAGCTTTACTTTTCTCACATATCATGTCTTCCACATATACCAAAGTTATTGTCTCAAAACCTAAAGTCTTTCTGTCTTCATTTTTATTTTATATCTTTCTCAGAAAATATACTGTAGTATAGAATAACAAAGACAGGATAATTTTTCACCACTAACTTTTATTAAAGGCAGCTGTCAATGTCAATTTAACTTTCCTGTCTTTGCTTCAGTGATTCTTCATAAAGAAATTAATGTAGAGAATAGGAGGAAAGTGATTTCCTATGTGACATGTTTCATATTAAACACTTCCTTTTAAAACCAAGCAATAAATATTTTTAAAGTGGTAAATGTAAGCAAGGAGAGTGACTTTCATGTATGTGTCAGTTTCTGCTAGCTTGTGCTATTATTTAGATTATAAATGAAAAAAGCAGAGAAAAAATCAACTTAACATATTGTCACCCTGCTTATTTAACTTATATGCAGAGTACATCATAAGAAATGCTAGACTGGATGAAGCACAAGCTGGAATCAAGATTGCCGGGAGAAATACCAATAACCTCAGATATGCAGACACCAGGCTTATGGTAGAGAGCAAAGAAGAACTAAAGAGCCTCTTGATGAAAGTGAAAGAGGAGAGTGAAAAAGTTGGCTTAAAGCTCAACATTTAGAAAACTAAATTCATGGCATGTGGTCCCATCACTTCCTGGGAAATAGATGGGGAAACAATGGAAACAGTGACAGACTTTATTTTCTTGGGCTCCATAATCACTGCAGATGGTGATTGCAGCCATGAAATTAAAAGATGCTTGCTCCTTGGAAGAAAAGTTATGATCAACCTAAACAGCATATTAAAAAGCAGAGACATTACCTTGCCAACAAAGGTCCATCTAGTCAAAGTTATGGTTTTTAGTAGTCATGTACAGATGTCTGAGTTGGACTATAAAGAAAGCTGAGTGCCGAAGAATTGATGCTTTTGCACTGTGGTGTTGGAGAAGACGCTAGAGAGTCCCTTGAACAGCAAGATCCACTCAGTCCGTACTAAAGGTAATCAGTCCTGAACATTCATTGGAAGAACTGATGTTGAAACTGAAACTCCAATACTTTGGCCCCCAGATGGGAAGAGCTGACTCATTTGAAATAAGACCCTAATGCTGGGAAAGATTGAAGGCGGGAGAAGAAGGGGACGACAGAGGATGAGGTGGTTGGATGGCATCGCTGACTCAATGCACTTGAGTTTGAGTAAACTCTGGGAGTTGGTTATGAACAGGGAGGTCTGGCATGCTGCACTCCATGGGGTTGCAAACAGTAGGACACGACTGAGTGACTGAACTGAACTGAATGGAAGTTTGTTGTTTTATTTTTAGGCTCCACATATAAGTGATATTATATGGCATTTGTTTTCTCTAACTTATTTCACTTAATATCATGCCCTCCAGGTTCATCTATATTGTCACAAATGACAGGGTCTCCTTCCTTTTTAAGGTTAAATAATACTCATTTGTGTGTGAGTTTATGTATATCTCTTTATCCATTTATTCATCAAGACACTAGAACTTTTTAAGTTGTGACAAAAAGCAAATAAAAATCGTTTGCCACCTTAACCATTAAGTACACGGTTCAGTGGTGTTAAGTGTGCTTCCACTGTTATGTAATTGATCTCTAAAATGTTTACATATTGAAAAACTGGAACTCTATCTTGAAGGCTTTTGAAATCAGTGGTGAACTGAAAAAAAAATTAAAAAATAACCTATATCTATGATGCACAATGGCCTTAGCTAGCCCAAGACCTCACTGAATCAAAGTGATCTACCCTCTGGCATAGCCACCTGTCATAGTAAAAAGTGTGCATTCTCTGCGTAATTTAAAAAGTAGCAGCGCCAGTGTATTTACAGCAGGAAGCAGCAACCTGGGACTGCTGGGGGAGTAAATAAAATATTTAGAATTATTAAACTTTAGAAACTTTGAGGAGGAAGCTCACAGAGAGAAAAAAAGAAAAAAGATACCTCACTGACTTCAGGGGTAGAGGGCACTGCTCAGCAAACAATGGTGTCTTTGAATTTCAAGGAAGGGCCCAAAAGGCCCAGGTGCGGGGAAGTAAAATTTTTCTGGTATCCTAGGGCTCCTTAGACTCCTGACATACGGAAACCTATTCAACATAAAGATGAATAATGTTCTTTCACGTACCCTAGAAACAATTTTCTTTTCATGTAACATAAGAATTAGATCTACTGCCATTTTTCTAACCAAATGCATGATCTGAGAAGATCACATGGTTACAGCATAGACTGGGTCCCTAAGTTGAGTCTCAAGATATCAGGAAGACTGGAGGGCTATATCCTTGATATTCATATTGCAAGAAACATGAAATCCAGACCTTGAAATCTTTTCTACATCACCAAAGCCAGAGACCCAGAGGGCTTATCTGACCCTTGGAAAAATATATTTACATATTTTCATTCTAAAATGACAGTCTGGACCCAGAATCCTTTTCAAGTCATAGTTAAAGAGCAAAAGTTGTCCGTCTTTCTCTATTTCTCTCTGTTTGAAGCTATGTGTGTGTGTAAACATATAATTTATTTATGTAAATATTTTATGTATACATGCATTTGTTTTCCTGAAAGGAATGAGCTTTCTCTCTCTGCATAAAAAAGGAGAAGTTTTATAATATTATACCCCTTCCCTTTCTTATGAAGTGACTGGATACTCTTGTAACTTTTCATCCAACCTGGCTTTCACTGCATTTCCCCCTGGATAAGGTGAATGGAAAGAGGGAGTCAACATACTCAACATTTGCTGTAAGGGAATCAATAAGACATTTGTTTCTAATCCAAAATACTTCATCTGTGCCTTCAGGATAAAATGAATAACCATGATATTTAAAAATTTAATACTGGGCTGCCAGCTGTCTGATGCTAGTGCCTCAGAAAGGGCACAATAAAATTGGTGCTTCCACTGTTGCAAAATGTGCAAACTGGAATGCTGTTACCACAGAAAGGAATTAACAGGGTAAGGAAGTGCCCTTCGAGTGACGCTCACAAGAAGAGAAAGAGACAAAACTATCATAAGAATGTCCTAGGAGTGGTCAAAACCCTTCCTCCTCCAATTGATAGTCTCTTTCAGTCCATGGGGTGGCAAAGACCGACACAAATTAGTGACTGAAGAACAAGTGTCACCTATTTTCAGAGCCTAACAGGGAGCCACCTGGAACAGCAAAAATGTGCTTTTCATTGCTCTAGTTGTAGCAGCAAAAAGTAGATTAGAAAGTACAGATACGTGACTGAGAGATAACAACTTACTAACAAACTCAGGGTATTTCTGAGGAAGTGGCGGGATAGTCCATCAGTTTATACTATCTGATGCTTCTGTGGGTGTTACCTTTTTTTTTCTTTCAGGGAGCATAATTTAAAGCTAAGGGGAATAGAAAACATTTCCAGTTATTTTTAAAATATATTTGTTTAAAATATTACATTTTAAATTTTATAAAGTAAAACATATGTGTTCTCTTTAAAATTTATGCTAGAATATGTATAAAGATTATTGAGTAAAAAATCACAGTTTTGTTAAACTATGTCCTGCTGCTGCTAAATCACTTGAGTCGTGTCCGACTCTGTGCCACCCCATAGATGGCAGCCCACCAGGCTCCCCCGTCCCTGGGATTCTCCAGGCAAGAACACTGGAGTGGGTTGCCATTTCCTTCTCCAATGCATGAAAGTGAAAAGTGAAAAGTGAAAGTGAAGTAACTCAGTCGTATCCGACTCTTAGCGACCCCATGGACTGCAGCCTACCAGGCTCCTCCGTCCATGGGATTTTCCAGGCAAGAGTACTGGAGTGAGGTGCCATTGCCTTCTCCGAAACTATGTCCTAGATAATAGCAAAAAACTAAAAGAAATAACAATCACAGCACAGATATAAATTATGTGTTGATATGACAAGAACAAAGCTTTCATAAAAATATCTTAAATCTCTAAAGAATTTTGTTTAAATAGAAGGAAAAGACAAACAGTGGTGCTGATAGAAACACCCAAATAAGGAAGTACTTTCTAATGTCTGTCAGGATTTGTATAGCAGTACAAATACACAGATATGCACACTCACATAAGTGAGATGTCACTACAACTCTCTTAGCAGAGAAACGGATTTTGTTTAATAAATACATCCATAACTGTCCTGTAGGGAAAGGTGGGAACCTGGGTGTGAGTGGTCATTAAGTAGCAAGTCTATAAAAGAGCTAGCTAAAATTTCTACATTAAAAATAGGAGAGTACTCCTGTCTTTGTACCTTGTGGAATAAGAGAAGGATAACAAGAAAGAAAACGGAAGAGAACAATAGCTTTATTGCATGGGTATAGTGTTGGGAGCATGGGAAAACAGCCAGTGTAACCTATTTCAAGAGACAGGATATAAAAAGAACCATTAGAAACACTGATGCCTAAATTTCAAGCTGAATATTTGAGTGTTTTGTGAGCATTCAGGATAAGGCAGATGGATTCTCTCCAAAATTTGATTCAAATGTCAGAGTAGATGACACACCGTAGGAAAAAGAAAGAGTACAACTAACACGAGCAGATCTGGACTGGCTTGGGCAAAGCAGAGGGAGTGAATTAAGCTTTAATGCTAGCTAGAGAGCCAGACGGGAGAAAAGTTCTAATGCTGGCTGGAGATCTGCCATTGTTAAATTTCCCATTGGTGACAAAGTTCCATGTATACTTTCTTAGTGACCTGTCTACACATGCAGACCAAGGGTTGGAAAGAAAGGTGAAGCTTAAAAAAAATTTCTGTAGCCAAACGTCAGAAAAAGGAATATTATTTTTATTACAGGGTTGCTATGGCAGAATTTCCTCTGTAAACTCCAAATGCTTGATGGATTCTACCAAATCAATGGGTTAAATATATTAGATTTATGTTTATTGTGTTTTTATTCATTTTGGTGGAATTCAAGAAACATGTTAATAGTACAAGGAACAATATTTAATGTCAGAAATGATGTGATAATATAAACTCCATTATCCAGTAATTGGCAATGGTATCCTTGAGGAATTTAGATAAAACCAATGTGCAAGAATGGGGTTCAAGAATCATATTATATTTGAAGTGGGAAAGAAATAAAAGCAATTAGCAAAAAAAAAAATTTTTAACAGCACTTCTAAAACTATCCGGAAGTATTTAAATAAACTATACTTATTTAAATTTTAAAGAATACTTATTTAGGTCTAAAGATTTCTTAATCTGTCATTCATGTTTTATTTAAACTTTAATATAATAATGAACTGACCAAAGTTTGTAGTTTTTTCATTTATCATTTCTCTTGGCTTTAATATTCTTCTTCAAGCTGTTACCAACTATTGGGATTGATACTGTGAGGACAAAAGAAGATGTATAAAACCCTCAAATGTCTGTAATTACTCCTTTTTTTTCCAAATTCATTAAATATATAAGAAATATAATTGAGGAAATATGCTGCAGTATAGCCAAAAACACATCTACAGAACACAACTTCTGTCTTGAAACTAATTACTGAATAACGACATTACATCTAATGTTTCAGAATTTTAAAATGAATATAACTGATTATTAACTCTGAAGCTTCTCTTTTAGGTTTCATTTTAGCTAATGTATTAATATTCAATCAAAAACTACAATTATTTTGATATTTAAATAAAATATTACCAAAACAGAAATGCAAATAATCGTCATTGATTTAAGCAAAAGAAATCAGTGGAAATACAGATATTTTCAATCTATTACAAAATACTGTTAATAATATTAAATCACAAGGTTATCTGGGATTGCATACTCTTTTCAGTACTTAAAACTCCTAGAAGGAATTAGAATGCATGTATGTGTGCTAAGCTCCTTCAGTTGTGTCCTACTCTTTGTGACCCTATGGACTGTTGCTCGCCAGGCTCCTCTGTCCATGAGATTCTCCAGGCAAGAATGCTGGAGTGGGTTGCCCTGCCCTCCTACAGGAGATATTCCAAACCCATGGATGGAGCCCACATCTCTTACATCTCCTGCATTGGCAGATGATTTCTTTACCACTATCGCCACCTGGTAAGCCCAAAGAATTAGAATATGAAAGCAAAGATGAACCTAAACACATTCAGACTTCAGAATTGATACCCATGACCTAGTGTGATTAGAACATTAGAGAAAAATACAGGTGGAAATATTTGGGAATCTTCTAAAAGTCACACTCTGCCATATTTGGATATGAGTGTTACAGAGGAGAGGAATAACTATAGGTCTGCAGGATTGTCAAGTGGGGAAAAAACCTGATCTTGAATCAGGGGAAGTAATAACAAATAGAAATTCATTAGAACAAGTTGGAACCTAGGAAGATAATAATCCATGTCTTTTTCTCATTGATTAAAACCTTGACAATGCAAGTGACCTATAAAGGAAGATGGCACCCTTTGCTATAAAACTGAACATATACCTAGCTAAGGGCTCAGTGAAACTGAAAAGAAAGAAATCTGACAAAAGCCAGAGAAGCTGCAGGCTTGGCTGCTGTCCTACATCAACAATGGGAACCAGAAGATTAGTGACAAGGTACACAAGCTGCAGTGGTGCCTGGCACACCATGTCAACATTCAGAGTATAATGATCGTGCTCCTTCTTTACTTCAAATCTCACAAAAATTTCTCTTGGGGCCAGATCTAACTAAAAATCATACAAGGCAAGTGCCTTTGGAAAACAGTTCAGCTTAGCTATGTTGACACAATATAAAACCACTATAGGCTTTATCATCTTCAGGCCAGAAAGTATTGAAAGTGCCTGTGACAGATAGGAATGATCTATGAGATACTGGCAAACTTCAATTGGATAATCGCAGCCCAAATCCCTAATGTTTTATTATTTCCCATGTTAACAACTATTCTCCATTTGAAGAACAGCCTTTGGCTTGTGACTAGATGCTGGTAGTTCCTGAATGTCTGACTGTGGGATACCATGAAACAAGAACTACTCATCATAAATTGATCCTAAATCAAAGTCAGGCCTGCACCAAAACCTTTCATTATAAATGGAAATTATATATCTGAGATAATATCTAAGCAGGTACAGAGGCAAAAGTTTATATAAAATACAATCAGCTCAGATACCTATAATATCTGCTCTTATTGCTTTGTTGCAACTCTTTAACCAACACTGATGACTTCATAGAGAACTCTTTCCAGTTTAAAAAGGAAGGAAAAACACAGTTGTGGTTTATAATTGGGTCTTCACAGTATGACGACACCAGTCCAAGGTGGATGGCTACTGCATTACAGCATAGTTTCAAGAATGGCTATGAAAGATATTAGCCATAAGGGATAGACATTTTGGTCCTTACATCTAATTTTTCTCTTCATATGGAGGGAAAAATAGTCTGAGTCATGAATCTACACTAATTAATCAACAGGAGCTAGGGGCTTTGTTGGCTGGTCAGGACTTTGAAAGAATAAAACTAGAAAATCACTGAAAGATAAACTATAAAAGAGCTACTTATATGGACCTTTCAGAATGGTCCAAAAAAATGTATGATATCTGTATACCATGTAGAAACCTACCAAAGAGAATTCAAGAGGGGAGAGAGGTAGACTTTCAATAATAATGTGAAATAAGATCACCTTTTCTATGGATCTTAACCAGTCTCATTCTCCATCTATCTTGCTATTTGCTCAATGAGCTTATTTACAAGCTCTCCATAGTAGCAGGAATAGAGACTGTACACTGGCTCAAAAATATGCATTTCCCCTGTTGCTGCTGCTGCTGCTGCTAAGTTGCTTCAGTCGTGTCCGACTCTGTGTGACCCCATAGACGACAGCTTACCAGGCTCCTCCATCCCTGGGATTCTCCAGGCAAGAACATTGGAGTGGGTTGCCATTTCCTTCTCCTAATTAAGGCTAATCTGGTTACCTACTGCTACTGCTACATGATAGCTAGCACCAGTAGAGTCCAATGCCAACCATCCTCTGGTGACAGGTTGATTATATTAAACCACTTTCATCATTGAGAAGGTTGTATTTGGTTTTGTGGTAGTAGATGCATAGTTCTGATGAAGCTTCTCTTATCTGATCAAAAAGCTTCTTCTAGATTCTCATTCAGAGACTTAAAAAATAAGTTATTTTTTTACATTTTGTGGCACCCCACAATACATCAATTCTGACCAGAATTGACTGCACTTATGGTGAAGGAAATACAGGAGTACGTTCATACCTCAGAATGAATTGTGGTAGCTTAATAAAATTGTAAAATGTTTGTTGATTAGTTGAAGTGTCACTTAGGAATCAATAAAACCCCTTCAATGCTTGAATTTGTGAAATGGAGCATTTCCTGCCATATCAATAAACAATGATGTCATAGCCATCAGGATTCCAGCCCATGAAATGTGAATTTATGAGCCCAGGAAGAACAACGCGTGCTATCTAGTAGCCATCAAGCTGCCACCAAGAGCTGCTGCCAATCCCTATAGTAGTGAGCAAGGAACTAAGCATGTGAAAAATCAAATCACATGAAGCTGGCCCCAGAGAGCTGAAATGCATATGCAAGAAATAATGTTAGTAAGCCTAGACTCTTCTCATGCATAGAAAAGCACTAAACTGAACTTGAAATATCTGGTGTTCCTCAATTAACAATAATCATTTAATGTTCAGACTACCTGCCCCTTATTTCAAGCTACTATATAACCTGGCTCCTCTCCCCTCCGCCTCCTTGAAACAGCTCTTTCAAGGTTACTTGAAATGCTGCCTCCCGGGCTTGAAGTCCTAAAAATTCCCACCAAATAAAACATAATTCTCAACTTCTAGGTTGTGAATATTTTTAAGTACACAAGTCCTATCCTATTGAATGTAGACTATACCATAAATCAGTTACCAATCTACGTTCTTTTTGTCTTATACACAGAGTATACTGGCCAAGCAACCGAAGGCTTTAGTTGTGAGTAGATGATTTTATAACCATATCTGATTATGGGGTACCCATAATATGGTAGATTAATCACCAGAAGTCCCTAACATTCATGTAAGTATATATATTTGCTAAATGGCTTTACTTTTATCCTATCCAGAAGTGAAATTTTTTTTTCTCAAAACTTCAATCTTGCCTAAACTTTTGTATAAACTATGTACCCAGCACTATAATCTATAATATATAATTTAGTAGAACTTCATCAATGCACTCTTATATTCAACATATGTAGTCCTAAACAAGAAGGAATAAACATTGATAAAATTATCTGTGTGGTTTGATATACACATACATTTTGTAAAACCACACATGAGTTGCACTTAAAACTATAGAAAAAGAAAAAGAGGTTTATAAAAGGGATGTCCTCAGAGGGCTATTCCAAGGTTAATTTAGAGGCAAAGTTGAGTCATACAAATCATAGCATATAGAAAAGACAAACTGTAGAGATATATTGAAATTTCAAAACAAACAAAAAAAATCACTTCGAAGGTTAGTCAAAGAAAAAAAAAAAAAACTTGAAAATGTGCCCAGTGAAATGTTAAGCTGTTAACATATATAACTGTACTCCTGAATATATAATGTTATATGTGGTAGAGCAAAAACTCACAGTAATGGATACATTTTGGTAGGCATTAATGGGCAGGAAATAAGAAAAGTCAGGTATATGCTTGTGAACATGCTGATCCTGAGGTGTCTGTAGGAAATGACAAGGTGACAGATGGAAGTTGCGGGAAAGAGAAAGGATAGGAAATACATATTTGTGAGGTATAAACTGGTAACAGCAAAATAATTGAAAGAACTGTGATCTCCAAATGGTATGCATTTAAAAAAAAAAAAAAAAAAACAACTATAACACTACTACTGGCTTCCATGGTAGCTCAGCTGGTAAAGAATCTACCTGCAATGCAGGAGACCCAGGTTCGATTCCTGGGTCAGGAAGATCCTCTGGAGAAGGGATAGGCTACCCACTCCAGTATTTTGGGGCTTCCAAAATGGTGACTCAGCTGGTAAAGAATCCATCTGCAATGTGGGAGACATGGATTTGATCCCTGAGTTGGGAAGATATCCTGGAGAAGGGAACGGCTAACCACTCCAGCATTCTGTCAAATAGATGGGGAAACAGTGGAAGCAGTGGCGGACTTATTTTTTTTGGGGGGTGGGAGGCTTCAAAATCATTGCAGATGGTAACCACAGCCATGAAATTAAAAGATGCTTATTCCTTGGAAGGAAAGTTATGGCCAACCTAGACAGCATACTAAAAAGCAGAGACATTACCTTGTCAACAAAGGTCCATCTGATCAAGGCTATGGTTTTTGCAGTAGTCATGTATGGATGTGAGTAACAGACTCTAAAGAAAGCTGAGACTGAAGAATCGATGCTTTTGAACTGTGCTATTGGAGAAGACTCTTGAGAGTTCCTTGGACCGCAAGGAGATCCAACCAGTTCATCCTAAAGGAGATCAGTCCTGAGTGTTCATTGGAAGGACTGATGTTGAAGCTGAAATGCCAATACTTTGGCCACCTGATGTGAAGAATCTATTCATTTGAAACTAGATCAGTCCTGAGTGTTCATTGGAAGGACTGATGTTGAAGCTGAAATGCCAATACTTTGGCCACCTGATGTGAAGAATCTATTCATTTGAAACTACTCTGATGCTAGGAAAGATTGAAGGCAGGAAGAGAAGGGGATGACAGAGAATGAGATGGTTGAACAGCATCACTGACTCAATGGACGTGAATTTGGGTAATCTCCAGGAGTTACTGATGGACAGGGAGGGCTAGTGTGCTGTAGTCCATGGGGTCACAAAGAGTTGGACATGACTGAGCGACTGAACTGACTGAAGATATTAGAGTTTGCTACTACAAACTAATATATCATTTGCAGTGATTTTTCCAGTAGTCATGTATAGATACAAGAGTTGGACTCTAAAGAAAGCTGAGCGCCAAAGAATTGATGCTTTTGAACTGTGGTGTTGGAGAAGACTCTTGAGAGTCCCTTGGACTGCAAGGAGATCCAATCAGTCCATCCTAAAGGAAATCAGTCCTGAATATTCATTGGAAGGACTGAGGCTGAAACTGAAACTCCAATACTTTGGCCACCTGATGCAAAGAACAGACTCATTGGAAAAGACCCTGATGCTGGGTAAGATTGAAGGCAGGAGGAGAAGGGGATGACAGAGAATGAGATGGTTGAATAGCATCAACGACGCAATGGACAAGAGTTTGAGCAAACTCCAGGAGTTAGTGATGGACAAGGAATACTGCTGTGCTGCAATCCATGGAACTGCAAAGAGTCAAATATGAATGAACAACTGAATTGAACTAAACTGAACTAAACTAAATGAAAACAAAAAAATTTATACTGTTTCTACTTTATAATGTACATAAAATAAACAGGGACATAATATATGAATGTATCTTCCCCTTTTCTTTACAATATCACTTTGTTTCTACTTTTAACACAGTACTAGGATTCTGTACACATTGCAGTTATCTGGGCATATGCCTCTCTTCCCCAATATACTTAAACTTCTGAGGATCAGGCACTGCTTGAACCATATATTTATATTGCAAATTTCAAAGAGCATGCTTGACATAGTAATTACTTAGGCTTGTTGAATTTAAACTCCCCATGTATCATAAATATATTTGCATGATATAATAAATTAATGCATATGAATATAGCATGATGGTGTGATTACTCACCTAGAGCCAGACATCCTGGAATATAAAGTCAAGTGAGTCTTAGGAAGTATCACTACGAACAAAGCTAGTGGAGGTGATGGAATTCCAGTTGAGCTATTTCAAATCCTGAAAGATGATGCTGTGAAAGTGCTGCTCTCAATATGCCAGCCAATTTGGAAAACTCAGCAGTGGCCACAGGACTGGAAAAGTTTAGTTTTCATTCTAATGCCAAAGAAAGCCAATGTCAAAGAATATTCAAACTTCCATGCAATTTTACTCATTTCACATGCTAGCAAAGTAGTGCTCAAAATCATTTAAGCTAGACTTCAACACTATGTGAACAGAGAAGAAACTCTCCTGGCTTGGAGAATTTTGAGTATTACTTTAGTAACGTGTGAGATGAGTGCAATTGTGCGGTAGTTTGAGCATACTTTGGCATTGCCTTTCTTTAGGATTCGAAAGAAAACTGACCTTTTCCAGTGCTGTGGCCACTGCTGAGTTTTCCAAATTTGCTGGCATATTGAGTGCAGCACTTCCACAGCATCACCTTTCAGAATTTGAAATAGCTCCACTGGAATTCCATCACCTCCACTAGCTTTGTTTGTAGTGATGCTTTCTAAGACCCACTTGACTTCACATTCCAGGATGTCTTGCTCTAGGTGAGTGATCACACCAGTATGATCATCTGGGTCGTGAAGATCTTTTTTGTACAGTTCTTCTGTGTATTCTTGCCATCTCTTCTTAATATCTTCTGCTTCTGTTAGGTCCATACCATTTCTGCCCTTTATTGAGCCCATCTTTGCATGAAATGTTCCCTTGGCAACTCTAATTTTCTTGAAGAGATCTCTCGTCTTTCCCATTCTGTTGTTTTCCTCTATTTCTTTGCATTGATCGCTGAGGAAGGCTTTCTCACCTCTTCTTGCTATTCTTTGGAACTCTGCATTCAGATGCTTATATCTTTCCTTTTCTCCTTTGCTTTTCACTTCTCTTCTTTTCACAGCTATTTGTAAGGCCTCCCCAGACAGTCATTTTGCTTTTTTGAATTTCTTTTCCATGGGGATGGTCTTGATCCCTGTCTCCTGTACAATGTCACGAACCTCACTCCATAGTTCATCAGGCACTCTATCTATCAGATCTAGGCCCTTAAATCTATTTCTCACTTCCACTGTATAATCATAAGGGATTTGATTTAGGTCATACCTGAATGGTCTAGTGGTTTTCCCTGCTGCTACTGCTGCTAAGTCAGTTCAGTTGTGTCCGACTCTGTGCGACCCCATAGACGGCAGCCCACCAGGCTCCCCAGTCCCTGGGATTCTCCAGGCAAGAACACAGGAGTGGGTTGCCATTTCTTTCTCCAATGTATGAAAGTTAAAAGTGAAAGTGAAGTCGCTCAGTCGTATCCGACTCTTAGCGACCCCATGGACTGCAGCCTACCAGGCTCCTCCATCCATGGGATTTTCCAGGCAAGAGTACTGGAGTGGGGTGCCATTGCCTTCTCCAGTGGTTTTCCCTACTTTCTTCAATTTAAGTCTGAATTTGGTAATAAGGAGTTCATGATCTGAGCCACAGTCAGCTCCTAGTCTCATTTTTGTTGACTGTATAGAGCTTCTCCATCTTTGGCTGCAAAGAACATAATCAATCTGATTTCGGTGTTGACCATCTGGTGATGTCCATGTGTAGAGTCTTCTCTTGTGTTGTTGGAAGAGGGTGTTTGTTATGACCAGTGTGTTTTCTTGGCAAAACTCTATTAGTCTTTGCCCTGCTTCATTCCGTATTCCAAGGCCAAATTTGCCCGTTACTCCAGGTGTTTCTTGACTTCCTACTTTTGCATTCCAAACCCCGATAATGAAAAGGACATCTTTTGGGGTGTTAGTTCTAAAAGGTCTTGTAGGTCTTCATAGAACTGTTCAACTTCAGCTTATTCATGAAGAAGAAGAATAATGTGCCTAGTCTAGCTCAAAATATTGGTGATTAGTTTTGTCCAAATTTATGTACTGCGAATTCAATTCTGGCACTAACAACTCATAGTTAAAGTACATTCCCCAAATTAAGGACTTGATACTAGACCACCTAACCTGCCTCCTGAGCAATCTGTATGCAGGTCAAGAAGCTTTAGAACTGGACATGGTTCCAAATTGGGAAAGAAGAACATCAAGGCTGTATATTGTCACCCTGCTTATTTAACTTCTATTCAAAGTACATCACGAGAAATGCTGGACTGGATGAAGCACAAGCTGGAATCAAGATTGCTGGGAGAAATATCAATAAACTCAGATAGGCAAATAACACCACCCTTATGGCAGAAAGAGAAGAAGGATTAAAGGGCCTCTTGAAAGTGAAAGAGGAGAGTGAACAAGTTGGCTTAAAACTCAACATTCAGAAAACTAAGATCATGGCATCCAGCCCCATCACTTCATAGCAAATAGATGGGGAAACAATGGAAACTGTGAGAAACTTTATTTTAATGGGCTCCAAAACCACTGCAGATGGAGACTGTAGCCATGAAATGAAAAAATGCTTGCTCCTTGGAAGAAAATTTATGATCAAGCTAGACAGCATATTAAAAAGCAGAGACATTACTTTGTCAACAAAGGTCCATCTAGTTAAGGCTATGGTTTTTCCAGTGATCATGTATGGATGTGAGAGTTGGACTCTAAAGAAAGCTGAGTGCTGAAGAATTAATGCTTTTGATCTGTGGTGTTGGAGAAGACTCTTGAGAGTCCCTTGGAGTGCAAGGAGATCCAACCAGTCCATCCTAAAGGAGATCAGTCCTCAGTGTTCGTTGGAAGGACTGTTGTTGAAGCTGAAGCTCCAATACTTGGCCACCTGATGCAAATAACTGACTCGTTTGAAAAGAGCCTGATGCTGGGAAAGATTGAAGGTGGGTGGAGAAGGGGACGACAGAGGATGAGATGGTTGGATGGCATCACCGACTCAATGGACATGAGTTTGAGTAAACTTCGAGAGTTGGTGATGGATAGGGAGGCCTGGTGTACTGCAGTCCATGGGATCGCAGAGTCAGACACAACTGAGCAACTGAATTGAACTGCCACACAAGGCTGCCTTTATTTCAGACGCTAGTCACAAAGGGGGTTGCAAGTCCACGTATTTCTCACCACAAATGGCTAAAAATTTTGAAGAATCCAACAACTCCCTAAGTCCCTTTCTCTTTAACAACCAAATTATATACACTTACATTTGGGAGATGATGAAGGACAGGGAGGCTGGAGTGCTGCAGCCCATGAGGTCACAAAGAGTCAAACATGACTTGGTGACTGAACAACAACAACTTTTTCCTGTAAGCTATATTTCCTTGCATCCCAAGTGCTTCAAACATAAGTTAACAAAGCTTAAAATTGTAAGTTGAAGAAATTATAAATCTGAGGTTTCCCACAGCTCCCCTCACATTAAAAAACTTGCTTGAATGACTCACAGATCTCAGGGAAGCAAAATACTATTACAGTTTTATTATAAAGGATACATATTAGATCAGCCAAATGAAGACACATAGGACAATTACTGGGAGGGTTTGAAGAACAGAGCTTTCAAGCCCTCCTTCAGTGGAATCAAGGTGCCTCACCCTTCTGTAGTCATCTTTTTAGCTTAAAGTCAGATGTGATCTGAAGGGCTCATAAATAACAAACTACTCATGTCACATGGATATTTCAAGGGTTTTAGAAGCTCTGAGCCAGGATATGGAGACAGAAACCAGATACATTGTTTGTAATATAACAAGAATAGCAAAAAGAACTAGGAGGACAAGGTTTCTATCATCTAGGAATTTATATCTGAATCTGATACTTAAGAATATAAATAAATAGATAACTACATAGATATAAACAAACATGAGTGCATAGTAGTGGATAGTTATTTTATTTAAATGGTAAGTTCTAGGAAGAACTTATAAGAAAGAAACCTATAAGCTGAGATCTGAATAATAATGAGGAGATTGGTCAAGGGAGGATCTAAGAATATTCTGGATCAGAAACAAACAAAAAAGCAAAAAAAAAAAAAAAAAAGAAAAGTGCAGAAAAAGGCCTCAAGTCAAGGAGAAATGGACTTTTCTCACTATTCTTTCGACTTATAGGGTCTCTAACTACCTCTCTAGTCAACAACAGTTGAGCAGTTGAACTTCTTTAGAACAAAACAGTTATAAGTGTAGGATGTGGAATCTGTGGAGAACTAGGTTCTATCATATTCTGTGACTTAGGTAAGATAATGCAGTTTTAGGCCGTATTTCCTCATGTGTAAATTGGAAATAATAATAGCACTGACTTCAAAATATTTGAGAATACCTTGAAGAAAGGAGACAAACATTTACAGAGGGAACGGAACTGTAATCCCATAGTTGTAACCTGAGACAACATATGCCAATAAGGTATACAAAAACATTTGCAGACATGCAAGCCTTTGAAAACTCCAGGAATAGCATAATTTATCCACAAAAACTTTGATAGAAAAAAAACTCTGATCAAGTAACATCAACAAGACAAAGACCTTATAATCGAGAAATATGGAATAGTTATGAGCAATGACTGACAATGTAAGTACAAAAATAGTCTGTATTATACAAAAAAAAAAAAAAAAGGCAGATTTCAACTGTTGAAACAGAATAGTCATACTGAAAGGAAAATTTTAGTAAGACAGATAAATGTGAAATTTGGAGATGTATGTTGACAACAGGAAAGAGTTTCACAGTTTTTACTCAGGATAGGAGTAAGAAGAAGATGAGAGGAGAGTTCAAAATCTCCCTCAAAAGAGCTCACTGTGGGTGTTAAAGACAGTGAGAAGTACAGCCCCTTGATAGGAAATATATTTTAAATTAAAATTCTTAGTCTGTCTTGGCTGCCGTAATAAAATATGAACTCTGTGGCCTATAAACAGCATAAATTTATTGCTTATTATTCCAGAGGCTGGGCGTTCAAGAACAAGGTGTAAGGTGAACATTGTGAAGTTCTAGTGAAGGCCCTCTTCTGGGTTTCTGACAGTTGACTTCTCACTGTGTCCTCCCTTGGTGAATGAGGAAGGGGAGTGCTCTCAAACCTCTTTGATAAGGACAGTTACTTTCCCTCAGAAAAGGGAAGTAAATTCATTTTTTAATAAATGAAGGAATGCAAAATAGTTATTCCACTTTAGTTATAACAAAGGCCCCACCTCCTAATACCACCATATTGCACATTAGAATTTCAATATATGAATTTTGGTGGAACACAAACATTCAGATTACCACAGAAAATAAAAGGTACCTAATTATAATTGAGCTCCATGGGGGGTGGTTTTTTTTTTTCCCCCCATTTTATTTATCTCATCTTTCTGGAACAGTGCCTGGCATGTAGAAAATATTAAACTCTCCGAATAAGTGATTGAAAGTCCAAGTATATAGAATACTCCACAAATAATATAAGAAAAAATAATATGAAGACACATAAAAAGATTCAGGAAATAAAATAACATTTGTCATTTAATAACAAAATAACAAAGGTCATTTGTTGTAGCTAAAGTGGAATAACTATTTTGTCTTTTTCCATTCATTAAAAAATTAGTTTGTATTTGTAAAAAAACCCTAACACAGCTAGGTTTTATAAGAAAAAGGTGGGGGGAAGCCCTCTTAAAAGAAAAGTAAATAAATGTTTTAATGTTTTAAATGAAAAAGTAGGCAAAGGGACAAGAAGCAAATGCAAATAAAAATACATCAGAGGTAAACATATTCACATCATGTTGGCTGAAATTTAAGAATAAAATTAAGTGGGATTTAAAAAAGCTTATATACCGATAGAAGTTACAAATGACTAAGAAACATATGGTTAAAATACCCATATGCACAAAAAAATGTAGCCACTAAATATACAAACCAAAATATGTTTGAAATTCAGGGAGACTAAACAGATCTAGTTGACAAAAATAAATAAAAGCAGAGAGAAACTGAGTAACAAAATAAAAACATTTGATTTAACATTACAAGTCAAAATATTCCTCTATACAACATATGTGTCTGTGTGTGCAGTAAGTCACTTCAGTCATGTCCAACTCTGGGACCTCATGGACTGTAGTCCACCAGACTCCTCTGCCCATGGAATTTTCCAGGCAAGAATATTGGAGCAGGTTGCCATTTCCTCCTCCAGGGGATTTTCCTGACCCAGGGATTAAGCCCTTGTCTCCAGCGTCTTGTGCATTGGCAAGTGGATTCATTACAACTGAGTGACTTAGGAAGCTATATATATATTCATATATATGACCAAAATGTTGCACATTCTTGGACACAAAGAACAATTATGTCATTACTGTAATCACAACCACCATCATCACCCCTACCAGCAGCAAGACAATAACAACAAGAACAGTTTTCAGATCACAGTTTTTGAACACAGTGTTATTTCTAAAATAGTGACTAAAGCATGACACGAATGCCTCAGAAATTAAGTGATGATAATTATTAATCTCCAGGATGACTGAAATTAGCTCAAAAGAGAAATAAATTGATACAGAAAAGTTTAATAATGACCATGTTCATATTAAAACTAACAAACAGGAATTGTTATATTCATAATATTGTACATAAGATGCTGACTAAAGCCATTCCCAGAAATGCAAGAAGGCAAAGTGTCTATCTGAAGAGGCTTTACAAATAGCTGAGAAAAGAAGAGAAGGGAAAGACAAAGAAAGGGAAAGATATACCCATCTGAATGCAGAGATCCAGAGAAGATCAAGAAGAGGTAAGAAAGCCTTCTTTAGTGAACAATGCAAAGAATTAGCAGAAAACAATAGAATAGGAAAGACTAGAGATCTCATCAAGAAAAGTGGAGATACCAACGGAAGATTTAATGCAAAGATGAGCACAACAAAGACAGAAATGTCCAAGACCTAACAGAAGCAGAAGAGAAGAAGTGGCAAGGATACACAGATGAACTATACAAAAAAGGTATTAATGACCTGGATAACCACAATGGTGTGATCACTCACCTGGAGCCAGATATTCTGGAGTGAGAAATCAAGTGGGACTTAGGAAGTATTACTACCAACAAAGCTAGTGGAGGATACAGAACTTCAGTTGAGCTGTTTCACATCCTAAGATGATGCTGTTACAGTGCTGCACTCAATATGTCAGCAAATTTGGAAAACTCAGCAGTGGCCACAGGAATGGAAAAGGTTAGATTTCATTCTAATGCCAAAGAAAGCCAATGTCAAAAAATGTTCAAACTTCCATGCAATTTTACTCATTTCACATGCTAGCAAAGTAGTGCTTAAAATCATTTAAACTAGACTTCAACACTATGTGAACAGAGAAGTTCCAGATATACAAGCTGGATTTAGAAAAGGCATAGAAATCAGAGATCAAATTGCCAGCATTCATTGAATCATTGAAAAAGCAAGTGATTAAAAAAAAAAATCTACTTCTGCTTCATTGATGCAAAAGCCTTTGACTATGTGTATTACAACAACTGCAGAAAATTCTTAAAGTGATGGGAATAACAGACCACTTTACCTGAGAAACCTGTATACAGATCAAGAAGCAACAGTTAGAACCAGACATGGGACAATGGACTGGTTCAAAATTGGGAAAGGAGTATGCCAAGGCTCTATATTGCCACCCTGCTTATTTAACTTATATGCAGAGTATATCCTATGAAATGCTGGGCTAGACGACTCAAAAACTGAACTCAGGATTGCCAGGAGAAATATCAACAATCTCGGATATACAGATGATACCACTCTAATGGCAAATGAAGAAGAACTAAAGAGCCTCTTGATGTGGGTGAAAGAAGAGAGTGAAAAAGCTGGCTTAAAGCTCTACCCTTAAAAAATGAAGATCATGACGTCTGGTCCCATCATTTCATGGCAAACAGATAGGGGAAAAGTGGAAACAGCAACAGATTTTATTTTCTGGGTTCCAGAATCATTACAGACAGTGACTGCAACCAAGAAATTAAAAGATGCCTGCTTCTTAAAAGAAAACCTATGACAAACCTAGACAGAGCATTAAAAAGCAGAGACATCACTTTGCCGACAAAGGTCCCTATAGTCAAAGCTGTGGTTTTCCCAGTAGTCATATACGGATATGAGAGTTGAACAATAAAGAACACTGAGCACTGAAGAATTGATGCTTTTGAACTGTGGTGCTGGAGAACAGTCTTGAGAGTCCCTTGGGCAGCAAGGAGATCAAACTAGTCAATCCTAAAAGAAATCAATTCTGAATATCCACTGGGAAGACTGATGCTGAAGCTGAAGCTCCAATACTTTGGCCACCTGATGTGAAGAGATGACTCATTGGAAAAAAACCCTGATGCTGAAGATTGAGGGTAGGAGGAGAAAAGGACAACAGAGGATGAGATGGTTGGATGGCATCAGTGACTCAATAGACAGGAGCTTGAGCAAACTCAGGGAGACAGTGAAGGACAGGGAAACCTGGTGTGCAGCAGTTCATGGGATCACAAAGAGTCTACCTGACTTAGTAAATGAACAACAACAGATCTTCATTATTAAGACATAAAAAATAAACTAGAACTTACTATTCATCTATGATGTACTTTCTTATTTTATTTCCTGAATAATTATTTACAATCCCTTTCTTACTAGCCCATATTCACTTCAGAGGCTAGAAATGCAATATGCTAGCTCTTCTCACCTTCTTTGCTGTTAAGGGTGATGTGCTCAAGTAGTGATCAGTGACACATGAACAGATATCTCTGAGATGGATTCTGAAAAACACTTCACAGTTCTGATAAAATGAATATGTTTTGTTGGGACTTCCCCCTTCTCAAGTTACTTCAGCCTTAAATGCAGACTGATGGCAAGATGACAGACACAGCTATCATGTAAACATATGAATATTAGACATGAACATGTGGCAGAGAAAATAGTAAATGAAAACATAGGTTGCTAAACCTTGAGGTGCACACAGGATGTGTGTCAGCTGAGACTTTGGTGTTAGCACAAATGGTAGGAACATTCAAAACATTAGTATATAATATCTACCTCTAGCTGATTTCAGCCAAGTCTCAAACTTAAAGTTTGAAAGCAGTCTACAGCAGAGAAAAAAGAAAATAATGCTTTGCTAAGAGATATGCTCTCTACATGTAGCCTGCAATCTAAGTGATTTAGAGTCCCATAATTTGTAGGCCTGCTGGGTTTGAAAAGACAATGTATATATCCCAAATTGCAACTAGTCCAAGAAGCAGGAAAATAGCTGCCACAGCAGGAGATAAGATTGATAAAAATTAGACAGCAGGTAGCAAAGGGAGGATTCAGGATAGTGCCTCTTCACCTAAGGCTATCATTTCCAACTGCCTCAGGGCAACAGCCATTATGGGAAGAGTAAGGGGCATGGATAGAACAAAGAGATCAGTAAGTTAAAAGATAAGAAACTTTAAAGACTATGTTCAAGCAAAATCCTTGGCTATGGTAACTTTTAGGTAACTGACTGGAAGAAAGTATCCTTAAAACACAATGTTTTCAAAGGAAATATTTTGCAAAAATAACAGATTTTCTGTACTATAATAACATAATGTTTTATCACCTACTACAAAATCTGAGTATTTGCCAGGAAAGACTTTTTTTTTTTCAAAATTTATATCATATGGCCAAGTAAGAAAAAGGATCAGAAAGATTATCCCCAAATCACAAGTAGTAGCCAAGGACAATGAATAATAGATTCCTAGATGGCAAAAATATGTTTTCCATTTGAGGAATAGGAGGGTGGTTGGGAGGGGAAAGAAGTATACCTATCACATGAGCTTATGTGAACAGAGAATTCTATTTTTTTTCTATCATGAGTGTGCAGGAGCTAGGCATCACTGGCTGCCATATATTTCTCATTCTTCCCTTTCCAGAATGAACTTTTTCAATTATCTTATTCCTCTTCAAATATTGCATTGGCAGCATATTAAATGAAAATAATATGTCTTTGGTTACGGATCACTAGAATCTGAGAAGCTACATACAGACCACAATGATAGGAGTGCAACTTGCGAAGATGAACTTCATATTTGTACAGAAACTAAATGAAGGTTGGCTGTGATAAAGATAACTTTAATGCTATCCTCAGCTTAACTAAAATTTCCAGAGATTTCTTCCTCACTGGAGGCTTCTCATATCCCATTTTGTAGAACAGCAAACAACCCAATCATAAAATGGGCAGAAGACCTAAACAGGCATTTCTCCAAAGAAGATATACAGATTACTAATAAACACATGGAAACAATCCTCCACATTGCTTACTATTATGCTAAGTCACTTCAGTCGTTTCCGATTCTGTGCGACCCCATAGACAGCAGCCCACCAGGCTCCCCCGTCCCTGGGATTCTCCAGGCAAGAACACTGGAGTGGGCTGCCATTTCCTTCTCCAATGCATGAAAGTGAAAAGTGAAAGTGAAGTCCCTCAGTCATGTCCGACTCTCAGCGACCCCATGGATTGCAGACTAACAGGCTCCTCCGTCCATGGGATTTTCCAAGCAAGAGTACTGGAGTGGGGTGCCATTGCCTTCTCTGTTGCTTACTATTAGAGAATTGCAAATCAAAACTATAATGAGATATCACTTCACACGAGTCAGAGTGGCCATTACCAAAAAATATACAAATAATAACTATGGAGAGAATCTGGATAAAAGGAAACCCTCTTGCACAGTTGGTAGGAAGGTAAATTGATATAGCCACTATAGAGAACAGTATGGTAATGTCTTCAAAAACTAGAAATAAAATTACCATATGATACAGCAATCCCACTACTGGGCATATACCCTGAGAAAACCACGATTCTAAAAGATACATGTACCCCAATGTTAATTGCAGAATTGTTTACAATAGACAGGACATGGATGCAACCAAGTTGACCACTAATAGATGAATGGATAAAGAACCTGCGGTATACATATATAATGAAATATTACTTAGCCATAAAAAGAACAAGTTTGAATCAGTTCTAGTGACGTGAATGAACCTAGAGCCTGATACACAGAGAGAAGAGGAAAAACAAATATCGCATATTAATGCATATATTTGGAATTCTAGAAAGGCAGTACTGATGAACCTATTTTCAGGACAGCAATAGAAACACAGACATAGAGAACAGACTTGTTCCCTGTTATGGCAGGGGAAGGAAAGGATGAGACAAATTGAGAGAAGAGCATTGAAATATACACAACCATATGTAAAACATATAGCCAGTGAGAATTTTCTGTATGACACAGGGAGTTCAACCCAGAACTCTGATAACCTAGAGGGGTGGGATGGGGTGGGAGGTGACAGGTAGTTTCAAGAGGGACGGGGCATATATACCTATGGCCAATTCATATTGATGTATGGCAGAAATCAGCAGAGCATTGTAAAGCAATTATTCTCCATTTAAAAATAATTAAATTACAAAAAAAGAACAAACAAAACTAAAGTTAACAGAAGGAAATAAATCATAAAGACCACAGCAGAAATAAATAGAAATGACGAAAACAATAGCAAAGATCAACAACTCTAACAGCTGGTTCTTTGGGAAGATAAACAAAATTGATAAGCTTTTAGCCAGACTCATCAATTGAAAAAAAAAAAAAGAAAGAGGTCTCAAATTAATAAGCTTAGAAAAGGAAAAGAAGTTACAATGGGCACCACAGAAATACAAAGGATCGTAAGAGATTACTATAAGCAGCAATATACCAATAAAATGAACCACCTAGTAGAAATGGACAAATGTTTAGAAGGGTGTAACCTTCAAAAACTGAACCAGGAAGAAATTGAAAATAGAAACAGACCAATCACAAGTACTGAAATTGTAACTGTGATTAAGAATCTTCCAACAAACAAAAGTCCAGAACCAGAATCTATCAAACACTTAGAGTTAACACCCACACTTCTGGAACTCTTGAAAAAAGTTGCAGAGGAAGGGGCATCCCCAAGCTCATTTACAAGGCCATTATCACCCTGATACCTAAACCAGACAAAGCTATCATAAAGAAATAAAACTATATGCCAAATATAGTTAACAGTATACCACTTCTTATACCACTGATGATACTCACTTATGAATACAGACACAAAGATGCTCAACAAAATACTAACAGACTGTATCTAACAATACATTAAAAGAATAATACAGCATGATAAGTGGAATTTATCCCAGATATGTAAGGATTCTTCAGTATTCACAAATCAATCAATGTGATACACCATATTAACAAATTGAAAAACATTAACCATATGATCTTCTCAGTAGATACAGCAAAAGCTTTTGAAAAAATTCAACACTCATATATGATAAAAAAAAAAAAAAAAACTCCAGAAAGAGGGCATAAAGGGAACATAAACCTGCCTAAGGAGGCAAAATATCTGAGCTCATAAAACTATAAAATACTGATGAAACAAACCAAAGATAACCCAAATAGATGGAGAGTTTATACCATCTTCTTGGATTGGAAGAATCAGTATTTTGAAAATGACTATATTGCCCAAAACAGTCTACAGATTCAATGTAAACCCAATCAAAGAATGAATAGCATTTTTCACAGAATTAGAAAAAAACATTTACAATTTGAATGGAAACACAAAAGACCATGAATAACCAATATAATCTTGATTTTTTAAAAAACAATGGAGCTGGAGGAATCAGCTTCCCTGGATTTAGTCTATCTGACAAAGCTACAGTAATCAAAACAGTATGGTACTGGCACAAAAACAGAAATACAGATTAATGGAATAGGATAGACAGTCGAGAGATGAACCAAAGTTATGGTCATTTAATATATGACAAATGACGCAAGGATATACAATAGAGAAATGACTGTCTCTTCAATAAGTGGTGCTGGGAAAACGAAAAAGCTACATATAAAAGAATGGAATTAGAACACTCCCTAACACCATACACAAATATAAAATCAAAATGGATTAAATACTTAAAAGTAAGGCCAGACACTATAAAACTCATAGAGGAAAATATAGGCAGAAGACTCTTTGAAATATCACAACAAGATTTTTTTGACCTCCTAGAGTAATGAAAATAAAAACAAAAATAAATAAATTGGACCTAATTAAAGTTAAAAAAAACATTTTTATAGCAAAAAAAATCATAAGCAAAACAAAATGGCAATCCTCAGTATGGGAGAAAATATTTTCAAAGGGAACCAACAAAATATTAATCTCTAAAAAACACAAAAGCTCATGCATTTCAATAACAACAACAACAAAAAAAACAGTGGAAAAAAAAATAGGTGAAAGATTTAAATAGGCATTTCTCCAAAGAACACATGTAGATTGTTTAAAAAGTACATGAAAAGACTCTACATTGCTAACTATTAGAGAAATGCAAATCAAAACTATAATGAAGTGTCACCTCATATAGGTCAGAATGGCTGTCATGCAAAAATATACAAATAATAAATACTGGAGAGGATGTGGAGTAAAGGGAACCCTCCTATACTGTAACCCTCCTATTACAGCCACTATAGAGAATTCCATGTAGCTTCCTTAAAAACCTAAAAATAAAGCTACATTATGATCTAGCAATCATGCTCCTGGACATATATCTGGAGAAAATCAAAATTTGAAAATATACAAGCATACCAATGTTTACTGAAGCACTATATAGAATAGCCAGGACAAGGAAGCAACATAAATGTCAATCAACAGAGGAATGCATAAAGAAGATAAGGTACATATATAAAATGGAATATTACTCAGCTATAAAAATGGCATAATTCCATTTACAGAAACATGAATCGACCTAGAGATTGTCATACCGAGTGAAGTCATACAGAGAAAGATACATATATTATATTGCTTATATGTGGAACCTAAAAAAAAAGCACAAATGAACTTATCTACAAAACAGAAATAGAGGTATCAGTTCAGTTCAGTTCAGTCATTCAGTCGTGTCTGACTCTTTGCAACCCCATGAATCACTGCACTCCAGACCTCCCTGTCCATCACCAACTCCCAGAGTTCACTCAAACTCATGTCCAGCAAGTCAGTGATGGCATCTAGCCATTTCATCCTCTGTTGTCCCCTTCTCCTCCTTCCCCCAATCCCTCAGAGCATCAGGGTCTTTTCCAATGAGTCAACTCTTCGCATGAGGTGCCCAAAGTATTGGAGTTTCAGCTTCAGCATCAGTCCTTCAAATGAAAATCCAGGACTGATCTCCTTTAGGATGGACTGGTTGGATCTCCTTGCAGTCCAAGGGACTCTCAAGAGTCTTCTCCAACACCACAGTTCAAAAGCATCAATTCTTCAGTGCTCAGCTATCTTTATAGTCCAAATTTCACATCCATACATGACCACTGGAAAAACCATAGTCTTGACTAGACGGACCTTTGTTGGCAAAGTAATGTCTCTGCTTTTGAATATGCTATCTAGGTCGGTTATAACTTTCTTTCCAAGGAGTAGTGAAAGTGAAGTTGCTCAGTTGTGTCCAACTCTTTGCGACCCCATGGATTGCAGCCTACCAGGCTCCTCCATCCATGGGATTCTCCAAGCAAGAATACCAGAGTGGGTTGCCATTTCCTTCTCCAGGGGAACTTCTCAACCCAGGGATTGAATCCAGGTCTCCCACATTGCAGGCAGAAGCTTTAACCTCTGAGCCACCAGAGAGGCAGCGAGGAGTAAGCATCTTTTAATTTCATGGCTGCAGTCACCATCTGCAGTGATTTTGGAGCCCAAAAAATAAAGGCTGACACTGTTTCCCCATCTATTTCCCATGAAGTGATGGGACCAGATGCCATGATCTTAGTTTTCTGAATGTTGAGCTTTAAGCCAACTTTTTCATTCTCCACTTTCACTTTCATCAGGAGGCTTTTTAGTTCCTCTTCATTTTCTGCCATAAGGGTGGTATCATCTGCATATCTGAGGTTATTGTTATTTTCCCAGGCAATCTTGATTCCAGCTTGTGCATCCTCCAGCCCAGCGTTTCTCATGATGTAAAATAGAGGTATAGAATTAGAAAATAATCTTATGATTACCTGGTCCTCAGATGGTAAAGAATCTCCCTGAAATGAAGGAAACTCGGGTTCAATCCCTGGGTGGAGAAGTTCCCCTGAAGAAGGGAATGGCTGCCCATTCCAGTATTCTTACCTGGAGAATCCCATGGACAGAAGAGCCTGGTGGGCTACAGTCCATGGGGTCGGTTGCAAAGGGATGGACACAATTGAGTGACTAATGATTATGGTTACCACAGTGTAAGTGAGGGAAGGGATAAGTTCAGAGACTGGGACTGACAGACAATACTACACTACTATATGTAAAATATATAACTGATAATGACCTACTGTATAGCACAGGGAAATTAATTCAATAACCTGTAATGGTCTATATGGGAAAAAAAAAATCTAAAAGAAGATCAACATATGTATACAGCTGCAATCTCAAAAATGACAGAATGTCACCAAGGCAAACCATTCAATATCACAGTAATCCAAGTCTATGCCCCAGCCAGTAATGCTGAAGAAGCTGAAGTTGAATGGTTCTATGAAGACAGGCAAGACCTTCAAGATCTAATACCTAAAAAAGATGTCCTTTTCATTAAAGGGGACTTAAATGCAAAAGTAGGAATCCAGAGATACCTGGAGTAACAGGCAAACTTGGTCTTGAAGTACAAAATGAAGCAGAGCAAAGGATAACAGAGTTTTGCTGAGAACACACTGGTCATAGCAAACACCCTCTTCAAATAACACAAGAGAGGACTCTACACATGGACATCACCAGATAGTCAATACTGAAATCAGATTGATTATATTCTTTGCAGCCAAAGATGGAGAAGCTCTATATAGTCACCAAAAACAAGACCAGGAGCTGATGTGGCTCAGATCATGAACAAATTATTGCATAATTCAGACTTAAATTGAAGAAAGGAGGGAAAACCACTAGACCTTTCAGGTATGACCTAAATTAAATCCCTTATGATTGTACAGTGGAGGTGACAATGAGATTCAAGGGACTAGATCTTATAGACAGAGTACCTGAAGAACTATGGACAGAGGTTTGTGACATTGTACAAGAGACAGGGATCAAGATAATTACCAAGAAAAAGAAATGCAAAAAAGCAAAATGGCTGTCTGAAGAGGGCTTACAAATAGCTGTGAAAAGAAGAGAATATAAAGGCAAAGGAAAAAAGGAAAGATATACTCATTGAATGTAGAGTTCCAAAGAATAGCAAGGAGAGATATGAAAGCCTTCCTTAGTGATCAATGCAAAGAAATAGAGGAAGAAAATAAAATGGAAAAGATCAGAGATCTCTTCAAGAAAATCAGAGATACCAAGGGAATGTTTCATGCAAAGATGTATACAATAAAGGACAAATGGTATTGGACCTCACAGAAGCAGAAGATAATAAGAGATGGCAGGAGTTCACAGAAAAACTATACAAAAAAACCTTCATGAACCAGAAAACTATGATGGTGTGATCATTCACTAGAGTCAAACATCCTAGAATGCGATGTCAAGTGGGCCTTAGGTATAATTATTATGAACAAAGCTAGTGGAGGTGACGGAATTCAGGTTAAGCTATTTCAAATCCTAAAAGATGATGCTGTGCTGCACTCAATATGAAAGTGCAGCACTCAATACACCAGCAGATTGGAAAACATGGCCCTGGCCACAGGATTGGAAAAGTTCAGTTTTCATTCTGATGCCAAAGAAAGGCAATGACTAAGAATGTTCAAACTACAGTACAATTGCACTCGTCTCACAAGCTAGCAAAGTAATGCTCAAAATTCTCCAAGCCAGGCTTCAACAATATGTGAACCGTCAACTTCCAGATGTTAAAACTGGTTTTAGAAAAGGCAGAGGAACCAGATATCAAATTGTTAACATCCTCTAGATCATCAGAAAAGCAAGAGAGTTCCAGAAAAACATGTACTTCTGCTTTACTGACTATGCCAAAGTCTTTGACTGTGTAGATCACAACAAACTGTGGAAAATTCTTAAAGAGATCAGAATACCAGTCCACCTGACCTGCTTCCTGAGAAGTCTGTACGCAGGTCAGGAAGCAACAGTTAGAACTGGAGATGGAACAATAGACTGGTTCCATATCGGAAATGGAGTATGTTATGGCTATATATTGTCACCCTGCTTATTTAACTTCTATGCAGAGTACATCATGAGAAACGCCAGGCTGGATGAAGCACAAGCTGGAATCAAGATTGCCAGGAGAAAGATCAATAACCTCAGATACACAGATGACACCACCCTTACGGCAGAAAGTGAAGAACCAAAGAGCCTCTTGATGAAAGTGAAAGAGGAGAGTGAAAAAGTTGGCTTAAAGCTCAACATTCAGAAAACTAAGATCGTGGCATCTGGTCCTATCACTTCATGACAAATAGACAGGGAAACAATGGAAACAGTGAGAGACTTTATTTTTGGGCTTCAAAATCACTGTAGATGGTGACTGAAGCCATGAAATTAAAAGATGCTTGCTCCTTGGAAGATAAGTTATGATCAACGTAGACAACATATTAAAAAGCAGAGATATTACTTTGCCAATAAAGGTCTATATAGTCAAAGCTATGGTTTTTCCAGTAGTCATATATGAATGTGAGATTTGGACTATAAAGAAAGCTGAGTGCCAAAGAATGACGCTTTGAACTGTGATGTAGAAGAAGACTCTTGAGAGCCCCTTGCACTGCAAGGAGATCCAACCAGTCCATCTTAAAGGAAATCAGTTCTGAATCTTCATTGGAAGGATTGATGTTGAAGCTGAAACTCCAATATGTTGGCCACTTGATGCAAAGAACTGACTCATTGGAAAAGACCTGGATGCTGGGAAAGATTGAAGGCAGGAGAAGAGGATGACAGAGAATGAGATGGTTGTATGGCATCACTGACTTGATGGACAATGAGTTTGAGTAAGCTCTGGGAATTGGTGATATGCAGGAAGCCTGGAGTGCTGCAGTCCATGGGGTCGCAAAGAGTTGGACATGACTGAGCAACTGAACTGAACTAATGTTTATATACAACTGATTCATTTTGCTGTACACCTGAAACTAACACAATGTCATAAATCAATTATATGCCAATAAAATTAATTAAAGTTAAAGAAAATTAAATCTAGGCAGTATTTTTTCATCCATGATAGTCTTTCCAGTTCCAAAATTTTATATATCTAATTAACTTTTAGAACCAAGTTGACCAAAGTCAAGGCTTCAATAAAATTCTGAAGATATATTGCTAATCAAAAATGAATGAATCAGTATATTTACTGGCATATTTCCTGTTCTTGTGAATATTCATCAAAACTTTATGCTTTCATCTTGCTGAGATACTTATTGTTCAAGTATTCATCTTACACTGTCTTAAATTGCTCACTTTTACTCATAACCTTTTCACTGCTAAACAATGGCAACTGATTTTATTCAAGGTCAGTATTGTAATGGAAGCTGATATTCATATCTCATAACCCAGTCTGGCTTAACAAGGTTATAGTAATTCACACCCATTTTTATGACCTCTTTTAAAACACTTCACAAAGAGAAATCCTAGATCTTTCTGCATCTGTGTTGGGCAGACATTTTTCAGTTAAAATGAAGCATAAAAGCAGTATTGCACTGTAAAGCAGACTCTCAAGTCAGATATAAGTTTCAAGAGTTACCCTGATAGAACTACACTAAGGATAACAGTTTTTACTATTTGCCTTAGTATTGCTAAGAGGCACATCATAAATTCTTGACTTCTGCCAAACACAAAGAATTTCCCTACGGCCACTCTCAAGAAATATGCCAAGGCCAGGAACATTACAGTACAATGGAAAAATGAACATTATAATAACGAATAGTATACTTAACATTTTGCTGGTTACTTGACTAAAAATATAGCTAGCCATTTTGGTTAGCTGAATTGCTAAATCAAAATCCAATTTTCCCTATTTATTGGAAAAAGCAACATGGCAAAGGTAAGTACTATCAATCCCCATGTGCCCTTCTGGGCCTCTGACACTCTTTAAATGATCACTGAAAAGAAATTAAATAAACCTCTCTAGTGGAGCTTTATTCTCAAATTATTATAGGAAGTGAAAGTTTGAAAGATATAAATATAAATCACTTTATTGATTAGACCGAGATCAAATAGATGAGAGAAGGGGTATAGATATTTTCACTGCTTAATAGGGTGTCTTAATATACTGTCAAATTCACATTTTACAAAGACATTTACTTTGTAATGATAGTACATATCAGAGCCACTTTTTGGTCCATTTAAATAAGAAGCTTGTCTTTGATAGAAGAGCTCTCATTAAAGGCAATATTTATCATTCTACTGCATTCTGCCTTTAAAATTTAAGATAAATCTAATAATTTTTCATCAGATAGTATAGCTGAAAATACATTAGTGACAATTCAATCCTAATAAGAAAAAAAAATTAAATTGCTTAAATGTCATTCCTTAAATGGTATTTTTTCCAATATCATTTTATTTTTGAAAAACATTATAATAAAGAAGTTTTATTTTCCTTATCAGACCCTTTGTAATTTAATGTCCAGAACTTTGTCACATTATTCTTCTGAATAGGATACCCTTCTTAGAAATTCACTTGTATGACCACTGAAGGTGAAAGTGAAAGTCACTCAGTCATGTCCTACCTTTTATGACCCCATGGACTATAGTCCACCAGGCTCCTATTTCCATATATCTCCAGGCAAGAATACTGGAGTGGGTTGCCATGCCTTCCTCCAGCAGATCTTCCCAACCCAGGAATCAAACCAGGGTCTCCTGCATTGCATGCAGATTCTTTACCAGCTGAGCTACCAGAGAAGTCCTGTATGGCCATTACCCATCATTTAATATAGTATAAGTCTACTTCTGTTAACCTTTACCAATCCTAGCAAACCACAGTGAAAATCATTTAACTATAAAAATGTCAAATAAATTATTTGATTTTAAATAAGCTAATTGATGCTTTTGAACTGTGGTGTTGGAGAAGACTCTTGAGAGTCCCTTGGACTGCAAGGAGATCCAACCAGTCCATTCTGAAGGAGATCAGCCCTGGGATTTCTTTGGAAGGAATGATGCTAAAGCTGAAACTCCAGTACTTTGGCCACCTCATGCAAAGAGTTGACTCATTGGAAAAGACTCTGATGCTGGGAGGGATTGGGGACAGGAGGAGAAGGGGACGACAGAGGATGAGATGGCTGGATGGCATCACTGACTCGATGGACGTGAGTCTGAGTGAACTCCGGGAGTTGGTGATGGACAGGGAGGCCTGGCATGCTGCGATTCATGGGGTCGCAAAGAGTCGGACACGACTGAGCAACTGATCTGATCTGATGTAAGCATAAATGTAGCTATGTGAAAATAAGACTGATTCTCAATTTACTTGACTATAATTTCATGCCTAATTATTTAAATGGCATCAATATATATTTAATATGAACAAATTGAAGATATATGTTAACTATGATGTCTATATGTTGTATAAAATATGTATTCATAAAATATAGTGTAGCTGCAGACTAAATTATATTTTTAGAAATGCATACATACAAATACTACATACAAACTTACCTTATTTAATAATCTATTTACCCAATTACTATTAAGTCTTCTCTAACTCCTCTCAGCAGAAGTACTGTTGACCTCTTCCTCCACTTCTTAAGCTCTCCTATCCTTCAGTTTCTGTCCACATTGCAGTCCTGGTTTTACACCTACCTATGTAGTCACCAGTTTTCAGTCTACTTTATATATCTTATTCTTAATATTGCATGGTGTCATAACTTCATCCTGAGTCCTGGTTTCTTTTCTCTTTACTTTCCCCTGAGGTAGACTTCATTTAATTAAAGTTTAAACAACATGATTACTACCCCATGCAAATCTTAATCAGATGGTTTAAGAACTTCAGATTTACAATAGAATTTAAGCACATCCTTCATGTAAATCCTCTATATAGTTACCTAAGGATCTCCTGAAAGTCTATGCTGTCTTTAAACAACCTACTTTTTCCACTTTTTTTTTTTTACAGTTGGCCTAATCCACATAATCATGAATTATAGGTTTCAAAATGCTGTAACAATGTCATATATCATTCTATCCTCCATAATCAGAGGACAAGAACTATGTTCTGGGTTCTGTTTTACTTGATATTGTTTCATATCACCCTAGTTTTGACTATAAATAGAGAATCACAGCATTTAGTTCTGAACATTACTACTTGCTTTGATCTATTTGGATATTGTTGTTGACCCTTACTGATCATTACCATATTTTATGGAGTACTGGGAATTGGACAGTTAACAGGTCATACTCCTTGTGGTTCTACAATTCCTAAATTCTTAATTTTCCACAAAGTAATAAATTTTAAACATTTATGTCTGTAAGTATATATATATAAATGACAGTAATCCCAGAGAAAGCATTTGTTCCAGATCTGAGTGATAGAGAGTTTGACGTAAGCATGAATGAATAGATATGTATTCATCATATATCATGCAGGTACAAAATCTTTAGGTAAATAATTGTCAAATTTTAATGTGTATAAGATTCAACTGCAGTGCTAATTAAAATGTAGTACCAGATCCACTCCCCAGAAATAATGATGAAGTAGAATAGTTCAGTCCAAGAGTCTGCATTTTTATAGTACCCCAAAGTTTCTATACAAGTGACCATTGCCATAAATAAAGATATACTAAATCTGTAGGTATTAACTGGGGAACTTACTTTAGTCACCACTACCTGGAGAGTTGAAATCTGAATTCAGATTACTCCAGTGCCCTCCCTTAAATCATATCCTTTAAGTTCTAAGTATATTTCTTATCCAGCAACATCTATCCACAAACCAAACCAATAAGCTAAACGAATGTGTCCACAATTTAAGAAAAACACATTAAGAAAAATCTGATTTTCTCTCTTGTCCATGAATATTGTAATATTTCTAGAATGTTGGGTATTTAGTGTGCTTATGATAAATTATAACTTATAAAAAACTGAACAAATTTGAAATTTGAGCCAATGTATGCTATTATCTGAACAACTGATAAATTACCCTGTGTACTCAGTAGTTCCTGTCCCAGTGTGATTCATAGTCTTTCAAGAGGAAACAAAGTGCTATTCTTCCAAGCCAACATATACTATTAGTATAATGAATTATCACTTTCATACACAGTATCACTAGAAACATGAATCATTTTTTAATCATATGAACAAGTAACCACATGCATAAGTAATGGAGAAATGAAAAAAAGCCCAGCAGCAGTACCACTACCACCAACAAAAATCTGTTACTTTGCCTTAAATTGCTTGGTTAAGGTATGTTTATGGAAACACGTTTATTAAACATTGATGCTAAAGTGAATATAATCTCTGGATTCAAAGAGTTTAGATAGAAAGTAGTATAGTTAATTTCAGAAGAGTTTAGATAAACTTACTCTAAAGTTGCTATTGATATTTGTTCTGTCATTTACATTAAACAGTTCTATGCATACTTACTTTAAGTCAATATGCTTCTTCTGAGATACTCCCAAAACACCAATTGTAGGCATAATTTAGTATAGATAATCTGAAAATTTTCACCTACAAGATCTACTTGTTCCTGTTATTGGAATATAAGAACCTAGATATATTGCAATAAGTAGGAGTAAGATACTAGAAGAAGACAAAAAGGAGCATAAATACCTACTCTGTTTTGCATGTTTCACTATGTTGATTGTCAATCCATATACTACAATTAAGAACAATAGTTTTCTTATAATAAATAATCAAAACATGTGATTATTATATATCTATATATATAGATATATATATATATCTATATATATATAGAAAATATATAGAAAATCTATAATTTTCTGACTTTTCCCCTAGTTCCTAAACATTGTGCCAATCCTAAAATCCATCACTGCTTGCAGGGGAAGAAAGCATCTGGCAATATTATTTTTACAGTTGAAAAGTTATTTTACATATTTCAGTTTAAGTCTGTTAGTTTCCACTTGAACTTACTGTTATAAAAACAGTTAATTTCTTAAAATACATAATTAGAAATTAATGACACAGAAAATAGCTTTGACATTTGAGTGTTCCTCCTTTGGAACTTAAGATCAATATTTCTTTAGTATCTGATTTAATGCATTTATGCTTTACCAAGAGACACACTAACCAACAGTAAAAGTTATGAACCAGATGTCAGCTTGCTGGCAATGTGATACATAATGTGTCTTAGGTGACATACTCTGCAATATGGTACTACATGAATGCCAATTCAATGTTTTCAACAGGGAATCAATTTTTACAGACTTTTTTATTATAAAATACCACACATTTTAAAAAATGAACTTAAATTCCATTGTAGTCCATCAAAAATACTAGTGATGAGTGAGAACCTTATTCATTCTTCAGTATATTAAGAATATTGGGTATTTATGCATGAAAGTAGAGCTTCCCAGGTGGCACAGTGGTAAAGAATCTGCCCCCCAATGCAGGAGACTCTAGAGATGCAGGTTCAGTCCCTGGGTCAGGAAGATCCCCTGGAGAAGAAAATGGCAACTCACCTGATATGTTTGCCTAGGAAATTTCATGGACAGAGGAGCCTGGTGGACTAAAGTCTATGGGGTTACAAACAGTCAGACATGACTGAGCCAACTGAGCACCCCACATAATACATGGAAGTTGTTAAGAGAATAAAACTTCCAATAGTTCTCATTACAAGGAAAAATATATTCTCTTCCTTTTATTTTGCATCTATATGAGCTGATACATGGTCAATAAATTTATTATCATTTTATGATATCAGATCTGATCAGATCAGATCAGTCGCTCAGTTGTGTCCGACTCTTTGTGACCCCATGAGTCGCAGCACGCCAGGCCTCCCTGTCCATTACCAACTCCCGGAGTTCACTCAGACTCACGTCCATCGAGTCAGTGATGCAATCCAGCCATCTCATCCTTTGTCATCCCCTTCTCCTCTTACCCCCAATCCCTCCCAGCATCAGAGTCTTTTCCAATGAGTCAACTCTTCGCATGAGGTGGCCAAAGTACTGGAGTTTCAGCTTTAGCATCATTCCTTCCAAAGAAATCCCAGGGCTGATCTCCTTCAGAATGGACTGGTTGGATCTCCTTGCAGTCCAAGGGACTCTCAAGAGTCTTCTCCAACACCACAGTTCAAAAGCATCAATTCTTCGGCACTCAGTTTTCTTCACAGTCCAACTCTCACATCCATACATGACCACAGGAAAAACCATAGCCTTGACTAGACGGACCTTTGTTGGCAAAGTAATGTCTCTGCTTTTGAATATGCTATCTAGGTTGGTCATAACTTTCCTTCCAAGGAGTAAGCGTCTTTTAATTTAATGGCTGCAGTCACCATCTGCAGTGATTTTGGAACCCAGAAAAATAAAGTCTGACACTGTTTCCACTGTTTCCCCATCTATTTCCCATGAAGTGGTGGGACAGGATGCCATGATCTTCGTTTTCTGAATATTGAGCTTTAAGCCAACTTTTTCACTCTCCACTTTCACTTTCATCAAGAGGCTATTTAGTTTCTCTTCACTTTCTGCCATAAGGGTGATGTCATCTGCATATCTGAGGTTATTGATCTTTCTCCTGGCAATCTTGATTCCAACTTGTGTTTCTTCCAGTCCAGCGTTTCTCATGATGTACTCTGCATAGAAGTTAAATAAGCAGGGTGACAATATACAGCCTTGATGTACTCCTTTTCCTATTTGGAACCAGTCTGTTGTTCCATGTCCAGTTCTAACTGTTGCTTCCTGACCTGTATACAAATTTCTCAAGAGGCAGATCAGGTGGTCTGGTATTCCCATCTCTTTCAGAATTTTCCACAGTTTATTGTGATCCACACAGTCAAAGGCTTTGGCATAGTCAATAAAGCAGAAATAGATGTTTTTCTGGAACTCTCTTTCTTTTTCCATGATCCAGCGGATGTTGGCAATTGGATCTCTGGTTCCTCTGCCTTTTCTAAAACCAGCATGAATATCAGGAAGTTCCCGGTTCACATATTGCTGAAGCCTGGCTTGGAGAATTTTGAGCATTACTTTACTAGCATGTGAGATGACTGCAATTGTTCGGTAGTTTGAGCATTCTTTGGCATTGCCTTTCTTTGGGATTGGAATGAAACCTGACCTTTAGTCAAATAATTATGCTGTCTATCTTAAACTTAGTGCTGTGTGTAAATTATACCTCAACTAAACTGGAAGAAATAAAAAGAATGATAAAGATGATGCAAAAATCATCTAAAATCAAGTGGTAAAATATTTGTTTGAAAAGTATAAAAAAATATATATATATATATATATATATGTTTATTATACCTGCAACTGTGTAAAATCGTCTAAAGAAAGCCCAAACCAATATTAAAAATTAAACTATTACATGCATGGAATTTGCTTCTGAGATTCATAGCAAATAACAAGGGTCAGACATGAATTTTAAAATACTAAGACCTTTTCCTTCCCAAAGTTCAGGGAGATCAACCATCTCAGTGGTAAGGCACTACATTTGTTACCTAGGAATTAACAGTGTATGTAAAGAAAAACAAATAAAGAAACTATGAAAAAATAATCATGAACATAATCTGTCAGAGATCTTGGTTGTAAGCAACAGAAACCTACTTTGGCTACCCTAAGTTTGAGTAGGAGTTTATGTTTACATACATACTTGCATAACATGCCCCTATACACACAGATTTACACTACAAATTTAATGAAGAACTTAGGCTTGTGGATTTGAATAGAGGAAGAAATACTAAATTTGTAAGAAATTTATGAATAATGGCAATTTTAAAATAAGGGCATAGATAAACAACCATAGTTTACTAGAAATATTCCTACCTAAATGTTGTCCTCGCTACTATAGAATGCTAACATTAATTGACACTGTCACCAGTGATCATGACTGAATACCAGTATTCCTTTTGATCTTTACTTCACTATAGCAATATTCAGACTTCAAGGTAGACCACCCAATTGGATGAACATCGGTTATGTACATAGCCCCATACTACTGGGGGTTTGGGGAAGGTGTTTCCCCCACTTCCATATGCAAGATGGTAGGCAGAGTACTATTTCTCACAATCACAAAGAAAATGGAGAAGCTGCCTAAATACAATTGGTGGTGGATTCAGACAGCCAAAGAAAACATTCAAATGCTCAAATTCATATAATAGGGACTAGTTATGAACAGAAAGAGGGGTGCAAAATAGATGATTTCTAAAAATGTAAGTGAAATTCACTTAACATAAAATTAATCATTTTTATTGTAAAAGGTACACTTAAAATAAGATGTACCATTCTTATTTAAGTGCACAATATTCTTAACCATAGGCACCATATTGTACACCATGAATTTATGCCCATTTTAAACTATTTCAACGTGTGTTGTCTCATGGAATTTAGTATGTTTACAGTGTTGTATAATTACCATCTCTGTCTAGTCTCAAACTATTTTCATTATTCTAAAAAAACAATGCCATATTCACTAACCAGTCACATCCCATTCTCTTTTCTCAGGCCTTGATAACAACCAATCTGCTTTCTATCTCTACAGATTTACTTATACTTAAAAAGTCATATAACCGAAATCATATAACATATAAACTTTGTGCCTGACTTCTTTCACTTATTTGTTTTATTCAAGGATTAACCATGCCACAACATGTACTAGAATGGCATCCTTTTTATGAATAAATAATATTCCACTGTATGTATATGCCATCAATTTTTTATCCTTTCATCGCTTGATGGACATTTGGATTGTTTCCTAATTTTGGCCATTGGAACTATTGCTTTTATGAACAATTATGTAGAAACATTTGATTATTCACACTCCATTTTTAAAGTATATACCTAAGAGTAGAATTTCTGAGTTATTTGTTGTTCTTCAGTTGCTAAGTCATATCCAGCTCTTTTGCAACCCCATGGACTGCAAGATGCCAGGCTTCCCTGTCCCTCAGCATCTCCCAGAGTTTGTCCATCTCTCACATCCATACATGACAACTGGAAAAACCATAGGTTTGATTATATGGACCTCTATCGGCAAAGAGATGTCTCTGCTTTTTAACATGTTCCCAAAGTTTGTCATAGCTTTTATTCCAAGGAGCAAGCATCTTTTAATTTCATGATGGCAGTCAGAGTTCACAGTGATTTTGGAGCCCAAGAAAATAAAATCTGTCACTGTTTCCACTTTTTCCCCATCTATTTGCCGTAGAGTGATGAGACAGGATGCCATGATCTTTGTTTTTTGAATGTTGAGTTTTAAGCAAGGTTTTCATTCTCTTCTTTCACTTTCATCAAAAGGCTCCTTAGTTCCTCTTCGTTTTCTGCCATTAGAATGTTATCACCTGCATATTTGAGGTTGTTGATATTGCTACCAGCATTCTTGTTTCTAGCTTGCTCTTCATCAGCCTGGCATGTCATGTGATGTACTCCGCCTAGAAGTTAAATAAGCAAGGTGACAAATACAGCCTTGATGTATGCCTTTCCCAATTTTGAACCAATCCTTTGTTCCATGTCCAGTTCTAACTGTTGCTTCTTGATCTGCATACAGGTTTCTTTGTAAGGAGGCAAGGTGGTCTGTTATTCCTGTCTCTTTAAGAATTTTCAACAGTTTGTTGTGATCCATACAGTCAAAGGTGAGGTCACATGGGATTCCCTGGTGGCTCAGACAGTAAAGCATCTGCCCACAATGCGGGAGATCCAGGTTTGCTCTCTGGCTTGGGAAGATCCCCTGGAGAAGGAAATGGCAACCCACTCCAGTACTCTTGTCTAGAAAATTCATGGATGGAGAAGCCTGGTGGGCTACAGTCCATGGGGTCACAAAGAGTCGGACAAGACTGAGTGACTTCACTTTCTTTATACAGTTAAAGGCTTTAGCACAGTCAGTAAATCAGAAGAAGATGTTTTTCTGGAATTCCCTTGCTTTTTCTATGATCCAAAGTATGCTGCGACTTTGGTCTCTGGTTATATGAGTTCTATGTTTTACTTCATGTAAAACTTCCAAAATATTTTCCAAAACAATGGTTGAAAGAGTTCACATCATCACCAGCCAAGTAGGAAGGCACTATTTTCTCCACATCTTCATTAATACTCATTTTATGCTTTATATTTTTTATTCAAATTATATTGATCCTAGTGGGTATAAAGTGATATATCACCATGGCTTTAATTTCCTTCTCTAATGACTAATAAGAAGCACCTTTTTCATGTGCTTGTTGGCAAATGTATATCTTCTTTAGAGACAGGTCTATTCATGAACTTCATACCCATCTTTAAAACTGAATTGTTTGTCTTTTTACATTGACTTGTAAGAATTTTTTCATATATTCTAGGTACTGGACCCTTATCAGATATATGGGTTGTTTATTATCTCCCATCCATGTCAGGATACTTTTTTGATACCTGCTTTGATATAAAAACTCTTAAATTTTGATGAGGTCCAATGTATTCCCTTTTAGTGTCATATCCAATATACCATGTGAAATTCAATGTCATGAAAATTTCCATTATATTTTCTTCTATGGGTCTTTTCTTTCTCTAGGGGATCTTCCTGACCCAGGAATTGAACCTGGGTCTCCTGCGTTGCAGGCAGACTCTTTACTGACTGAGCTATGAAGGAAGCCCTATAATTTTAGAATGTATGTTTATATTTTTGATCCTATTTGTGTTAGTTCTCATATTTGGTCTAAGGTAAGAATCCACCATTATTTCTTTCAACCACTTGTTGAACAGATATTTTCCTCATTGCATTATCTTGCCTAAATAAATTTTCCATTGATAAATGTGTTCATTTCTGAATTCTCAATTCTATTCTAACTATCTGTATGTCTAAACTTATAGCATTGCTTTGATTATTATACATTTTGTAGAAACTTTGGAAATTGAGAAGTTGAATTTTCTAAATGTGATCATTTTCAATATTGTTTTTGCTATATGGAACCCCTTGCAATTCCATACTAATTTAGTGATTAGTTACTCCACTTCCAGAAAAAAAAAAAAAAAAAGAGGCCATCAGAATTTTTATAGATTGCATTCACTTTATAGATTGTCTTGGGTAATGTTGTTGTTCAGTTGCCCAGTTGTCTCCCACTACAACATGCCAGGCCTTCCTGTCCCTCACCATCTTCCTGAGTTTGCCCAAGTTCATGTCCAAGGTATTGGTAATGCCTTCCAGTCATCTCATCCTCTGTTGCCCTCTTCCCCTTCTGCCTTCAATCTTTCCCAGCATCAGGGTCTTTTCCAATGAGTCCACTGTTCGCCAACTTCTTTGGTTGGTGACCAAAGTATTGGAGGTTCAGCTTCAGCATCAGTCCTTCCAATGAGTATTCAGGGTTGATTTCCTTTAAGATTGACTGGTTTGATCTCCTTGTTGTCCGAGGGACTCTCAAGAATCTTTTCTAACACCACAGTTTGAAAGCATCAGTTCTTCAACACTCCAACTTCTTCATGGTCCAGCTCTCACAACTGTATGCGACTACTGGAAAGACCATCACCTTGACTATATGGAACTCTGTTGGCAAAATGATATCTTTGCTTTTTAACACAGTCTAGGTCTGTCATAGCTTTCCTGCCAAGAAGAAATTATCTTCTGATTTCATGGCTGCAGTCACCATCCATAGTGATTTCAGAGACCAAGAAGAGGACATCTGTCACTGCTTTCTCCTTTACCCCTTCTATTTGCCATGAAGTGATGGGGCCAGATGCCATGATCCTAGCTTTTTAATATTTAGTTTTAAGTCGGCTTTTTTACTCTCCTCCTTCACCCTAATCAAAAGGTTCTTTAGTTAATCTTCACTTTCTGCCGCTCGAGTGGTTATCATACACATATCTGTGGTTGTTGGTGTTTCTTCTGGCAGTCTTGATTCCAGCTTGTAACTTATCCAGCCTGGCATTTATCATGTGTTCTGTGTCTGCGGATAAGTTAAATACATAGGGTGACAATAAACAGTCCTTCCTCAATCCTGAGCCAGTCAGTTGTTCCATACAGGGTTCTAACTGTTGCTTCTTGACCAGCATACAGGTTTCTCAGGCCATGGGGGGCATTGCCATCTGAATAATAGTCTTGCAATCCGTGGAAGAGGATATTTTTTCCATTTATGTAAGTTTTTTTTTCATTGTTTTCAGCAATCTTTTGTGATTATCAATCCTAATTGTTCTTAAATCAATTTTGCAATTCTGTGTATTTCTAGGAATTTGTCCATTACTTCTAAGTTATTTAATATGTTAACATAAAATTGATAATAGCATTTTCTTATAATCATTATTTATTTCTATAGGGTCAATGGTAATATCCTCACTTTTCTTCTGGTAGTAATCATTTGTATTGTCTCTATTTTTTCCCTCAGTCACAATAGCTAAAATTTATTGATCTTTTCAAAAAACTAACATTTGCCTGCCAGAACAAGATGGTGGAGGTGTAGGTGGACATGGAGTATATCTCTCTCCATGGATACATTAGGAATACACTTTCAGACACAGAAGTGCACGCGGAACACCAGCTGAGAATGGACAGGAGTACTTGACCAGAGGAAAGAATATATAGAACCGTGTAAAACTCAATAGGACAAAGGAATTAGGGGGGAAAACAGGAGTGTTAACAGCATTGGACCTGTCCTCAGTGGGTGTGGGAACTGAAGCAGGGGTCCATTCCCCACATCAGGACAATTGTCTGAGTGAGAGGAGAAACATTTAAGGCTGGGAGTGAAACAGCTGATCTGTGGCAGCCTAAATGGAATGAGAATCAAACAGTCCTTTCTGCAGCCATACATACCCCGGACAGGGACACAGGTCCCCTGGAAGGCATAGTGGCTAGGAGCTGGAATTTAGGGATTGTGGAGCAATCCCAGGGAAAGGGCTGCTGTTGACTGTGGAGAGACAGATCGAGGGATGTGAGGGAGGAGATTGTGGTGCAAAATGCCTGTGGAGGAAAGCTGGGCAGCCATGGAAGTAAGGCGGTACTGCTCTCATTCATAGGGGCAGGGCCTTCACCATAGCCTCTCTTCTCACATACCAGTGTCCACAGCTGAACAATAGAGAGACTGCCCCATCAAATGCCTGATGCACTGAACTACAGAGTAGGCTCCCATCCAAGGTGCCCCTTTAAGTGCCTGATGCACCAATCTACAAGTAGGACCCTAACCAGGGTGCTCCTTTAAGGGCCTGATGTGCTGAGCTACAGAGAAAGACTCCAGCCAGGGGTTCCCTTTATGTGCCCAAACACCAAACAACAGAGAAGGACTCCAGGGAAGGGAGCCCTCTAAGTGCTTGAAGGGGTGGAGCTACAGAGAAAGATCGGCAGCTAAAAGAGATGCAAAAAAGACTCAGCACCATAATTCCTGGAGCAGAGGCAGTCCGTGTCCTTGCACACTAGCCACCAGGGTCCTCAGAAGCCAAGCATGTGTGCCAACTTCACACTCAACTCTAACTGGAGCAGAGCTGCCACAGACAAAAAAAGAAAAAATCTTGCATCTGTACATGCAGAGTTGCTTCAGTCATGTCAAACCATTTGCGACCCTGTAGACTGTGGCCTGCCAGGGTTCTCTGTTAGAGAAGGGGGTTCTCCAGGCAAGAATACTGGACTGTATTGGCCAATAGTTTTTGTCATATCCCTTTAAAGCACTATATTTCCTGCTGCTCTGGTCACAAACTCCCCTGAATATCTGGTGCTGCCAGAACCCCTGTGACTCATGCTGCTGACACCACCTCCAAACCTGGCCCTCACAGGGGCAAACCCAAGTCTTCCAGGGAAGCCTCAGGAGCAAACCCCAGTGGACGACCCACATGCAGAGGTGGAAATTAAACAACAATTGAAACCCAGGGTCTTCTTCCTTAGCTACACTGCCCCTGGGTTTCAATTGTTGTTTAATTTCCACCTCTGCATGTGGGTCGTCCACTGGGGTTTGCTCCTGAGGCTTCCCTGGAAGACCCAAAACCTTCCCACCAGCTGTACAAGCTGCAGATTAAATCCACAGTACCAACTAGGCAGACTCTGTGTCTAAGGGATATATAAAAGGTCACTGAGAGCTCCCAGAAAAGAAAATGCATTAGTTCTGATATCTTTGGACATTGGAGGCAAGAACACATAAGAGTAGGATCAGATTAGAATCTGAGCTGCCTCCACAACAGTTCCAGAGATCAGCACAGTGTTGGAGGGAATCCTAGGGAGGTGAGATGGACTGAGACTCCCAGAGAGGGAAAGGACTCTGACAGCAGTGAAATTTCTTATGGTTTCACTTGTTCTGTAGATTCTTTTGGATTTTTTTTTTCTTCCCCCCACTGTCTGTTGTAGTTGCTGATTTTACTAGCACTATGAAATCTAATTAAATTTATGAGCCTTTTTTTTTCCTCAGTCACATTTTTAATTGTTGTCATAAACCTCTGCCTCTACTTTGCACTTTTGCAGTTCTGTGAAGTTTTACTTTTTGTTTTTCTATTTTTTCTTTTAATTTTTTAAAATTTTTCCTTTTAATATTTAATTTTAAAAACTATTATTATTTTTCTACATTTATTCCTTTGTTTGCTTCTCCTACTGTTCTTTTCCCCTTGCAGTTAACCTTTTATCTATATAAATCTTCTTTATTTATCTCTCGACAGAGGATGAGATGGTTGGGTGGCATCACCAAGGCAATGGACATGAGTTTGAGTAGTCTGGGGGAGTTGGTGATGGACAGGAAAGCCTTGGCGTGCTGCAGTTCATGAGGTTGCAAAGAGTTGGAAGCAACTGAGTGACTGAATTGACAGACAATCTACCTCTATTTAAATTTGCATATCTATTCTTTTTTCTTTACTTTCTCTCCTCTTCTCTCAATATATTTGTTAGTTTTGTTTTCATTGCTTTTTTCCCCAATTGGCAACTTGCTTTAGTTTTGTTTTCCAGTTTGTGCCTTAGTTAGACTTGTTCTTAACTGGTAGATATAATTTTTGGTTTCCTTTGTGCTCCGGGTCAATCTATTGTACTTTATTTTTGTTGGATTGTTTTGATTTTGCTTATGGGTATATATGCATATGTGTGTATTTCATTATTTTAATTATTATTTGCCTAATTTTGTAACTGCCATTTGTCTGAGGTTCGTCTTTGGTTTCTCATTTGGGGGTATTTGTTTTCATCTCTCTTAATGCCATAACAAACCACTTGTGGAATCTTCATTCCTACAGGATCAAACCCTGAACATTCGGAGTGGGAATATTGACTCCAAAACCCTAGACTACCAGAGAACCAACCCTAGGGAGTATCAAATAGTGAGAACTCACAGAAATGAAGCCACTTGAATACAAGACCCAGCATTATCCAAGCAGCAGCAGTATGCCATGCAGGATGCCTAATCTAAACAACAAGCAAAACTAAAATACAAACCCAGTCATCAGCAGACTGGATTACAACCTCACTCAGCCCATCAGAGGAAAAACAAACAAACAAACAAACAACTCAGCACAAATCTCACTCTGTATGAAGATTATACAAACCACTGGACCAAACTTAGGAGGGCAGAAATCAAAAGGAAGAAAGAATTTAACCTTGAAGACTGTAAAAAGGGGAACTGAAACACAATAAGTTAAAAAAAAATAATGAAAAGGCAGAGAAATACTAAACAAATGAAGGAACAATTTAGAAATACAGACGTTCAAATAAATGAAGAGGAAATATGTAAACTACCTGAAAAAGATTCAGAATAATGATAGTAAAGATAATCAAAAACAAAATGGAAAAAAATGCAAGAATCAATTAACAAAGACCTAGAAGAATTAAAGAATAAATACACAAAGACAAACAACACAATTACTGAAATCAAAAATACTCTAAAAGGAATCAACAGCAGAATATCTGAAGCAGAAGAACAAATCGGTGAGCTGGAAGTTAAAATGGTGGAAATAACTTCTGAAGAGCAGAAAAAAAGTAAAAAGAAAGAAAAGAACTAAGGATAGTCTCAGAGACCTGTGGGACAATATCTAACACACCAACATTTGAATTACAGTGGTCCCAGAAGAAGATGAGGGAAAAAAAGGGTATGAGAAAATTTTTGAAGAAATTATAGTTGAAAATTTCCTCAACATGGAAAAGGAAATTGTCAATCAAGTCCAAGAGGTGCAAAGAGTCCCATACAGGATAAACCCAAGGAGAAACACACCAAGACACATATTAATCAAACTAACAAAGACTGAATACAAAAAAAGAATATTAAAAGCAGCAAGGGAAAAGCAACAAGTAACATACAAGAGAAGCCCCGTATGTTTAACAGCTGATTTTTCAGCAGAAACTCTTCAGGCCAGAAGGGAATGGCATGATATATTTAAAGTACTGAAAAGGAAAAATCTACAACCAAGATTATTGTACCCAGCAAGGATCTCATTCAAAACTGATAAAGAAATAAAAAGCTTTTCAGACAAGCAGAAGTTAAGAAGACTCAATACCACCAAAGCAGCTTTACAACAAATCTTAAAGGAATGTACATGGTCAAGAAATACAAAAGAAAGAAAAAGATCTACAAAATCAACCCCAAACAATTAAGAAAATGGCAATAGGAACAGATACATCAATAATTGCTTTAAATGTAAATTGAATAAATTCTCCAAGCAAAAGACACAGAGTGGCTGAATGAATCAAAAACAAGACCCATATATATCCTGTCTACAAGAAACACACTTCAGACCTAAAGAAACATATGGACTAAAAGTGAGAGGATGAAAAAAAAAAATAAAAATAAAAGTGAGAGGATGGAAAAATATGTTCCATGCAAATGGGAAGCAAAAGAAAGCTGGAGTAGGAATCCTCATATCAGAAAAAAACAGACCTTAAAATCAAAAAATTAAAAAGTTCTACAAACAAATGATAATGAAAACAGAACAACTGAGAACCTATGGGATGCAGCAAGAGCAGTTCTAAGAGGGAAGTTTAGAGCAACACAATCCTACATCAAGAAACAAGAAAAACATGGAATAGACAACCAAGCTTTACACCTAAAATAACTGGAAGACAAATTAAAAAAAAAAAAATAGTAGAAGGAAAGAAATCATAAAAATGCTAGCAGTTCAATTAAGCTCAGTTCAGTCATTCAGTCATGTCCGACTCTGCAACCCCAAGAATCGCAGCATGCCAGGCCTTCCTGTCTATCACCAACTCCTGGAGTATACCCAAACTTATGTCCATTGAGTCGGTGATGCCATCCAACCATCTCATCCTCTGTCGTCCCCTTCTCCTCCTGCCCTCAATCTTTCCCAGCATCAGGGTCTTTTCAAATGAATTAGCTCTTTGCATCAGGTGGCTTCCTTTAGGATGGACTAGTTGAATCTCCTTGCAGTCCAATGGACTCTCAAGTCTTCTCCAACACCACAGTTCAAAAGCAAAATTCTTCCGTGCTCATCTTTCTTTATAGTCCAACTCTCACATCCATACATGACTACTGGGAAAACCATAGCCTTCAGGAGAGAGACCTTTGTTGCCAAAGTAATGTCTCTGCTTTTTAATATGCTGTCTAGATTGGTCATGACTTTCCTCCCAAGGAGTAAGCGTCTTTTAATTTCATGGTTGCAATCACCATCTGCAGTGATTTTGGACCCCCCTCAAAATTAAAGTCAGCCACTGTTTCCATTGTTTTCCCATTAATTTGCCATGAAGTGATGGGACCGGATGCCATGATCTTAGTTTTCTGAATGTTGAGCTTTAAGCCAGATTTTTCACTCTCTATCACTTTCATCAAGAGGTTCTTTAGTTCTTCTTCACTTTCTGCCATACGGATGATGTCATCTGTATATCTGAGGTTATTGATATTTCTCCTGGCAATCTTGATTTCAGCTTGTGTTTCATCCAGCCCAGCAGTTCTCATGATGTACTCTACATATAAGTTAAATAAGCAGGGTCTCAATATATAGCCTTGATGTACTCCTTTTCTGACTGGGAAGCAGTCTGTTGTTCCATGTCCAGTTCTAACTGTTGCTTCCTGACCTGCATACAGGTTTCTCAAGAGGCAGGTCATGTGGTCTGGTATTCCCATCTCTTTGAGAATTTTCCACAGTTTATCGTGATCCATACAGTCAAAGGCTTTGGCATAATCAATAAAGCAGAAATAGATGTTTTTCTGGAACTCTCTTGCTTTTTGATGATCCAATGGATGTTGGCAATTTGATCTCTGATTCATCTGCTTTTTCTAAAATCAGCTTGAACATCTGGAAGTTCACGGTTCACATATTGGTGAGGTCTGGTTTGGAGAATTTTGAGCATCACTTTACTAGCGTGTGAGGTTAGTGTAATTGTGTGCTAGTTTGAACATTCTTTGGCATTCCCTTTCTTAGGGATTGGAATGAAAACTGACCTTTTCCAGGCCTGTGGCCATTGCTGAGTTTTCCAAATTGGCTGGCATGTTGAGTGCAGCACTTTCACAGCATCATCTTCCAGGATTTGAAATAGTTCAACTGGAATTCCATCACCTCCACTAGCTTTGCTTGTAGTGATACTTCCTAAGGCTCACTTAACTTCACATTCCAGGGTGTCAGGCTCTAGGTGAGTGATCACACCACTTTAATTATCTGGGTCATGAAGATCTTTTTGTACAGTTCTCCTGTGTATTCTTGCCACCTCCTCTTAATATCTTCTGCTTCTGTTAGGTCCACACAATTCCCTGTCCTTTATTGAGCCCATGTTTACACGAAATGTTCGCTTGGTGTGTCTAGTTTTCTGAAGAGATCTCCAGACTTTCCCATTCTATTGTTTTCCTCTATTTCTTTGCACTGATAACTGAGGAAGTCTTTCTTATCTCTCCTTGCTATTCTTTGGAACTCTGCATTCAAATGGGTATATCTTTCCTTTTGTCCTTTGCTTTTGGCTTCTCTTCTTTTCACAGTTATTTGTAAGGCCTCCGCAGACAGCCATTTTGCTTTTTTGCATTTGTTTTTCTTGGGAATGGCCTTGATCCCTGTCTCCTGTACAATGTCACAAACCTCTGTCTGTAGTTCATCAGACACTCTATCAGATCTAGTCCCTGAAATCTATTTCTCACTTCCACTGTATAATTGTAAGGGATTTGATTTAGGTCATACCTGAATGGTCTAGTGGTTTTCCCTACTTTCTTCAATTTCAGTCTGAATTTGGCAATAAGGAGATCATGATCTGAGCCACAATCAGCTCCTAGTCTTGTTTTTGCTGTATAGAGTTTCTCCATCTTTGGCTGCAAAGAACCAAATAATCAATCTGATTTCGGTGTTGGCCGTCTGGTGATGTCCATGTGTAGAGTCTTCTCTTGTGTTGTTGGAAGAGGGTGTTTTCTATGACCAGTGCATTCTCTTGAGGAAATTAAATTACTATAATTAAAACATCTTAAAATATCTTTATTACTTGGCAGATTATTTGGCTAGATATGGGTTTCAACATTAAAAAGAATGTCTTTCAAAATAAAGACAGTCAACTGTCAAATAGGTCAACATGAGGAATCATATTTAAAAGAAAGTCTCTGATTATTTCATTCTTTACAGATTATATCTACTTCTATAACACAAAGAATAAAGGAGTGAATTTTTGTTATGAAATAATTTCTTCATCACATTTCTTTTCACTCTATACCTCTATATAAATAGCTAATCAGAAAAGAACACATCTATCTATTCAGAGTTAAGTATAATTTACTTATTTGAGAATTTTTATGTGCTTCAAACATGATAGAGATTAGAATATCTGAGGCCACACTGTAATTACAAATTTTAGTTTCTATTTCCAAATTACAGACTTTATTTTCCCCCTGTGGAAAAACAATTTTTAACTGAATAATTAGCCACATGAATAAAACTAAATTTTCCTGACTCCCCAGTGACTAAGTGTGGTGAAGTTCTGGTAAGTAGAGATATAATTTAAGATGTCTATGTGATAGCTCCTGGAAAATTTATTTATTGGACAGCTTCTATGAATCTTTTGTCCATCCTGACCTCTTCTCCATCCTCTCAAGTATTTAGGTGTTATAGATCAATATATACCTTGGACATCATTTGAAAATGAGAGCCATACCCTTGCTACGCAGGCCCAGAATCCTACAACCTGAAACACTGAGAATTATGTGTAACAGCTCTGTCACCCTAAGCATGGGAATATCACCTCCATATTTTTACAACAAAAGGAAGCAATCTTTGATCTTGGTTAATCCACTAATATCTGAAGTCTCTACTTCATGCAGCTAAACCTAACTCTGACTTTCAAATCTTCTCTAGTTATACCATCACAAAACCATCTGCCTTCTTTGTTTTATTTCCTATTATTTTATCTCTAACTTGCATGGTACAAGTTAGCATTTGTAAAGATCCAAATTTGTGTTTTATTGGTGGGATAGTATGTATCTATAGTAATAAAATACAGCTATACTTAATATACAATTGGGGGGGTGAGTTATTCATCACAGATAAAGTACTAATAATGAGAAAAGTCTATATCCTATGCTTCCCGCTTCAGTGAATTGCATATATGAAGATGGATGAGAATAGTACCTCCAACCAAATATTGTATATCAGAAACTTTATACAACAAAGAAACTGTGCTTTAAATAATGGGAAGTTTTGTCAAGATAATGGCCTTAGTGGCCATTTGTACTAAGATTAGATTTGTATTTTGTATAGGCAAGAGTTTCTCATCAAGCATCTGCAAACTCATTTCCACAGCAAAATATCTTTAGGTACAAGGGTTAAATTGAAGGCAAATCCATAAACTTAATTCCTATAAAGCATTCCAAGGGGTAAAATAAAAAGTAACCCATGACCAAATAAGAAACCATTGCTCTGAGATGGAAAGAATGTTTCCACTAAAGTAAGCAAAATTTTAAATAAACTGGAAAAACCTTTCACTTAAAATAAACATTATTTTTTAACAGGATAAAAATTTAAGATTAGGATTACTATTTTTCCTGTTAAGCCAATTATTTATTGGTGATAATTCAGAACTGATAAGCAAGAAGTGACAACTCTTCTGGACTTTCTGATAAGATAAATGCATGTCTGAGGTGGGAGATTAAACCCCTAACTATCCAGAGGCCTGTGATGTTGTTGTTCATTCACAGTCATGTCCGACTCTTTGTGACCCCGTGAACTGCAGCACACTAGGTTTCCCTGTCCTTCACTATCTCCCAGAGTTTGCTCAAATTCATATCCATTGAGTAGGTGATACAATCCAAGTATCTTATCCTCTGTCACCCCTTCTCCTCCTGGCCTCAATATTTCCCAGCATCAGGTTCTTTCCCAATGACATTTGTGAGGGCTGTAGTTGTCTAATGTCTGGGGACATACAGAACTATTTCATTCAAGAAAAAGAACAAGTCATGAACATCCTACACTTTGTCTTCTCAAAAAGCAGCACAGGGCTTTGAAGGCCTCTACATATTTTAGATCTAGCATACAATTCAGGAGTACTGATCAGTTGTATATCAGGTGTCTCAAAATGCTTAAAAAAGCAAGATAGGTCTCTGAGCCAAATTTAGTGTAAGATATCCTGCTACTTATACTATATACAACAGAAGTTCCATAGTTCTAGAATTATCTGTAAAGATAAGGATAATCTAGGTAGTTGATAGCTCAATAAAAATGGTTAAAATAGAGAAGCATATTTAATATATAATTTATTTTGTGGAACTATTTGGAATTCCAAATGATTGAAAACTTAATGCTGCTAATTAATTAGAAGCTAACTAGGATAATATAAAATTAGATTTAGCAGCCTAATTTGATTTGTGTCTGGTTAGTTGCTCAGTTTTGTCTAACTTTTTGCAATCCCATGAACTGTAGCCCAACAGGCTTCTCTGTCCATGGGATTCCCCAGGCAAGAATACTGCAGTGGGTTTAAAGTCATATAGGACTGGAAACAATTAGAAATCCTCTTAACTAAATTTTTCATTTTAGAAGTGTGAAAAATAAAAATATTACAATTTATGCAAAATAATATATTTGCAGAGTAACAATTCTGGTTTACTTCTTCCCAAACTGTAAATATTCTTTCTTCTACTGTGTGTGTGTGTGTATGTGTGTATGTGTGTGTGTGTGTGTGTGTGTGTGTGTGTGTGTGTGTATGTGTGAAGCCACTTCAGTCATGTCCAACTCTTTGTGAGCCCATGGACCATAGCCCATCAGGCTCCTCTGTCCATGGGATTCTCCAGGCAAGAATACTGAGAAATGGTTTGCCATACCCTTCTCAAGGGGTTTTTCCTGATTCAGGGATCAAACCCACCTCTCTTGTGTCTCCTGTATTGGCAAGCAGGTTCTTTACCACTAGTGCCACTAGGGAGACCACCCAGCTTCATACCAGCAGATAATATAGTAAAATACAGCCAATGAATGTTGGAAAATCCATTTTACTTTTGAACTAAAAATAATATATTTTGAATGATCTAAAAGGGTAAGAAATTCTGAACTCAGAGAATAAAATATAAAATACAGAAATTGCACTGAACCCTCTTTACATATTAATATACAGAATAATCAGTGACTTTGATAAGAAATTATAAACATAAATTTGATAGAAGTTAGAAAGTAAAAAACAGGAAAATGAAGAGTAAAGTGATATTGGATATGGGAATAATGTTAGTTAATATAGATTTACCTGTTACATGAATTTTAAAAAGTAACTTTTATGTGGTTGCAAAGTAGATAAGAGACAATAAATACGAAGGCCATCTTCATCTACTATAGCAGAAATCAAATGTAGTATGCTGAGCCTCTGGAAATCCCTTGTAGGAGAATCTCAACACAAGACACAAGGAAGCCCACTTGTATCTTCTTGTCTATTTACACAAGGAAGTACTGAAAAAGAAACAATGGTATATCAAGTGTCTGTATCACCAGACATACATATCATGAAGTGGGTAGTGTCTGATCCACCATATCATAAAATATGATTGATATATCTGAATTCAGGTCTAATGAAATGTAAAGAACACAAGAGGAGATCTAGATCTCTTTGTCACTTGTTATTCAATACTTTTATTTACTGACATAATACCTCTCCCTAAGTTCACATCTATAACTTTTTTGAGAGTGGAGATGATTGCTATGACCAGCTGACAGAAGAGGAAAATGTGAAGGCTTTGTTCAGAGATGATTCAGATCAATATGTTAATGAAACAGTAACAGTAACTGAAAGCTACCATAACACAGTTTGGCCTTAAAGACAGTGGTTAAAGAGAGTTATTCCAGTGAATGGATATTTAAGCAGTATTCCAAGTTATAAATTTTATGTGAAAATAGGTACGGTCTTATATAGGAATATATATAGAATCCTGGAAATTTTGGTTGGAATTGGAATATTGGGTACAAGGTGAAAAGGCATTCATAAAAACAGATACAAAATATGTGAATCATCATCTCTCACATCCTCCGCATATAAGATACTAAACAACCAAAAATACAGAACGACTTTCACAGTGAAAACTAACTATTCTGTTCTCTTTTTTTCTATCACCAGTGGGAACATAAGAGACCAATGGCTATAGTAATCTGATGGCAAGATGTAGGTTCTGACAGGCCCAGTGCTAGGACTCATCTATCTATTGCTGTTGCTTAATGAGCAGTCAAATACAGATACTGAAGCTAAGCTCTTGGCATGTGGCCCAAGCTTGAGGACACTATGCTGCCACTTTGAACAAGTTGATTAAACTGGATAATTTCTACTCAAGAGAGGAAGCATAATACCCTTATGGAGAGATAATACATATGCCAGACATTGATATTAACCAGCAACAGGCCCTTGGCCAGAACCACTACTATATGCTCACACAACATCTGATTTATTAATATGTTATTACTTACAACATCACCTTAGATCAAGCGACTCACTTTTCATCACAGGATTTGTGACATCAGATATATAACTAAAATATCTTTTGGTCAAATCATATAACAAATCACCTGGAAATTGCTATCCTAACAAAGTGTTAGAATTATTTCTTTGATGCAGCTAATGTTTCAGCTTAGGGATAAACCCCAGCCAGTCTGTGGTTCTATATATAGTATATACTTTTTGTTGTTGTCTTATTTTTGTTTAGTCACTAAGTCATGTCTGACTCTTCTTGTGACCTGTGGACTATAGCCCACCAAGATCCTCTGTCCATGTGATTTCCCAGGCAAGAATACTGGAGCGGGTTGCCATTTCCTTCTCCAGCGTATCTTCCTGGCCCAGGGATCAAACCTGCCTCTACTGCATTGATCCCACTATGATCAAACATGTGGGAAGCCCATATGTTGTGTTGATAGCCATCAAATAATGTGTCCCCAATGGGCAGAATGCACAGATTCAGGAAACAGAGTTTAGAAGTAGGAATGGCCTCTTTCTCCATCATGATGAACACTCTTTTAGAGGCGTGTGCTTCCCATCTCTACAACTTTAGATGGAAGGATTAGAAGCCAAGTGTTTCCTGAAGGGGTGGAAATCTGCCTTGAATGGCTTAACTATGTGTAAATCTACAGGTGCTGCCTGAATAATTTAGGAGTCCCATGCTAGGCAAATTAAAGAGCTACTATTCTTGAAAAATGACTGGTCGTGTCATCCTAAATAGATCTGATCATTGTGATATAATTAGAATATTAAATCTAGAGTACAGGAGGATTGACTAAGGTACCTCTTAGTGCTTCAGTGCTGTGTATAGATTATGAATATATAATTTAAGCAACCGCAATGCAATACAAAGCATAAATTTACCAAATCTCTTAAAGAATATTTTCACAGAAACAGAGAGTTAAAATTCCTCAGGAATGAAGGCCTTGGTTCCCTTTTGGGCAAGTACCAACACCAACTTAAGTGATAATCAAGAAAGAGAAGTTTAGAATGAGTGCTAAGGAAGTAGATGACTATTAGGGCCTTGAGCACTGCAGCAACAATAGGAACTATAGCTTATCCCATCAATCTTTCTGTTATGATTTTTTTTTAATTTTATAAAGCTGTGACACAGTACCACATTGTCTATGACAGTCAAGGATGGACATGAGTAGATGCTCAAATACTCACCAGTAGATGCTCTCAGTGCTCTTCCTGTCCACCAAGAGAGTGAAAGTAAAATAAAGCCAAAGCAATCTGTGAAGGATTGCAAAATGTGTAAAAGCAGTGGCTTACTCAGGTTCTAGGTTTCATTGCTTGATTAAACCCTGAGCCTATGCGCATACCTTGGGTTTTTCTCTGAGAATTTATTAAAACCAAGAGCTTCAAAAACCATTTTAAAAAATCTTATATGCTGATAAATTAATGTTTGCTGCAAAGCATGCTTTTTTATTCCTTTAAGAATCCTTTACTCAATAGGTATACAAAGGAGAGAGCAAATGATTTTGGCAGAAATTTGAATCACCCATTCAAAAATAGTCCCTATTTACAGACACTGGAGATACTATAGCAAAACAAAACAAAGTCCCTTCCCTTCATGAAGCATGCCTGCTTATGGAAGAGACAAAGAATAAAAAGCAAAAAATATTTTTAAATTAAAAAATATTATAATCAGTGACTCTTACATTTCTAATAGATTCCTTTTCTTTCCTTTTTGGTAGTGAACAAAATTATAATAAATTGTTAATTTATTGCATTTAGATGTTATGAGATATTGAATAAGATGCTACCTGAAGAATGTAGTCATTGGAAAAGACCCTGATGCTGGGAAAGATTGAAGGTGAGAGGAGAAGGGAACGACAGAGGATGCAATTGTTGGATGGCATCACTGACTCCATAGACATGAGTTTGAGTAAGCTCCCGGAGTTGGTGATTGACAGGGAAGCCTGGGGTGCTGCATTCAATGGGGCTGCAGAGAGTAGGAAACCACTGAGACTTAACTGAGTCCTAAAGTATGTGTAATATATACTTTCCTAAAGGTAAGACAGAAAGAGTATTATACATCATGGTAATAATATGTATGGGTGTAGTCTATAAGTTGTGTCTGACTCTTTGCAGCCCTTTGGTGGACTGTAGCCACCAAAATTCCCTGTCCAGGGGATTTCCCAGGCAAGAATACTAGAGAATGCAAATGTATAGTTAAAAGTAATTTACTTGACTGAAGTCGGAGATTTTTAAAAACTCAGTTTAGGTTAAACCTCATATAATGTTGAGGTTTATTTCTGGATAGTACTGTATTCTTGTTCTAGTATAAGATTTATTTTCTACTTAATCTCTTCTCCCATCCTTCCTCTCCTCTCTCCTTCCTTCTTTTTTCCTTCTTTCTTTCCTTACTTCATATTTCCTTCCTCCCCTTCCTGTTCTCCCTCTCCTTCCTTTTCCTCTCCTGCCCCTTTACCTTTTCTTTCTTCTCTTATTACTCTTTGTTCTATCTGTTGAATAACCAAAACTATAAATTTGAATATATATTAAAAGGTGTTGAATAAGATATAACTAAAAGTCAAGTATTATAAGAGGCTGCCAATGAATATCTGAATATTAGGAAAGCAAAAAAAAAAAGGGCCAATGTTTTCTCTTATATTAGATTTCTATAACTACTGTAACTAATTACCATACACCAAGCAGTCTACTAATACTTCTGTTTTCTTCCTTCTATGGACTCATATCATTATGTTGGGATCTCCCTGATAATCAAGAGTTGTCAAGATCCTTAACATTACTAACATCTTCAAAATCCCTTTGCCATAGTCACTGGTTCTAGGGTTTAGAATGTGGACAGCTTTGGAGAAGTCATTATTTTGCCTATGTATCTCTGCTTTAAAAATCATTTTAGATAGGACACTACCTATTGCTGTTGTTAGTCACTCGGTCATGTCTGACTTTTTTGTGACCCTGTGGACTGTAGCCTACCAGGCTCCTCTGTCCATGGGATTTTCCAGACAAGACTACTTGAGTAGGTTGCCATTTTCTCTTCTAGAGGATCTTTCCAACCCAGGGATAGAATATGCGTCTCAGGGTCTCCTGCACTGCAGGCAGGTTCTTTACCACTGAGCCACCCGGAAAGCCCAGGAGACTATTTAGAATACTGCTATTCAACAAAAATGTAATATGATACACAAACTGAGCCACATGTGTAAATTTTATGTATTTGTAATTTATCAAAATCATATTTATGTATGACACAACATTTAAAAGACCATTGATATTCATTTTAATAATAGTCAACATAACCCAATATTTAAATGCTATAATATGTATGTAAAATGAACATATAAAAGAAATATATTTATATATGTGTTTCATGAATATATAAAATATAACAGAAATACTAATCATATATTTTATATATTATTTGTTCTTCACACTAAATTTTTAAATCAAGTTCATATTTTCACTTACAGGCTGTCTCAATTTACACTAGTCACATTTTAAGTGTTTAATAGCCACATGTAGCTTATGCCAACCATCAGTTCAGCTCAGTTGTTCAGTCGTGTCCGACTCTTTGCGACCCCATGAATCGCAGCACGCCAGGCCCCCCTGTCCATCACCAACTCCCAGAGTTCACTGAGGCTCACATCCATCGAGTCAGTGATGCCATCCAGCCATCTCATCCTCTGTTGTCCCCTTCTCCTCATGCCCCCAATCCTTCCCAGCATCAGAGTCTTTTCCAATGAGTCAACTCTTCACATGAGGTGGCCAAAGTACTGGAGTTTCAGCTCTAGCATCATTCCTTCCAAAGAAATCCCAGGGCTGATCTCCTTCAGAATGGACTGGTTGAATGTCCTTGCAGTCCAAGGGACTCTCAAGAGTCTTCTCCAACACCACAGTTCAAAAGCATCAATTCTTCGGTGCTCAGCCTTCTTCACAGTCCAACTCTCACATCCATACATGACCACAGGAAAAACCATAGCCTTGACTAGACGGACCTTTGTTGGCAAAGTAATGTCTCTGCTTTTGAATATGCTATCTAGGTTGGTCATAACTTTCCTTCCAAGGAGTAAGTGTCTTTCTGCAGTCACCATCTGCAGTGATTTTGGAGCCCAGAAAAATAAAGTCTGACACTGCTTCCACTGTTTCCCCATCTATTTCCCATGAAGTGATGGGACCGGATGCCATGATCTTCGTTTTCTAAATGTTGAGCTTTAAGCCAACTTTTTCACTCTCCTCTTTCACTTTCATCAAGAGGCTTTTTAGTTCCTCTTCACTTTCTGCCATAAGGGTGGTGTCATCTGCATATGAGGTTATTGATATTTCTCCCGGCAATCTTGATTCCAGCTTGTGTTTCCTCCAGTCCAGCGTTTCTCATGATATACACTGAATATAAGTTAGATAAGCAGGGTGACAATATACAGACTTGTTGTACTCCTTTTCCTATTTGGAACAAGTCTGTTGTTCCATGTCCAGTTCAAACTGTTGCTTCCTGACCTGCATACATATTTCTCAAGAGGCAGGTCAGGTGGTCTGGTATTCCCATCTCTTTCAGAATTTCCCACAGTTTATTGTGATCCACACAGTCAAAGGCTTTGGCATAGTCAATTAAGCAGGAATAGATGCTTTTTCATGATCCAGCGGATGTTGGCAATTTGATCTCTGGTTCCTCTGCCTTTTCTAAAATCAGCTTGATCATCAGGAAGTTCACGATTCACATATTGCTGAAACCTGGCTTGGAGAATTTTGAGCATTACTTTACTAGTATGTGAGATAGGTGCAATTTTGCAGTAGTTTGAGCATTCTTTGGCATTGCCTTTCTTTAGGATTCAAATGAAAACTGACCTTTTCCAGTCTTGTGGCCACTGTCCAGTTTTCCAAATTTGCTGGCATAATGAGTGCAGCACTTTCACAGCATCATCTTTCAGGATTTGAAATAGCTCAACCGGAATTCCATCACCTCCACTAGCTTTGTTCATAGTGATGCTTTCTAAGGCCCACTTGACTTCACATTCCAGGATATTTGGCTCTAGGTGAGTTATCACACCATCGTGATTATCTTGGTTGTGAAGATCTTTTTTGTACAGTTCTTCTGTGTATTCTTGCCACCTCTTCTTAATATCTTCTGCTTCTGTTAGGTCCATACCATTTCTGTCCTTTATTGAGCCCATCTTTCCACGAAATGTTCCCTTGGTATCTCTAACTTTCTCGAAGAGATCTCTAGTCTTTCCCATTCTGTTGTTTTCCTCTATTTCTTTGCACTGATTGCTGAGGAAGGCTTTTTTCTCTCTCCTTGCTATTCTTTGGAACTCTGCATTCAGATGGGTATATCTTTCCTTTTTTCATAGTTAAGTATAAATAGCTAAGTTTTCTATTCACAATAAGTATAGATGTAATTTTAAATTCTCTAGAATTTAATATTTAGTATATTTGAATCAAATGCTGCTGTTGCTGCCAAGTCGCTTCAGTCCATGTCTGAGTCTGTGCGACCCCAGAGACAGCAGCCCACCAGGCTCCCCCGTCCCTGGGATTCTCCAGGCAAGGACACTGGAGTAGGTTGCCATTTCCTTCTCCAATGCATGAAAGTGAAAAATGAAAGTGAAGTCGCTCAATCATGTCCTACTCTTAGCAACCCCATGGACTGCAGCCTACCAGGCTCCTCCATCCATGGAATTTTCCAGGCAAGAGTACTGGAGTGGGTGCCATTGCCTTTCCCGAGTTGAATCAAATATAGGTGTGCAAATTTGGTCAAAGACCACATACTTGGAGATTTCTGGACATAATTAACCCATGAATTTGGATGAAATAAAACAAACCAAAAGTTAGGCTTCTAGAAAAAAAGTCTTCTTCAAGTTTTTTTAAATTTTAAAAAACTACCTAAAATTAAAATTTAACTTTATCTTATATGGGTTAGCCACAGACTATTATATGCTTACATCATTTTTTCAAAAAGAGTAATGCATCTTCTATCAAGGAGCTGCTCAGTAGTTTCATCACACAAATATGCCATATTTTTCCTAGTTATTTTGTATGAATAAAAACATTTATTTCAACTTTCTTCTAATTAAGTTTCCTAATTTAGCTTTTCAAGCATGCAGTTCTGATGAGCATGACAGCAAATGAAATAAGGCTATTATATGTTAAACTGTTTTCTGAACATAATTTTTGTTGCTAAGGAAACAGCATTTCTTTTCCTCATAGGATACATTTTCAAATTCCCATTTATGTTAAGAAATTCTAACTGTATTTAGGAATTAAAAAGACTTCCTATGAATGAAATACATACAGCTGCAAAACAACTAAATCTTATATTTCAGCTGAATTAATATATTCACCAGTCATAATTTTCAGAAGTGCATCTGAGTCTAGTTGGTTTTTGTTTAGCATAACAATTGGATGCAATTTACCCCTCCATTATTTTTATTTTCCTCACCTTCAATTATTTAATTTTAATATATCTCACTAATTTTTAAGCACTTTTAGTGTTTTACCAGAATGCAGTCCTACATGCTTTAAATTTAAAACCAAGTATAGAATCAAATTTGGGCTTCCCTGGTGGTTCAGTTGTAAAGAACCCACCTGCCAATGCAGGAGAGATAGGTTCAATCTCTTGGTCAGGAAAATCTCATTCTCCTCTGGGTCAGGAAGTAAATGGCAACCCACTCTAAAATAGTCTTGCCTGAGAAATCCCATGAACAGAGAAGCCTGGCATGTCACAAAGTGTCAGATATGACTTAGCAACTAAACAAAAGAATCAAGTTCAGGCCTTGATTAAGAATATTTTTTAAATCTCAGTAAGAGGGACAGAAATTTCCTACAGAGGTCAGGATTCTGTTTGATATTTATATTCATGGACTACCAGATTTTCAAAACAGGCATGTAGCTGCATGAACATACATAAGGCTATTTCTTCCCAAACTTGTCAGAACATTATTCTAAATATTAGAATCTCTGATTATCACAGTTTTCTTTAAACACTGTTATTTATGCATTTCATCATATTTTTCCTGTTTAAAGTCATACATTTATGACTTAGTCTATCACAATCATGTTACCACAAATAACGCTTAAATTTATGAAGGACCATTAAAACTAGATCTATAATTCATCTCTCACACCTATGTTACTATAGACAACTTAAAGAATAGTACAACTGGTATTATACTACTGTTCCAAATAACAATATTCCTTGTAGACAATACAAACATGAAAAAACCTATATCTTTGCTCTGAAAAAGGATAACACAGATATTTTAAAGGTATAATATACATCAACATTTTATTGTGACAGTATATAGGGAAAATACTCCACTGATCCACTAAAATTAGTGACATTTTTATCATTTCCTGGATTTTTAGAGTGTGTGTATGTTTATCATGTATGATAAATAGTTCCTTCATTTTCTAATCACAGCTAAGGCTAATTGTTATGCAGACATATTAATTCAAACACTATCGGATATATTCTTCTCCAACATTTTCAGTTAACTCTTCTCTTACAGAAAGTCCAAAGGGATACAAGACTTCTTTGGAGTATTAACATGTAGAAAGAGAAACCTGAAAACAGTGGTCCCACCTATAGGAATTAAATAACTTTATAGTGTCTTCAAAAATATATTTTTTATTTTGGCTGACATAATAAATGGGACCTTGCCATGGGGACATAAAGGACTAGCTTTTACTTTCTTATAATTAAATAGCCTGGATTTTCTTTTGACCAATCAGATGAAAGCTGGCATCACTGCTAGCACTTCGTGCTGAATAAGGTTTAATATTATATGTGAGTTGCAGAGAAGTATGTAAGCTCAAAATAAAAACAATCTGCTTATTATAGACAGACTTTTGAAGTAGTCAGTATTTGTTTTCCTATTTAAATTTTGTTGTTTGAATTTAGGAAATATTGGGTTATAGCTCCAGAGTTTCTGGTAGTCTTATTTGAGTTAAACTTTTTCAAATCTGGTTTTAAACCACTCTAATCAATCAACAATTCTGTGAGCATACTTCCAAGGGAAGTCTATCAGTGACAGTCTTATACTTTGAAAGATAAGTATTAAGCATTAGACTTACTATAATCAAAGTTATGGTTTTCCACTAGTCAAGTACGATGTGAGAGCTGGAACATAAAGAAGGCTGAGTGCCAAAGAATTGATGCTTTTGAATTGTGATGCTGGAAAAGACTTTTGAGAATCCCTTGGACAGCAAGGAGATGAAACCAGTTAATCCTAAAGGAAATAAATTCTGAATATTCACTGGAAGGACTGATGCTGAAGCTGAAGCTCCAATACTTTGGCCATCTGATGGCACGACAACTCACTGAAAAGACCCTGATACTGGGAAAGACTGAGGGCAGGAGAAGGGGGCTACAAAGGATGAAATGGTTGGATAGCAGCACAGACTCAATGCCCAAGGGTTTGAGCAAACTCCAGGACATAATGAAGGACAGGGAAGCTTGAGTGCTGCGGTCCATATGGTTGCGAACAGTCATACATGATGTAGTGACTGAACAATAACACTCCAGGGGTGGTGGTGGTTTAGTCGTTAATCCTGTTTGACTCTTGCGACTCCAATAGACATGGTATAAAGACTGCTGACAACTTACTCTTGTCTCTGTAATCAACAGAGAACATGATTCTAAGGCTTTCCTAAACCTGTTTCAGCCTCTCTAAGAAATACAACCCCCCAGAAATTCTTCCCTAAAACTCAATATAAGATCAATGGTTTATTTTACACAGTGAGACTATGTCCATCATAACTATACTTAAGATTACATTCCAAATAATATTTTTATTAGTATAGGATTATCAGTTAACAAAGATTGAGCTTCAGAAAACTTATAAAATTTTGATTTGTATTTCTGAGTGCAAGGATAACTGATTTTTAGTTTTGAAAAGTTAATTGATGGTTTATAATTTAAAACATTATTTCCTATTTCTGTAACATAATGTATTACATAGCAATAGAAAACTGTTAAAGTAATCATTATGAAAAACGTAAATCATTACCCATCATGTGGGTCTGCACTATGACGTGGATAACTTTTTTCCCTCCAAATTTTATGACTTTTTTATTATGAACAGTATAGAACACAATTTATTATTTACTTTATTAGGAGTCTCAATTTATTTTATATAGAATATTCATTCTAAAATATTTTTCAAGAGAAGATGATTAATTAAATATATTTAACAAAGTATATTTGTTTAGTCACTCAGTCATGTCCAACTCTTTATGACTCCATGTACTGCCGCATGTCAGGCTTCCGTGTTCCTCATCAGCTACTGGAGTAAAGTATACAGGTCAAACATTATCTGAAAACATATTAAATAAAAACAAAACATTCTTATATAAAAAAATCAAAAGAAGTTATACAAATTACTACCAGAAATACAGAGGCTTGGAGTATAACTTCATAATTCAAAAGGGCAAATTTTCCTATTCTACAATCAAAGGGACAAATGCAAGGTACATGAGCTTGCATTTAATATTAATTAACAAATTTATTCTTTCAACAAAGGTTATTTTGTGTATCTATGGAAGCAAGCTATACTGCTAGTGAGATAATTTGGGTACAGCGCTCTTAATGCTTAAGTGGACTGGTATAAACTCATGGTGAAACCGAAGGTGTGAATGTATTAGTGGTTCACTTGCACCTGAATCTTTGTGGCACCATGGACTGTACTCAACCAGGCACCCCTGTCCATGGAATTCTCCAGGCAAACATACTGGAGTGGGTAGCCATTCCCTTCTCCAGGGGATCTTCTTGAACCAGGGATTAAACCCAGGTCTCCCTCCCATATTGCAGGCATGTTCTTTATTGTCTGAGCCATGAGGGAAGCCCTACCTCATGGCATATTCATATTATTCATGAATGGCAAAAATGTAAGACATCAGTATTTAAGTGATATGTGTGTGTGCATGCTAGGTCACTTCAGTCATGTCTGATTCTTTGCAACACTATGGACTATAGCCTGCCAGGCTCCTCTGTCCATGGGATTCTCCAGGCAAAAATCCTGGAGTGGGTTGCCATGCCCTCCTCCAGAGGATCTTCCCATTCCATGATCCACGGATGAAACCCCTGTCTCTCATGTCTCCTGCATTGGCAGGTGGGTTCTGAAGCCATCTGAGAAACCCATATAAGTTATATATCTCAGTCAAAATAAATTAGTTCTGGCAATACAATAATAATTGCTTAATTATTCTGAAGAAAATGATCAATATATTTTAAAGGAATTAAGAAAATATATTAAACAGAACTTACACTTGTTCTAAAGAAGTGGTTGAATTTTAGCCAGTAAGAAAGAATGGATGATTGTACCAAGCCAGAAGCCAAGCCTAGCAAGAGTTGGCATGCAGCTAATCAAGTTTTATTTTAATATTAAGCCATGTGAGGTTGTTCTAATGTAGACAGACAAGATGTGTCTCAGAAAAGCTACTGCTTCTGTGATGATTACGTGTGTCTCATTTTCCTACAAAAAGGATCACATCTTCTTTAACTGTAACCCCATTGTAAAGTTCATTTTGTTAGCATCGTTTTTAAAATGCTATAGTTCCTCTACAATGCCACAGTCACCATAATCCTCGAACCGTTCAGAAGCAAAGGTTTAGAAGGAGCCAAAATGGTGATGATCAATACAAGATATGAAGCTCCTTGACCAGGAATTTCAAGCAATAGCTTCATACTTTATCTCATCTTTATAGCATCAAACAGTATGTTCTATATTTTTCTCATATTCTATGTTTACCTTATTTGCCCAACAAAAGGATTTCTCAGTGTGGCTCAGTCACTTTCCTTTTTACCATATTTGACATGATCTAAATCTAAGCCATATATGATCTACTTTTGGCCCTTCAAATTGTCTAAGACATCAGGCTATCTAAAAAATCAGTGTTAAAAAATCTGCCTGCCAATGCAGGAGACATATGTTCGATCCCTGGGTTGCAAAGTTCTCCTGGAGAAGGAAATAGGAACCCACTCCAGTAGTCTTGCCAGGGAAATCAAATGGAAAGAGGAGTCTGGCAGGCTACAGTCCACAGGGTCACAAAAGAGTCAGGCATGACTTTGTGACTAAACAACAACAACAACAAGAAATATATGTCATGGCAAGACTGTTTGAGACTTCCTATCAGTGATATTGTTTATTTTGGTTGCTCATGAGTCTACATTTTTCTATAAATATTTTGGACTTTCTGTTGGACTTCAAGTATAAACTTTACAGAAAACAAGATTTCCTGTGGTGAGAGGGAGATCAACTGCAGAGCATGTAGTATTTAACAACCCTGGGCAGGTCAGATAACAGTGGTTTCTGCTGTTTAAAAATGATAGCCAACCCCTCACCTCTCAACACCATTCAATGGCAAATATCCATCCTTAGCTTGAGAAACTAATCTGTATAAATATATACTTTTGGAAAATATATTCAATATTCACATACTGTTATTAAAAATAAAAATATGTCCTTCAACCATGTAATTTTCAAGCCACTGATTTTTCATAGAGTCAATCTGTATACAAGTCTCTTATAATTTAGAAGAGAAAGATAAAACTGTTCTCTGCAAAAGTTTCAAAAGGTAAATTATAACTTTAGAATAAAAGTGAGCATATTTTTCCCACATAGGTTGCTATCATGAATTTCAATCCAAATATGCACATAAATTATATTGAGGTAATACTTCATAGATTTCATTATTAGGCCTTCAGTACTAGATAAATCTTAAAGCTATGTAGCTTTGATGTTCACAGTTTTACAGTATTGGTTAAAACAATACTTCAAATTCATTGACTACTTACAATTATGTTTCTTTATATTTGCATATTTCTTTGTATTTCTCTTTTAGCTCTGACAGCTTCTGTGTGGGTACTGATTTTATTTTTTTTAAAGACGGAATGAACTCCCTAAATTATAGTGATTTCACTAAGATACCACAGCTTATAAATGGTTAAGATGAGAGAAATTCAGATTCCAACTTTAGTCCCAATGCTTGGACACTGAGATCTATTTAAGAAAAATATTAAGTAATGAAAAATGAGAATCTAGAAGATACCCTTAAGAGATCACAAATTTTAAAGAAAATATTTCCAGGGGGAAAAAAGTAACAGAGTTTAAGAAACACTTGAAGAAAAATGTTCGACAATTGGGAGATTAGGAAACACCAATAATATTTTTTAAAATTAAGAGGACTAGGAAAAATAAATTAAAACACTAGAGATACAAGAATTAGAAAATGTTCTCTCTCTTTTTCTTCCTCTCACACACACACAAACACACACACATTCAATTAGGTGCTTTGAGATAAAGCATTTATTTGTAATTACAAACTATAAAGTCCTTTGAAATGTATTTACCATAAAATTTTAACGATTATATCAATGAAAATGTTAAGATTTTGAGAGATCTCAGGTAATGAAAGATGACCTGAATAAACAAAAATATAGAAAATGTTCCTAGAAGAGAAGATCAAGTATAGCAATAAAGAAAGGAAAACCAAGATCTTGGTCTGAAAATATCTCAAAAGGTATAAGAAAATTAAGAAAATAGGAGGGACAATCACTATAATCACATGGTGTTCAGGAAAACTACAGAAATTTTCAGATTGAAGTTTTTAAACGTGGGGTATTTGAAGTAATCTGAAATTGTGCAAAGCATTATCAACATATTTCACTGGTTTAGCCAATATTAAATGTGTCTGCTTGGCCTCTTCAATCTAATAAATCAAGTTTGTACTTTCTTTAAAAATTTAAAAGAGATATAGACATAATATGATTTACTAGAAAGCCTTTTTTTAAAAAAATTATCTCAGATTATACTTTCTTAAAATGAGGTTTATACATATTTTGATCTCTTCTACCCTGAATAGCAATCAAAATGCACAAAGAGGACTTAGGGAAATATGTTTTAGAGAAAATTATCTTCTGGGAATATTTCTGAAATACATATAGAAATATAAAGACTAGTATAAGTGAACCCTTAAGGGTTAATTTTGTATAGAAAAATTTTACTAATAAGTGATGACTTAATGTCATAATAATATTGAAAATAATTTAATGAAAAATAGAGCAACAATTGGATTTAAATGATTTATGAAAAATAAGTAGGCTATTAATATTATAAATCATGTTGCTGAGAAAACCACATGAAGTAATGAGACATAATAAAATTGCCATAGTGTATCAAAAGAAAAAAATTCTCATATGTGGAGAAATAATAAAAACAGTGATCAGGTTCAGACTCAGATATATTTGAGAAAAACAAAGAAAGAAATGAAATTTTAATATAAACAGTACTGTATATGTTAATAAAATATATAAGTAAAAGGACCTATTGTATAGCACAGGGAACTCTGCTGGATACTCTGTAAAGGCCTATATGGGAAAGGAATCGAAAAGCAGTCAGTGAATATATGTATTTATTCACCTTGTTGTGTGCCTGAAACTAATACAATTTTGGAAATCAAATATACTCCAATGAAAAAGTAAAAAAAAAAACCAAAACACTAATATAGGTGGTTACACCAGTGTGCATGGCTCCATGTGATAACAGTGATAACAATGATTCTGAGATATTGTTCTGTCCAGCAGTCTCAGTAGAACTATGAAGACCAGATACACAATAAGCAGAGAAAAATATATATGTGCTATCCAAGCTATGAACACAGAAACAATGTGCGTTATAGATTCTAGATTGACCAGAATGGGTGAAAGTTTTGTGAAACTGAACAATCAAGAGTCGGGTTGGCTAAAGAAAGTTTTAAGGAGAAGAGAGTCATGACTGTTAAAGGATAAGTAATGCATGTCTGTCTAGTCAAGGCTATGGTTTTTCCAGTAGTCATGTATGGATGTGAGAGTTGGACTGTGAAGAAGGCTGAGCACCGAAAAATTGACGCTTTTGAACTGTGGTGTTGGAGAAGACTCTTGAGAGTCCCTTGGACTGCAAGGAGGTCCAACCAGCCCATTCTAAAGGAGATCAGCCCTGGGTATTCTTTGGAAGGAATGATGCTAAAGCTGAAACTCCAGTACTTTGGCCACCTCATGCGAAGAGTTGACTCATTGGAAAAGACTCTGATGCTGGGAGGGATTCGGGGCAGGAGGAGAAGGGGACAACAGAGGATGAGATGGCTGGATGGCATCCCCAACTCGATAGACATGGGTTTGGGTGAACTCTGGGAGTTGGTGAAGGACAGGGAGGCCAGGCATGCTCCAATTCATGGGGTCGCAAAGACTCAGACACAACTGAGCGACAGAACTGAACTGATGCGTGTCATTCCCAAGAAAAAGAAATGCAATAAAGCAAAATGGCTGTCTGAGGAGGCCTTACAAATAGCAATGAAAAAAAGAGAAGTGAAAAGCAAAGGAGAAAAGGAAAGTTATACCCATTTGAATGCAGAGTTCCAAAGACTAGCAAGGAGAGATAAGAAAGCCTTCCTCAGTGATCAGTGCAAATAAATAGAGGAAAACAATAGAATGGGAAAGACTAGAGATCTCTTCAGAAAATTAGAGATACCAAGGGAACATTTCATGACAAGATCAGCACAATAAAGGACAGAAATGGTATGGACCTAACAGAAGCAGAAGATACTAAGAAGAGGTGGCAAGAATACACAGAAGAACTGTACAAAAAAAGAAATTCACGACCCAGATAATCACAATGGTGTGATCACTCACCTAGAGCCAGACATCCTGGAATGTAAAGTCAGGTGGGCCTTAGGAAGCATCACAACAAACAAAGCTAGTGGAGGTGACGAAATTCCCGTTGAGCTATTTCAAATCCTAAAAGATGATGCTGTGAAACTGCTGCACTCAATATGCCAGCAAATTTGAAAAATGTGGCTATGGCCACAGGACTAGAAAAGGTCAGTTTTCATTTGAATCCCAAAGAGAGGCAATGGCAAAGAATGCTCAAACTACCACTCAGTTGCACTCGTCTCACATGCTAGTAAAGTAATGCTCAAAATTCTCCAAGCCAGGCGTCAACAATACATGAACCATGAATTTTCAGATGTTCAAGCTGGTTTTAGAAAAGGCAGCGGAACCAGAGATCCAATTGCCAACATTTACTGGATCATTGGAAAAGCAAGAGAATTCCAGAAAAGCATCTATTTCTGCTTTATTGACTATGCCAAAGCTTTTGAGTGTGTAGATCACAATAAACTGTGGAAAATTCTGAAAGAGATGGGAATATCAGACCATCTGACCTTCCCTTTGAGATATCTGTATGCAGTTCAGGAAGTAACAATGAGAACTGGACATAGAACAACAGACTGGTTCCAAATAGGAAAAGGACTATTTCAAGGCTGTATATTGTCACCCTGCTTATTTAACTTATATGCAGAGTACATCATGAGAAACGCTGGGCTGGAAGAATCACAAGCTGGAATCAACATTACCAGGAGAAATATCAGTAACCTCAGATATGCAGATGACACCACCTTTATGGCAGAAAGTACAGAGGAACTAAGGAACCACTTGATGAAAGTGAAAGAAGAGAGTGAAAAAGTTGGCTTAAAATTAAACACTCAGAAAACTAAGATCATAGCATCCAGTCCCATCGCTTGATGGCAAATAGACAGGTAAACAGAAAAAAAAAAAAAAAAGTGGCATATTTTATTTTGGGGGGCTCCAAAATCATGGCAGATGGTGACTGCAGCCATGAAATTAAGACACTTACTCCTTGGAAGGAAAGTTATGACCAACCTAGACAGCATATTAAAAAGCAGAGACATTACTTTGTCAACAAAGGTCCATCTAGTCAAAGCTATGGTTTTTCCAGTAGTCATGTACGGATGTGAGAGTTGAACTATAAAGAAAGCTGAGCGCCAAAGAATTGATGTTTTTGAATTGTGGAGAAGCCTCTTGAGAGTCCCTTGGATAGTAAGGAGATCCAACCAGTCCATCCTTAAGGAGATCAGTCCTTAGTGTTCATTGGAAGGACTGATGTTGAAGCTGAAACTCCAGTATTTTGGCCATCTGATGCTAAGAACTGACTCACTGGAAAAGACCCTGATGCTGGGAAAGATTGAAGGAGGGAGGAAAAGGGGACAGCAGAGGATGAGATGGTTGGATGGCATCACCAACTCAATGGACATGAATTTGGGTAAACTCCGGGAGTTGGTGATGGACAGAGAGGCCTGGCATGCTGCAGTCGATGGGGTCGCAGAGAGTCAGACTCAGCACCTCCGTGTGCCTTTTCTTTGAGCACAGTCTTGAGTTGCACATTGTCCTTGCATTTTTGCTTTATCAGGTATAGTCTCCTGATAAGTATGTTCCCCTCTTTGTAGAAATTCACACTGCTGACCTTGCAGTCTTTTGCCATGGAAGGGCTGCCACTGGCAGCTGTAGATTAATACCGGTTCAAATCTTGTTGTTTTTGATTACGGTTCTGAGGTTAGAAAAATGTAATTGTACCCTTCAAGGTAGTATAGAGTATGTGACAGCAATTAATCCTCTTCTTGGTGATGACAATGATAAAATATACCCTGTTGCTTCCAATATTTTTGTTAATATTACAAAAGAGTAATTTACTTCTCTTTGTGTTTTAGATAAGTATTTTTCATAACTTCAAAGTGTCAAATACTAAAATTTTATTAAGCATTTTTTAAAAATCAGGAACAATGTAAACCTTATTATTGTGGGAATAACTTATGAAAACTAATGATTTGTAATGAAACTTCATTTCAACGAGATGTAAACTTCATATATAGGTATAAAGAATGGCAAATGTGGTTTCTGCTGATCTGCTGTGTATTACAAATTCAGTAACTTCAAATATTTTTAACAAAGATCAAATAAATATGGTAAAATGAAGTCAATAGTATGCTTAGTGTAGACTTAATCATCCAAATTTTCAATGTTATGTGGATGTTATGTTAGCTTTAGTTACATACTTTGAAATCTCTCCAATTCAGTTTGTAAAGTATATTGTCTAAACTGCAGTAATTACTGAATGTTTTATATGACCTCTCATAAATCAGAGGAATCATTAGCATGGAAAGAATGGCATATCTCAAATTCTTCTAAATTACTTAAATGGTCCAGCCAAACTCAGTGTTCAACAACATACTCAAAAGGAAAATTTAGTAAAAGTATTAGACAATTAAATATAAAGGAACAAGAAGCACCAAGAGAAACATCACTCATTCATCCCTTTCTTGGCAAGATAGACGTATTCATGGGACTTTAAGGGCATTCACCTTTGGGATATAAGTAACTGGTGGCAAAAGCTCTGTTAGTACACTCATGGTCATAAATTTATTGTAGTTGTTGACCATCAAAGTTCTTATACCAGAGAAGGTCAAACAAATCATTTTGAATATCAATATGTTTTATAAAATTGGCGTTCAGTTCAGTCACTCAGTCGTGTCTGACTCTTTGTAGCATGCCAGTCTTCCCTGTCCATCACCAACTTCCAGAGCTTACTCAAACTCATGTCCATTGAATCAGTGATGCCATCCAACCATCTCATCCTCTGTCATCCCCTTCTCCTTCTCTGCAATTGTGCAGTAGTTTGAACATTCTTTGGCATTACCTTTCTTTGGGAATGGAATGAAAACTGACATTTTCTAGTCCAGTAGCCACTGCTGAGTTTTCCAAATTTCCTGACATATTGAGTGCAGCATTTTCACAGCATCATCTTTTAGGATTTGAAATAGCTCAACGAGTATTTCATCACTTCTACTAGCTTTGTTCGTAGTGACGCTTTCTAAGGCCCACTTGACTTCTCATTCCAGGATGTCTGGCTCTAGGTGAGTGATCACACCTTTGTGATTAATCTGGGTCATGAAGATCTTTTTTGTACACTTCTTCTGTGTATTCTTGCCACCTCTTCTTAATATCTTCTGCTTCTGTTAGGTCCATACCATTTCTATCCTTTATTGTGCCCATCTTGGCATGAAATGTTCCCTTGGTATCCCTAATTTCCTTGAAGAGATCTCTAGTCTTTCCCATTCTGTTGTTTTCCTCTATTTCTTTGCACTGATCGCTGAGGAAGGCTTTCTTATCTCTCCATGCTGTTCTTTGGAACTCTGTATTCAAATGGATATATCGTCCAAGAGCTTAAGCAGTGCCCATGATATCACAGCACATGACAAAGTTTCTATCCTCTTACTCCTTTTTGAATTGAATGATTTGCATTGTTGTATTCCCTCTAAGATTATTGCATCAGAAGTGCAAAACAATTGATTCATTAATATACAAGACTTACTTTGATGGCAAATTACAACTTAAAATATAGAAATACCCTAAAGGAGAGTCAAATCCTAACTAAAATGAAGCATTTAAATACTCTTGTAGCCACATCTTTCTGTAAAACCTAAGAGTATTTTTTTCTCTTTTAGCACAGTACTTGTAATTCACAAACTAATCAATAGTGCTCTTTTTTCTCTTCTACTGACAGGAAATAACCAAATTTTGATTTATAGTAAAAATAAATGTTTAAATAAGTTTGTGAATTTCTTTAGAAAAAATACTAGGATTTGATTAGCATTGCATTGGGCATATAAGTCAATTTGAAGAAGAAATGGTATTTCAATAATATTGAGACTTTTATCCTACAAATTTTCTGAACAATATTTTAGAAGTTTTCTGGGTTGTTTTATAAATATTTTTCTATATTTGTCCTAACTGCTTCATAATTTTTGTTGTGCTACAAATTGTTTTCATTTTTTAATTTTATAAACTACATATTTTTGTTACATGACAATACTATTCAGAATAACCACAAACAGAATTCTTAACAAAATTATATAGAGTTGAATGGATATATAAGTCATGGCATATTCAAATGATGAAATAAAACATAGCATAACAAAAAAAATTAAACTATGCCACTGTACATCATAATATTTGGTTGACCTGGGTAAAAAGGGATAAGAAAATGGGAAAATTAAAGTGGTTTTTGGTATGCTTGTAATGTTCTTTTATTGATCTAAATGCTGGTCACATAGTTTGTTCAGTTGGTAAAAATTTTGTGATGTATCTATCTGCACAGTCATATATAGACATATGTCTATTTTTATGTATGTGTATGTTACTTAAATAGGTTTTCATTTGTATTAATCCCTCCTCTTCATGTTTTCATATATAAGTGCAAACAAATGTGCTCTTGTTTTTACCTCTTAAAAATACTTTTCCTCTATTTCCTTCCTCCCTTTTTGATAAAAAGAAAAAACTTGTCTTTATTACTGTCACCATTGTTAAGCCTTCAACCTATGGATGTCTGACTTACATCCACACCACTCCAATCAAACTATATCCGTCGATGTCTTCCAAAATTTAGTCTTTCAAAAATACATGATCACTTCTCTGTTCTCAATTAACATCAATTTTTTTTTTTCTTTTTGGAATTATTCTCCTATACTGGCATCTACAGTCACACTGGAAGCACACATTCATTCTTTCTTGCTGAGTCTTTATCCTTTATCTGGCTTCCCTGATAGCTCAGTTGGTAAAGTATCCACCTGCAATGCAGGAGACCCTGGTTCAATTCCTGGGTTGGGAAGATCCACTGGAGAAGGGAAAGTCTACCCACTCCAGTATTCTTGGGCTTCCCTTGTGGCTCAGCTGGTGAAGAATCCACCTGCAGTGTGTGAAACCTGGGTTCGATCCCTGGGTTGGGAAGATCCCCTGGCGAAGGGAAAAACTACCCACTCTGGTATTCTAGTCTGGAGAATTCTATGGACAGTATAGTCCATGAGGGTTGCAAAGAGTCAGACACAACTGAGTGACTGTCACACTTCACTATCCTTTATCCAACTTTAAAATGCTGGAGTGCCACCAAGTCTACTACTTCTTTCTTTTTCTACTTTCTCCTATATAATTTCATGTTGCTTTAACTATTATGCATATGCAAAAGGACCTCATAATGCATATAGCTAGCTCAGGGTCTCCTCCCTTGAATTTGTCTCATATTTTTCAAGGTCTTACTTAAGATTTCTAATTATACACACACACACACACACACACACACACACACTTAACAACTGGATTCAACCACTCAATTTTCTAACAGTTATACTGTTCTCTGTGGCATTAATGGCATATCATCAGCCATCAGGTGACCTGGCCTATAACACAAGAATCATAACAAAATTCTCTCTTTTCTTAGTCCTTGCAGTTGACAATAGCATAGTTAATGAAGCAAAGTAAATTGCGTTAATACATTCTGTTCCACCTTTTGAATGACAAATTAACACTACCTCAGTGATGACATTTATTTGGTTGATTCAAAATGATTCCTTCCAAATAGATGCTAGGGTCTCTCATGAATATTAGCATATTTAATTTAGCCTTTAACCCATGCTGTTCAATAAATGTTGAGTGAATGACAAATAAAGGACACAGAGGGCAAAAAACCCATTATATTTCTTTGTTATATTCTCTTGAAAAAACTGTTCAGATTCATCATCAGTATCTTTTAAGGCTACAAAATAATCTTACATGATACTCTTTTTATTTGTTCTGTATAAGCCTGTATCTATAGCAGGTTATACACCTACTGTTGTATACACATATGCTACATGATCCAAGTATTTCTATGCTATCTTTAAATCCATCTTTGAGATATTTTAAGACTTATGCAGTACTTTCAAAGAACAAAATAGCTTTATTGAATGAAATAATTGAATTATTAAATACAATCATATGTAGCATTAATCACAAAGGGATGGGCCCTGAATGGCCAGAACTATGTCTGATATGCATTAATCAGTTATTTGAAAGAATTATATAATTATTTAAAAACGAAATTTAATTTAATCTAGAATTACACTGGCAGTCCTTTAGGTATTTTATTGAACTGACATATATATATATATATATGTTGTGTGTGTGTGTATATATATATATATAAAGAGAGAGAGAGAGAGAGAGATGAAAATAGGAATTTCTTTCTATATAGAATGCTAAGCTACATAATCTTAACAAGAACCTAAATATGAAAGAAATTAAGAGGATAAGGATGTGTACTTCTGAGTACATTTTAAAAAATCTCTCTTAGAGCTCAAACACTTTTTCTTAATGGGGAGAAATTTTCCATATATAATTTAAAAATCTATTCTGTGAAAGCATTAAGGTAGATTTTTCTAGGTCTAGACCTGAGCATCATGTCAGAAAGCCATGCTAATAATAAAGATCAGTCAACAAAGAACTCATGCAGAACAATGAATGACAAGCAAAAAGTTACTTAAGGTACTCAATAGTTAAAAATAACATAAGAAATGACAACCAAATGACCTATTTGTGCAGTGGAGTTTCAGAAATGAGGGTCAGTGTTATAGACATAACACAAACTGAAAGCATATATTTGCATTTTGATTTGTAATATACCTAGAAATATTTAACATTGATTAAATACATATAAATATGTATTACAAGTTATAAAATTATCACAGATTTCAGGCTTAAGTCTTAAAAATGACATTATAAGAGGTGATTTTATTAAAACAAAACAGAAACACATTATTTTTGAAATGTAAAAAAATTGTTCCTAGGCAAAACCAATAAATATCCAGAAATACAGAGAAGCAACTGTTAACTGTTATGATTTGTGATTGCATTGGCAGTAGATAGGAACCATGAAGAAGTGATAAATAAAGACTGTGGTACCAAATAAATAATTTGGTTCAGTAAGGGAAAAAATTAAAGTAATCACTGTGGGGGGAAAAAAAAAAAAAAAAAAGAAAGAGAGAAGTTTCTTCTTTAAGCCTTATTGGAAAATCAATGAAAGCAGTGTGTTGAGGCTAGTGATTACATCCAACTTACATTACTGATTGTCTCTCATGGGATAAGGGAAAGGTGTGAGCGTGGTCTTCACTGTGCTCTCCTGACTGTCTTTAAAGTATACTAAACTTCAAGATAAAGAGGTAGTTCTTAAACAATAAATTAGGGGAGAGATTAATTCAGCTGCATTGAAAAATTCTCTTCAGAAGATTCAGTTAATTAAACCAAGAAACACAAGCCATATAGGTATGCAAAAAAGAATACCATTCAAAAAAATCAAGAATTACTACAAAACTTTAAAAAATGGCAGAGAAAAAAAGTGGCTTAGATATAAACAGAAATATTATAGAAGAAAATAACAAAATGATAAGTAAATATATATATATACTTTCCTAGTTATTCTTGGGGACTGGTTCCTCCTGGAACCAATGGGCACTGAAACCTACAGATGCTCAAGTCCCTTATATAAAATGGTGAAGCACAATGCAGACAATTGGTCCTCCTTATCCATGTGTTTCATACCCATGGATGTGGAGGACTGACTATATATGATAAAATGTTAACCTACCTATGCTATGCTATGCTAAGTCACTTCAGTCGTGTCCGACTCTGTGCGACCCCATAGACGGCAGCCCAACAGGCTCCCCTGTCCCTGGGATTCTCCAGGCAAGAACACTGGAGTGGGCTGCCATTTCCTTCTCCAGTGCATGAAAGTGAAAAGTGAAAGTGAAGTCACTCAGTCGTGTCCGACTCTTAGCGACCCCATGGATTGCAGCCTACCAGGCTCCTCCATCCATGGGATTTTCCAAGCAAGAGTACTGGAGTGGGGTGCCATTGCCTTCTCCGATTAACCTACCTACTACTTTAAATTACAAAGTAAACCATTATTGAGATATCTCATCCATTTTACTTGGATAAATATAAAATTTAACATTACATTGTATTAATAAGATTAATAATAACTTTAAATATATTTTTAAAAATTACATAATTATTAAAGGCTCACACCATTTGGTTATATATTATCACATCCATATTAACCTACCCACATTGTATAATACATCTTGCATCCTATATTATACTTAGTAGTTTGAGATTTCCATTCCCTACCATGATATTGCCATCCCTCACTACACCCCTAATTTGTTCTCTATATCAATGAGTTAGCTTTTTTTTTTTAATATTTACTAGTTTGTTGTATTTTTTGGACGACATAAAACTGATGTCATACAATATGTCTTTCTCAATCTGACTTGTTTCACTTAGCATAATGCCCTCCACTCTATCCATGCTGCTGTAAATGGCAATAAAGTTTTCCTTTTTTATGGTTGAGTAATATCCTGGTGTGTGTGTGTGTGTGCGTGTGTGTGTGTGTGTGTACACTTAAGTTGCTTCTATATCTTGAGGATTGCAAATAATGCTACCATGAACACTGGAGTGAATGTATTTTTTAGAATTACTGTTTTGTTGTTTTGTTTTGTTATATACACCCAGGAGTGGAGTTGCTGGGTAATACAGTAATTCTATTTTTAGTTTTTTGAGAAACGTCTGTACTGTTTTCCACAGTGGATGCACCAAATTACATTTCCACCAATAGTGTACTAAGGTGACTCTTGCTTCACATCTTTGCCAACATTTGTTATTTATAATCATTTTGATGATAGCCATTCTGATATGTGTGAGGTGACAGATAATTGTGGTTTTGGTCTGCATTTCTCTGAAGAATGTTAAGAATGTTAAACAATAACTCGTATATATAATGATAAAAATTAAATTAGATAAACACTTTGAAGAGCAAGTAATTTGATGATGTGCCTACCCTATATTAAACATGGTTTATAATATATAATAATTCATAATTACTAGAGTAATAGTGCTATATTCATACAGTAGAAAATAAAAATGAATGATCTAGGATGACACATATCAACATGAGTAAATTTCTCAGATAAAAAGTAGTTTAAACCATACAAAAATATTTTATATTGCTTAGTAAAAATACATATCTGATAAATAAATATAAATATAAAATTGATGGGGGAGCCTGGTAGGCTGCCATCTACGGGGTCGCACAGAGTTGGACACGACTGAAGCGACTTAGCAGCAGCAGCAATGAAGAAGATATACAAATTACATGTCTTAAACTGGGCAATATTTGCATAGGTGCTAGTCTTTTATTCTTAGAAAACTTTCTTACTGAAATATTTAATGATAAAATTCAAACATAGAAATAAAATTGTGTTGACACCTCATCAGAAGTAAAATGGAAATCCATCCCCCTACTTTGACCACTATTCATTTTCCCACACAAAATATTTTCATAAAATTGTTTCTTAAAATTGTAAAGGGGTGTACATAGATATGAATATTGGCAATGTGTATTTCACATCAATTATGATTCCAGTAAATTTTTTAACTTTTTATTGTCATATACCAGTTAACAATGTTGTGATAAATATAAGTGAATAGCAAAGAGACTCAGCCATACATATGCATGTTTCTTTTTTTTTTTTATTCTTCCAATTTTATTTTATTTTTAAACTTTACATAATTGTATTAGTTTTGCCAAATATCAAAATGAATCCGCCACAGGTATGCATGTGTTCCCCATCCCGAACCCTCCTCCCTCCTCCCTCCCCATACCATCCCTCTGGGCCGTCCCAGTGCACCAGCCCCAAGCATCCAGCATCATGCATCGAACCTGGACTGGCAACTCGTTTCCTACATGATATTTTACATGTTTCATTGCCATTCTCCCAAATCTTCCCACCCTCTCCCTCTCCCACAGAGTCCATAAGACTGTTCTATAGATCAGTGTCTCTTTTGCTGTCTCGCATAATCGGGTTATTGTTACCATCTTTCTAAATTCCATATATGTGCGTTAGTATACTGTATTTATGTTTTTCCTTCTGGCTTACTTCACTCTGTATAATAGGCTCCAGTTTCATCCACCTCATTAGAACTGATTCAAATGTATTCTTTTTAATGGCTGAGTAATACTCCATTGTGTATATGTACCACAGCTTTCTTATCCATTCATCTGCTGATGGACATCTAGGTTGCTTCCATGTCTTGGCTATTATAAACAGTGCTGCGATGAACATTGGGGTACACGTGTCTCTTTTCCTTCTGGTTTCCTCAGTGTGTATGCCCAGCAGTGGGGTTGCTGGATCATAAGGCAGTTCTATTTCCAGTTTTTAAGGAATCTCCACACTGTTCTCCATAGTGGCTGTACTAGTTTGCATTCCCACCAACAGTGTAAGAGGGTTCCCTTTTCTCCACACCCTCTCCAGCATTTATTATTTGTAGACTTTTGGATCGCAGCCATTCTGACTGGTGTGAAATGGTACCTCATAGTGGTTTTGATTTGCATTTCTCTGATAATGAGTGATGTTGAGCATCTTTTCATGTGTTTGTTAGCCATCTGTATGTCTTTTTGGAGAAATGTCTATTTAGTTCTTTGGCCCATTTTTTGATTGGATCGTTTATTTTTCTGGAGTTGAGCTGTAGGAGTTGCTTGTATATTTTTGAGATTAGTTGTTTGTCGGTTGCTTCATTTGCTATTATTTTCTCCCATTCTGAAGGCTGTCTTTTCACCTTGCTAATAGTTTCCTTTGATGTGCAGAAGCTTTTAAGGTTAATTAGGTCCCATTTGTTTATTTTGCTTTTATTTCCAATATTCTGGGAGGTGGGTCATAGAGGATCCTGCTGTGATGTATGTCAGAGAGTGTTTTGCCTATGTTCTCCTCTAGGAGTTTTATAGTTTCTGGTCTTACGTTTAGATCTTTAATCCATTTTGAGTTTATTTTTGTGTATGGTGTTAGAAAGTGGTCCAGTTTCATTCTTTTACAAGTGGTTGACCAGATTTCCCAGCACCACTTGTTAAAGAGATTGTCTTTAATCCATTGTATATTCTTGCCTCCTTTGTCGAAGATAAGGTGTCCATATGTGCGTGGATTTATCTCTGGGCTTTCTATTTTATTCCATTGATCAATATTTCTGTCTTTGTGCCAGTACCATACTGTCTTGATAACTGTGGCTTTGTAGTAGAGCCTGAAGTCAGGTAGGTTGATTCCTCCAGTTCCATTCTTCTTTCTCAAGATCGCTTTGGCTATTCGAGGTTTTTGTATTTCCATACAAATTGTGAAATTATTTGTTCTAGCTCTGTGAAGAATACTGTTGGTAGCTTGATAGGGATTGCGTTGAATCTATAAATTGCTTTGGGTAGTATACTCATTTTCACTATATTGATTCTTCCAATCCATGAACATGGTATATTTCTCCATCTATTAGTGTCCTCTTTGATTTCTTTCACCAGTGTTTTATAGTTTTCTATATATAGGTCTTTAGTTTCTTTAGGTAGATATATTCCTAAGTATTTTATTCTTTCCGTTGCAATGGTGAATGGAATTGTTTCCTTAATTTCTCTTTCTGTTTTCTCATTATTAGTGTATAGGAATGCCAGGGATTTCTGTGTGTTGATTTTATATCCTGCAACTTTACTGTAGTCATTGATTATTTCTAGTAATTTTCTGGTGGACTCTAAACTTCAGCACAGCTCGCTGGCCAGTATTCCTGGAGGATATGACACTGACATCAGCCGGGTTTTCAATGGCGACAATGGCCCGAGCGGCCAACAGAAGCTTCTCCCACGTCCTCTTCAGATTTATGATGTAGATGCCATCACTTTTCCTTTTGTAGATGTACTGTTCCATTTGGAAGTCAAGGTTGGTGCCACCTAAGTGGGTTCCTGCTGCAAGGAATTTGAGGACATCCTCCTCCTTCATTTGCAGGACATCAAGGGCTCCAGACATTGTGAAAGCTTCCCTTTAAGTTACGACGGGAATTCAGGACAATGCCGTATGGACCCCTCTCTAGGTAGCGCTGAAAGCTGCATGTTTCCATTCTATCCCAAACTCTCCTCTCATTCAGGCTGCTATGTAACATTGAGCAGAGTTCCCTGTACTACAAAGAAGGACTTTGTTGGTTATGCATTTTAAATATAGCAGTGTGTACTTTTTGATACTAAACTTCCTAACTACTGCCCCACCAGAATGGTAAGTTTGTTAGAACTGATGAACCTACTTTGATACATCATAATCACTCAAAGTCTACACATTACACTAAGGTTCACTCTCAGTGTTGTACATTCTATAGTGAAAGTGAAGTCTCTCAGTCGTGTCCAACTCTTTGTGACCCCATGGACTGTAGCCTATCAGGGTCCTCTGTCCATGGGATTCTCCAGGAAAGAATACTGGAGTGGGTTGCCATTTCTTTCTCCAGGGGATCTTCCCAAAATATATAATGTCATGCAACTATCATTGTAATATCATACAGAGTATTTTCACTTCTGAAGAAACCCTTTGTGCTCCACATATTCATCCCTTTCACCAAACACCTGACAACCACTCATCATTTTAGAGTCTGTACAGTGCTGCCTTTTATGGAATATCATATAATTGGTATAAAATAGTATGTAGACTCTCCAGGTTGGCTTCTTTTACTCATTAATATGAATTTAAGGTTCTTCCACATCTTTCCATGACTTGGTGTTTCAATTTCTTTCATTACAGAATATTATTACATTTTCTGAACTATACAGAGCTTATATACATATATATATATACACACTAAAGGACACTTTGGGTGCATCCAAGTATTATCAATTATAAATAAAGCTATCATGAATATTCATGTAAATCTAAGTTTTAGCTCCATTGGGTAAATATGAGGGAGTAAGACTGCTGAATCATATGTTAACAGTGTGTTCATTTCTTTTCTTTTTTTTTTTTTTTAAATGAAACTGCCAAATTGTCCTCCAAAAGAGGTGCACTATTTTGCAATCCCAACAGCAATGAATAAGAGTTTCTTTTGCTCACATTCTTGCCAGTATTTGATGTCATCAGTGTTTGGATCTGTGGCATTATAGCAGCTGTGTACTGGTATCTTATTGTTTTTTTTTGATTTGCATTTATTTCCCTGGTGACAAACGATGTGGAGTATTTCTTCTTATGCTTACTTGACATTTGCTTATCTTTTTTGATGAAGTGTCTGTTATGGTTTATTTCTCAATCATTTTGTTTATTTTCTTATTACTGAGATTTGAGAGTTCTTTGAACATTTTGAATAACAGTCCTTCATCAGATATGTTTTTGCAAGATGACAGAGGATGAGATGGTTGGATGGCATCACTAACTCAATGGACATGGGTTTGGGTGAACTCTGGGAGTTGGTGATGGACAGGGAGGCCTGGCATGCTGTGGTTCATGGGGTTGCAAAGAGTCGGACACGACTGAACGACTGAACTGAACTGAACTCCCAGTTAAGGGCCTGTCTTCTAGATCTCTTGACATTATCAAGTCTCATTGACATTGATTTTTGTGGAGAAAGTTAATTTTTCAACTTCTTTTTTTCTATTTGTATTTTTTTCGTTTATTGAAATATGTTTGATTTATAATGTTGTATTGTTGTCTTTCAGTCACTAAGTCTGAACAACAACTCTGACTCTTTGCAACCCCATGGATTGCAGGACACCAAGCTTCTCTGTCCTTCACTATATCTCAGGATTTACTCAGATTTATGTGCATTGAGTTGGTGATGCCATAAAACTATCTCATCCTCTGTCACCCCTTTCTCCTACTGCCCTCAATATATCCCAGCATCACCGTTTTTTGCAATGAGTCAGTTCTTCACATCAGGTGGCCAACATACTGAAGCTTCAGCATCAGTCCTTTCAGGGAATAATCAGGGTTGACTCCCTTTAGAATTGACTGGATGGATCTCCTTGCTGTCCAGGAGGACTCTCAAGAGTCTTCTCCAGCACCACAGTTTGAGAGCATCAGTTCTTTGGTGCTCAACCTTCTTTATGGTCCAACTCTCACATTTGTACATGACTATTGGAAAAACCATAGCTTTGACTAGTTGGACCTTTGTCAGCAAAGTGATGTCTTTTCTTTTTGATATATTGTCTGGATGTATCATAACTTTTCTTCCAAGAAGCAAATATCTTTTAGCAATGTTGTGTTAGTTTCAGCTGTGGAGCAAAGAGATGCAGTTAAATATATATATATATCCTGTGTACAAGCGTGTATATATGTATTCTTTTTTTTTTTCTTTTGATAAACTATTTATTGAAAACTGACTATTTTACAGGTCTGGCGCTGGGTAGCCTACATTGAGAGCAAGGGTTATCCTATTCATATCTAATATTGTTCCTCCTCCAACTAGACTCTGGGACCCTCCAAATTTCACATATGATAGGAAATTTGCTGATTAGTTTTTTTTTTAATTTTATTTTTAAACTTTACATAATTGTATTAGTTTTGCCAAATATCAAAATGAATCCACCACAGGTATACATGTGTACAAGTGTGTATATATGTATTCTTTTTAAATATTCTTTCATTATTAGTTATTCCAAGATATTGAGAATATTTTCCTGTGCTACACAATATATCCTTGTTGGTTATCTATTTTACATATTCGGTTCGGTTTGGTTCAGTCGTTCAGTCATGTCCGACTCTTTGCAACCCCATGAATCGCAGCACGCCAGGCCTCCCTGTCCATCACCAACTCCAGAGTTCACTCAGACTCACGTCCATGGAGTCAGTGATGCCATCCAGCCATCTCATCCTCTGTCGTCCCCTTCTCCTCCTGCACCCAATCCCTCCCAGCATCAGAGTGCTAATTTCAATCTCACACTCCTAATTTATCCTTTGACCCATTTTGCCTTTTGTAATAATAAATTTGTGTTTTATGCCTGTGAATTTATTTCTATGTTGTGACTAAGTGCATTTGTATTGTTTTTAGACTCCATATATAAGCAATATCATATGATATATATCTTTCTCTTTCTAATTTACTTCACTTAGTATGATAATTTCTAATTACATCCAGGTAGCTGTTAATGACACTTTCATTATTTTCTGTGACTGAGTAATATTCCATTGTGAATATATACCACATTTTTACCCATTCATCTGTTGATGGACCCTTAGGTTGCTTCCATATTATGCTTATTGTAAGTAGCAGCACTATGAACTTGAGGTGAATGTATCTTTGTGAATTATAGTTTTCTCCAAATGTACAGCCAGGAGTAGGATTGCTAGATCATTTGGTAGCTCTATTTTAGCTTTTTAAGCAACTTCCATACCATTCTCTAGAGTTGCTGTCCCAATCTATATTCACAATAGTGAAGAAGTGTTCTTTTTCTTCTCTGTGTTGGGTTCCTCTCCAACATTTATTATTTGTAAACTTTTATATCATTAAAAAGTCTACAAATAATAAATGTTCTGAGTAGTGTGAGGTGACACCTCATTGTAGTTTGGATTTCCATTTCTCTAATTATTACCAATGTTGAGCATATTTCTATGAGATTTTGGGCCATCTGTATGTGTTATTTGGAGAAATGTCTACTTGGATCTTCTGCCACTTTTTGATTGGGCTCTTTGTTTTTTAATATTGAGCCATATAAACTGTGTGTAAAGTTTGCTCATCCATCCCTTAGCAGTTGATATCTTTGCAAATATTATATTTTCAACCTTTGTAAGGGTTGTCTTTTGATTTTGTTTATGGTTTACTTTGCTGTGTAAAAATTTTAAACTTACACCCTACCAGTTTATTTTTAATCTTATTTCCACTATGCTAGGAAATAGATCAAAAAGATATTGCAGAAATTTATGTCAAAGAGTGCCCTACCTACATTTGACTCTAGGAACTTTATGGTATCCAGTCCTACATTTAGGTCTTTAATCCATTTGGATATAATTTTTGTATATGATGTTAAATAATGTTCTAATTTCATTTGCTTACACATAGCTGTGCAGTTTTCTCAGCATCACTCATTGAATAAATGGTCTTTTATTCATGGTATAGTCTTGCTTCAATTGTTGTAGACTAATGGGTTATTTCTAAATCCAGATGTTCAAGCTGGATTTAGAAAAGGCAGAGGAACTAGAGATCAAATTGCCAACATCTGTTGGGTCATTGAAAAAGCAAGAGAATTCCAGAAAAACATCTACTTCTGCATTATTGATTACACCAAAGCCTTTGACTGTGTGGGTCACAATAAACTGTGGAAAATTTTTCAAGAGAAGGTAATACAAGACCACCTTACCTGCCTCCTGAGAAATCTGTATGCAGGTCAAGAATCAATAGTTAGAACCAGATATGGAACAATAGACTGGTTCTAAATTGGAAAAGGAGTATGTCAAGGCTGTATATTGTCACCATGCTTATTTAACTTATATGAAGAGTGCATCATGTGAAATGCTGGGCTGGATGAAACACAAGCTGGAGTCACGATTGCCAGGAGAAATATCAATAACCTCAGGTACACAGATGATACCACCTTTATGACAGAAAGTGAAGAGGAACTAAAGAGCCTCTTGATGAAAGTGAAACAGGAGAGTGAAAAAGCTGGCTTAAAGCTCAACATTCAAAAAACTAAGATCTGGTCCCATCACTTCAAGGCAAATACATGGGGACAATGGAAACAGTGACAGACTTTATTTTCTTGGGCTCCAAAATCACTGCAGATGATAACTGTAGCCATGAAATTAAAAGATGCTTGCTCCTTGGAAGAAAAGTTATGACCAACCTAGACAACATATTAAAAACATTACTTGGGCAAGAAAGGTCCATCTAGTCAAAGCTATGTTTTTTCCAATAGTCATGTATGGATGTGAGAGTTGGACTATAAAGAAAGCTGAGTGCCAAAGACTTGATGCTTTTGAACTGTGGTGTTGGAGAAGACTCTTGAGAGTCCCTTGGACTGCAAAGTGATGAAACCAGTCAATCCTAAAGGAAATCAGCCCTGGATATTCATTGGAAGGACTGATGATGAAAATGAAACTCCAATACTTTGGCCACCTGATGTGAAGAACAGACTCTTTGGAAAACACTCTGATGCTGGGAAAAATTGAAGACATTAGGAGAAGGGGATGACAGAGGATGAGATTGTTGGATGGCATCACCATCTCTATATGGACATGAGTTTGAGCAAGCTCCAGGAGTAGATGATGGACAGGGAAGACTGGCATGCTGCAGTCCATGGGGTCACAAAGAGATGGACATGACTGAGCAAGAGAACTGAACTGAATGGGTTATTTCTGGACTTTTTTTTTTTTTTTCCAGTTATATTGATCTATATTTCTCTTTTTTTCCTTGTCCATCCAACTTTGATTACTGAAGCTTTGTAGTATAGTCTGAAGTTTGAGAAACTGATTTTTCCAGCTTCTTTCTTCTTTGTCAAGATTGCCTTGGCTAGTGTAGATCTTTTGCATTTCCATACTTTTTTTTTTTGGTGGGCGGGGGGAAGGTTAGTTCTGTGAAAAGTGCCATTGGTAATTTAATAGAATTTTTATTAAATCTTCAGATTTTCTTGGTCCTATACTCATTTTGACTCTTCCAATCCAAAGACATGGTTTACTTTTCCACCTGTTCTGTCATTTTTCCATTTTTCTTTAGTGTCTCATAGTCTTTGGAGTACAGGTGTTTAGCCTCCTTAGGTTTACTTTTAGGTGTTTTATTCTTTTTGATGTAATGGTAAATGGAATTATTTCCTCAATTTGTCCTTCTAATTTATGGCTATTAATGCATAGTAATGCAACCGATTTCTCTGTATTAATTGTGTATCCTGAAATTTACCAGATTCAATGATGAGTTCTAGTAGTTTCAAGTAGCATATTTAGGATTTTTTAGTTATTAAACCCTCTGCTAACAGTGACAGTTTTTTTCTTCTTTTCCTATTTAGATTCCTTTTATTTATTTTGCTTTTCTGATTTCTGTGGCTAGTAATTCCAAAACTATGCTGAATAAAATTGGTGAGAGTGGACATCCTTGTCTTGTTTATAATCTTAGAGGAAATGCTTTCAGTTTTTTACTATTGAATATGATATTAACTCCAGCCTGTCATCTACAGCCTTTATTATGTTGAGGTGAGTTCCCTCTATGCTCACTTTCTGGAGAGTTTAAATCATAAAAGATGCTGAATTTTATCAAAAGTTTGTTTTTTCATTGAAACATGTATATTATCATATGTGAAACAGATTGCCAGTTCAGGTTCAATGCATGAGACAGGCTGCTCAGGGCTGGTGCACTGGGATGACCCAGAGGGATGGGATGCGGAGGGAGGTGGGAGTGGGGTTCAGGATGGGGGAGACATGAACACCCATGGCTGATTCATGTCAATGTATGGCACAAACCACTACAATATTGTAAAGTAATTGCCACTGCTGCTAAGTTACTGCAGTCGTGTCTGACTCTGTGCAACCCCATAGACGGAAGCCCACCAGGCTCCTCCATCCCTGGGATTCTCCAGGCAAGAACACTGGAGTGGGTTGCCATTTCCTTCTCCAATGCATGAAAGTGAAAAGTGAAAGTGAAGTCGCTCAGTCGTGTCCAACTCGTAGCGACCCCATGGACTGCAGCCTACCAGGCTCCTCCATCCATGGGATTTTCCAGGCAAGAGTACTGGAGTGGGGTGCCATTGCCTTCTCTGTGTAAAGTAATTAGCCTCCAATTAAAATAAATAAATTTAAAAAAAAATAAAAAAGGTGGGGGTTTTTTTCCGTTTAGATGACCATATGGTTTTTATATTTCAGTTTATTAATGTGGTATATCATATTGATTGATTTTCAGATATTAAAATCCTTGTATCCCTGGAAAAATAACCCACTTGATCATGGTATAAAATCCTCTTAATGTATTGTTGGATTTGGTTTCTAGTATTCTGTTGAAGATTTTTGCATCTGTGTTCATCAGTGATATTGGCCTGTAAACTTCCTTTTATTTCTTTCTTTCTCTCTCTCTCTCTTTTTTTTTTTTTTGGTAATATATTTGTATGGTTTTGGTATCAAGTTGATAATGGCCTCACAGAATGAGTTTGGAAGTGCTCCTTCCTTTGAAATTTATTTTCTATAATTTCAGAAGGAAAGGTGTTAACTCTTCTCTGAATGTTTGATAGAATTCTCCAGTGCAGTCATCAGGTTTTGTTGTGTTCAGAGTTTTTAACTCGTAGATTCAATTCCAGTATTTGTGATTGGCCTGTTGATATTTTCTATCTGTTCCTGGTTAAGAGAACAGGAGAGATTATACTATAAGAATTTGTCCATTTCTTATAGGTTATCTATTTCATTGGCATAAAGTTGCTTGTAGTAGTTTCATAGATCTTTGCTGAATTTTTGCTCTGACTTTTATGATTTTTTTTTTCCTTGTAATAACTTTGGATTTTGTTTGTTTTTCTTTCTCTTTAGGTGTAACATTTGGTTGCCTATCTATAAGATAATCAGTTCTATTCCAAGAGCTTATTTGTAAGTCAGTTTATTCATGAGTTCAAATAGGGAAGCAGTGGAAATACTGTCAGACTTTATTTTTCTGGGCTCCAAAATCAATACAGATGGTGACTGCAGCCATGAAATTAAAAGGTGCTTACTCCTTGGAAGGAAAGTTATGACCAACCTAGATAGCACATTCAAAAGCAGAGACATTACTTTGCCAACAAAGGTTTGTCTAGTCAAGGCTATGTTTTTCCTGTGGTCATGTATGGATGTGAGAGTTGGACTGTGAAGAAGGCTGAGCGCCGAAGAATTGATGCTTTTGAACTGTGGTGTTGGAGAAGACTCTTGAGAGTCCCTTGAACTGCAAAGAGATCCAACCAGTCCATTCTGAAGGAGATCAGCCGTGGAATTTCTTTGGAAGGAATGATGCTAAAGCTGAAACTCCAGTACTTTGGCCACCTCATGCGAAGAGTTGACTTATTGGAAAAGACTCTGATGCTGGGAGGGATTGGGGGCAGGAGGAGAAGGGGACGACAGAGGCTGAGATGGCTGGATGGCATCATTGACATGATGGACGTGAGTCTCAGTGAACTCTGGGAGTTGGTGATGGACAGGGAGGCCTGGTGTGCTGCGATTCATGGGGTCGCAAAGAGTCGGACACGACTGAGTGACTGATCTGATCTGATCTGAAGTACACAACTAACACAATTGGCTATATAGTACTGTACTGTAATCGGTTTATAATATTTTCACAGAAAATAATACATAAAAATCAAACACAATAAATAAAGAAAACATTTGTAATCTTATAGTGCAGTACCTTGAAAACTACAGTAGTACAGTATAATAGCTGGCATACAGAGGTTGACACTGACAGAACAGGCAAGGAAAGTTACTGACTAGGGGAATGAGATGAGGTGAGAGATGGTAGATCTGAAAGATCATCAGCAATAGGAGACACAAGGCAAGCTGTAATTTCACTCATGACTGATATTGATGAGACACACATTCACATCTTCAAAAGTTTACAGTTTGAAGGTTCATATGTAGAGGACTTACTGTATTGCTATAACCTTCCATCTTAGAACTGCTTTTGCTGTATCCCATAGGTTTTGGGTCACTGTGTTTTTATTCTCATTTGTACCTAGGTATTCATTGATTTCTCTTTGATTTCTTCAATGAGACATTGTAGCATATTGTTTTGACCCCAGGTGTTTGTGCTTTTAATTTTTTTTTTTTCCCTTATACTCAATTCCTAGTCTCATAGTGCTGCGGTCAGAAAATAGATGCCTGACATGATTTCAAATTTCTTAAATTTACCAAGCCTTGCTTTGTAACACAAGATATGATCTAACCCAGAGAATGTTACATGTGCTCTTGAAAAGGATGTATATTCTGTTGACTTCGGATGGAAAGCTTTATAAATATCAATTAAGTCTATCAGGCCTAATGTGTCACTTGAGGCCGGTTATTTCCTTATTGATTTTCAGCCTGGATGATCTGTCCATTGACGTATGTGGTATGTTAAAGTCCCCCACTATTCCTGCTTTACTGACAATTTCTCTGCTTGTCTGTGAATATTTCTCTTATATATTGAGGTGCTCCTACGTTGGGTGCAGATGTACTTACATTTGTAATTACAATTGTTGTATTTCCTTAATAGTTTTGCTGTGATTTTTTGTCTCTTGCAAAGTTTTTAAAGTCTATTTTATCTGATATTGGTATTGCTACTCCAGCTTTCTTTTGATTTCCATTTGCATGGGATATCATTTTTTCATCACCTCATTTTCAGTCTATATATCTCCAGCTCTGTAGTGGATCTCTTTATTGACAGTATGTATATATATATGTATATATATATATATATGAGTCTTATTTTTATATCCATACAACTGGTCTATGTCTTTTGGTCACAGCACTAAATTCTTTTTATACTTGAGGTAATTAACAATATGTATCTTTTTATTACCATTTTGTAAGCTGTTTTGAATTTGTTTTGTACGTCTTTTCCTTTCTTCTTTTGTTCTCTTTTCTTGTGATTTGAGAACTGTCTTTAGTATTGTGCTTGGATTCATTTGTGTTTGTGTGTATATCTGTTATAGACTTTGTTTACAGTTACTATAAGGTTTCGATATAGCAGCCTGTGTGTGTATATATATATATATACACACACACGATGGTTTTAAATTGTGATCTCTTTATTTCAAATTTATTTCAAATAGCCCACATCTCTCCTCTCATAAGGTTTTAATTTTAAAGATATCTAGTTTATCAATTATTTCATTTATGGATCATGTCTTTGGTGTTGCTTCTGAAATGTCATTGCCAAACCCAAAGTCATTAGCCATTTTTAGTTTTACATTTTACATTTAGGTGTGTGATCCATTTGGAGTTAATATTTGTTATGGGTGTAATATGTGTCCCCCTCATGGCCTCATCACAGTGATGGGGCTTGCAAAACTCAGTGAAGCTATGAGCCATGTAGTTCAGGGTCACCCAAGATGGATGGGCCCAATAGAGAATTCTGACAAAACATGGTTCACTGGAGGAGGAAATGGCAAAACAATCCAGTATTCTTGCTATGAGAACCACTTGAACATTATAAAAAGGCAAAAATATATGACACCAGAAGATGAGTCCCCCAGGTCAAAAGGTGTCAAGTATGCTACTGGGGAAGAGCAGAGGCAATTACTAATATCCCCCAAAAGAATAGAGCAGCTGGGTTGAAATAGAAATAACATTCAGCTGTGGATGTGTCTGATGGTGAAAGTAAAATCCGATGCTGTAAAGAACAATACTGCATAGGAACCTGGAATATTAGGTCCATGAATCAAGGTAAATTGGATGTGGTCAAGCAGGAAATGGTAAGAGTGAACATTGATATCTTAGGAATCAGTAAACTAAAATGGACAGGAACAGGTGGATTTAATTCAGATGACTGTTTTATCTACTATTGTGGGTAAGAATCCCATAGAAGAAATGGAGTAGCCCTCATAATCAACAAAAGAGTCTGAAATACTGTATCTGGGTTGAATCTTGAAAATGACAGACTAATCTCGGCTTGGCAGATGATGAGATGGTTGGGTGACACAACCGATTCAACTTGGGTGAACCAATATGAACTTGGGTGAACTCCGGAAGATTGTGAGGGACAGGGAGGCCTAATATCCATGAGACTGCAGAGTCAGACATGACTTAGCAACTGAACATAAGGTATGTGTCTATATTCATTATTTTCATGTGTTTGTACAGTTATTCAGGGATTCCCAGGTGGCCAAGTGGTAAAGAATCCACCTGCCAAGCAGGAGACTCAGGTTTGACCCTGGGTTGAAAACAATCCCTGAGGAAGGAAATGGCAACCCACTGCAGTAAAGCTGGCAGTTTTCATCTCTCTGGTAATTTTGAATTTCATCCTGGTCATTCTTATTATAAAGGTGTGGGGATTTTAGACTCCATTATTTTTCTCTAATGAGGGTATTCCTTGTTTTTGTAATCAAGTAAGTATTCAGTCTTACCAGTTCAGGTTGTTTTATAGCTGACTTATTTTATTTTATTTTTTTTTTGAGTTGGTTTTTCACATGCTTGTTTGGAGATTCAGGGAATGTCTAAATAGAATGTAATTTCTTCCCTGGCTAATTCCCTTCCAGCATTCTCTACTGTCTTCATTGGCCACATTATCTAGCTTAAAATGCCTGGTTCCTCATATTTTTCCCCTCTGGTGCCCTGCTGATGGCACATAATATACTGTTCAGTCCTGAGTTTAAAATATTAGGAACTTGTTTCATTCAGAATCCTTCTTTACTTCTCTGAGTATGCAGCCCCCACAGGAATATATCTGCTTCTTTCTACTCTCCACTGCCCACAAGTAGTTGTTTTATTTCCAGGCCTCATTATCAGAGTTTCCATAGGAGTGTAATCCAATAGGGTCTGGCTTAGTTACTATTAGAACAATAACTATACTTTTAGACATTTAGAATTATCATAATTACAAATTTTGGAGCCTGTACTTTTTGAATTCCAATTGTCAAATTCAAATTATTTATCTCAGTAGTTCATGTACCAACCAGTAATCACCTTCAGTATATGTAGCAAAGTATTAATTAATATTCATCTAGAAAGCTAGTGGAGGTGATGGAATACCAGTTGAACTATTTCAAATCCTGAAAGATGATGCTGTGAAAGTGCTCCACTCAATATGCCAGCAAATTTGGAAAACTCAGCAGTGGCCACAGGACTGGAAAAGGTCAGTTTTCAATCTAATACAAAAAAAAAAAAGGCAATGCCAAAGAATGCTCAAACGACCACACAATTACGCTCATCTCACACACTAGTAAAGCAATGCTCAAAATTCTCCAAGCCACGCTTCAGCAATACGTGAACCGTGAACTTCCAGATATTCAAGCTGGTTTTAGAAAAAGCAGAGGAACCAGAAATCAAATTGGCAACATCTGCTGAATCATCAAAAAAGCAAGAGAGTTCCAGAGAAACATCTATTTCTGCTTTATTGACTATGCCAAAGCCTTTGACTGTGTGGGTCACAATAAACTGTGGAAAATTCTGAAAGAGATGGGAATACCAGACCACCTGACCTGCCTCTTGAGAAACCTGTATTCAGGTCAGGAACCAACAGTTTGAACTGGACATGGAACAACAGACTGGTTCCAAATAGGAAAAGGAGTATGTCAAAGCTGTGTTTTGTCACCATGCTTATTTAACTTACATGCAGAGCACATCATGAGAAACGCTGAGCTTGAGGAAGCACAAGCTGGAATCAAGATTGTTGGGAGAAATATCAATAACCTCAGATATGCAGATGATACCACCTTTATGGCAGAAAGTGAAGAAAAACTAAAGAGCCTCTTGATGAAAGTAAAAGAGGAGAGTGAAAAAGTTGGCTTAAAGCTCAACATTCATAAAACTAAGATCATGGCATCTGGTCCCATCACTTCATGGCAAATAGATGGGGAAACAGTGGAAACAGTGGCTGACCTTATTTTTCTGGGCTCCAAAATTACTGCAGATGGTGAGTGCAGCCATGAAATTAAAAGATGCTTACTCCTTGGAAGGAAAGTTATGACCAACCTAGATAGCATATTAAAAAGCAGAGACATTACTTTGCCAACAAAGCTCCATCTAGTCAAAGCTATGGTTTTTTCAGTGGTCATGTATGGATGTGAGAATTGGACTATAAAGAAATCTGAGTGCTGAACAACTGATGCTTTTGAACTGTGGTGTTGGAGAAGACTCTTGAGAGTCCCTTGGACTGCAAGGAGATCGAACCAGTCCATCCTAAAGGAGATCAGTCCTGTGTGCTCACTAGAAGGACTGATGTTGAAGCTGAAACTCCAGTACTTTGGCCACCTAGTAAGAGCTTATTCATTTGAAAAGACCCTGATGCTGGGAAGGATTGAGGGCAGGAGGAGAAGGGGACGACAGAGGATGAGATGGTTGGATGGCATCACCAACTCGATGTACATGGGTTTGGGTGAACTCCAGGAGTTGGTGATGGACAGAGAGGGCTGGTGTGCTGCGGTTCATGGGGTTGCCAAGAGTTGGACATGACTGAGTGACTGAACTGAACTGAGAATATCATTTCATATAAATGATACCAATTTTTGAAAAGAAACATTTACAGTGAGATTTTTGTGATAATTTGTTTTGTAATTGTAGTACATTTTGTATGGAAGCTGCCTGAGTCTAATTCAGCTTTAATTTTATTAATTAATCTACAATAAAATTTCTTTGAGATAAATTAAGGATTATTTTAAGTTAATAAATTTTAATTTTTTAGATATTATATATTCATTAAAAATTTTTTTTAATTTATTTATTTTAGTTGGGGGCTAATTAGTTTACAATATTGTAGTAGTTTGTGCCATACATTGATATGAATCAGACATGGGTTTACATGTGTTCCCCATCCTGAACCTCTCTCCCACTTCCCTGCCCATCCCATCCCTCAGGGTCATCTCTGTGCACCAGCCCTGAGCACCCTGTCTCATGCATCGAATCTGGACTGGTGATCTGTTTCATATATGATAATATACATGTTTCAATGCCATTCTCTCAGATCATCCCACCCTCGCCTTCTCCCACAGAGTCCAAAAGACTGTTCTATACATTTGTGTTTATTTTGCTGTCTTGCATATAGGGTTATCATTTTCATCTTTCTAAATTCCATATATATGTGTTAATATACTGTATTGGTGTTTTTGTTTCTGGTTTACTTCACTCTGTATAATAGGTTCCAGTTTCATCCACCTCATTAGAACTGATTCAAATGTATTCTTTCAAACAGCTGAGTAATATTCCATTGTGTATATGTACCACAGTTTTCTTAACCATTCGTCTGCTGATGGACATCTAGGTTGCTTCCATGTCCTGTACATTATAAACAGTGCTGCAATGAACATTGGGGTACACATGTCTCTTTCAATTCTGGTTTCCTTTGTGTGTATGCCCAGCAGTGGGATTGCTGGGTCATATGGCAGTTCTATTTCCAGTTTTATAAGGCATCTCCACACTGTTCTCCATAGTGAATGTACTAGTTTGTATTCCCACCAACAGTGTAAGAGGGTCCCTTTTCTCCACACCTTCTCCAGCATTTATTGTTTGTAGATTTTTGGATAGCAGCCATTCTGACCAGCGTGAGACTGTACCTCACTGTGGTTTTGATTTGCATTTCTCTGATAATGAGTGATGTTGACAGTCTTTTCATGTGTCTGTTAGCCAGCTGTATGTCTTCTCTGGAGAACTGTCTGTTTAGTTCTTTGTCCCACTTTTTGATTGGGTCATTTATTTTTCTGGAATTGAGCTTCAGGAGTTGCTTGTATATTTTTGAGATTAATTCTTTGTCAGTTGCTTTGAATCAAAAAAGAAATCAAAATGTGCATAGAAATGAATGAAAATGAAAACACAACAACCCAAAACCTATGGGACACTGTAAAAGCAGTGCTAAGGGGAAGGTTCAGAGCAATAGAGGCATACCTCAAAAAATAAGAAAAAAAGTCAAATAAATAACCTAACTCCACACCTAAAGCAACTAGAAAAGGAAGAAATGAAGAACCTCAGGGATAGTAGAAGGGAAGAAATCTTTAAAATTAGGGCAGAAATAAATGCAAAAGAAACAAAAGAGACCATAACAAAAATCAGCAAAGCTAAAAGCTGGTTCTTTGAGAAGATAAATAAAGTTGACAAACCATAAGCCTGACTCACTAAGAAACAAAAGGAGAAGAATCAAATCAACAAAATTAGAAATGAAAATGGAGAAATCACAACAGACAACAGAGAAATACAAAGGATCATAAGAGACTACTATCAGCAACTATATGCCAATAAAATGGACAACTTGGAAGAAATGGACAAATTCTTAGAAAAGTATAACTTTCCAAAACTGAACCAGGAAGAAATAGAAGAACTTAACAGACCCATCACAAGCACGGAAATCAAAACTGTAATCAGAAATCTTCTAGCAAACAAAAGCCCAGGACCAGACAGCTTCACAGCTGAATTCTACCAAAAATTTAGAGAAGAGCTAACACCTATCTTACTCAAACTCTTCCAGAAAATTGCAGAAGAAGGCAAACTTCCAAACTCATTCTATGAGGCCACCATCACCCTAATAGCAAAACCAAAGATGTCGTAAATTTAATTAATTAATTTAATTTTTAATAAAATTTAATTTTAATAATGCATCTCTTGTTACTGTATGTTCTACTTTTATTTAATATTCCTGGAAGGATTAAAGAAGTCATAAATATTAATATTACTCATCAAATTTATAAAAATGAATTTACTTTCTATACCTGAGATAACAACACCCTAATTTCCTTCCCTAAAATTCTAAGATAGAATTGTTGCTTTATACCTGAGATAACAACACCCTAATTTCCTTCCCTAAAATTCTAAGATAGAACTGTTGATTTATACTTTTAGATTGGAAAATAGTCTAGTAGCTTTTCAAATTTAATCACTACATTGCAGAGAAATAATAGGTATTCACTATTCTGACAATGGCTAGTGAACTATTAATACTCTATTATTTTTTTGTCTTAGATAAGAGTTTTTTCCAATCTGCAGGAATAAAAATGAAAAAAAGTAGATCATTGGAGGATAACAGATGACACATCTGTTTTGAAGTACAGTTGGCACAGTAGCAGAATGGCTAAGAAAATGTTATATCCATTTCTTCTTTCACCTAAGCTTTACTTCAAGGTGCTTGCTGTGTAGCCTCTGGCTAAGTAGTTAGTGTCAAGATTTTCAGTACCCCTCACTGTGGTGAAGACGGAACAAATTGAAAGCCTTCATACATCTTAACTTTACATGATTAGACAGAGAATCCTCAAAGATGTGGACAATGATAACTTGCTTCCAGCAATACACAGGCAATGGCAAGAATGAAGATATTAATTTGCACTAGAAATGCAGGTTGGAATTAAGAGTTCCCTCATGGGTACTAGCACAATATGTACATAGTGAACTTTAAAAGAAACTGGCCTTTTTTAACAAAATGCTGCTAGCAACACTTCCTCAAAAGATTATACTGACGTTAATTTTCTCTTCCCACTAAATGAGGTCTCTGGGAGCATATACTGCTGGGGAAATCTATGCATAGATTTTGAGAAATAGAAGTTTCAAATTTTTCTGACCCATCTCTTTTTCTGGCCCAGCCTATTTGCCCTCTCCACAAATGCACCCCAACCTCCTAGTATAAAGCTACTAAATATACAGTTCTAAGTCCATTTCATTTACATATTTAATAAAGAGGCAGAGACTCATAGATGCCTTATCCGCTATCTCATCACTCTCACTCTTAGTGTGCGCTCAGCACACAGTTGCTGGTCCTGTCCTAAGTTTTGGCATATTACTAGATGTCACCCCATATTTGATTTAAAAAGGAATTCTCTTGTCACCATTCTCAGAAGAAATTGAAATTTTCATAACTGTTCAACCAACAAGAATACAGTAAATAAAACGATGAGTATGTATGGATTAAATGTTTAATATTTTTCACAAAAGAGTATATATTCTTAATGTTTGTGGCATAGTGGGGCCTGAATGAGGATTCTGTTGGGCCTATTTGTAGAAAGTTAGATCTGATCAGTAGGTGTAATGTTCTGGGGAAAGATTTTTGCTAAGAAAGATGAAACTATCCATATCAAGTATGGTATTTTGCAAAAAGCCTCTTGATGAAAGTGAAAGAGGAGAGTGAAAAAGTTGGCTTAAGGTTCAACATTCAGAAAACGAAGATCATGGCATCTGGTCCCATCATTTCATAAGAAATAGATGGGGAAACAGTGGAAACAGTGTCAGACTTTATTTTGGGGGGCTCCAAAATTACTGCAGATGGTGACTGCAACCATGAAATTAAAAGACACTTACTCCTTGGAAGGAAAGTTATGACCAACCTAGATAGCATATTCAAAAGCAGAGACATTACTTTGCCAACAGAGTTCTGTCTAGTCAAAGCTATGTTTTTTCCAGTAATCATGCATGGATTTGAGAGTTGAACTGTGAAGAAAGCTGAGCGCCAAAGAATTAATGCTTTTGAACTGTGGTGATGGAGAAGACTCTTGAGAGTCCCTTGGACTGCAAGGAGATCCAACCAGTCCATTCTAAAGGAGATCAGTCCTGGGATTTCTTTGGAAGGAATGATGCTAAAGCTGAAACTCCAATACTTTGGCCACCTCATGCGAAGAGTTGACTCATTGGAAAAGACTCTGATGCTGGAAGGGATTGGGGGCTGGAGGAGTTGGGGATGACAGAGGATGCAATGGCTGGATGGCATCACCGACTCGATGGACATGAGTTTGAGTGAACTCTGGGAGTTGGTGATGGACAGGGAGGTCTTGCGTGATGCAATTCATGGGGTCACCAAGAGTCGGACACAACTGAATGACTGAACTGAACTGAACTGTGTCCTTTAGCCCATTAGTCCATACCAGGAAGCTCTGTACTTTATTGATATGATTCCTTGCTCCTTTTTCACACTATAATATACAGTATATGAAAAGCACAGGTGGGGAACACATGAACACCCGTGGCAGATGCATGTTGATATATGGCAAAACTAATACAATATTGTAAAGTAAAAATAATAATAGTAATAAAGAAAAGAAAAGCACAGGTAATTTTTTCATTAAATTTCTCATATTGTTCATTTCACAAAGAATCTGGCATATAAACACAATAAAATATTAGTTGATGAATAAAAGATTCTACCACTTACCACTTAATGAGTCTTACTCCAGTGAAAGCTTCTTATGAATCTATGTAAAAATTATTTCAGATATTTTTACAATCATGTGGTTTTTCTTCCTGAAACAGTATGCATAACATACTATGAGAAAACTAGGGAGTTACTGAAGGGTTTTGCACAGAGTAGAGTGATTTAGTTTCCATTTTAGAAGTGTCACATTGGCTAGTTACTGAGAACAGACTTCGTTAAGAGCTTGGGATTGTAGTTAGATGGAGAGAAATGGTCAAATTCTCCCTTGGACAGGGAGGAGATCAAACCAGTCAATTCTAAAGGACATCAACCCTCAATATTCATTGGAAGGACTGATGTTGAAGCTGAAACTCCAATACTTTGGCCATCTGATGGAAAGAGCTGATTCACTGGAAAAGACCCTGATACTGGGAATGATTGCCAAAATAGATATTATAATAAAGGGATAAAAAGATATAAACATTTAATTTATATTCTTTGCTAGCATGTTTTTCAATTCTTTCCAATTCTAAAAAAACAGCAATACCAAGAAAGATGACATAAACATATATATTAGCGTATTAAATATAAATACAAAATAACAATATCTTAATAAGACTGCAAATTAATATATGTATTATTTACTCTTTACAAAACAACACATTCTAATAACTTATGTACTTTCAAACAAATTTGTTCAAATTCAAAGTAAAGCAATTTCTCATTAGTAAAAGTACCATGGAAGAATGGAATAAGTACTTTCAAGAAAATGAAATACTTTTCTGCTTGAGATGCATCAGGTGTATGTGTTTTACTTCGCACTTCATGACAGAAATTCTGAAAGTTCTTCAAAGAGGATTCTAAAGATTACATGAGAGACTAAATATATGCATATATTTTGCATAGTATACATAATGTACATATATGCATATATATAATACATAATTTATTTTCTGCAAATATCCATATATGAATTTCATTTGATAGAACAATACCTCAAATAAAATTTTTAAATATTAAAATGTAAAATATTTAATGTACTTTATTTTTTTAGTTTTTTTTTTTTTTTTTAATTTTATTTTTAAACTTTACATAATTGTATTAGTTTTGCCAAATATCAAAATGAATCCGCCACAGGTATACATGTGTTCCCCATCCTGAACCCTCCTCCCTCCTCCCTACTTTAGAAATAACAAATATGATTCCAGAGTGAATGAACAAAGCAAAAATACCTATGTGGTTCTAATATTTTGTTGTGAAAAGTACCATTTTAGTCACTTTATGATTTAACTATTGAATGTGAGGATATCAATGTAGATTAGTTGTGGTAGCATTATAATTTAAAGTAGTCTAAGGTCCTGAGGTTGGAGAAGGGAATGGCAACCCACTCTAGTTTTCTTGCCTGGAGAATTGCATGGACAGAGGAGCCTGGTGGGATAGAGTCCATGGGGTAGCAAAGAGTCAGACACAACTGAGCAACTAATACTAATACTAAGGTCCTGATATATGTATGTGTGTGTGTATGTGTATGTTTTTTTTTCCCTTACAGGATTTGACCACTTTGTTCTTTTATTTTTTGAATTCTCACTTACGATCGTCATTTTTCCTTCCCTGATAAATAACATATCTGTCATTTTGAATATGTTTTCAACAAAATTTATGTTTGTTTCCAGACTTTCTTAAGTAGAAGCTTCATTATTATTATGTTTATCTCAGTTATCACACTGCCCTCATTAATTTGCTCTTCACTACTGATTACATTTGAAGGTTTTACAAAAGAGTCTACATAGGACAATAATTCTGATGAGTGGTGTCTATTTAAAGCCTAAGCAAAGAGTTATAAGCATTTTCCTATGTATGTTGGAACTTCATCAAGGATACCGATGATATAATTCTAAGCAGAACAGTTATTTGATGAGGAGGTGAAGACAGTACTGTAAGACCTTAGATATATTTTCTGTTTTGAAGAGAATGACATAAAATAATAAACATATACCCTTTACATGTAAAGAAATGTGAAAATGGTGATAGGAAATAAATTAAGTGGAGACAATTTTGCACAGAAATATTAAGAGTACCCTTCCTTTATTTTTGTCAAGTTTGAAAAGTTTATACTGCCTTAATTAGGACAACAATGAAATGAGGACTTCAGTAGCAAAGGCATAAATTAATTTGTTAATGTTAATGACAGTAAAAAAAACTTTGCCCACTTAAAGACCAATTAGTCAATTAAATTAAGGTCAACGAACTACCAATATTTAAAAAAAAAATAAGATTGTATAAATAAAATAACTTAGTCATGCAACTGATTCAGGTATTCAGGTTGCCTGCCTGCTGCTGCTGCTGCTGTTAAGTCACTTCAGTTGTATCCAACTCTGTGTGACCCCATAGACGGCAGCCCAGCAGGCTCTCCCCATCCCTGGGATTCTCCAGGCAAGAATACTGGAGTGTGCCTGCCTGCTGGTATCTGAAACTGGAGCCTATTATACAGAGTGAAGTAAGCCAGAAGGAAAAACATCAATACAGTATACTAACTCATATATATGGAATTTAGAAAGATGGTAACAATAACCCGGTGTACGAGACAGCAAAAGAGACACTGATCTATAGAACAGTCTTATGGACTCTGTGGGAAAGGGAGAGGGTGGGAAGATTTGGGAGAATGACATTGAAACATGTAAAATATCATGTAAGAAACGAGTTGCCAGTCCAGGTTCGATGCACGATACTGGATGCTTGGGGCTAGTGCACTGGGACAACCCAGAGGGATGGTATGGGGAGGGAGGAGGGAGGAGGGTTCAGGATGGGGAACACATGTATACCTGTGGCGGATTCATTTTGATATTTGGCAAAACTAATACAATTATGTAAAGTTTAAAAATAAAATCAATCAATGCAAAAAAAAAAAAAATAAATAAATCTAGGGTGCATTTTTTTTCCTTTTGGTACAGACTGTTTTTTAGAGGAGTTTTAGTTGGTAGAAAAATTGATATTTCACATCAATCCCCTGCCCAAAACATGCACAGCTTCTGCTATTATAAACATTCCCCACCAGAATGATTCATTAGTTATGACTGATCAATCTACATTGAAATATCATTATTACTCGAAATCCAAACTTTACATTACAGCTCACTATGAGTGATTGCATATTATATGGGTTTGAACAAATGTATAATACATGTATTCACCATTATAGAATCATACAGAGTATTCTCACAGCCGTAAAAACCTTCTGTGTTCTACGTATTCATTCTTTTCTCCTGGCAACACCTGGAAACCTGGATATTTTTACTGTTTTAATAGCTTTGCTTTTAGCAGAATGTTACATAGTTAGAATCAGACTGTGTAGCTTTTCATATTAGTTTATTTCACTTCTTAACATGCATTTAAGATTCCTCTACATATTTGCATGGCTTGGTAGCTCATTTATTTTTAGCACTGAATAATGTTCCATCTTCTGAATGTACCACACTTTATTTATCCATTTGCCTCCTGAAGGATATAGATTGTTTCCAAGTTTGGGCAAGTATGGATAAAGCTACTATAAAATGTATAAACTACATGTAGGTTTTTGTGAGGATATATATTATCAACTTTTTTGAGTAAATATCAAGGAGCAAAATCTTGCTAGATCTTATTGTAATAATATGTTTAGTATTGTAAGAAACTGCTAAACTCTCTCCCACCATCCACAAATGAATGATAGCTCCTATTGCTACACATGCTTGCCAGAATTTAGCATTGTTGTATTCCATAGGTTAAACATTCTAATATCTGCATAGTGGTATCTCATTGTTTTAATTTGCATCTCCCTGATGACAATCGATGTGGAACAACTTTTCTTATACTATATGTCATTTATATTTTTTCTCTGATGCTGTGCTTAGTCGCTCAGTTGTGTCCGACTCTTTGTGACCCCATGGACTGTAGCCTGCCAGGCCCCTATGTTCATGATATTCTCCAGGCAAGAATACTGAAGTGGATTGCCATGCCCTCCTTCAGGTGACCTTCCCAACCCAGGGATCAAAGACAGGTCTCCCGCATTGCAGGCGGATTCTTTACCATCTGAGCCAACAGGGAGGCCCTTTTCTTTGGTATGTTTGTGAAAGTCTTTGGCCTACTTCTTAATCGGGTTGCTCATTTTCTCATTTGAGTGTTAAGAGTTCTTCATAAATTTGGATAATTGCCTTGTATCAGCTATGCCTTTTGCAGTATTCTGGCTTTTCTTTTCATTCTTTTGGGAGAACATATTTTTAAAGTACTTGGATGTATATTTGGCTATTTGACCTAATAAGATTTATTAAGTTTATGCATTTTTAAATATTTTCTAATATTCTTACTGAGAACAGTATGCTTTTCTTCTTCATTTAAAATTTTAATACTATTACTATCTCTAAATAATAAAAATTAATACTTGAGAACTCCAAAATCAAAATCTCGCTCAATAAATTTATGTATCCATATTCTGATTATGTTAAACAATATTTTCTTAGAATATTAAAATCTCTTTGAATGGTAAAATATCACTCAAAATAAAAATATTAATAAATGTATACAATATTATTGTGGTTGTTTGCAGAACAGTAGATTGCAGAATGGCTACTGTTGTCATTGTGAAAGAGATAATCTTGAAAATTCCTCAATTAGTTACAGAAACACAATTTTTAAAGAAATACAAAATGAATTTTGTTGAATAATAAATTTACATGACTGACTTCATTCTTTGCTCAGTTTATGCATGTAAAAGGAGTAACTACCAAAATTAGGATCCCTATAATATTAACTTAAAAGAGAATCTGTACTTTTCAAGGTCTAACCTGTCAACACTGCATTAATTTCAATGATGAAGATAGTGATCACTCATGGATTTCCTAGATATAGATTACTTGAGTGTTGACTCCAGGAGAGGGAAATCATTTAAATCCAGGAAGTCACAAAGACATAGTATGATTAAAGATATTCATGACATAAAGCATTTTTTTTTGAAAGAAATGATTTAAAGGGTATTTCAACTGTTCTGTTTATTTGAGCAAATGTTTGGAAGGAAATGGAGTAATCAGAGAAGGTTAAAATGCTAACTATGAGAGACAACGTTATTAAGTGCATTTCAAGTTCAATAGAGACACTTAGGGATCATTTATTTTACTTTAAATTTCAAAGAATCAAAAATGATTTAGGCTATTTTTTTAGAATTACCAAAATATAGCTGTAGTTGTTCAATCTCTGTCATCTCTGGCTCTTTGTGACCTCATGGACTGCAGCTCACCAGCCTCCTCCATCCTCCATTATATCTCAGAATTTGCTCAAATTCATGTCCAATGAATCAGTGATTCTATATAGCCATGTCCCCCTCTGTCATCCTCTTCTCCTTTTGCCTGCAATGCTTCCAAGCATCAAGTATTTTCCCAGGAGTCGGCTCTGCACATTAGGTGGTCAAAGTACTGGAGTTTCAGCTTCAGCATCAGTCCTTTCAGTGAGTATTCAGGACTGATTTCCTTTACGATTGATTGGTTTGATCTCTTTACAGTCCAAGGGACTCTCAAAAGTCTTCTTCAGATCCACAATTTGAAAGCATCAGTTATTCAGTGATCAGCCTTCTTTAGGACTTCCCTGATAGTTCAGCTGGTAAAGAATCCACCTGCAGTGCAGGAGAAGCCAGTTCAATTCTCTGGTTGGGAAGTTCCCCTGGAGAAAGTATAGGCTACCTAGTCCAGTATTTTGGGGGTTCCCTGATGGCTTAGCTGGTAAAGAATCCACTTTCAGTGTGGGAGACCTGGGTTTGATCTCTGAGTTGGGAAGATCCCCTGGAGAAGGGAAAGGCTACCCACTCCAGTATTCTGGCCTGGAGAATTCCATGGACTGTATAGTCCATGGGGTTGCGAGGAGTGGAACATGACTGAGCAATTTTCACTTTTTCAGCCTTCTTTATCGTTCAACTCTCACATCTGTACATGACTACTGGAAAAACCATAACTTTGATTACACAGTCCTTTGTCAGAAAAGTGATGTTTTAATATGTTGTCTAGGTTTGTCATAGCTTTCCTTCCAAGGAGCAAGTGTCTTTTAATTTTGTGATTGCAGTCACTGTCTTCAATGATTTTGGAGCCCAAGAAAATAAAATCTGTCACTCCTTTCACTTTTTCTCTTTCTATTTGCCATGAAGTAATGGGATAAGATACTAAGATTTTAGTTTTTTGAATGCTGAGTTTCAAACCAGCTTTTTTTCTCCCTTCTCTCACCCTCATCAAGATGCTCTTTAGTTCCTCTTCACTTTCTGCCATTAGAGAAATGTAATATTTATTTTCTAATGTAATATCAATCATTTACATATCTGAGATTGTTGATATTTCTCCCAGCAATCTTGATTCCAGCTTGTGCTTCATCCAACTTGGCATTTCGCATGATGTACTCTGCATATAAGTTAAATAAACAGGGCCACAATATACAACCTTTTCATATTCCTTTCTCAATTTTGAACCAGTCAGTTGCTCTATGTTTGGTTCTAACTATTGCTTCTTGACCTGCTTACAGGTTTCTCAGGAGACAGGTAAGGTGGTCTGGTAATTCCATCTCTTTAAGAATTTTCCACAATTTTTTGTGATCTACACTGTCAAAGGCTTTAGCTTAGTCAATGAAGCAAAAGGTTTTCTAGAACTCCCTTGCTTTCCCCATGCTTTAAAGAATGTTGGCAGTTTGATCTCTTGTTCCTGTACCTCTTCGAAACCCAGCTTTTACATCTGCATGTTCTCAGTTCATGTATTGCTAAAGCCTATCTTGAAGGATTTTCACCATAACCTTGCTAGCATGTGAAATGAGCTCACTAGTACTGTAGTTTGAACACTTTTTTATATCTTCCTTCTTTGGGATTGGAATGAAAACTGACTTTTTCCAGCTCTGTGGCCACTGCTGAGTTTTCCAAATTTGTTGACATACTTAGCACAGTACTTTAACAGTATCATCTTTAAGATTTTAAGTAGCTCAGCGGAATTCCATCACCTGCAATAGCTTTGTTCATAGTAATGCTTCCTAAGGTCTACTTGACCATGCATTCCAGGATGTCTGGCTCTAGATGAGTGAACACACTATTGTGGTTATCTGAGTCATTAAGACCTATTTTGCCTAGTTCTTCTATGTATTCTTGCCACCTCTTCTTAATCTCTTCTGCCTCAGTTAGGTCCTTTATCATGCCCATCCATGCATGAAGTGTTCCTTTGATATCTCCAACTTTCTCGAGAGATCTCTAGTATTTCCCATTATATTGTTTTCCTCTGTTTCTTTGCATTGTTCATTTATGAAGGCCTTCCTATCTCTCCTTGCTCTTCTGTGGAACTGCATTCAGTTGGGTATATCGTTCTCTTTATACCTTGTCTTTCACTTCTCTTCTTTCCTCAGCTATTTGTAGATCATCCTGAGACAATCACTTTGCCTTCTTGCATTTCTATTTCTTTGGGATGTTTTAGTCACTGCCTCCTATACAATGCTATGGGCTTTCATCTGTAGTTCTTCAGGCAGTCTGTCTACCAGATCTAGTCCCTTGCATCTGTCCATCACCTCCAGTATATAATCATAAGGGATTCGATTTAGGTCAAACCTGAATGGCCTAGTGGTTTTTTCTACTTTCTTCAATTTAAGCCTGAATTTTTTAATAAGGAACCCATGATCCGAACCACAGTCAACTTTAGGTCTTGTTTTTGCTGACTTTTATCTTTGGCTGCAAATAACATAATCAATCTGGTTTCAATATTGACTATCTGGTCAGGTCAATGTGTAGCATCATCTCTTGAAACAGTTAAAGTGAAATTGCTCAGCTGTGTCTGCCTCTTTGTAACCCCATGGACTGTAGCCTACCAGGTTCCTCCATAGATGGAATTTTCCAGGCAAGAGTACTGGAGTGAGTTGCCATTGAGTTGCCATTTCCTTCTCCAAGGGAATCTTCCTGACCCAGGGATCGAACCCGGGTCTCCCACATTGCGGGCAGACGCTTTGCCGTCTGAGCCACAATAGGCATCGTCTCTTAGGATGTTGAAAATGGGTGTTTTCTATGACCAGCATGTTCTTTTGGCAAAACTCTGTTTGCCTTTGCCTTGCTTCATTTTTGTATTCCAACGCCAAACTTGCCTGTTACTCCAGGTATCTTTTGACTTCCTCAGTTCAGTTCAGTTCAGTCGCTCAGTTGTGTCTGACTCTTTGTGACCCCGTGAAACGCAGCACACCAGACCTCCCTGTCCATTACAAACTCTCAGAGTTCACCCAAACTCAAGTCCATTGAGTCGGTGATGCCATCCAATCATCTCATCCTCTGTTGTCCCCTTCTTCTCCCACCTTCAATCGTTCCCAGCACCAGGTTCTTTTCCAATGAGTCAGTTCTTTATTTATATATATATATATATATATATATATATATATATATAAAATCTTTATTTTATAAAAAAAAATCATGCAAGCATTTTAAGTAACTCTATTGTTATACCTGAAAAGGAATTAAATTGCCAGAGCAATGGTAGGAAGAATATATAGCTCTATACCCCTGTCTATATTATTATATTTAAGATAAGTTGTTTCTGTATAATAAATTTCAAGCAAAATATAATTTATTTTGTATACCATGTGATACCATTGATACAAAGCAGACTTATCCATGGAAATAAAGACAAAGGAAAGGTCTCAGGAATGCAACTGGGGAGTCACTTTGAGTCACAATGAATTAGGAAAGTATCTATAAAAATAAAATTAACCTTCCAGAACCCAAGTAGCCTTAGGATATACAATCTCAGAACATCTTAAATAATACAGTTGTTCTGACAGAGTGCTTTAAATAAAGGAAGACTAGATCTTTTCCCATGCATTTAATATAACTCTTGACATTTAAAAACATAATTATTTAAGCTTTCCCACAATGATTTTTGTTTTTTTTCCCCTGATCTGAATGGATGTAACTGAAATGTCTGTAATCACTCCTTCACTCTTCAGAGAGTAGTGTCCTCTAAGTTTCAATAGCAATACATCACATAGACCATGGCTTTTCTGTTCATAAGCTTGGTGCAAGAGAAGGCATGGAGAAGTTAGTCCTACCAATGAGAGACAAATGTGATGTCTCTGAAGGGTCCTTTCCTCCAAATTCCAGGTATCTTAGCAAAGAACTGGGACAGATATCTCATTAAAACTTCTTAAGAGGGAAGAGATAAGTAGGCATCATCACAGTCATGGTACATAGATCACTAGCATAACCTCATTTAAGATAAAACATAGCTTGCAAGGTGGTGCAGTGATAAAGAATCTGGCTGACAATACAGGAGACTCAAGAAACACGGGTTCAATACCTGGATCAAGAAGATCCTGTGGAGTAAGAAATGGCAACCCACTCCAATATTCTTGCCAGAAAAATTCCATGGACATAGGAGCCTGGTGGGCTACAGTCCATGGGATCACAAAGAGTCAGACATGACTGAGCAACTGAGCATGCAAACACACATAGCATATTTGGAACAGAAGGCAATGGCACCCCACTCCACACTCTTGCCTGGAAAATCCCATGGATGGAGGAGCCTGGTGGGCTGTAGTCTATGGGGTCGCTAAGAGTCGCACACAACTGAGCGACTTCCCTTTCACTTTTCACTTTCATGCATTGGAGAAGGAAATGGCAACCCACTCCAGTGTTCTTGCCTGGAGAATCCCAGGGACAGGGGAGCCTGGTGGGCTTCCGTCTATGGGGTCGCACAGAGTTGGACATGACTGAAGTGACTTAGCAGCAGCAGCAGCAGAATAAAGAATAGCAAGGAGAGACAAGAAAGCCTTCCCAAGAGAACAATGCAAAGAAATAGAGAAAAACAATAGAATGGGAAAGACTAGAGATCTTGTCAAGAAAATTGGAGATACCAAGGACTATTTCATGCAAATATGGGTACAATAAAGGACAGAAATAGTATGGACCTAACAGAAGCAGAGGATATTAAGAAGAGGTGGCAAGAACAGACACAGTGAAAGTCGCTCAGTTGTGTCTGACTCTTTGAGACCCCATGGTGTATACAGTCCATGGAATTCTCCAGGCCAGGATACTTGAGTAGATAGCCTTTCCCTTCTGCAGCGGATCTTCCTAACCCAGGGATTGAACCCAGGTCTCCCACATTGCAGGCAGATTCTTTATCAGCTGAGCCACAAAGAAAGAACACACAAAAGAACTATACAAAAAAGATCTTAATGACCCAGATAACCATGATGGTGTGATCACTCATCTGGACCCAGGCATCCTGGAGTGTGAAGTAAAGTGGGCCATAGGAAGCATCACTATGAACAAAGCTAGTGAAGGTGATGGAATTCCAGCTGAGTTATTTCAAACACTAAAAGATGATGCTGTTAAAGTGTTGCACCCAATATGCCAGCAAATATGGAAACTCAGCAGTGGCCACAAGACTGGAAAAGATCCAATCTCAAAGAAGGGCAATGCCAAAGAATATTAACACTACCAAACAACTGCACTCATTTACATGCTAGCAAAGTAATGCTCAAAAATTCTCCAAGCCAGGCTTCAACAGTACATGAACTGAGAACTTTGGTCAAGCTGGATTTATAAAAAGAAGAGGAACCAGAAATCAAACTGCAAATATCCACTGGATCATAGAAAAACCAAGATAAGTCCAGAAAGGCATCTACTTCTGCTTCATTCATCTACTAGGGCTTCCCTCACAGCTCACTTGGTAAAGAATCCACCTGCCATGTAGGAGACCCCGGTTCAATTCCTGAGTTGGGAAGATCCTCTGGAGAAGGGAAGGGCAACCCACTCCAGTATTCTTGGGCTTCCCTTGTGGCTCAGTTGGTAAAGAATCTGCCTGCAGTGTGGGAGACCTAGGTTCAATCCCTGGGTTACAAAGATTTTCTGAAGAAGGGAAAAACTACCCATTCCAGTATTCTGGGCTGGAGAATTCTATGGACTGTATAGTCAATTGGGGTGGCAAAGAGCCCAACATGACTGAGTAACTTTCACTTTCTTTCTGCTTCATTGATTACACTAATGCCTTTGACTGTGTGGGTCAAAACAAACTGAGGGAAACTCTTAAAGAAATGGGAATACCAGACCACCTTACCTGCCTCCTGAGAAACCTGTATGCAAGTCAAGAAGCAACAGTTAGACCCAGACATGGAAATATGGATTGCTTCAAAACTGCAAAAGGGGTATGAAAAGGCTGTATATTGTCACCCTGCTTATTTAACATATATGCAGAGTACATCATGTGAAATGCTGGATTGGGTGAAGCACAAGCTGGAATCAAGATTGCCAGGAGAAATATCAATAACCTCAGATATGCAGATGACACCACCCTTATGGCAGAGAGCAAACAGGAACTAAAAACCCTGTTGATAAAAGTGAAAGAGGAGAATGAAAAAGCTAGCTTAAAAATCAACATTCAAAAAGCCAAGGTCATGGCATCCATTCCCATCACTACATGGCAAACAGATGGGGAAACAATGAAAACAGTGAGAGACTCTGTTTTCTTGGGCTCCAAAATCACTGCAGATGGTGACTGCAGCCATGAAATTAAAAGACACTTTTTCCTTAGAAGAAAAATTATGACCAACCTAGAAAGTGAAAATGAAGTCACTCAGTGACTCTTTGCGACCCCATGGACTGTAGCCTACCAGGCTCCTCCATCCATGGGATTTTCCAGGCAAGAATACTCGAGTGGGTTCTCATTCCTTCTCCAGGAGATATTCCCAACCAAGAGATCAAACCTGGGTTTCCCGCATTGTAGGCAGACACTTTACCATCAGAGCCACCAGGGAAGTCATGACCAACCTAGACAGGATATTGAAGAGCAGACATTATTTTACCAACATAGATCCATATAGTCAGAGCTATGGTTTTTCCAGTAGTCATGTATGGATGTGAGAGTTGGACCATAAACAAGGCTGAACACTGAAGAATTGATGCTTTTGAACTGTGGTGTTGGAGAAGACTCTTGAGAGTCCCTTGGACTGCAAGATCAAACCAGTCCTGAATATTCATTGGAAGAAATTTTGCTGAAACTCAAGCGCCACTACTTTGACCTCCTGATGCAAACAGCTGACTTATTAGAAAAGACCCTGATCCTGAGGAAGATTGATGGCAGGAGGAGAAGGGGACAACAGAGGACGAGATGGTTGGATGGCATTACTGATTCAATGGACATGAGTTTGAGCAAGTACCAGGAGATGGTGATGGACAGGGAAACCTGTTGTGCTGCAGTCCACTGGGTCGCAAAGAATTGGACATGACCGAGTGACTGAGCAACAACAAAAACAAATGAGCAGGAAATAATCAGATGAACCTAATCCATCTTAACATTAGCAGGGGGAGAAAAGGATTTGTGTTCCCAGAATCAATATGCGAGCAAGATTCCACTGGATGTTTCCACCATTGTGAAGGATAAGACTGCAGAATTTTTTTTAAAACCTATTGCTTTAAACACAAGCCACTCTCACAAAAATAAATTTTCAGGAATATTACAGAAAGCTCCTATTGAGCAAGGAATCAATCCCTCAACTCTGTTGGCTTGATTATAATATGATAAATGTAACAATTTTTTTTTTCATACAGAGAGGGAAGGGTAGGAGTAAGTAGTTTATGATGCCAAATAAAGAGGCTATGTAATTTCTTGGGTGACTCTCCTAGTTATTTACAGGTGACCCTCTTGGGTTTTTATTCTGACTTGATTAACATTTTAAGACTCAGCTCTATTTCTCTGGATAGGAAATTTTATTGTTTCTACCTTATCTATATAATTTACTAGAGATGAGAATTGAGTAAATAAAAAAGAAAGTGTTTCTTTCACGTCACCTTTATTTTACCTTTTTCTGGAGCTTTATGGAGTGATTTTACATATTCTACGAAAGAGAAAAATGCAAACTCAAATATAGTCACATTCACTTTAAGATCAGTCTGCCTTAATCCTAAGAATCTTATGTTCTGAAAGACAGTAAGCACTTGTGATGAACAATCAAAAGATTTGTCTACTTGGACCTTTGAGCTGAGCACATCAAAGAGAAATGTAGACTGCTTCTATCTTAGCTCATTTTTATTGCTGATAAAGAAGTTATGGGCATCAGAGTACATTTAAAATGCAGTATAAAGTTAAATGTTCCACATGAAATAATTTAATCCAACATTCATATTCTTTACAAGAACAATAAAGGATGTAGCATCAGTTTTATGCAAGGAATTATTTACTTGACAGAAATTTTGTGATAAACAAGTAAAAGTTTCTAGGAATAGGTCATCAAAGCAAATGTGCTTTTCAGGTAGTAAAATATGATCTACCAGTGGGCTGGTGAGCTTGTTGTTTAGTCGCTAAGTCCTATTTTTCTCTTTCGTGATCCCATGGACTGAGTCCACCAGCTTCCTCTGTCCTGGGATTTCCCAGGCAAGAACACTGGAGTGGGTTGCCATTTCCTTCTCCAGGGGACTTTCCAGGAATTGAACCTGTGTCTCCTGCATTGGCAGGCAGATTCTTTACCACAGGCCACCAGACTGGTAAACTGTAAGAACGTTATTAGAATCTATAGTCAATTGATTTCATTTTTTGTGGAAATCTAAAATTAAATTCGGAGAAGGCAATGGCACCCCACTCCAGTACTCTTGCCTGGAAAATCCCATGGATGGAGGAGCCTGGTAGGCTGTAGCCCATGGGGTTGCTAAGAGTCAGACATGACTGAGCGACTTCCCTTTCACTTTTCACTTTCATGCATTGGAGAAGGAAATGGCAACTCACTCCAGTGTTCTTGCCTGGAGAATCCCAGGGACAGGGGAGCCTGGTGGGCTGCATCTATGGGGTCGCACAGAGTTGGACACGACTGAAGCGACTTAGCAGTAGCAGCAAAATTAAATTAATCAGTTCCCAGAGGAGAACTTTCTTATAATTCAATAATCAATGGACAAAACATCATATGTACTGTCCTTTCACATAATAAATTCTAAATAAGTGTAAAGGTTGGGAGATCCAACAGAAGGAAGAGGGAAGCTGATGTATCCCTGAATTTCACTTTATTCCCCTGAGAAATAATTCAGGTGACTGATACATAGTGTTAAATCAGATGTTCTGGTAGGTTGAATGGCAATGTCATGTGAAAATGGAGCAGATGCCAGAGAATGGGCATGGGAGTTTCTGAACTGTACTCTTTTCCTTTCCTTATACTTTCCCAGGAAGACCCCTTGGAGGCCCAAGAGCACCAAAGTGCTAAAACAAAACACAGCACAGCAGCCCTAACTCAAAATCAACCTAGGTGCAGTTCACTTATAATAATAATAATAAGTCAAGCTGAGATGGGATACATAAAATAAGAGATGAAGTCAAATAAGTATGTCCCTGATGGGTCTTTTCTTACCCCTTTCCTTTTTACTCTGTGACATAAGTGATTACATAGAGAAAAGCTTTACAGAAATAGAATTGCTTTGAGCAGTGATACAGAGATATTCCTTGAGGGCCAGAATAGCCTGATTATGTGAACCAAACAAGATTTTTCAGCCCGGATGAAATACCAGACTTTTTGTCTGAGGTTATCTTCCCCTTTTCTCAGTATGCACGTAGACATCAATTCCTCAGGAGAAACACAGGGATATGGGTTTTTATCTGTCAACCAAAGTAAAAAATGGCCTGGAGAAATATCAGATGATGCCACGCTTATGTCAGAAAGCAAAGAACTAAAGAGCCTCTTGATGAAAGTAAAAGAGGAGAGTGAAAAAGCTGGCTTAAAGCTCAACATTCAGAAAACTAAGATCATGGTATCCAGTCCCATTACTTCATGGCAAATAGATGGGGAAACAGTGGAAACAATGGCAGACTATTTTTGGGGGATCTAGAATCACTGCATATGGTGACTGCAGCCATGAAATTGAAAGACGCTTACTCCTTGGAAGAAAAGTTATGATCAACCTAGAGAGCATATTAAAAAGCAGAGACATTACTTTGCCAACAAAGTTTTGTCTAGTCAAGGCTATGAATTTTCCAGTATTCATGTACAGATGTGAGAGCTGGACTATCAAGAAAGCTAAGCACCAAAGAATTGATGCTTTTAAACTGTGGTGTTCGAGAAGACTTTTGAGAATCCCTTAGACTGCAAGGAGATCCAACCAGTCTATCCTAAAGGAAATCAGTCCTGAATATTCATTGGAAGGACTGATGTTGAAGCTGAAACTCCAATACTTTGGCCACCTGATGCGAAGAGCTGACTCATTGGAAAAGACCCTGATCCTGGGAAAGACTGAAGGCAGGAGGAGAAGGGGATGACAGAGGATGCGATGGTTGGATGCATCACTGACTCAATGGACATGAGTTTGAGTAAACTCTGGGAGTTGGTGATGGACAGGGAGACCTGATGTGCTGCAGTCCATGGGGTCGCAAAGAGTTGGACACGACTGAGCAACTGAACTGAACTGAAAGTAAAAGTTATTTTAAAAAAGCAGATGACTCTTTCAAAGGAATATGAGCCCACACAAAAGATAATGAAATATCAAGGAGTGCAATCACCATTTTAAGAAACAATTATAAGAAACAAACTCAAGTGCCTCTTCTTTTCTGTTGGGTTACTTTTTTCTAAGAAAAACATTTTTAGAGACTCTTTTGTTGTTTCTCTTTATGATGATGCACATTTTATATTCTATCTAACCTAGCCTTAAATGACTCTAGGAAGATTTATAGGGCACTAATCATGTTAAAATGTGGTTCTATTTCCAGTTTTTTAAGGAATCTCCACACTGTTCTCCATAGTGGCTGTACTAGTTTGCATTCCCACCAACAGTGTAAGAGGGTTCCCTTTTCTCCACACCCTCTCCAGCATTTATTGCTTGTAGACTTTTGGATCGCAGCCATTCTGACTGGTGTGAAATGGTACCTCATAGTGGTTTTGATTTGCATTTCTCTGATAATGAGTGATGTTGAGCATCTTTTCATGTGTTTGTTAGCCCTCTGTATGTCTTCTTTGGAGAAATGTCTATTTAGTTCTTTGGTCCATTTTTTGATTGGGTCATTTATTTTTCTGGAGTTGAGCTGTAGGAGTTGCTTGTATATTTTTGAGATTAGTTGTTTGTCAGTTGCTTCATTTGCTATTATTTTCTCCCATTCTGAAGGCTGTCTTTTCACCTTTCTTAAAACATTGAAGTGGATGTTGTAAGTGCGTTGGTGCAAAACCACTTGAAGAAGAGAAGTAAAGGTGAAATAACAACAATAAAAAAATTAACAGTTGTAAATATAAGACCAGGAAGAAGAATAAGTATCTTACACAAAAATGAACACAGCAGCACACCAGAAAATGAAATAAAGTAATAAACAAGTATATCAGGTTTTGGTCTTCAACTCTGACCTTAATATAAGAGTAATGAATTGAAATGAAAACAAAGTTTTTCCAACAATAAAAAGCACAAGTCTGTTCTTAGTGATCTGACTCCAGTATTATAAATCACAGCAAAATGTCAGACTGAATTCAAGGAAAGGGTTATTAATCATGCTAATACTTAAAGAACTTAACATTGACTATGATAAAATAAAATAAAGTTAATGATGAGAAAGATGAACACCCTTAGAAAAGCAAAACAAAGCTTTTTATGCACACAAGGCTTTAGCTGAGATTTAAGAGTTCATACAGAGTAGTTTCCTTCAAAGATAAATACCAAGAGATAAAGGCTCACATTTCTTACATACTGAGATTATATTGTACCATAGCATGCATTATTAATTGATACTGATTATAAATTCTGGTAAACAAGAATAATTGATATTAGGAGCATAATTCCAGGAATTGTGCTCAATATTATTCTCTTTAATGTAATCACAGGTGTATGAAAGCTATTTTTCTTAAAGTAATTGTCTTTCCAGTAGAATGAGTTGAATCGGTTATTGACTTCACTTCTGGAATTCATCAGCTGTTTTTTACAAGCTAAAATTTTAATATTTTGTTCCATAGCATAACCACAAGTGTATCTTTACATTATGTCACACATAATTTTTCTATATATGCAAAAGAGTTGAATCAGGCATTTTGAGCCATTTTCTTCCACTAAAAGCATTCCTCTTGACTTTACTTCATGATTAACTGTCACAATATTCTTTGAAATTTTAATGCATACCATAAAATGTAATTGTATATAAAATGCATCCAATGTGATGCTGTTTATAACTTTACATAGAACTCTCTCAGGAAACAACAACATAAAAGGTGAACACTGGAAAAATACTCAAATAATTAAATATTCTTTTAGATGAATATTTGTTCAATCCTTTGCTTCAGGTAAAAGGGTATTGGGGCTTCCCTGGTGGCTCAGACAGTAGACGATCTGCCTGCAATGCAGGAGACCCAGGTTCAGTCCCTGGGTCAGGAAGATCCCCTGGAGAAGAGAATGAATACCCACTCCATCATTCTTTGCTGGAGGATTCCATGGACAGAGGAACCTTGTTGGCTACAGTCCATGGGTCACAAAGAGTAGGACATGACTGAACGACTAACACTTTTACACTTTCACTTTTAGAAAGATATTATTATTGCCTAATATCCTTAAGAAAAAATGTCTTTGTATATAAATACATTTATCATATTATTTAATTTATTAATTCAAATTAATTATTAGGATTTATATATTTCTTAAAACATATATATAATTCTGTAATTCCCAAACACAATACAAAGCCATAAGATCTGAGGAAGAGTTTTCTTAATGTGCTCTACTATTTTGATGAAAAAAGACATTAGTGATCAAATACATAACCACATTATATATAAAAATCAATTATCTATATAAATTATCCATGTGAATTATGAGTATGATTTAAAATCTCTTCATTTAAATAGACAATTTTCCAGTCATAATCAGTGACAGTGTCACTCATAAAATTGTTATTAGTTACTAATTTTGTTAGAACACAGTAACAATGTCAGATTAATTTTAGATTAGTAGGTTTTATAAAAAATAATTTTAGACTATTTTCCTCAGTCCTATTACTAGATACAGAACTGTGATTACCTTCCAAAATATTTACAGGAGTTCTTACAATAGCCTCTTAGATTATCTCTCTGCTTTTATGCCTTCCCTATGCTTTACAATGCAGGAGACTCAGGCTTGATTCCTAGGTCAGGAAGATCCAGCTGAAGAAGGGATAGGCTACCCACTCCAGTATTCTTGGGCCTCCCTTGTGGCTCAGCTGATAAAGGATCTGCCTGCAATGTGGGAGACTTGGGTTCAATCCCTGGGTTAGGAAGATCCCCTGCAGAAGGGAAAGACTTCTCTCTCCAGTATTCTGGCCTGGAGAATTCCAGGGACTGTATAGTCCATGGGGTCACAAAGAGTCAGACACAACTGAGCCACTTTCACTCACAACCCCTTACATCCTTTCCAGTGTCAATATATTCTCCCTCCAAAAAAGTTTTACCTTATCCATTCCATACTTGAAATCTTTTTACACTACAAGACACTTTTTATCTTGTGATCATGGCTCCATGTGGAATTCCATCCACCGGCTTTGATACTATTATCAGCATTACTCTTTTCATCACCACCAAATTACTTTTATTCTTTAAGGTCCAAAAGAAACACATCTATTTGAGCTTTTTCTTGTTACTTGAGGTAGGACTGCATTCCTATAAACTTTGCTCTTAGAACTAATTCTGCTGCTTCCCATACATTTTGGGTCACTGTGTTTTTGTTGTCATTTGTTTCTAGATATTTATTTTTATTTCCACTCTGATTTCTTCAGTGATTGCTTGGTTATATGGTAGCATATTGTTTAGCCTCCATGTATTTGTTTTACAGTTGTTGTTGCTGTTGTTGTTGTTTTTCTGTACTTAATTTCTAACCTCATAGTACTGTGGTTGGGAAACAATGCTTGATACAATTTCAAATTTCTCAAATTTCTTTAATTACACAGACTTGCTTTTTGACTCAATATATGATCAACCTGAAAAATGTTTCATGTGCACTTGTGAAGAAAGTGCATTCTGCTGCTTTTGGATGGTATGTCCTATAAATATCAATTAGGTCCATCTGGTATAATGTGTCATTTAAAGCTTGTGTTTCCTTATTAACTTTCTGTCTTGATGATCTGTCCATTAGTGTAAGTGGGGGTGTTAAAGTACTCTACTATCATTTCCAATTTGTAACTTCCCTTAAAATCTCCATTGTCCTATCACTGCAAAATTAATGAATTGTTCATTTTGTGTTTCTGTAGTACCTTATACATATTATACATATGAATTAAGTCATTTATCATTATGAATTATTAGTTATTCAGATATTTATTTCTCAGATTTTATAAAACAGTAAATGTGATGGCCTTATTTGATTAATAGTTCCTCTACAAAACTGGTGCTTAATGAATGTTGAAACAGGAAATGTTACTGAATATTATTTACCATAGCTGCTGCTGCTGCTAAGTCACTTCAGTCATGTCCGACTCTGTGCGATCCCGTAGACAGCAGCCCACCAGGCTCCCCCATCCCTGGGATTCCCCAGGCAAGAACACTGGAGTGGGTCGCCATTTCCTTCTCCAGTGCATGAAAGTGAAAAGTGAAAGTGAAGTCGCTCAGTTGTATCCAACTCTTAGCAACCCCATGGACTGCAGCCTACCAGGCTCCTCCATCCATGGGATTTTCCAGGCAAGAGTACTGGAGTGGGGTGCCATTGCCTTCTCCGATTTACCATAGCAGTGGTATTTATTTTATCACTGTCTCTATCCATACAGACATAAATCTACTTTTCTTCCTCCCTTGCCCACATTATAACTAAAAGTGGTTCTGAACTATGATTCAAATTTTTATTTTATTACCAGGTGTGTACAAATTAGTCAATGAATTTTTGAAATTATTTAAATGCTTATCAGGTAGAATTCAAATTCTTGCTGAGAAAATAGTTATATATTAATTTCTAGTTTTTGAACAATGCTATTTACATTAAAACTCAATAAATCGACAAGATGATTTATAATATTCTATATACTTTAAATATGGACATATCCATTAATAGCAGTTTAAAGTATTTGTGAAGCAGACACATTCTTACAAAACCACTCAAGGAGTAGAAACCTTAGATAGCATACTGAAAAATGATTTTGAAGTCAAAGAACTTCAACTAATATATGAGTATTAGTTGTATTAGTCTTTCTCTCTTTCTGGAAACACACATTAGATAGATGGATTTTATTCAAAATCAAGTTGCTATCTGAGTGGTGGTTTATCGTGAGCTTAAGGCTTTCTTCATTATATTATTAGAAATATCTTTATTCCACTAGTAATCTCTTTGTTAAACGAATCTGAGAATCTGCTGCTAAGTCACTTCAGTCGTGTCCGAATCTGTGTGACCCCATAGATGGCAGCCCACCAGGCTCCCCCGTCCCTGGGATTTTCCAGTCAAGAACACTGGAGTGGGTTGCCATTTCCTTCTCCACTGAGAATCTAGGAAATTAATCATATATTATCATAATGCAGTACTCATAAACATAAACAATATGAATAGTAGTCTCTGTATATTCCTGCCCAGGGATCAAAACCAGGTCTCCTGTGTTACAAGTGGATTCTTCACTGTCTGAGCCTCCAGGGAAGCCCTACTATATCTTTAGGTATTATTAAAATTAAATACTCATAAACACTAAGATTAGTATGTCCTGCATCTTTGTGTTTATTCCATAAAGCAAGCATAAAATATCTGTCTAAAACATAATTTTGGAAGACATTAGCTAAGTTATTAGTAGAGTATAAATAGGTAAGCTTCTAAGATATGAAGCTTCAGCAATTCATATAACTTAGAAAGGATAACACTATATCTGTTTTAAACAGGTTCAAGGAAGATAAAGTGTTCTTGTTAAGTATTCATAAAAATATAAAAGGAATAAAAGAAATTAGTGAAGACGATTCTAAAAGATCAAATGCATTTTATAAAATATTAAAATACATCTACAAAGATATGAGTAGACAAGCTATACATTCATAATCTATAAAATGGTTCAATTCAGTTCACTTCAGTCACTCAGTCATGTCCAATTCTTTGCGACCCCATGGACTGCAGCACACCAGGCCTCCCTGTCCATCATCAACTCCCAGAGTTTACTCAAACTCATGTCCATTGAGTTGGTGATACCATCCAACCATCTCATCCTCTGTCATCCCCTTCTCCTCCTGCCCTCAATCTTTCCCAGGATCAGGGTCTTTTCCAATGAGTCAGCTCTTCACATCAGGTGGCCAAAGTATTGGAGTTTCAGCTTCAGCATCAGTCCTTCCAATGAATATTCAGGACTGATTTCCTTTAGGTGTATTGGTTGGATCTCCTTGCTGTCCAAGGGACTCTCAAGAGTCTTCTCCAACACCACAGTTCAAAAGCATCAATTGTTTGGCACTCAGCTTTCTTTATAGTCCAACTCTCACATCCATACATGATTACTAGAAAAACCATAGCTTTGACTAGACGGATCTTTGTTGACAAAGTAATGTCTCTGCTTTTTAATATGCTATATGTTAAAATTTAAATTTCTTTTTATTCCAATACATTAGCATAATAATGCAATCACATATATGATGTTTGTAAAGTGAATAGAATAATGTGACTGTATCACATAGCTCACATAAGTTAAAACATTTTTTTTGTAAATTTAAGTGGCAAATAAGATATTTGTTTAAGACACCCCCCACACACATTTAAAAGTAAACATTTAGATACTTGTAACAGAAAATATTTTTTTCTTTTCTAATTCTACTTATAATTAACTCAATTTTCTATATTAGTTTACAAATAAACACAGACTCTGTTTCAATAATCACAAGAATATCACAGTTAAGAAACAAAGAGTTTTATATCCTTTGTCTTTGCTTTCAAGACCACATCCCCAGCACTGATACAGCATAATTTCTGTGAGGAGAAAACAAATCTTAAATTTTCAAAAGATGTTAGAACTGCCTTTTCCCCGCAATTAACTTGAAGTGAATTTAAATGCATTTTCTTATACCAATAATTAGACATTACTATTATCAACTACTTGTACATGAAGTAGCATAGGATAATAATGTTGAAAATAAAGTTATACTAATTTGGAGTTAATTGAGGTTTGGTGGGCTGCCATCTACGGGGTCGCAGAGAGTCAAACACGACTGAAGCGACTTGGCAGCAGCAGCAGCAGAGGTTTGTTTTCTAACCAACTTCTGTCAACCCTTTTAAAATTAACAGAATTCTTCTGATAAGCAAGAAACAAAAAGCTGTTCTCATTAAAACAAATAGTCTATCCGGAAGCTGACACTCCTGGTAGAGCAATAATTAGACCTATGTCAGTTCAGTTCAGTCTTTCAGTCATGTCTGACTCTTTGCAACCCCAGGGACTGCAGCACACCAGGCTTCCCTGTCCATTACCAAAACTACAAGCTTGCTCACACTCATGTCCAGTGAGGCAGTGATGCCAAACAACCATCTCACCCTCTGTCGTCCCCACCACCTCCTGCTTTCAATCCTTCCCAGCATCAGGGTCTTTTTCAATGACTCAGTTCTTCATTTCAGATGCCCAAAGTACTGGAGTTTCAGCTTCAGCAACCAGTCCTTCCAATAAATATTCAGAACTGACTTCCTTTAGGATTGACTGGTTTGATCTCCTTGCAGTCCAAGGGACTCTGAAGAGCCATCAGGGAATCCCATATTTAATTATAATCAGGCATAAAACTGATGACCTTTGGTGTATTTGTTGATGTCCTCAGAGAATAGAATCTTTAAAATAGATGGATGCTATTTCTGACCTTGACAATCAAAGTCATCTAAATCTTCAAATATAGCAAAATATTTTAAAGACAATTATAAATATTTCCAAGTACCTATAAATAAAACTCAGTTTTAAGCATATGGATAACTTTCACCAAATCTTATCAATTGTGATGGGGAAAAATCCTTTTTTTGTTAAAGCAGTTAAAGAAGAACATTATTTACAGAAGCTGATAGTTATTTATCAGGTAATATTAATTTGCCTGGTAACTGAGATAACCTGCAATAATTGAAAGATAAATTGGTATTCATATTTAATTATAAGAAATCCACACTTCATTTAGTGTGTACATTACAACCAGCTGAAGGCAACCGAAGTGCAGCACATATTTTTGTATTTACATATAATTACATATGTAATATGATTTACATATGGGCTTCTCTGATAGTTCAGTTGGTAAAGAATCCACCTGCAATGCAGGAGACTCCAGTTCGATTCCTGGGAGGGGAAGATCTTCTGGAGAAGGGATAGGCTACCCACTCCAATATTCTTGGGCTTCCCTTGTGGCTCAGCTGGTAAAGAATCCACCAGCAATGTGGGAGACCTGTGTTCGATCCCTGGGTTGGGAAGATCCCCTGGAGATGGTAAAGGCTACCCACTCCAGTATTCTGGCCTGGAGAACTCCATGGGGTCACAAAGAGTTGGACATGACTGAGCAACTTTTACTTCACATAATAAATCACATTTTGCTGCTGCTGCTGCTGCTAAGTCGCTTCAGTCGTGTCCAACTCTGTGCGACCCCATAGACGGAAGCCCACCAGGCTCCCCTGTCCCTGGGATTCTCCAGGCAAGAACACTGGAATGGGTTGCCATTTCCTTCTCCAATGCATGAAAGTGAAAAGTGAAAGGGAAGTCACTCAGTCGTGTCCGACTCTTAGCAACCCTATGGACTACAGCCTACCAGTTTCCTCCATCCATGGGATTTTCCAGGCAAGAGTACTGGAGTGGGGTGCCTTCTCCGAAATCACATTTTAGTGTTCACTAATTCAGTAATTTTGATGGCTTCATTATGAGACTAAATAACTATTCTGTACCAAAATATTTTCATTTTATATCTAGTAAAAGTAACTTATGGATTCACTTTTCCACTATACCTTTTATTGGTAGTATTAAATGAAAACTCCAAATACTTGATTATATTTAAGCAGATGGGGTGTCTTGCCTGACAAAATACATTGTTTTGTTTTAGAATTCCCTTACCCCTCCAGGACTATTCAAGGTGATATCCTTGACCACAACATGGACATTCAGATAACATGAAAAGTCCTTTAAAAATCACCATGTTAATTTTTTTTTTTTTTTTTTTACTTTCCAAAGAAATCACTTCCTTATTAAAAGGAAGCATCATTCTAGACTTAAAATGGGAGAATTAAAACAGAAGGATGGGGTATAAAGAATCTGTAAAGACATGAGAAAAACCACTGAAAGCAAGAATAGGTGTGTTTCATGTTTAATAATGCAAGAAAAAGGTATCAGAGCACATGACCAATGTGACATGCATATGAGAATGCATGGTTCTAGTGATACACTCTACTGTGTAAATCTCAATTTTCACTTTATTCTGCAATTTTGATCTTCTGAGGATTATTTTCAGGAAATACAGCTACACATTACAAAAATCTCCTGTTAAGGTGGAGAAATAAATATTTCAAAGTTGGAATAATGCTATTAGCATTTTACAGTTAGGGATAAAAAATATGATGAAAAGTTCCTTTCACAGTAAAATACATATCTGCTACCTATGGCTGATTCATGTTGAGGTTCGACAGAAAACAACAATTCTGTAAAGCAGTTACCCTTCAATACATATATAATGTCATATACGAAACGAGTCGCCAGTCCAGGTTCGATGCATGATACTGGATGCTTGGGGCTGGTGCACTGGGACGACCCAGAGGGATGGTATGGGGAGGGAGGACGGAGGAAGGTTCAGGATGGGGAACACATGTAAACCTGTGGTGGATTCATTTTGATATATGGCAAAATCAATACAATATTGTAAAGTTAAAAAATAAAATAAAAAGTTAATTAATTAAAAAATAAAAATTGCATACAATAATCCTCAGGACTTTTTGCTTTCTGTACTTTATTCTAAAGATAAATACAATTGACAAACCTGGTGGTACAGTGGCTACAGATTTGCCTGTCAGTGTAGGAGACAAGGGCTTGATCCCTTGTCTGGGAAGATTCCACACGCTGTGGAGCAACTAAGCCCATGTGCCGCAACTGCTGAGCCTCTGCTCCACGCCCGTGAGCTGCAGCTACTGAAACCACATGCTGCAGCTACTGCAGGCCATGCACATAGAGCCTGCGCTCCGTAATAAAAGAAGCCACAGCAATGAGAAGCCTGTGCACTGCAGCTAGACAGTAGGCCCCCTCTCTGCAACTCCAGAAAGCCCACACACAGCAATGAAGAACCAGCACAATCAAAAATAAATACTTTTAAAAAATAATAAAAACAACAACCTAGAAAATCTTTTTTCAATAAGAAAAACTGAATTTTCTAATATATATGTTGGGCTTCCCTTGTGGTTCAGCTGGTAAAGAATCTGCCTGTAATGCGGGAGACCTGGGTTCAATCCCTAGGTTGGAAAGATCCCCTGGAGAAGGGAAAGGCTACTCACTCCAGTATTCTGGCCTAGAGAATTCCATGGAGTGTGTATAGTTCATGGGGTTACAGAGTCAGACACAACTGAACATCTTTCACTTCACTTCAATATATATGTTATTTCTTTTTTGGCAACTATAAACTTGTGTTAAAAAAAAAAAATCACTATTCCAGCAAAGTTGAAACATATGTCCTTAACATAAAAACAGAAATTCAGAGAATAGCTTTTAAAGGGAAAATTTATATCTGATACTCAACAAATAAAAATTAAGAAATATTACGCTAAGATTTACTTCTAAAGTTAAAAGCAAATTGACATTATCCTTACTGGTCAGGACAATAAACAAGTAATTTAAAAATTAGTCTGCTTAATATTGGCATGATATGCGAGAAGATCTATTACTCCTGAAAAATATAATAAAAGATAATATATGTTTAACATTTATTCTATTCCAGATAATTATACTATGATTCTTTTTTAATTAATACATGAAATAATGTGGAATAACTAGCCCAAGGTGCCCAGGAGTAAGTAAAGCTAAGATGTATAATTCTAGGCAGTCTGGCTCATATTTAATGTCCACAAACACTGGGCTAAATGTTTTAGTAACTGAAGGACTTTGATAACAAGAAGCATGTTTTTTACAAAGACAATCTCAATGGTGAACACTTGCAGAGGTTGTTAAAATTGTTCTTTATATTAAGTTAAATTTTCTGTTTGTGAACATAAAATATACTTTAAAACAGCTTTTGTTCTCTTAGCCTTTTCCATTTCTTTCTCATGAAAACCCCCTTAGATTTTATAAAGTTGCCTGCCACACTTAGCTAAATGTAATGTTTGTGTGCTTGACATTTGGGATTACATATACAGAATTGAGTTTATTCTGTAAAACTCACCAGGTAAAGAGACTATCTATGAATTCATCTTGTGGAACCAAGGTTATGTTCCTACTATTTGCATTTATATGAGAAAAAGTTAATTGGTTTCAACATCTAGTTAGAATTACTAGAAAAGCAAGTAAAATTTCAGATTCAGAAAATGAAGAGAAATCAACTGATGTGATAGAATGAATGTCTTAAACTTCATTTAGAATAACCTATTTCTAACATGTCTGAATGACAATAAACAGCATGTAAAAGATAAAAGTTGATAAAAGATGGGAAAGAAGACGGAGTAAAAGATTAACATACATATTTGAATAGAGAATATTTAGACTGGAATGTGGTCCACTGGAGAAGGGAATGGCAAACCACTTCAGTATTCTTGCCTTGAGAACCCCATGAACAGTATGAAAAGGCAAAATGATAGGATACTGAAAGAGGAACTCCCCAGGTCAGTAGGTGCCCAATATGCTACTGGAGATCAGTGGAGAAATAACTCCAGAAAGAATGAAGGGATGGAGCCAAAGCAAAAACAATACCCAGCTGTGGATGTGACTGGTGATAGAAGCAAGGTCTGATGCTGTAAAGAGCAATATTGCATAGGAATCTGGAATGTCAGGTCCATGAATCAAGGCAAATTGGAAGTGGTCAAACAGGAGATTGCAAGAGTGAATGTCGACATTCTAGGAATCAGCGAACTGGAATGGACTGGAACGGGTGAATTTTACTCAGATGACCATTATATCTACTACTGCGGGCAGAAATCCCTCAGAAGAAATGGACTGGCCATCATGGTCAACAATAGAGTCCGAAATGCAGTACTTGGATGCAATCTCAAAAACGACAGAATGATCTCTGTTCCTTTCCAAGGCAAACCATTCAATATCACAGAAATCCAAGTCTATGCCCCAACCAGTAACGCTGAAGAAGCTGAAGTTGAACGGTTCTATGAAGATCTACAAGACCTTTTAGAACTAACACCCAAAAAAGATGTCCTTTTCACTATAGGGGACTGGAATGCAAAAGTAGGAAGTCAAGAAATATCTGGAGTAACAGGCAAATTTGGCCTTGGAATACAGAATGAAGCAAGGCAAAGACTAATAGAGTTTTGCCAAGAAAATGCACTGGTCATAACAAACACCATCTTCCAACAACAAAAGAGAAGACTCTATACGTGGACATCACCAGATGGTCAACACCAAAATCAGACTGATTCTATTCTTTGCAGCCAAAGATGGAGAAGCTCTATACAGTCAACAAAAACAAGACCAGGAGCTGACTGTGGCTCAGACCATGAACTCCTTATTGCCAAATTCAGACTTGAAGAAATTAGGGGAAACCACTAGACCATTCAGCTATGACCTAAATCAAATCCCTTATGATTATACAGTAGAAGTGAGAAATAGATTTAGGGGCCTAGATCTGATAGATAGAGTGCCTGATGAACTATGAAATGACGTTCATGATATTGTACAGGAGACAGGGATCAAGACCATCCCCATGGAAAAGAAATGCAAAAAAGCAAAATGGCTGTCTGGGGAGGCCTTAAAAATAGCTGTAAAAAGAAGAGAAGCCAAAAGAAAAGGAGAAAAGGAAAGATATAAACATCTGAATGCAGAGTTCCAAAGGATAGCAAGAAGAGATAAGAAAGCCTTCTTCAGCGATCAATGCAAAGAAATAGAGGAAAACAACAGAATGGGAAAGACTAGATTTCCCTTCAAGAAAATCAGATACCAAGGGAACATTTCATACAAACATGGGCTCGATAAAGGACAGAAATGGTATGGACCTAACAGAAGCAGAAGAAATTAAGAAGAGATGGCAAGAATACACAGAAGAACTGTACAAAAAAGATTTTCACGACCCAGATAATCATGATGGTGTGATCACTGACCTAGAGCCAGACATCCTGGAATGTGAAGTCAAGTGGGCCTTAGAAATCATCAATACGAACAAAGCTAGTGGAGGTGATGGAATTCCAGTTGAGCTATTTCAAATCCTGAAAGATGATGCTGTGAAAGTGCTGTACTCAATATCCCAGCAAATTTGGAAAACTCAGCAGTGGCCACAGGACTGGAAAAGGGCAGTTTTCATTCCAAACCCTAAGAAAGGCAATGCCAAAGAATGCTCAAACTACCGCACAATTGCACACATCTCACATGCTAGTAAAGTAATGCTCAAAATTCTCCAAGCCAGGCTTCAGCAATATGTGAACTGTGAACTTCCTGATGTTCAAGCTGGTTTTGGAAAAGGCAGAGGAACCAGAGATCAAATTGCCAACATCCGCTGGATAATGGAAAAAGCGAGAGAGTTCCAGAAAAGCATCTATTTCTGCTTTATTGACTATGCCAAAGCCTTTGACTGTGTGGATCACAATAAACTGTGGAAAATTCTGAAAGAGATGGCAATACCAGACCACCTAATCTGCCTCTTGAGAAATTTTTATGCAGGTCAGAAAGCAACAGTTAGAACTGGACATGGAACAACAGACTGGTTCCAAATAGGAAAAGGAGTACATCAAGGCTGTATATTGCCACCCTGTTTATTTAACTTCTATGTAGAGTACATTATGAGAAACACTGGGCTGGAAGAAGCACTAGCTGGAATCAAGATTGCTGGGAGAAATATCAATAACCTCAGATATGCAGATGACACCACCCTTATGGCAGAAAGTGAAGAGGAACTCAAAAGCCTCTTGATGAAAGTGAAAGTGGAGAGTGAAAAAGTTGGCTTAAAGCTCAACGTTCAGAAAATGAAGATCATGGCATCCGGTCCCATCACTTCATGAGAAATAGATGGGGAAACAGTGGAAACAGTGTCAGACTTTATTTTTCTGGGCTCCAAAATCACTACAGATGGTGACTGCAGCCATGAAATTAAAAGATGCTTACTCCTTGGAAGGAAAGTTATGATCAACCTAGATAGCATATTGAAAAGCAGAGACATTACTTTGCCAACAAAAGTTCGTCTAGTTAAGGCTATGGTTTTTCCTGTGGTCATGTATGGATGTGAGAGTTGGACTGTGAAGGCCAAGCGCCGAAGAATTGATGCTTTTGTACTGTGGTGTTGGAGAAGACTCTTGAGAGTTCCTTGGACTGCAAGGAGATCCAACCAGTCCATTCTGAAGGAGATCAGCCCTGGGATTTCTTTGGAAGGAATGCTGCTAAAGCTGAAACTCCAGTACTTTGGCCACCTCATGCGCAGAGTTGACTCATTGGAAAAGACTCTGATGCTGGGAGGGATTGGGGGCAAGAGGAGAAGGGGTCGACAGGGGATGAGATGGCTGGATGGCATCACTGACTCGATGGACGTGAGTCTCAGTGAACTCCGGGAGTTGGTGATGGACAGGGAGGCCTGGCATGCTGCGATTCATTGGGTCACAAAGAGTCGGACACGACTGATCGACTGATCTGATCTGAAATTTTATTACCACCAAAATGACTGTATAAATAAATACTAAAAAAGAAAATGAGTTTTGCATTCATAGTTTACCCATAAACACATACTCATGGGAATAACAGAAACCAGACCTTAAATATAAAAGAAAAAATGAAGCATTTTGAAAGCTTTTCTTTTCCTTTTAAAGATTAATTTCTAATAGAGTAATATACACTTGATACATGGAACCTATTATGTGCCAGAAACTATTCTAAATAATTTGAATATCATCTGTTTTAATCCTTGAAATTAAATGCAAGTTGATGATCAGAATAGTGAGGCTGAGACTTTAGGTAATTTTCCCATGGAGAATTCAATCAATAGCAGTTACAGCCAGAATCCAGACTCAATTTTATCTGATTTAAAACCTCAAGCTTTTCCTATTACTCTACGCTATTTCTTGAATATCAGACAATAATGCCAGAATATTCCAACTATAAAAGACATATATTATAAATACAAAAGAGTTTACAGCGTTAATTCTGAAATCAAAGCCTCTGTTTATTTCAGGAAGTAAAACATCATTTCTGAAATTCAAATTAATTGTAATTCATAATCGTGATACTCTAAATGTCAAACAACTTTGCACAGAGGGAAAAATGAAAATAATATTTTTAAAAAGGAAAATATAGCATTTTACAACTTCTGAAATAGTAAGAACCATTTTCCTTTCAAAACCAAATATGATTTTAAATTCAGACATTGGAGAAGTTTCACTGTATCAATCTATTATGTCTCTTTGTGTGTGTATACATGTATATATGTGTATATATATATACACATACACCAAAGTATATTAAATTACTTTCTGTTAGTGTGAATTTGTTTTGGATTTATTAATGCACTCAAAACCAATTTAGTTGTACATTTGGAAAGACCAAGAAAATGTTTTATTTTATCACAAAATTATATAATTGAAAGAATAAATACTATTAGGGTAAAAAAATTGACTAATATATGAAATATTACTCTAATGTCAAATAGTAAACCAGGAATCTCTCCTTTTGGGCTGCTTCACTTTGATTAACAAATTAATACGTGATACTTTAACCCTGTAAGAATTTTCAGTTTATATTCACTATACTTTCACAAGTGATGGCTGAAAGAATATGTTAATTTTCTCTTTCAAATATTCTCTCTGAACAAATAACTAAATGGTTGAAAAATTGCCTAGAGAATATAAGGTCTCTGATTATAAAAGTCTTGAATGATGTATTATTATAATTTTTTTTCTAATGAAAAGGGGAACTGTGTAAAAGTAATGAAATGTGACTTCCCACTCTATAGAGACTAGTTTAAATGAATGGAGCTTGTAGAGTTCTTGTGTTTTTTACAGACTGAAGCATTTCAAATACACTCTTACAGTTGCACTATATAATCCTCAGCTAGCTGAATGAAGGCCGGGCTAACCAATGTGATATGAAATCTTTGCCCATGACAGTTGCTGAAGGAACTCAACAGGTTCTTCACAATGTACTTTGGCTTCATTAGTTGTAAACCTGTTTTTGATTCTGCTGTCTGTGACAGTCTCCAGTCTCCAGAGGATCACTGAAATGACAAGCTTCCTTATCAGTTCATCTGAATGTTACAGCTGCTTTTCAGGGAAAGTGAAAGCCATGAATCCATCAGTCAAGGGAAATATGCTAATCCCTATTGTTTTGTGTCTATTGACACAGAAGTGAAAAACTAAAATGTTCTATCACGAAATCATGTCCTGTGAAATATTTTCTTAAAATAAGTTAAAATCCATATGAAAACTGCACTAATCTATAACAGATACAAAATGAGAAAACATATTTTAATGAGACAAAATCTAATAAATGAATGAAAGTGAAAGTGTTAGTCACTCAGTTGTGTCTCTTAGAGACCCCATGGACTGTAGCCCACCAGGTTCCTCTGCCATGGACTTCTCCAGGCAAGAATGATGGAGTGGGTAGCCAGCCATTCCCTTTTCCAGAGGATCTTCCTGACCCAGGAATTGAACCTGGGTCTCCTGCATTATAGGCAGGTTCTTTACCATCTGAGCCACTGGGGAATGAGTACTGATTTAAAAATAATACTCTGTATTTCATTCGCAAATATATTTTTGGAAATGCATGTCTTTTAATCTCACTTCCAATATATCTTACAGACATTTAAGAAAGAGGTTAGGTTAAGATTTTCAATTTTGGGTATTAATGCTTGAAGATATGTCTCAGTAGATACTTTAAAGTTTTGTTGTTATTCACTCACTCAGTCCTGTCCAACTCTTTGTGACCTCATGGACTGCAGCACACCATATTTTCCTCTCCTTTACTATCTCCTGGAGTTTGTTCAAACTCATGTCCATTGAGTCAATAATGCGCTCCAACCATCTCATCCTCTATAACACACTTCTCTTCCTGCCCTCAATCTTCCCCAGCATTGAGATATTTTGCAATGAGTCAGCTGTTTGCATCAGGTGGCCAAAATATTGGAGCTTCACCTTCAGCGTCAGTCCTTCCAATGAATATTCAGGGTTGATTTCCTTTAGGATTGACTGGTTTGATCCCTTTGCTGTCCAAGGGACTCTCAAGGGTCTTCTCCAGCACAATTTGAAAGTATCAATTCTTCAATGTTCATCGCAGCACTGTTTATAATAGCCAGGACATGGAAGCAACCTAGATGTCCATCAGCAGATGAATGGATAAGAAAGCTATGGTACATATACACAATAGAGTATTACTCAGCCATTAAAAAGAATACATTTGAATCAGTTCTAATGAGGTGGATGAAACTGGAGCCTATTATACAGAGTGAAGTAAGCCAGAAGGAAAAACATCAATACAGTATACTAACGCATATATATGGAATTTAGAAAGATGGTAACAATAACCCGGTGTATGAGACAGCAAAAGAGACACTGATGTATAGAACAGTCTTATGGACTCTGTGGGAGAGGGAGAGGGTGGGAAGATTTGGGAGAATGACATTGAAACACGTAAAATATCATGTAAGAAACGAGATGCCAGTCCAGGTTCGATGGAAAAAAAAAAAAAAAAGCCTAAACCAAAAGATGTCAAATCCACTTAATAACTATAAGAAAAGGGGGAGAGAAATTTATTAAGAACCAAGTGAATAGGGGTTAGAGAAAATGAAGTATTGTAAAGAAAGGGCAGCTTGAACTCTGTCTGACAAAGAAGAAGGTCTGGATTGTGTTGGAGAGAAAACTGCAGTAAGTTAATTAGGGGTAGAGAGCCAGGAAGCCCAGAAAGTGTTGCTAGGACATCTAGTTTCAAGTCACTTCCAGAGTCTGAGTAAAGAATGGAATTCTCTCCCTCTCATCTCCTCTCCTTATACCTCTTCTATGAATTATTGTTTTTGCATGACACACTAATCTAGGATGCAAAGAGTCTAAAATTTGAATAAAGTCCATCTAAAATTAAAAAAAAAAAATTCTTCAGCATTCAGATTTCTTTATGGTCCAATTCTCACATCCATACATGACTACTAGAAAAAAACATAGTTTTGACTACATGGACTATTGTCAGTAAAGTGATGTCTCTGCTTTTTAATATGCTGCCTAGGGTTCTCATAGGTTTTCTTCCAAGGAGCAAGTGTATTTTAATTTCATGGCTGCAGTCACTGTCTGCACTTATTTTGGAGCCCAAGAAAATAAAGTCTGTCACTGTTTCCATTTTTCCCCATCTATTTGGCATGAAGTGATGGGGCCGGATACCATGATCTTAGCCTTCTGAATGTTGAGTTTTAAGCCAGCTTTTTCACTCCCCTCTTTCACCTTCATCAGGAGGTTCTTTAGTACCCCTTCACTTTCTAGGTGGTATCATCGGCATACCTGGGAATGCCAGACCACCTTACCTGCCTCCTGAGAAACCTGTATTCAGGTCAAGAAGCAACAATTAGAACCAGACATGGAAATATGGACTGGTTTCAAATTGGGAAAGGAGAACATCAAGGATGTATATTGTCACCCGCTTATTTAACTTATATGCAGAGTACAACATGTGAAATGCTGGGCTGGATGAAACTCTAGCTGGAATCAAGATTGCTGGGAGAAATATCAATAACCTCAGTCTGTCCATATGACTTTATTTAGCATGATAATCTACAGGTCCATCCATGTTGTTACCATTGGCTTTATTTCCTTCTTTTTTATTGCTGAGTAATATTCATATACATATAATTTGTGGTATGTATATAATTTCTATTTATATTATGTACAAATTATATACCACACACACACATATTCTTTATCCCTGATAATATGAACAGTTTCTCAAAGCAAATTTGGAAAACTCAGCAGTGGCAACAGGATTGGAAAGTCAGTTTTCATTCCATCCCAAAGAAGGGCAATGCCATGGAAAGTTCAAACTATTGCAAAATTGCACTCATTTCACATGCTAGCAAGGTAATGCTCAAAATCTTTCAAGCTAGGCTTCAACAGTACATGAACTGAGAACTTCTAGAGGTACAAGCTGGGCTTAGAAAAGGCAGAGGAACCAGAGATCAAAATGCCAACATCTGTTGGATCACAGAAATAGCGAGAGAATTCCAGAAAAAAACATCTACTTCTGCTTTATTGACTACACTAATGTCTTTGATGGTGTGGATCACAACAAACTGTGGAAAATTGTTAAAGAGATAGAAATACCAGACCACCTTACCTGCCTCCTGAGAAATCTGTTTGCGGGTCAAGAAGCAACAGTTAGAACTGGACACGGAGCAAAAGGCTGGTTCCAAATTAGGAAAGGAGTACAGCAAGGCTGTATATTGTCACTCTGTTATTTAACTTATATCCAGAGTACATCATGCGAAATGCCAGGCTGGATGAAGCACAGGCTGGAATAAAGATTTCCTGGAGAAGTATCAACAACCTCAGATATGCAGATGATACCCCTCTAATGGAAGAAAGTGAATAGGAACTAAAGAACCTCTTGATGAAGGTGAAATAAGAGAAGGGAAAAGCTGGCTTAAAGCTCAACATTCAAAAATCTAGGATCATGACATCTGGTCCCATCACTTCATGGCAAATAGATGGGGAAAAAGTGGAAACAGTGGCAGATTTTATTTTGGGGGGGCTCCAAAATCACTGTCGACAGTGACTACAGCCATGTAATTAAGAGACACTTGCTCCTTGGAAGAAAAGCTATCACAAACCTAGAGAGCATACTAAAAAGCAGAGACATCAGTTTGCCAACAAAGGTCCCTATAGTCCAAGCCATGGTTTTTCCAGTAGTTATGTACAGATGTGAGAGCTGGACCATAAAAAAAGCTGAACACCAAAAAAAAAAGGCTCAAAGAATTGATACTTTCAAACTGTGGTGCTGAAGAGGACTCCTGAGAATCCTTGGACAGCAAGGAGATCAAAGCAGTCAATCCTAAAGGATATCAACTGGTATTATTCATTGTAAGGACTGATGCTGAAGCTGAAGGGCCATTACTCTGGCAACCTGATGCAAAAAGCTGACTCATATGAGAAGACCTTGATGCTGGGAAAGATTAAGGGCAGAGGATAAGGGAGGTGACAGAGGAAATGATGGTTGGATGGCATCACTGACTCAATAGACATGAATTTGAGTAAACTCCAGGAGGTAGCGAAGGACAGGAAAGCCTGGTATGCCACAGTCCATGGGGTCTCAAAGAGTTGGAAACAACTTAGCAACTTAAAGACAACAAATGAATGGACACTTAGGCTGCTTCCATGTCAAGGCTATTGTAAATAGTGCTGTTATCAACATTAGGGTGCATGTTATCTTTTCAAACTAGAGATTTTGTCCTTTCCCTATATATGCCCTGTAATGGAATTGCTAGATCATATGGTAACTCTATTTTTAAAGTTTTTCAAGGTACCCCCATATTGCTTTCCATAGTGGCTGCACTAACATACCTTGCCACCAACCGTGGAGGAGGATTCTACACCCTCTAAGCCTCCAGCATTTATTATTTGTAATTTTTTTTAATGGCCATTCTGAGTGTGAGTTGATACCTCATTGTAATTTTGATTTTCATTTCTCTAATAATTAGCAATATTGAACATCTTTCCATTGGCCTGTTGACCATCTGTATGTCTTCTTTGGAGAAATGTCTGCTTCAGTCTTCTATATTTTGATTTCTTATTTGTTTTTCTAATATTTAGCTGTATGGATTATTTGTCTATTTTGGAAATTGTATTATTTGCAAATATTTTCTCCTTCACCATAATTTTCTTTTAGTTTTTTATATGGTTTCCTCTTCTATGCAAAAACTTATAATTTTGATTAGGTCTCATTTGCTCATTTTTGCTTTTCTTTTTTCTTGATGTTATAAACAGAGTTTTAGAAAGATAATCCTGGTAAACCAGTAAATCAAGATATTCATCTCAGAGTGAAATATATATCTATTTTTGCCATTCTTCTAATATTAATGGTTTCAAAAAAAATTTATTTTCTATCAGAGTTTCTGTGGGTCAGGGATCTGCAAATGGCTTAAATTCAATGGTTGATTGTGACTTAAGGCCTTTCATGAAGTTGCAGTCAAGGTGTCCCCTAGGGCTCTAGTCATCTGTAGGACTGATTGGTGCTGGAGGATCTACTTCCAAGTCAAATCAGTGTGTGTGTTGACAATGGATCTCTGTTCCTCACCCTGTTGATTTTCCATGATAGTTGAGCATTCTCATAACATGGGAGCTGGCTTCACCTAAAGCGTGTGAGGAGAAGGCAAAGCCGAACGTAGCCTCACAAGTCAAACACTGCCATTTCCACAATAATCTACTGGTAAAAACAGATCATCTCTGTTTAATGTGAGAGGGAGATACACAATGCTGTGGATACCAAGAGGTTGGAATAATTGGGGGGCTTCCCTTTTAGCTCAGTTGGTAAAGAATGCACCCACAATGCAGGAGACCCTGATTCGATTTCTGAGTCGGGAAGATCCGCTGGAGAAGGGATAGGCTACCCACTCCAGTTTCTTGTTCTTCCCTGGTTGTTCAGCTGGTAAAGAATCGGCTGGCAATGCGGGGTCCTGGGTTCGATCCCTGGGTTGGGAAGATCCCCTGGAGAAGGGAAAGGCTACCCACTCCAGTATTCTGGCCTGGAGAATTCCAAGGACTATACAGTGTCGCAAGAGTCAGACATGACTGAGTGACTTTCACTTTTACAATGTAGAGACTGGCTACCTATGATGACTTCAGTTCCTTTAGTGAAATGTTAAAGAATAATATTGATGAGAATCTAAACTAATTAATTAGAGAAGACAATAGAATGTAAGCAATGGATATTATAAAACTATTTCATAGGTGTAATAAGCAAAATTGAAGGATATTTTGGCTCAGGAATAAGGGTTGTCAAGCCATGATGAAAAGAAAGATTGAATATTACAAATTTTTGTTTTAGGTGGCAAGGGAAAACACACAGCAACAAAAGAAACACCTCTGATAATAGTTGATACAGGAGAAAAATATTTTAAGCAAGTGAAGAATTGTAAGTTCATCCATTTATTTATTAACTCACTCATTCAACAAATATTTATGCATAGTACATTATGTTCAGGAAATTGTGCTAGAAGACATAGAACTGAATAAGAGACATAGAATTGAAAAAGACAAATAGCCCTTGCCTTCAAGGAGCTCACATTTAATAAGGAAAGAAGTGAGCACATCTATGTTTTATAATCCATTATTTTAAGAAAAAGTCTACCCATGATTCAACATCTTTTAGATAAAGCCTGATTTATCTTCTTTCTATTATAGCAGCTCTCTCAAATATATTACTTATACTTACTCTGTTTGCTTTCTAATCTATAGGTTTCTTTCAGTTCATTATATTCAAATATCTGTTTCCATCTACTTGACAGATTTTTTTTTTTTTTTAAACCCAGTGACTAATAGCTCCCTCTCTGGCAAAGTCAATTGTCTTACTTTACCTCTAAACAGATTTTATTTTCTTTATTTTCTTTATTTCTAAAATCACTGTGGATGGTGACTGCAGCCATGAAATAAAAAGACACTTGCTCCTTGGAAGAAAAGTTATGACAAACCTAGACAGCGTATTAAAAAGCAGAGATATCACTTTGCTGATAAAGGTCAGTATAGTCAAAGTTATGGTTTTTCCAGTAGTCATGTACAGATGTGAGAGTCAGATCATAAAAAAGGCTGAGCACCAAAGGATTGATATTTTCACACTGCAGTTCTAAAAAAGATTCTTGAGAATCTGTTGGACTGGAAGGAGATCAGACTAGTTAATCCTAAAAGAAATCAACCCTGAATATTCATTGGAATAACTGATGCTGAAGTTGAAGCTGCAATACAATACTTTGGCCACCTGATGTGAAGAGCTGACTGACTGAAAAAGACCCTGATGGTGGGAAAGATTGAAGGCAAAAGAAGACGAGGGCAGCAGAGGATGAGGTGGTTAGATAACATCATCAACTCAATGGACATGAATTTGAGCAAACTCTGGGAGGCAGTGAAGGATGGGAAGCCTGGGTACTGCAGTTCCTGGGGTCACTAGGAGTCGAACATGATGTAGGAATGAACAACAACAACTATAGTTTATTTACTATGTTGTGCTAGTTTCTGGTGTACAGAAAAGTGATGCAGTTTTTATATATATATATATATTTATATATATATACATATAATTTTTTATATTTTTCTCGATTTTGTTTTATTACAGGATTTTGACTGTAGTTCCCTGTGCTATACAGTAGGTCCTTGTTGTCTGTCTATTTTATATATAGCAGTTTGTGTCTGCTAATCACAGACTCCTAATTTATCCTTCTCCCACCATGTTTCCTCTTTGATAACCAAAAATTTGTTTAATATGTATGTGAGTTTGTTTTGTGAATAGGCTTATTTGTATCATATCTTAGAGTCCACATATATATCATATCATATGGTATTTGTTAGACTACAGTTTTTGAAGTACCTATAATTAAAGCAATCATTCAGAAGGAAAATTTGTATCTGAGCATGCTTAAAGATGAAAACTGAAATTTTCAAGAATTATGCTGACTTCCTATTTCTACTTTTTTGATTAATGCTTAATATTTTATTAAATTTATCATGTAATTGACTTTTCTCTATTAATCTGCATAAAATAATATAAAAATCATTGTCATGAAAACCTAATTATTTAATTATTAATTATTTAATTAATTAATTATTTAATTAATCTTTTCATAACTTTAAATATAATTTTCAATTTTACAGATGATAATAGAGCAGTGTATAAACATTTATATAGGAGAACAAAAATAAACTTCTAAGCAGCCACAGTGTGCTAATACCTTATTCTTAGGGGAGATAGTATGTGATTATCTGCCACTACTCTGGGTGATTGATGTACTAGAATATATAGTCAAACTCATTTAGCCAGTGTCCTAGGGAGAGTGGTATTCTTTCGTTGTGTCTTTTTGATGGGGACTTAACTTCACATGTTTGACACTTAGTCGAGTAACACCTGTTGTGATTTGAAAATCCTTTCACAACAGGCAGGATTTTTCTATGCATAGGCTGGGAGAACTAAGATGGGCTCAGAGTAAGAAGATTTAAGAACTGTAGATTTGGAAAGGAATAAATTGAAGAAAGAATGTTAGTATGCATTATGACTGCTTTTTGTTCAAAATTCTAATTCAATGAAAATCAATTTGTTCATACTAAATGGATAAATGAGGCTATAACTGGTAGATTTAAAAGGTATTTCAAGGAAAATATTAATAACAAATTAATTAATTTAGCTTACAATTCAATCATCACTTATTTCAAAGATTAAATAATACGATAGTATAATATTAATGCCAAATTTTATAATATTGTTTATATATTGTTGATGTACATATCTTTACTTCTGGTATGCTAGGGAATCTTAGTGATCTTTATCTCCCTTCCTTAATTTATAAAGCCAGTCTTCCCCTCTGATTTATGGAAAAGCCAAAAACTGTATCTATATTTTTTTCTTTAAATCAGGGGAAAGAAACTGTCTTGCCTTTTCTTCCTATTGCATCAGTATAGATTTTCCCATTGTATATTCATTTGTACCACAATATTGTCCCTCACTTCTTTCCATTGATTATCTATATAGTAATACATTCCATCCCCCTAAACTTGACCACTCACTTCCTTTCCAGTCACTAATATGCGTAGCCTTTTCAATCTAGGGAATCTTTTGTTTCATTTATAAACCTTTCATACAGAAAATATCAATTTATAATTTATAAAATATTTCTTTCAAAAAATAAAAAAATAATTTCTAAAGAGAAATATAGTAAACTATTGCAATCATATTAAGGTTATCAGCAGGAATTATTTTGCCAGTCATATTTTTCTTCTACCTGAACATGCCAATCAATTTCCTCATAACAACCCTTACAAATCCTGTTCTACTCATTATTCTCATTCCAGTAAGATTTTGATTCAAAAAATTTTAATGATGATATTAATTGACACAAATATAATCCAATTCACATAACAATGCTACAAATACTGGATAACATGACACAATGGGAATAATAAGAATATTTCTAGGCTTTAGGCAAAGTAAAATATGGATAGATACATGTAGAGTGTTAACTTGTTTTATAGAACAAGAAGGAAATATCAGTCAGTTGTATACCACACAAAGATATTCATCTATGTAGCACTGCTACTGCTGCTAAGTCACTTCAGTCATGTCCGACTCTGTGCGACCCTATAGATGACAGCTCACCAGGCTCCCTGTCCCTGGGATTCTCCAGGCAAGAACACTGGAGTGGGTTACCATTTCCTTCTCCAATGCATGAGAGTGAAAAGTGAAAGTGAAGTCGCTCAGTTGTGTCCGATTCTTAGAGACCCCAGGCTCCTCTGTCCATGGGATTTTCCAGGCAAGAGTACTGGAGTGGGGTGCCATTGCCTTCTCCGAGATATAAGATAGGCAGATAGTATTTTGTCATTACATATGAAATAAGGCTTTGAAGAAAAAATAAGATAAAAGGCATTATTTAATGTGTATATAGTATATGTGTGTGTTGTACATATATTTTTTTCAGATGCCCCCAAAATAGAAGGAAGGTATGAATTTTAAAACTATGTTGAAATTATGGCATTTGAATAAGGTCTTCAGGGAGGTGAAGAATTTCATCAGTCAAGGAAATGAGAAATAATCTGTAGGACTATGACTCTGTCATCTAGAGTAATATCTTAAAACATAAAAAGACAGTTATTCAAGCTTTCATTTATAGGAATACAGAAGAAAAGAATAACTAATGTGATAATTTATATAGTCATGATTCAAAATACTTTTTGCAGGTTGGCATACTACATAAGATTAGTAATAGAGAGAGAAATATATTCAAGCTTTGCATTTAAATTATAGCACCGCTGATGGAAAGCTCACTATTTAATTGTATTACTGTAATACTTTGATAGAAAATTAAAGTGATCCAAAGTCTGATTCTCTGCCACTGGCTATTGATATAAATGGAGGAGTATTGGTTTTGTTTTCAAATATTTGAAAGGAATATCATGCCTAATAAGGCATGTGTTCATGTCTTTTATCTTCCAAACCTTGAAAATAAAGGCACTGGCTAAAATGGTAGAAAATACAGTTTTTGCTCTATATAACTGTTTGTCAAAATCATACAGTTATAAAATTTAATCGTGAGCTTTCCACTGTCATCTGCACATAGATAATTTTCCTAGAATTTATGTTGTTAACATTATGTAAGTAATTTATAACATATACTAAATTGAACAGCTTCATGAAAAACTAAACCGCTTGGGTTTTCTTTATTTTTTGTTTCTTTTTTCTTACTAATCTCTCTCACCTAGATTAATATCTGAAACAAAACAGATCTTGATAAATATTGAATAAAAGAATTCATGAATAAGATAAGAAATAGTTACAATTAAATTACACAATTCTTATACATTATAGATTCAGTTTATGCTTATAGAATAAATGTATGATATTAAAAATATCTTCCAAATATAATATCCTATATTTCTCTTCTGTTATATTTTATAGCCTCAAACAAATATTTCAAAAACATATTATATGAATAAAGCTTATATGTAAGATACTACATGAACAAAGACTGATTTGAAAAATAAATACTAGGGATCTCTAGATAATAGTCAAATTAGCCTTTGGTGAATTGATTCAATTATTTAACAATAATTACTTTTATTTTCAATTTTTTTCTTATTAGGCAGTTTGAATGTGAGTAATTTCAGATATAATACATTTTAAATGAAACAAGAAAGCAGATGTTACTAATTTGAAATAGGTAATTTCAACCACAAAACAGATTGATAAAACTGTATAAATTAATATAAAAGGAGTAAAGGAAAATACTTTTAGATCTTTGTTTCACTAGGTGACAATCTCTTAAATAATCAAAGGAATTTACCACATTAAAAAAGACTCATTATGTTATGCTTAGGTCTTCCTTGGTGGCTCAGAAGGTAAATACTCTGCCTGCAATGCGAGAGACCTGGGTTCAGTCTCTGGGTTGGGAAGATCCACTGGAGGCGGGCATGGCAACCCACTCCAGTATTCTTGCCTGGAGAATTCCCATGGACAGAGGAGCCTAGCAGGCTACTACAGTTCATGGGGTCACAAAGAGTAGGACATAACTGAGTGGCTAAGCACACACACGTTATGCTTTATAAAAACCACTAATTTTCACTGCTTTGTCACTCAAGTGGAAACTTTCATTAAAAACATCCAGTAACACTGGTAACTGTAAAATTTCTTATTTATTCCTTAATTTTTCTGCTTGTCACTTTTGCAATTAAGGACATATGAAGGCTGTTCTGATACAGTTACATTTTTCTGGCTTTCTAACCATTTATTTTCTTTTTCTCTATCTTTTCAATGATGTTGCTCTTCCCTTACTTCCTTAAGTCTTTTCTGTCATTCACTCATTTTACTAAACCTTATTGGGTGCAAATAACATACCATAAATGTATTAGACTTTGAGAATAAAAATAACTAATGTACGGTTTCTGAGTTCAGACGAGTATGTAATACAGAAAATAAAACCAGTATTTAATAGGGAGCTTGTTATGAAACACTGGATGATACAGAAATATAGGATCAGGGACTAGAATAAAGATGTCTAATTTAAGCTTTCTGACATATAAAGATAAAAACTGAGCTAGCAAAGTTAAGGAATAAATGAAAACAAATTGTCTGTATGCAATTGTCAACATAAGTATTTAAGGCAACAGAGCACAAAATCATATTGTAAAGGTTACTAGAAATCATAGTGATTACTGACAGCCCCAAGCCACAGAAGGAGGAAAGTCCTAAGACCTACACAGATGGGAGTAATTTGTTTTAAATAATTACACTAGCAAGAGACAGAAGTTTACCTGCAGAAAAATTTGGTTTTGTCAGAAAAATGGAAAGATTTACTGGATGATGGTCTCAATTTGTAAAGTGCACTGTAGTATGTGTGTGTGTGTATGTGAAGAAAAAAAGATACCTGTTAAAAGTGAACTTGGTGTGAGTATGAAAAATTGGATGAGAATGGTTGCTGATCAAGACTCCTGAGAATGATTGGGAGGTAGTAGTGAATGACAACTAAAACTGGGAATAAGTACTGGTGCTTATTTGGACAACTGTATGTTTTCCTTCAGCAATGTTCATGGGTTTAGTATTGAGGCAGAGAAATCATAAAGTTGGATTTATCTAGAGGGGTGCTTTGAAGTTGGGAATATTGCAAGGGTAGAGCATGGAGATAGGTTAGATTAATCATAGGAGTGGTCATAGGTATACTAGGAAGTACTTAAAATACTGAATGGATTGATTCAATGGGGTGGGGGGTAGAAAAATGTTGATAGTCTCATAGTAGTAAAGAACAACTTCTTGATAAATAAAAACATCTGGGATCTTTAAAGTGTTTCTCCATTCTCTAATATTACATTAGAGCAAGTGCTATCAGATTTTCTTTAAGATATCTCTAGCACATCTTTTGGAGAAGGCAATGGCACCCCACTCCAGTACTCTTGCCTGGAAAATCCCATGGATGGGGGAGCCTGGAAGGCAGTCTATGGGGTCGCACAGAGTCGGACACAACTGAAGTAACTTAGCAGCAGCATCAGCAGCACATCTTTACTGTCTAGACAGTAATTTTTTATTAAATTTTTGCAAAATTGTCATGAATTTCAGGGGCATCAATGACCACAGAACCTTTCTACTCAATACAACCCTGGGTCTACTTCCATTTCAGTGACAAATTCACGATCAGCATGTATAATAAAATCCTAGGCTGCCACTGACCTTATCAAAACAGATCTCTATTCAAATATTATTATAACTTTTTTTCTAAACTCAATGGAAGATTTGAACCACATTTCCTTTAGTGATAATACCTTCACCTGGGCACTGTGATCACATTTACTGAACATTAAGGATATTCTTCTATTATGTGCTGATAACTTCATCACAAAACACTTTTTATACTCTGAAGCTCTGCTTCTATATTACATGTTAACAGGTATTTTTTTCCTAAAAATATGTCACTCCAAATCCAACTGCATTAGGCTTAATGATTTCAGCTGCAGCCATAATTCCCCAGTATATTTTATACTATGTACCACAGCGCCTCAATGTGTCTCATAGCAAGTTTCTAATCTGCCCTTGCCCTGCTCACTCTATGAAGTGAAGTGAACTCGCTTAATCATGTCTGACTCTCTGTGACCCCATGGACTGTAGCCTGCCAGGTTCCTTCATCCATGGAATTTTCCAGTCAAAGATACTGGAGTCGGTTGCCATTTCCTTCTCCAGGGTATCGTCCCAACCCAGGGATTGAACCAGGTCTGCTGCATTGCAGGCAGACCACTGTCTAAGCCACTGTCTAAGCAAGTCCCCAAGCTTATTCTGTAGTAACCAACAAATATTTAAATGTAGTGTTACCATGTTTTCCACACCCACACAAGGAAGTGAAATGCACTTGAACAAACATGCTTTTTAGAGGGCTAGCTGGCTCCTTATTAACCGGGCTTCTTTGTGAGGCCAGTATAAATCAAGGGTCCTTATGACACCCATTAAGTGCTTTAGAAGTCAGAATTGATGACTAGAGCAGGTTTAGATTTCTCAGTTATCCTGTGGTAAATCTTTATTTAGCCTTAAAACATTTTTCCACGGGCCTGAACATCATTTCAGTAATGAAAAAGGATATTAACTATAGTTGCCATTAAACTACCTTTCTGCTGGGCTTCCCTGGTGGCTCAGAGGTTAAAGCGTCTGCCTCCAATGCGGGACTCCCGGGTTCGATCCCTGGGTCAGGAAGATCCCCTGGAGAAGGAAATGGCAACCCACTCCAGTACTATTGCCTGGAAAATCACATGGACAGAGGAGCATGGTAGGCTACAGTCCATGGGGTCGCAAAGAGTCGGATATGACTGAGTGACTTCACTTTCACTTTCATGCTAGGTTATTAAAGTTTCTTGGATCCATTTTATAAAAAAAAAAATTACTTTGCTAATACACACATATTGTAACATGGTAAACCTTGATGACCTGTCAGAAATGACCAAAGTTTGTGTTACACAAGGACTGGAGTCTGGAAAATATTATAAATGTAGAAAAATCCCTGGATAGAATCTTGTCCCAGCTATCTTATGTAACCAATTTATAGCATTGAGAGAACTCTTCAGTTCTCTGGTTCTATTTCTCTAATTGAAGAATAAATTAATTATAACATTAGATTTGAGATAATCATAAGGTTTTTATCATTCAATTTGTTAATATGGTGTATCACATTGATTTATTTGTGAATACTGAATCCTTGCATCCTTGGGATAAAGCCCACTTGGTCATGATGTATGATCTTTTTAATATGTTGTTGGATTCTGTTTGCTAGAATTTTGTTGAGGATTTTTGCATCTATTTTCACCTGTAATACTGGCTTGTAGTTTTCTTTTTTTGTGGCATCTTTGCCTGGTTTTGGTATTAGGGTGATGGTGGCCTCATAGAATGAGTTTGGGAATTTACCTTGCTCTGCAATATTCTGGAAGAGTTTGAGTAGGATAGGTGTTAGCTCTTCTCTAAATTTTTGGTAGAATTCACCTGTGAAGCCATCTGGTCCTTCGGTTTTGTTTGTTGGAAGATTTTTGATTACTGTTTTGATTTCCATGCTTGTGATAGGTCTGTTAAGATGTTCTATTTCTTTCTGGTTCAGTGTTGGAAGCTTATACTTTTCTAAGAATTTTTCCATTTTTTCCAAGTTGTCCATTTAATTGGCATACAATTGCTCATAGTAATCTCTTATGATCTTTTGTATTTCTGTGTTGTCTGTTGTGGTTTCTCCACTTTCATTTCTAATTTTATTGATTTGATTCTTCTCCCTTTTTTCCTTGATGAGTCTGGCTAACAGTTTGTCTGTTCTATTTATCTTCTCAAAGAACCAGCTTTTAGTTTTGCTGATTTTTACTATACTCTCCTTCATTTATTTTCCATTTATTTCTGCTCTGGTTTTTATGATTTCTTTCCTTCTACTAACTTTGGGGTTTTTTTTTTTTTTTTTTGAGTTGCTTTAGTTGTAAAGTTAGGATGTTTATTTGACATTTCTCTTGATTGAGGTAGGGCTTGTATTGCTATGAACCTCCATCTTGTATTGCTATGAATCCTTCAGCAATACTGAATCCCATAGGTTTTGGGTTGTTGTGTTTTCATTTGTTTCTATGCATATTTTGATTTCCTTTTTGATATTTTCTGTGATCTGTCAGTTATTCAGAAGCGTATTGTTTAGCCTCCATGTTTTTTTTTTTTTTTTTGGATAGGTTTTTTTTCTCCTGTAGTTGACATCTAATCTTACTGCATTGTGATCAGAAAAGATGCTTGAAATGATTCCAAATTTTTTAAATTTACCAAGGCTAGATTTATGGCCAAGGATGTGATCTGCTCTAGAGAATGTTCCATGTGCACTTGAGAAAAAGGTGAAATCCATTGTCTTTGGGTGAAATGCCCTGTAGATATCAATTAGGTCTCACTGGTCTATTCTATCATTTAAAGCTTATATTTCCTTGCTAATTTTCTGTTTGGTTGATCTATCCATAGGTGTGAGTGGGGTATTAAATTCCCCCACTATTATTGTGTTACTGTTTATTTCCCCTTTCATACTTGTTAGCATTTGCCTTATGTATTGAGGTATTCCTATGTTGGGTGCATATATATTTATAATTATTATATCTTCTTCTTGAATTGATCCTTTGATCATTATGTAGTATCTTTCTTTGTCTTTTATCACAGTCTTTATTTCAAAGTCTATTTTATCTTATATGAGTATTGCTACTCCTGTTTTCTCTTGGTCCCCATTATCATGAAATATCTTTTTCCAGCCCTTCACTTTCAGTCTGTATGTGTCCCTAGGTTTGAGGTGGGTCTGGTCAGAATGGCTGCCATCAAAAACTCTACAAACAAAAAATGCTGGAAAGGGAGTGAAGAAAGGGGAACCCTTTTACACTGCTGGTGGGAATGCAAACTAGTACAGCCATTATAGAAATCAGTGTGGAGATTCCTTAAAAAACTGGAAATAGAACTGCCATATGACCCAGTAGTCCCACTGCTGGGCATACATACCAAGAAAACCAGAATTGAAAAAGACACATATACCCCAACATTCATTGCAGCACTGTTTACAATAGCTAGGACATGGAAGTAACCTAGATGTCCATCAGCAGATAAATGGATAAGGAAGTTGTGGTACATATACACAATGGAATATTACTCAGATACAAAAAAGAACACATCTGAGTCATTTCTAATGAGGTGGATGAAACTGCAGCCTATTATACAGAGTGAAGTAAGTTAGAAAGAGAAATACCAATACAGTATACTAACAGATACACGAGGAATTTAGAAAGACAGTAATAACCAACCTATATGCAAGACAGCAAAAGAGACACAGATGTAAAGAATAGACTTTTGGACTATGTGGGAGAAGGTGAGGGTGGGATGATTTGAGAGACTAACATTGAAACATGTATATTACTATATGTAAAATAGATGACCAGTGCTAGTTCAATGAATGAAGCAGGGAACACAAAGCTGGTGCTTTGGGACAACCCAAAGGGATGGGGCAGAGAGGGAGATGTGTGAGGGTTTCAGGATGGGGTGACACATGTACACCTGTGGCCGATACATGTCAATGTATGGCAAAAACTACCACAGTATTGTAAAGTAATTAGCCTCCAATTAAAATAAACAAATTAATTTTTAAAAAATGTAGAACTGAAGACAATTCCTGTTCTGAACTTCTATCATGTCAACATTTCACAACTGTTAGACTAGTAATTATTCAGATGATAGAGAGCAATAACAGATTGCAGTTAGAAATTATCCATTGAGTTTTCATACAAGGCATACTTCTGTCTGCACTTCAGGTCCTAGAAGATGAGAATCAAAAGGAATTCATGTTCTCTTAATCATATTCATGTTCAGTCATGTCCAACTCTTTGCTACCCCATGGACTATAGCCTGCCAGGCTCCTCTGTCCATGTAATTTTCCAGGCAACAGTACTGGAGCAGGTTGCCATTTCCTATTTCAGGGGATCTTCCCAATCCAGGGATTGAACCCTCACTTGTTTTATCTCCTGCACTGGCAGATGACTTCTTTACCACTAGCACCACCATTCTCCCCTTAGGCTCCATTCAACATTGTGCAATCTAGAGTGGATAATAGTGGACCTTCTGAAGAGCATATGTTACAGGCAGTGTCAGCTCAGTTCAGTTGCTCAGTCGTGTCCGACTCTTTGTGACCCCATGAATCCCAGCACGCCAGGCCTCCCTGTCCATCACCAACTCCCGGAGTTCACTGAGACTCATGTCCATCAAGTCAGTGATGCCATCCAGCCATCTCATCCTCTGTCGTCCCCTTCTCCTCCTGTCCCCAATCCCTCCCAGCATCAGAGTCTTTTCCAATGAGTCAACTCTTCGCATGAGGTGGCCAAAGTACTGGAGTTTCAGCTTTACCATCATTCCTTCCAAAGACATGCCAGGGCTGATCTCATTCAGAATGGACTGGTTGTATCTCCTTGCAGTCCAAGGGACTCTCAAGAGTCTTCTCCAACACCACAGTTCAAAAGCATCAATTCTTTGGCACTCAGCTTTCTTCACAGTCCAACTCTCACATCCATACATGACTACTGGAAAAACCATAGCCTTGACTAGACAGACCTTTGTTGACAAAGTAACGTCTCTGCTTTTGGATATGCTATCTAGGTTGGTCATAACTTTCCTTCCAAGGAGTAAGCATCTTTTAATTTCATGGCTACAGTCACCATCTTCAGTGATTTTGGAGCCCAAAAAAGTAAAGTCTGACACTGTTTCCACTGTTTCCCCATCACAAAATTGTAACTAGTATCAAATATAGATTACTTAACACAGTTATCACCCAATGGCTTTCAAAACAGTAATAACAAGACAGATCATGTGATAATTCATAACAGTCTCATCTCACTTGTGATCTTCCAAATTAATTTCATTTGCAAGGTATATTGCTACTTTGGTGTATCAATACAATGGAATCATTTAATAAAGTATCTTTCATAGTAAAACAACTGTTTAAAACAAGACTAATAGCCAGGACATGGAAGCAACCTAGATGTCCATCGGCAGATGAATGGATAAGAAAGCTGTGATATATATACACAATGGAATATTACTCAGCCATTAAAAAAAATACATTTGAATTAGTTCTAATGAGGTGGATGAAACCGGAGACTATATTATACAGAGTGAAGTAAGTCAGAAAGAAAAACACCAATACAGTATATTAACACATATATGTGGAATTTAGAAAGATGGTAATGATGACCCTATATGCAAGACAGCAAAAGAGACACAGATGTATAGAACAGTCTTTTGGACTCTGTGAGAGAAGGCGAGGGTGGGATAATTTGAGAAAATAGCATTGACTCATGTATATTATCATATGTGAAACAGATCGCCAGTCCAGGTTCAATGCATGAGACAGAGTGCTCAGGGCTGGTGCACTGGGATTACCCTGAGGGATGGGATAGGGAGGGAGGTGGGAGGGGGATTCAGGATGGGGAACACATGTACACCCATGGCTGATTCATGTCAATGTGTGGCCAAAAACCACTATGATAAAGTAATTAGCCTCCAATTAAAATAAATAAATTAAATAAATAAAAGAAAAAAGAAAAACAACCATGCTTAAGACAAAAAAATAGACTAAAGGCCTCAAATGGAGTTACTTATGCAAAGCCTCAGCCACCAAACTGAGTACTGACCTAAAAAGAGTTTCATCTCTCTCCAAAACAAATCAGTCAATCAGGAATCACCATATCAGCATCGGTTAGGTATTCTGATAGACCCCTGACTTTCCCTAAAGGAAAGTTATCCTGAAACAACAACCCTTCTTTTTTGTCAAACAACTTCTTTGTTTATATTTCTTTCTGACTATAGAAGTCTTTATATATAGCTCCTCAGAACTACTTTACCTGATGGACTGGATAATGCCCAACTCATGAATCATTGAATAAACCCAATAACATCTTTAAAACTTACTCAGTTGAATTTTTATTTTTAATACACCAAAATATGAAAAATGGAAAAGTTATTCATCAGAAATATATTTTATTATTTCTGTATAAGCATATTTATTTTGTTAGAGTCATATTCAAAAGTTATGAAGATAAACCAAAATGGAAAAAGCTAACACTTAGATTCTATATTTTATTTAATAAAAAAAAACTTCCTAAAATATATAACAATATTTATTTTTTTTAATTTTAAAAATTTAAACTGAACTCAACTGAAAAATTGTTTTGCTTGCCTATACTTCTAGACCTATATGTATATATGTCTAGGCTTTTGTGATATTTCATGTTCCAAGGGATGTTGTCAACGATACTTAAGTATGTATTGCAAAAATCCATGTGGGTTAAATAAATGATCCTATTTTACAGACATTATACAAATTTGTTGTTTCACTTCCATACTTTCAGTCTATATATATTTTTTTTCCAGGACCAGTTCAAAATTTTACTTTTCAAGACTATGTGAAATTATTATTTTAATTTTTGAAATATTCTGAGACTGATATTCCTTCACAGCAGCAAATAAATCATAAAGATAGCAAAGGAGACTACTGCTTCTTACCTAGGTCAAATCACTAAAATGATCACAGCCAGAGATAAATTCTGCCATTTTCTAGTTTGGAGTCTAATTTATTCAATGACCCCAGTCATAAATAATAGGTAGGAAAACACGAATTCAAAAAGCAATCTCCGTTTACTTAAGCAAGAGGAACGGTGATCTTCTCCTCAAAAAGCTCCCAGGCTATAAGATTCAGAAAGACCACAGTCCTTTACAAAAGTAAAGAAACTTTTTAGTCATTTTTCCATATTCTATCCACTGCTCAAGCTTCTCCCAAATAACTTTCCCATATACTGAGGGTGCAGTCTTTAATCCCTCTGGTTTGTTTTAAAATTCTAAGTTCCAGCTGGAGACCTCTTTTAAGTTTAAGCCTTGTCTACTGGCTCTTCAAGTGGCTTCTGGATACTGACACCAGCAAATTACTCCCAGGGTATATGAAACTTTAAAGGACTGCTTATTACATGGGTTTGCAGATTCAACTTGGATATTGGTCTCTCTGTTTCTTGCTGAATTTCTTGAGAAATTAAATAAAACTTTATTTATTCATCCGTTATTTCTGTTTGCAAAGCTAAATTTTCAAAATACCTAATCTGCCATATTGCTTGACATAAACGTGTTCACTAGCCTTTACCTCTTATATCCCATTTTTATTCTCCAACTCCTTTGGGCAAAGCCCAAGGAAGATCTCCTGACACCACAGTGAATGACTAGCCTCTATCAGATTTCACAATAATAACAACAACTGAAGCAGTAGCCAATCCACCATTTTTGTTATTTGGCTCCCTCATTCACTCTAGCTTTTACAGATATTTCTGTACTATACTTTTATCAAAGTATGAGACATTTCACAAAGTATGAGACACAAAGTAATGCTCTGTAAATGTATCTATGTCCTGACAATGATATATCAAGCATACTCTAAAATGTCTGATTAAAACAAAATCTTCCTTGTACTCTTATTGTTATAAAATACATGGCAGTGACTAGTATCAGATATAGTCTATGATTAAGAGAGGATAAGAAAGAGAAATGGTGGTGTGGTTGGGTATATCCAAAGTTAGAATATATAAACTAGGAATTTCAAAGTTGAGAAAATCTGAACACTAATTAAAATTGCTCTCACTATTTACAGAGCAGACATATATACACAGATACACACACACTCTCCATACTACTGTTTATACATCCTGTTTAAATGTACAGAACTGTTATTTTCTCACTCTCAATTTCTTTTCTTTACTACATCAAAAAGCTCAGTTTATTTCTCCCACAGCAGGTCTTTTTATATGGTGTCCCTCTGCCTAAAATTAATTTCCTATTCACCTGAATACCCTCATTTCTTACATAACTATCTTGCCTCAATTTTTCATGCTTTAAATTAAATATCATCTCCTCGGAAAAGCCTTACTTGGCTACCAATATAGGCACTTGCCTTTATTATTCACAATTTCTTCATACTACTGTTTTCTTCATAATATTTAGGAAATACAGCATTGTGCTTTTGTTGCTTCACCTCTAATTAATTGATTTATCTGTTTAACTGTTTATTTTGTGTTACTAATATCAGGTTATAAACTCTTGTCAGAGTTTATTCACTAATAATATACTCAGCACTCAACAGCGAATCTACTCATCTAGTAGGCTCTGAATATCATTAACTGAATAAACAAAAACGTTTATCTAATTTTATATGGTATGCTATATTATTCATCAGAGATGTAAACTAAACTCTCATTTATAGAATGAATAACAATATGACTCATTGTAACATCCTCCACTCAAAAAAATCCCCAGTTGTTTATAAGAACTTTTTACCATCTACTTTCAGAGGATTACTCACCACTGATTATTTGGAAGCAAAATATCAAACATCTGTGACTTGTCCTTGATCTGTTCAGTGTGGTTTCCTTGTCCTTAGTTCGCTCTTTAGGCTTCATGCAGAGAACTGAGGAGAGATGAAAACAAAATACATTTCACAATGCCATAAACAAGTTTGTAAAATCATATGTTTACATATATACTCAATTTTATAAAAAATCAAAAAGCTTCATCTCACTGAATTTTACAAATACAATAAGGAATTCTGTGACATTTTTAACTGATTTATTTTTTCTCGATATATTTTCTTTGTCTTGTTGGTTTTGAAAATCTGTTGTGCCTTTAGGGAAAGGGAATTTAACATTATTTTGTGGGTCATTTAGTGGATACATTTAATCAAATGGCTCATATTGTTTCTGAATTCTGATAATTTGTTACTAATATTTCCTTATTTTTTTTCTATCTGATTGTTGAACCTACTTGGATTGATATTTAATATCTATGAATTTTTTGTGATACTTTTCATATTTTTTTTTGCCCTTGATTCAGGAAAATATTCTCAATGTTAGCCTAAAAAACTTTAAAACTTAAAAGACTCAATCTTATGATTTTAGACTTACAGAGTTGCAAAATCATTACAGACAGTTCTATTGTGTCCTCTAAATTTGCTTTTGTGAATATTTATCTTACATAATATAGGACAATTATCAAAACTAAGAAATTAACTTTGTTACAGTACTATTAATGAAACTAAGAAACTAACTTTGGTGTAATACTATTGATAAAACTAGGAAAATAACTCTAGTTCAAAGTCCCCCCACCCCCAACAACCAATTAATAGACTTTCAGAACTGAGTGACTTTCACTTTCCTGTTCCAGGATCCAATCCAGAATCTCACCTTGCATTTAGTTGTTATATCACTTATCTGTGAAAATTTGCTGGTCTTTTCATGTATTTCAAGACCTCGAAGAGTAATGACCAGTTTATTTTTGCAATGGCCTCATTTTTAGTTTGTCTAATATTTTCTCAAGAGTATACTGAGGTAATACATTTTGGGGAAAGGGTACCATAGAAGCGATTGCACTCATTGCACCATATTAGGGTATACATTATGATGACAAGTACTACTCATGTTACTTTACCTTGATGAAGCATGTATCTGCGAGGATTCTACCTTATAAAGCTGATATTATTCCTTTTTTAATTACTAAATAATTGGGGGGAAATATTTTTGACAATACAAATATGACCAGTTCTCCTTAAATATTCACTGATTTTTACCACCTACTGAGGATCTTACCTGTAATAATCATTACTATAGTGTTCTAATGATGATTTTCTCTATATCTCATTCCTTCTACATTTATTTTTATATAAGGAAGAGATGTGGTTTCTCCCCATTTATTTGTTCAGTTAGTTATTTATGCATGTGGAACCCATGTTTATTTATTTTATTTGGAGGTTATAATTCTATTCCATCATTCATTATTTTGTTACTCAAGTTATTCCAGCAGCATTGTCCAGTGGGAGCTCTCTCAGGTTGGCTCCTGTGTTCTTTTAACATTCCCCCTTCTATTTTTCATAAAATTTATTCTTCTGATACTGCTAGATACTCTAGGCTCATCTCCTATTTTTCTTCCCACAGCCCTAAAATCAATATTTTCATGAAGGACCCCTGAATTTTTCTATTGAAAAATTATATTTAGAGACCAAGATCTGGACATAAGGTGTACTTGTTGTTATTGCTTCTATTTCCTCTTAGTGAAAAGATCTAAGCATAGTATTTACCAATTCCTGCATACATACACATCTATAATTATGTATGCATGTTTGTTTGTAATCTGTCATCTACTTGCCTGTCACTTATCATCTATATGTCTATGCTGATACTCCAATCCAGCACCACAGGGCTTATTCTAATTTTCCCCATTTAGTTATTTATAAATTTTCCCCCCTAAAAGTCAAAATCTGGCTTTCATTGTGTACAAAGAATTTACTTATTTGTTTAACTCCCTTATAACAATAAAGTAGCTTTAGATTTGTTAAGGGAGAAACAAATCCAAGGGAGAAACACATTTACCAACATATCCAAGGGAGAAACACATTTACCAGAGTGTTTACATTTCTTTATACATTCACTCTTATAATATCCAATCAAAACACTACTTTCCAAAATTATAAAGATCAGATTCTCTTTTCTTCCATCCCCTCCAGTACTTTTTTTATTTCAATCATAGTTGTTATTTTGTTACACTCCATCTATCTCACCATTCTGATTTTTTAATTTAAAATTATATATAAAAATCAGTCAGTCGTGTATGGTCCCACAGGTTTTGACAAATTCACAGAACAGTTTATTCATCACTACAGTTTCACAAAGAACAGTTCAATCCCCAAAACAGGCTCTTTATATTCAGCCTCTGCCTCTCAAAACCCAGTGCATGGCACCAACTGATTCAATTGATCTAATTTTCCATTCTTACAGTATTATATTTAGAAACCAAGATCTGGACATTAGGTATACTTATTATTGCTTCTATTGCTTCAAAAAGCATAGATGGATGGAATCATGGAAGGTATAGTATCTGGCATCTAACTGCATTTACTTAGCCAGTTATATTAGAGATTTTGGAAACATCTATTTGCAAGGACATACAAAAGTTTGTTCATCCATTCACTGGTTAGAAAATATTTGCTTTGTTTTCAATATTTGGCGACTGTGAATAAAGCTGTTATAAATATTCACAGAGTGTGTGTGAACATACATTTTCATTTCCCTTGGAGTAATACTGTTGGTTCATATGGCAAGCAGAATTACATTTGATTTTATAAAATACTGCCAAATGCTTTCTAATGTGGCTGTATAGTTTTGCATTTCTAATAGAAATATATGAAACTTCTAGTGCATTACATTATTGATATAAATTGGTATTGACAGTACTGTTATTGTTACTTTGCTTGTTTTGGCATTTTGATAGCTGTATAATTTACCTTCAGATCAGATCAGATCAGTTGCTCAGTCATGTCCGATTCTTTGAGACCCCATGAATCGCAGCACGCCAGGCCTCCCTGTCCATCACCAGCTCCCGGAGTTCACCCAGACTCACGTCCATCGAGTCAGTGATGCCATCCAGCCATCTCATCCTCTGTCGTCCCCTTCTTCTCCTGCCCACAATCCCTCCCAGCATCAGAGTCTTTTCCAATGAGTCAACTCTTCCCATGAGGTGGCCAAAATACTGGAGTTTCAGCTTTAGCATCAGTCCTTCCAAAGAAATCCCAGGGCTGATCTCCTTCAGAATGGACTGGTTGGATCTCCTTGCAGTCCAAGGGACTCTCAACAGTCTTCTCCAACACCACAGTACAAAAGAATCAATTCTTCTGCGCTCAGCCTTCTTCACAGTCCAACTCTCACATCCATACATGACCACAGGAAAAACCATAGCCTTGGCTTGACAGACCTTTGTTGGCAAAGTAATGTCTCTGCTTTTGAATATGCTATCTAGGTTGGTCATAACTTTCCTTCCAAGGAGTAAGCGTCTTTTAATTTCATGGCTGCAGTCATCATCTGTAGTGATTTTGGAGCCCAGAAAAATAGTCTGACACTGTTTCTACTGTTTCCCCATCTATTTCCCATGAAGTGGTGGGACCGGATGCCATGATCTTCGTTTTCTGAATGTTGAGCTTTAAGCCAATTTTTTCACTCTCCACTTTCACTTTCATCAAGAGGCTTTTTAGTTCCTCTTCACTTTCTGCCATAAGGGTGGTGTCATCTGCATATCTGAGGTAATTTGCAACTCCCTAATGATTAATAATGTTGAGTTTCTTATGCTTATTTGCCACAATTCCATCTTCTCTGGTGATAACCTCTGGTGATATCTATCTTCAGCTCTTTCTAGCACATTTTGTTGGTTTTACTGAGTTTTGAGATTTAGATCTGTTTTTATATTTTGAAAGCAAGTCCTGAGATGGAAATTTTATTTGTAAATATTTTCTTTGACTGTATCTCTCTCAATTCACTTAATGGTATCATTGGCAGAAAAGTAATTTTAATTTAAAAAATTTCAATTTATCTTTATAAAAAGTTCAGTTCATCTTTTATTTTCTTTAATAGATTATACTTTTGCTGTTTGATCTAATATCTCTTTGCTCATATCATAGGTAAATTTTCTCCTAAATTTTTTTTCTAAAAAGAACATTTTTGTATATATTATAGTTTTATATTTTTCACTTTGAGCTACAAATAGTTTTGCATTATTTAAAAGTCCTGAAGGAGGAGGCTGAGAGCTGTCACTGCCTGTATGGCTTCCAGATAACTCACTCCCTGCCGTGGAGGGGCTGGATGGATCTGGGATGGTACTCTCCTCACCAGCAAGATCCAGGACTATCCAGATAGGAACATAAATATTTTTCGCAGGGCACCCTTGCTTGAGGTGTTGGACAGAAAAGTGGAGCCCTACACCACCACCTACTCAGTCCACCAGCCAGTAGAAAACACAAATGAGACCTATCGCATTGATAATTATTCTCTCCATTACATTTGATTCAGAACCATAAAGCTGACCTTGCCCACCTACCGTGACCTGACCCATCTGGCGTTGCCCACCATAAGTGGGCCTGTCCTTCCTTGAACAACTCATTGCTGACCTGCCCAAGCCAGCATGAACATGGTCCCCTTTCCCTACCTGCACTTCTTCATGCCTGCTTTGCTCTGCTAAGCAGCCAGGGCAGCCAGCAGTACCAGGCCCTGACAATGTTGGAGCTCACCCAGTCGATGGCAGACACCAAGCATGTGATGTCACCTGTGACATCTGCCATGGTTGCTATCTGACTGTGGCCATCGTTTTCAGAAACGACACGTCCATGAAGCAGGTGGATGAGCAGACGCTTAACTTCCAAAACAAGAGCAGCCATTTTGTTAGGCAGACGACCAATATTATGAAAACAGCCGTCTGTGACATTCTGTCCGTGGGGGCCTAAAAATGTCCTCCATCTTCATTGGCAACAGCACAATACATAATATTTCTTATAATAGTCCAGTCAGATGGTGGGAGTTTACCGCACAGGACAAGGAGGAAGCCAGCGGAGAGCAGCCAGGAGCCCTCGGTGTTGCGTCTTGCCCCTCTCTCCCCAAGGCTTGGCCTGAGGCAGCTCCTGTGACTACCTAGCGACGGAACGACATCCGCCAGGCCTTTTCTAGCAAGCGGCTCTGAGTGGACACAGGTGAGCCCAATAAGCCCCGGGCCCTCCGAGCAGTGGATACCACAGCCCCACCTGGCCTGGGGAGGGCTGACAAGGAGGAGAGAAGTGCACTTAGGAGCAGGAAGCTGCTGACTGAAGTGCCCCTGAAAGCCCGCTGGGTGAGAAAAGGCAGCGTCTTCAGCACTGGCGTCTCCAAGCAAGACGTGGAACTGGGCCCAGAGATGACTTCCAGTGGTTCTGAGCAAGACTGCCCGTTAATCCCTACAACTCCTCCGCCCCCAGTATCCTCCACAAAAGCGGACTCCTGCTGGTCCTGCTCAAGGCCTGCACCCAGCACCAGATGATTTTTCTGGCGTTGAGCTTCAGAGGGTTGCAGATATGCCTTACCTTCAAGCGCTCCTTCTGGAACTTTTGTTGTTGTTAATTTCCTCTTCCAGCCCCAGCAGCATCCAGCACAGGATCAGCATGACACCTTCTGCCTGGGGTATCCAGTCAAGGCCCTGCAGTTACCAATGAACTACATCCAACGGGTCAAGCAGGCCTGGTCTCGGGTCTGCCGTGGGCCGCTCACTGGGGAACAACCTGGACTGCCAGAGTGGGAAAGAGGCAGGTAAAAAAAAAAAAAAAAAAAACCGCTGTGCGCACCTGCGCACCACGTCCTTCAGTCCGTGCGCTCTGCAGACCCGCCCTGAGGAAGCCGGTGGCGCTATGCCGTGTACCTCACCACAGACAGTGTGTTCCTAAACCACAGCCTGGACGCCTCACACCTAGTGAGTTCCTCTAGACAGAGAAGGTGTCTAGACCACCACCTCACCCCAGGCCATCTCAATGTGTCATGAAGGAGCTCTTCGCCAAGCTGTTATCATTCGCTTCAAGGTGGCCTACACAGAGCCCAGCAAGGAGGCATTCAGCTACCACCAGGGACAGAGGAGCCTAGTGGGTTGCCGTCTATGGGGCTGCACAGAGTCAGACACGACTGAAGCGACTTAGCAGCAGCAGCAGCAGCAGCAAGGTATGAAAAAGTGGGTGGAGACTGGGTGTACGAGCTCTATATCCCAAGATACTCCTGTCTCTGGGACTCCCTGAAAACCTATCGGTTGTTGCCTGGGGCCTCTCCCTGGAGCACCTGACTATGATCAACTCTGGCATCAATAATATCTGGGAACTGCTGAGCCCAGGATGAACCTGCAGATGGTGGTAGACAGTCTCTTGAGCTGCTTGAGCCACTGAACCGGGATTCCGGTATATATATTATGATTTGTTGGAGAGAGAGGGTTGATGGGGTGGAAGAAAAATGGCAGAGGAAAAAGGGGAGAAGGAGAGGCATCTTGTAGATTTCTTTATAACTTTGTTTAGAAATATTCTGTTGACTAAATTTGGGGAAATCTATTTTTTAGTTCCAATTCCATTCCATCAATCTATGGATATATTTTCTTTTCAATACCAGAGTAACTTAATTAGTGTAGCTTATAGTAAACACTTAAATTGAAATATGTAAATCTTCCAAATTTGTTCTTCAGTTTTAAAGTCATTTTGTGTCAATTCAAGTTTCATTGTCTTACCATAAAAGTTTTACAGTCAGCCTTCAGATATTTACAAAAATCTTGCTGAAACTTTAATTAGAATTGCGCAGAATCTTCAGATCGAATTGGGAATAATTTTGCTAATATTGAGGCTTCCAGTCTCAGAAAATGGTATTTCTCTTCAGTTACTTGTTGCTTAATCATTTTGTGCTTTATGGTTTTCAACATTCAGATTCTGAACATATTTTTGTTAGGTATTTACCTAATATTTCAATTTTATTTAGTACTGTAGTAAACAAAATTTATTTTTTTAATTACAATTGTTCATTGCTAGTAGGTAGGGATAAAATTGGTATTTTTAGTATGACTTTATATACTGATGATAAAATTGATTAATTCTAGAAAAATTCCTGAGTTTTTCAGATTTCCACATAGAAAATTGTTTTCATCTGTGAATAGAAAATGGTTATCTCTACTTTTATATTCTGTGTTCTTTGAATTTATTTCACTTTATCAACATATTGGCTAGCATATCCAGCACAATATTGACTATTAGGAGAGTGATTGCTGTTCCCTGGATGCTGATTTTAGCAATGAGCATACAGGCCTTCACTATTAAGTATGATGTTAGCAGTGCTTATTTTAGATACCCTTGTCAGGTGAAGGATGGAGAAGGCAATGACACCCCACTCCAGTACTCTTGCCTGGAAAATCCCATGAACAGAGGAGCCTGGTAGGCTGCAGTCCATGGGGTCGCTAAGAGTCGGACACAACTGAGCGACTTCACTTTCATGCATTGGAGAAGAAAATGGCAACCCACTCCAGTGTTCTTGCCCGGAGAATCCCAGGGATGGGGGAGCCTGGTGAGGTGCCCTCTATGGGGTCACACAGAGTTGGACATGACTGAAGCGACCTAGTAGCAGCAGTCAGGTGAAGGAATCTCCTTTTATTCCAAATTTACTGAGAGTTTATCATAAACTGATAAACTTGTCGTTTTTTCAGATGTTTTCTCTGCATGTATTCATAGGATCTTGAGCTTGTTGTCTGTTAATGAATCACGTTGATTGATATATAGATGTCTTTTGTGGAGGACATTTGAGTTTATGTCCATGAGGATTATTTGTATAATTTTTTCCTTGTAATATCTTTGTATAGTAGTAGTAGTAGGGCAGTACAAAGCTCCTAAAAATAATTGGAAAATAGTTACCCCTACCCTATTTTCTAGAAGAGAGTATAAAAAGTGAATATTTAGTAGAAATAATAAATTATTTGGGATTGGGGTTTTCTTTAATCAAAGCATTTTGAATAAGTTTCAGTTTCTTAAAAAGAAATATATCTGAAAAAGACACCCAGGTTATCTATTTTTTCTTGAGTGAGACTTCATAATTTGTATTTTTCAAAGAATTATGACAATTTCATGTAAAGTGTTAAATTTATGAGCATAAAATTGTTCCTAGTATACTACTTTAAACACATGTTAAATGGTATCTTTTCTTCTCTTTCATTGTGTCAGTAATTTGTATCGTCTCTGGTGTTTATTTGTTTTATTTTGTTTTTTGAGTATTTTTGTCAGAAATTGAAAACATTTATGAATTCTATTAAAACATTCAAAACCTAGTTTTTAAATTGCTTTTCTACTCTTTTTACTTTATTCATCATCACTGTCTTCTCTATCTCACCTTCCTTATGTCTCAGTTTGGTTAGCGCACTTCTCTTAAGTTTCTTAAGGTTGAAACTAAGATAACTCATTTGGAGGTGTTTCTTCTTGTCTAATACATTTAATGCTGTAAGTTTTACTCTATATACTGATATTAATGCATCTTAAATTTTTTGGTGTTACTTTTTTTTAATTCAGTTCAAAATATTTTTTCTCTTGAGTATTTTGACCATAAGTTATTTAGAATTAATTGATTTCAAAATTAAATTCAAAATATGGATTTTCCATATTTCTTGCTTTTACGGACTTTTAACATTTTTTCTGTCCCAGCTACATACTTCATTTGATTTTCATTCTTATCAATTTGTTGAGCTGTTTTATGATACAGAATAAGATCAGTATTGAAGAACATTTCCTATATACTTGAAAAGAAAGCTTGTTCTGCTTTTGTTGAGTGAAGTTTCTCTGCAACTGTCTTATCAATTGATTATCAATTGAAAAGAGCATTGAACTCTTTAACTATAGTTTTACCATTTCTATTTCTTTTTTCACTTTTACTCTTTTGAAATTTCATATTTAGATACATTCAAATTTAAGATTACTATATGTTTTGGAAAACTGACCACTTCATCATTATATATATGATGTCTTTCGGTACCTGTGATTTTCTTTGTGTGTGTAATTTTCTTTGAACTGAAAGCTACTTTGTCTGATATTTGTATAGTAATCATCTTTAAAGATGTTGCTGTATAAAATAAAAAGCATTTGTTTTATTACTGTTTAACTGGTATATATTTCTCTTTTCCTTTTCTATTATATTTGAAATGGGATTCTTATGGACAGCATATTTTTGTTTCTTGGTTTTTATTCGGTCTTGCAATCATTGTCTTACTGGTTTGGGAGATCACCTGGGCTTAAAATTTGTTGCAGCTATATTTATTCTCAGGGCACCATACTCTATAAATTTCTGTAGTAATAACTTGTATTTAGAGTTGGTTTTGCAGAGCACTGCCTGCTTAACTCTGAGTTTTTAGTTTCCCCTTTCATCTGTGTCTCAGAGAGTCTTTTTTATTCTTCTCTTATTCCTCTCCAACAGTTTTCACTTTACTTCTCATTCAGCACTTGGTAACTTGGTGGTTGGAGGAACTGTGAAGATTGAGCATTCTTTGTTGTTTTAATTAAACCTCCTTTTTAGGCAAGCTCCAGGTCCCTGTGTCTCAGGGGTGTTGCACTCTCTTTTTTCTCGCCTCTCCCATGGTTGTATGTGGCCCAGAGCCACTTATCCAGGAACATTTTTTTCCTATTCCCTTTCTGTTACTCAGTACAATGAGTTTTAAATCTAAGGGTGACAGTGTTTGTTGCTCTTCTCTTCACAAATTATATAGAGGAAATATAGGAGATGTAGGGGTGAAAAGTTCTGAGTAGAATCTTCTATCCTGCCTACATACATGCAGTTTCCCTCTCCCAGGTCTATATCATATTGGATACTTGCTTAGTGGTCTTCCTGATATTTTCTGTGAATATCTAATAGGTTTTGTTCAGAAAGAACTTACAAAAGAATGGGGATTACCCCAATTTTGTGATGCTCCAAGGACTTTACACTGCCCAACACCCTGGAGTTGACTTAAGTAAACCTATCAGCTATTGTGGCTAAAATCTTTCAGATGTCTGGTTTATATTCCTTGGGCATGTATGTGCTCTCATCTCCTCTCTCCCCACAGATACCCATCTTTCCTTATATTTGAGGCCAGTTCTTCCCTCTGTGACCTCAGCTTTCCAATGGGTTTGAAAAGAGGTCATGAATTTTAAAGTTAATCTGGGTCTTCTACATTATAAGGATGAGAGTGACACGCCTTTTAGCCTGGGCTTCCCTTGTGGTCAGCTGGCAAAGAATCTGCCTGCAATGTGGGAGACCTGGATTTGATCCCTGGGTTGGGAAGATCCCCTGGAGAAGGGAAAGGCTACCAACTCCAGAATTCTGGCCTAGAGAATTCCATGAACCATACAGTCCATGGGATCACAAAGAATCAGACACTACTGAGCGACTTTGACTTTTGACTCCAAAGTGAAAGCCAAATGTTTTATTCAGTTCAGTTCGGTTCAGTCGCTCAGTCATGTCAGACTCTTTGCAACCCCATGAATTGCAGCACCCCAGGCCTCCCTGTCCATCACCAACTCCCAGAGTTCACTCAAACTCATGTCCATCAAGTTGGTGATGCCATCCAGCCATCTCCTCCTCTGGCATCCTCTTCTCCTCCTGCCCCCAATCCCTCCCAGCATGAGTCTTTTCCAATGAGTCAGTTCTTCACATCAGGTGGCCAAAGTATTGGAGTTTCAGCTTTAGCATCAGTCCTTCCAAAGAATATCCAGGACTTATCTCCTTTAGAATGGACTGGTTGGATTATCATACTTTAATTTTCAGAAATACTTTCTTTCTCTGATTTTTTTTTTTTTTTTTTTTTGCCTTTGAATAAAAACCTGCCGTTGCTTTAAGGATATACAATCTTCTCTAATCTAAGAATATTTATAAGAATTTTAAATATTATATTTCCAAAATTATTTCTTCTTTTTCTGCTGTTGTCTGTTCTGTTTGTTCATTTTTTACCTTCTACCTTATTGTTTTACTTTTCTCTACTGTTCATTTTTAAATTTCCATCTCTCTTTATTAATTGAGCTTAGGATAATTAATGAAAGTGACTGACCATCTTCTAGTATATTTCCCCAACAGTCTTCCCCTTGGAATGTAAGACTTGCATGGGTGTCTACATGCTCAGTCACATCCAACTCTTTGTGACCCCATGGACTACAGCCCACCAGGCTTGTCTGTCCTTGGGATTTTCCAGTCAAGAATACTAGAGTGAATTGCCAGTTCCTCCTCCAGAGCATCTTCCTGACCCAGGGATCGAATTCTCTTCTCCTGCATCTCCTGCATTGGCAGGCAGATTCTTTATCACTGAGCCACCTGTTAAGTCCATAAGACCTGCATGGAACCCCTCTACACATATTTTTGAAAAGGTTTTACTTAGATGTGAAAATGGAATGGATGCAATAAGCTGTTACCTTCTCCATAGCCAAGTTAAGATGAGATTTATTCTGAAGCACTGATCTGTATTCTTAGAGCCCTCCTCTACTCCCTAGTGTATCTTTGCTTTTCTGAAGGAATCCCACTTTAGTTTTAATGAAAAAAAAAATCACACTCCACTAGTTACAGTCCTTTGTACCGGCTAATTCTAAATATAGTAGAGTTCATTGAGCAGAATGTGTTTTATACGTATTGGAGATTTTTCTGTGGGTGAATTTTCTTCAGTTTGGTTTATTTATTTCCTCAATTCCATCTACCTTAAAGTATCTAGAAAATTTTTTTGTGGGGAAATGTGTTCAGCTACTATGGTCTCAATGTTTATGTCTCCCAAGAATTCATATATTGAAACTCAAACCTTAAATGATAGTATTAGGAAATGAGGTCTTTGGAAGTTATTAGGTCATGCAGGCTGGGCCCTCACAAATGTGATTAGTGTCCTTATAAAAGATTAGTATCCTTTCAGTATGTGACATTATAATGAAAAGTCAGCCCTTCTAAGCATTGGACCCTCACTAGACACAAAGTCTGCCAGTGCCATGACCTTGTGCCATCCAGCTTCCAGAAATATGAGGAATAGATATTTACTATTTATAAGCCACCCAGTCTATGGTATTTTTGTTATACCAGCCTGAACAGAATAAGACAGAGTGGTTTTTATAATTTTCTCTGTGCTCTTCTGAGTTTATTCTTCCTTTCTATTTTTTCATATATTTACTGTAATTTCAGTGGAATTTTTCAGGAGGAAAGAACTCTCTAAATATAATTTTTAAGACCACCATATTGAATTTAAATTCTTATTGAACTTTTAAAGCATTTATTTCTCCTTTAAAAAGGAAACAAAGTTATTTTAACAGGAAAAGTGTGACATTTTGTAATATTTCAAGTTTTGGTTCCAATTTGTAAATTAATGATATTTATATTACATTTTTTCAAGTGTACAATCAATTTGCTCAAAAATATAGGATAGTCATGAGGAAATGTTATATAGATACCATCAGATCAGATCAGTTGCTTAGTTGTGTCCGACTCTTTGTAACCCCATGAATCGCAGCATGCCAGGCCTCCCTGTCCACCAACTCCCGGAGTTCACTGAGACTCACGTCCATCAAGTCAGTGATGCCATCCAGCCATCTCATCCTCTGTCGTCCCCTTCTCCTCTTGCCCCCAATCCCTCCCAACATCAGAGTCTTTTCCAATGAGTCAACTCTTCACATGAGGTGGCCAAAGTACTGGAGTTTCAGCTTTAGCATCATTCCTTCCAAAGAAATCCCAGGGCTGATCTCCTTCAGAATGGACTGGTTGGATCTCCTTGCAGTCCAAGGGACTCTCAACAGTCTTCTCCAACACCACAGTTCAAAAGCATCAATTCTTCGGTGCTCAGCCTTCTTCACAGTCCAACTCTCACATCCATACATGACCACAGGAAAAACCATAGCCTTGACTAGATGGACCTTTGTTGGCAAAGTAATGTTTCTGCTTTTGAATATGCTATCTAGGTTGGTCATAACTTTCCTTCCAAGGAGTAAGCATCTTTTAATTTCATGGCTGCAGTCCCCATCTGCAGTGATTTTGGAGCCCAGAAAAATAAAGTCTGACACTGTTTCCACTGTTTCCCCATCTATTTCCCATGAAGTGATGGGACCAGAGGCCATGATCTTCGTTTTCTGAATGTTGAGCTTTAAGCCAACTTTTTCACTCTCCACTTGCACTTTCATCAAGAGGCTTTTTAGTTCCTCTTCACTTTCTGCCATAAGGGTGGTGTCATCTGCATATCTGAGGTTATTGATATTTCTCCCGGGAATCTTGATTCTAGCTTGTGTTTCTTCCAGTCCAGCATTTCTCATGATGTACTCTGCATAGAAGTTAAATAAGCAGGGTGACAATATACAGCCTTGACGTACTCCTTTTCCTATTTGGAACCAGTCTGTTTTTCCATGTCAAGTTCTAACTGTTGCTTCCTGACCTGCGTACAAATTTCTCAAGAGGCAGATCAGGTGGTCTGGTATTCCCATCTCTTTCAGAATTTTCCACAGTTCATTGTGATCCACACAGTCAAAGGCTTTGGCATAGTCAATAAAGCAGAAATAGATGTTTTTCTGGAACTCTCTTGCTTTTTCCATGATCCAGCAGATGTTGGCAATTTGATCTCTGGTTCCTCTGCCTTTTCTAAACCCAGCTTGAACATCAGGAAGTTCACGGTTCACATATTGCTGAAGCTTGGCTTGGAGAATTTTGAGCATTACTTTACTAGCATGTGAGATGAGTGCAATTGTGCGGTAGTTTGAGCATTTTTGGCATTGCCTTTCTTTGGGATTGGAATGAAAACTGTCCTTTACCAGTGCTGTAGCCACTGCTGAGGTTTCCAAATTTGCTGGCATATTGAGTGCAGCACTTTCACAGCATCATCTTTCAGGATTTGGAATAGCTCAACTGGAATTCCATCATCTCCACTAGCTTTGTTCATAGTGATGCTTTCTAAGGCCCACTTGACTTCACATTCCAGGATGCCTGGCTCTAGGTCAGTGATCACACCATCATGATTATCTGGGTCGTGAAAATCTTTTTTGTACAGTTCTTCTGTGTATTCTTGCCATCTCTTCTTAATTTCTTCTGCTTCTGTTAGGTCCATACCATTTCTGTCCTTTATCGAGCCCATCAGAAACTAAAATATATAGCCCCTATTTCAAACATTGAGGTTTCTCTTGAAATGTACTGCTATAGAACCTTTTACTTCACCATGAGATTTTATAATCAACTTATGTTTTCATCTTCTCTATAAGAGTAGATAGGCACTGAAGGGATAAATAGCATCCTCTGGGTATCATTTGAGTAAAACAGAGTTTTAAGTAAAGCTCTTAAAAATCTGCAAGTCTAAGAAGGCCTATTACCCTAGTCAAATAAAGGCAATAAGCGTAACAACGGTGGAAGTAACAACAACCGTAAGCAAACCATTCTAGGTTTAAAATTTTAATTTTAAAGATATTGGAAGCAGAAGAACAGTAGAACAGAATAAGAGTCTAGTATTTCAATCTGAATTTGTTTTAGGAAGTTAAATTACATTCAAAACACTTGTAACCATTATGTCTTTTGTTTGTCTCAGTAAAAATTATGTGATACAAAGTATATTTCTCACCTGAGATTCATTTGGCAACCATTTCAAGAAAGTTTTCTTTTCATTTTGTTGTTATTGTTGATTTTAATAAGATTTTATCTTTTTATAAGATGCAGTAATTTCAACAGGAACATTTTTCTTGGGGCGAGGGACTAAGATTTATAAGACAAGGGAGAAATTCCCTTTGTAATACCTCATTCATTACTCATTTGTTCTCCTTATAACCTCTCTGGTTGCTGTTACTTCCTTTATGAGAGAAAACAATCTGTGCAGATTTTCTACATGTATGCCCAACTTGCTCAGAAATATCAAGTGTATTAAGGGTCAGAAAAGAAGAATGGAAGAAGGAAGAGAAAGAGAAGCACATGAGGATGAATAATCAAGAAATACATTCAATTTGTTAATCAAACAACCATTCTTTTGTTACTTACAGAGTAGATGGAAAAACACTCACAGAATAAGAGAGGAGACCAGATTATATCTTAAATCAGCAGAGATGCTTATTAACTCTTTTCTCTTTCCTGCTGGTACTGTGGGATGAGAACAATTCATATATATTGAATTTAAGAATATCTGGTGCCACTTTCTCTTGGAGACCCCAAGAATTCTGATGAACAGGAGACTCGGTACTGAAAGACAATGTAGAGGTGAATGTATTGAGCTGACCAAAACGTTCCTCAAAGTTTTTCTGTAAGATGTTACGGAAAAACCTAAAGGAACTTTTTGGCTAAATAACACTTACATTTCCGTCATCATTCTGTGGGCCAGGGCAGGTATGAATGTTCCCTTCTATAATTTTCAGGTAAGTAACATATATATAAGATTCGAAATGTTATCAATATATAAAAACTGAAAGACTAGAGAGTCTAGGTCTGAAAGACCCAAGTCCAATAAGATATGAAGACAGTAGCAATTTGGATAGAATGAAGAATCCTCAAGAAATCCTCATCTTTGGGGTCTTAGAAAATAATCTACTTATGACCTAAATTTGTAGGCATGATTTTTCACGAGAGAGCAACAGAGCCAAATGTTTGCAGGGTTTTTTTAATTTTTTTTTTTTAATCTCCATGTGTGTCTTTCAGCTACACACTCAAAAAAGAGCACAGTGTTACTACCCAATTTTTAATCCTCTATACTTCCTTTCCTTAGAAGTGAATTTATCAGGGAGAGAAATCTAGGTTTTCTAGTACTGTCTCTGAGTTGCTGGTCTGTTATTTGTGCCCTCACTTACATTGCTCTGAGTTCGCCTAAGGATGTGTTACTCCACAGCAGGTACTAACCCCAGGTCTTGCATATTAATGCATTTATGTTAAACATCTAATGAAACAAATTACCATTCTTGAAGTTAGGAGGCTGTTTCCTCATAGTAGTAATACCTCACAGTAGGTGGATATGTATCTTTCTGATGAAACAAACTTTTCCTGGGAAACAGTGTTAGGAACACAACACAGATTGGAATAAAATCTGGCAGCCTCACATCATCATATCCATTTCTGTCCAAAACCTCAGATCCTTGTATCAAATTTCCTACAGTCTAGGATGCATCTTATAGTTTATTTATAAATGAAGATTGTTAAAACCAGAGGGTGACCACATCAGCTTTTACCATGGCATGCCCCTTTAACCCTACCCTACTTGGATATGTAAGTGGCAACTAATATTCTTTGTCAAAACAATGAATGGATAGATGAATAAGTAAATAATAACAGTTATCATGTAACTGGTTTCCATAACATGGCATAGATCATAACTTACCTGTTTGTGAAATATGCATTATTTTCATCTCTAGAATATAGTGAGCTATTAGCTTTTTATTTGCTATTTTGTTTTATCTGTGTCTAAGGAGCTAAGTAAAGCAGAAATCTTTATCTGAAGTCAAAAAGTCTAATCCACTGAGCACACAAAATGTAGCATATTTTACAACTAATGAAGAAGTACAGGAAGTTCCGTTGGAGAGCCTTGGTCAATTACCTAATTGTCAGATGCTTATGTTTTGCCTACTTAACTTCACTGTGCAGCAACTATTAAGTGTAGTGTTTCTCTGTAGCTACCATCTTTTAGCTACTTTTTAAAATTATCTTCCACTTTCATTTGTAACTACCTAGGGGTGAAATGCAATAGCTATTTTTATGGTGGTTAGAGCAGTCCCTGAAGAGATTCATTTAAATTTGCAAAGTACTTTTGTTCCTTTTGAGACTTAAGTGACTGCTCAGCAAATGCAGCATACTGCAAATACCAAGGCTCCTATAAAATAATGTATTGAGACAGATTGTAGATTTGTCTAAGATTACTGTTTTTGTCTTTATATTTACTATTTCTATTTTGACCAAGCTTCTTCTCTTTGTATTGAGTGAAAAAAGTTAAAGGAATTTATTGCCATTCCCATTCCAAATGCAAGCCATTTAAGCAGATAAAAATATTTGATTATCATAGAAGGTCATTTTGGAATATCAGTTCCATTTTCAGTAGATTTTTTTCCATTTGGGAAACAATTTGTGCTTCATGGGAAAAGCAATTTTTTGTTTTAATCATTATCCAGTGAACTCAAAACGGGCAACATTATCTTAATGAATATGTCAAATTCTCTACACATACATCATTGAAGTATCTGGCTTCACATGGTTTCTTATTTTGAAATGGTTTCAAACTAAACCTATTTTGTTTATGGTAGTCAAAATGCCCTCTCCAATCTACTTCATGAATTGCTTTAGTTCAGCTAATATGCACCTATTTATAAATTTGTACAGCCAAGTAAGAGGGAAATAAACAAAAAGCATCAATGTAATATAGAAAAAATAGTTCTGTAACAAATTCTCTATGACATTGTTAAGAGATACTGGAGAGATAGAGTAGATTCTTCTATTATATGTGTAGGTTCATACCTTCTAAAGTCTCCTGCTGTATACATATACAAGACAGATTTTTATTAAAAAAAAAAAAAAACACAAAACTTTGGTTAAGATCTAATCAAAATCCTTTTCTGGGAAAATTTCCCAGCTTTATCTAATTAATTCTGCTTGTTTACTTATGCAATATTCCCTTTGCAATTAATTACTATGAAAGAATTATAGTCACTTTCTTATTTCATAAGTGGCTTTATATATACATGAATATTTCTTTATGCTATTTATTGACCTAGTTTTTTATAAAGTCTATGAAGTAAAGAGGTTTGGCATCATTCATTTCCATATTGTCTCATAACTAGTAGTCATTTATACTAAAGGGGTCTTCCCTAATGGCTCAGACAGTAAAGAACCTGCATGCCATGTAGGAGACCTGGGTTCGATCACTGGGTCTGGAAGATACCCTGGAGAAGGGAATTGCTACCCACTCTAGTATTCATGCCTGGAGAATTCCGTGGACAAGGAGAACAGGGTTAGAATATTTCTCCAGTTTTAATTTTAGTAATATTGACATGTATTAAAAAAGTAAATATGAGCAGTATAAAATTTGTATCACTATCAATGTTTTTCATTTGAGATAAAAAGTAGTAACATAAATACATCTTTAACACAAATTACATGTTTATAATTTCACAGTAAGGAAAGCAGTCATAGAATGGTAGAAACTTAGTAAAATTATAATAAAATTTTATGCCTTATTTGTCATTATCTTTTTCCTATTTTTGTAGTGATTTTAGTAAGTGGCACAAATTGCATGGAATACTGAATTTTATTTTTATATATAATTAAATAATGCATTTTAAAATGTAATTACTAACAAAGAGATTAAAATATAATCATAACTTTGTGAAAACATAAAACACATATTAATATTCTCATTTACTATTTTCTTTAATAAAGCTTTTGTCCTTTAAGAGTTAGACACTCTGAATCTGAGCATCTTTCAAGTTCTGGGGAAATTGTTCTTTGTGTGCTTCTTTTAATCTTTTAATCCCTTAATGAGCCTAATAATGTGCTGTGTTCTAAATATAAATTGTCTTGTAACCTAAAAATTCTACACATTTGTTGCCTTTTTCATTAACCACTTCTTCATTGCTTTAAAATAATATTTTTGTTTTTTTAACTTTCTTAATATTTATCCCCCATATGATTTTTTATTTTTGTATTTTAACATGAAACATAATTTTTCAGTCAACCACTTCTTATAGCACTATCCTAAAAGGATTTCTTCAAATTATGCCATAGCTACTTCTAAGACATTAGTACTCAGTTCAGTTCAGTCACTCAGTCATGTCCTACTCTTTGCAATTCCATGGTCTGTAGACCCCCAGGATCCTCTATCCATGGAATTCTCCAGGCAAGAATACGGAAGTGGGTTCCATTCCCTTCTGCAGGGGATCTTCCCAATCCAGGGGTCAAACCCAGGTTTCCTGCATTGAAGGCAGATTCTTTCCCATCTGAGCCACCAGGGAAGCCCCAGGTTTTTTGTTTTATTCAAGTTTAATTAACAAAAATATAAATAAAAATAAAAGCTTATTACTATGTTTCAGTCTCTCTTCTAAGTTCTTTTCAGTGTGTATTTTAAAGATCGTATCAAATTTATGTGGCTGCCCCAGTTACTCAGATGGTAAGAAGTTTGCCTGCAGTGTGGGAGACCAGGTTTGATCCCTGGGTTAGGAAGACACCCTGGAGAAGGAAATGGCAACTCACTCTACTATTCATGCCTAGAAAATCTCATGGGTGAAGAAGCCTGGCAGGCTACAGTACATGGGGTTGCAAAGAGTCAATATTTTTTCAGTCTTACATTTAATGGTCACTGATGCTCACGAGTTAAAACATTAAGCGAACAAAGTTTACAATGGCAAATTCAGAATTTGATCTCCACAAGGTCAGATGCAAAAGCCACTGTATGGAATTTACCCTGTACCAGGAAAAATGGTATTTATAAATTTTACTTTTATTATGCTTCTAACCTCAAAACTGAGTGCATCTTTGTTCAGATAAAGAGAGAAAGAATATAAATTTGAGAAATCTTTTATCAGCATAATCATATCGTCTTACCTGTCATTATCTCACATTGATATTTGCTTCATACTACAATGTGTACCTGAAAAATTATCAGTTGTTAAATATGCTTCACTCTGTCTGTAATTTCATAATCCTGTTCATCACAAACTTATGCTTCCTACTTATAAGACTAGCTATATGTGATTTTTACACACCTTCAATTTACTGTTGATCTAAATAATCCTTGTATCACTGATTATTTGGTGAGTATAGAATGGTATACTATGTAAGAAAATAATCACAAATGATAGAACTTTCTTATATATACATAAATATATATTAATGTATTTACATGCACATATAAAATAATATATATATCTACTTATATACTTCATGTATAATTAATATGTAATACATGAGTTGACATTTAAGATTGCACTGTAAAACCTGTACAAATTTAGAGATCTTAAGCATTTTTAGGATTTTCTGCTAATTTCAAGGATATAGGCAATCAAGTGACACAAAGAAGTTGGAAGGAGAAAGAGAAGCTCCCCTGGTCCTTCCTTCCTGTTTAGGATGTGTTCTGGGCTATAATCATACAGCAGATATGTGAGATTATTCTCCTCACATAGTAGGAAAAATTTCAGTTGTAAAACATCTGCTTTATAGTATAAAAAGTTTAGCACTTATATAAAATTCTCCAGGGAGCTCTGATTGAAATCCATAGATCCTGGTTTGTTCTATTAGGTACTTTTTGTAAGCTATGATAATCAACTTTTAATGATCCAGTTCAGACATAGACATACCAGACCAAAAAAAAAGGAGGGGGAACAATGTAATATATTAAATAATTATGCATATATTCATGCTTTAATATAAAAATGTGAGTTTAATATTATGTATTAACCTATATATTTAGTTTCCTGTTAAATAAATGCTGTTATTTAAACACACCAATAATAGGACCAGTGAACAGACACAATTAGTAGTAACTAATAGTAAGATTAATTATACTAGTAATATCTGTGAGAAAACTAGAGAGATATGTTTAAATGTTTATTCTGTCACCTAATATAGCAATTTATTTTACCTCTTTTCCCTTGTAATCTACATTTTTTTGTATCTGGCTTATTTCACTTTGCATTATATAAGTGAGATTCATTTTTGTTGCATGTACAGTTCACTCGTTTCTTGACAGAATGGTATTATATAAACACCAAAATTAGCTTATTCACTTACTATTCTGGACATTTAAATTGTTTCCAGCTTTGACCTCATATAAAAATTGCTCTTACACATGTGTGTATACACAGAGAAATGCATGTATGAAAATGCATGAATAAAAAAATGAATCTATTTTTATTCATTTATGCTTGTGTTACACTCAGTTGTGCCAACTCTTTGCAACCCCATGGACTATAGCCCATGAGGCTTCTCTGCTCATGGAATTCCCCAGGCAAGAACACTGGAGTGGGTAGCCATTCCCTTCTCCAGGGGATCTTCCCAACTCAGGGATTAAACCCAGGTCTTGTGCATTGTAGGTGGATACTTTACCATCTGAGCCACCAAGGAAGCCCCATTGTATGCCAAGGAATGGTAAAATTCTAGGTCACAGGATACAGGGGTTAGTTTGTCACCAAAGTTGATTGTCAACAAGTCCTCCCATGCCTGAATGTTTTTAAACTCTTCCTAAACTCTTGCTGGGAAAGATTGAGGGCAGGAGGAGAGGGTGATGACAGAGGATAAGATGATTGAATGGCATCACCGACTCAATGGACATGAGTTTGGGTAGACTCCAGGAGCTGGTGATGGACAGGGAAGCCTAGCGTGCTACCATCCATGTGGTTGCAAAGAGTCGAACACAACTGAGCGACTGAACTGAACTGAACTGAAACTCTTCTTAGATAGGCTATGTTACTGTATATTTTCAAGTTACCCAAGTGTAAAATAGGGGAAAAAAAAAAAAACATACAGAAGAGACACTAAGAAGACCAGTGGTGGGACAAAATATTTACAAAAGACACATCTCTAAAAGGCTTACTTTCCAAAATATGCAAAGAACTTTTTCTGTTTGTTTGTTTTTGAGGCCTCCCTGGGATCCAAATATACAAAGAACTCTTGAAACTCAACCATAAGAAAATGAAAAACCAGATTAAAAAATGGGCCCAGACTTTGACACCTCCCCCCTGCAAAAGATACATAGATGACCAACAGGTGTGTGTAGAGGTGCCTCAAATCATATATTATCCAAGAAATGCAAACTAAAACAACAGTGAGATACCATTGCACATTAGTAGAATGCCCAACGTCTGGAACACTGACACCACCAGATGCTGTGGAAGGCAGAACAACTGGAATTCTACTACTCTGCTATTGGGAATGCAAATGGTACAGCCACTGTGGAAGACAGCTTAGCAGTTTCTTGAAAAACTGAAATACTCTTACCATACAATCCAGCAATTGCACTCCCTGGTATTTGACCAAAGGAACTGAAAACTTATGTTCACACAAAAACCTGTACAAGAATATTCATAGCTGCATTATTCATAATTGCTAAAACTTGGAAGCAACCAAGATGTGTCCTTCAGTAGGTGAATGGATAAATAAACTATGGTATATCCAGACAATGGAATATTATTCAGCTATAAGACAAAATTAGTTATTAAGTCATGAAAAGGCATGGATGAAAGTTAAATGCATATTTCTAAGTAAAATAAATCAATCTGAAAGATTATATACTGTATGATTCCAAGTATATGACATTCTGGAAAAGGGAAAACTATGGAGACAGTAAAATGATAAGTAGTTGCTAGTGTTTTTTAAGAGAAGATGAATAGGCAGAGGATTTTTAGGGCAGTGAAAATACTCTATATGATATCATAATGATAGATAAATGTCATTATATATTTGTCCAAACCCATGGAATGTACTACACGAAGAATGAAACTGAATGCAAACTATGGACTTTGGTTGATTAGGATGTGTTAGTCTAGGTTCTTCCTTGATTAAAAAAATGTACCATTCTGGTGAGGCATGTTGTCAGTGTGGGAGGCTGTGCATGTTTTGGGGCAAAGGGTATATGGGAAATCTCTGTACTTCCCCTGAATTTTGCTGTGAATTCAGTGCTGCTCCAAAACTACATGCTATTACAAAGAAAAAAGATTATTTGATACCATATGGCTAATTAAACCAATATTATCTATATTTAATGACATATTTCTTTCTATACTGTAATACAGTAGGCTATTTTTACTCCTTGTTTCCTTTTCTAATAATACTTCTCTAAGCCACCTAAAGTATTTAGGACACTATTCTCTTATGTAGTGGTAAACCTGAATTCAGTCAAACATAAAATTCAGTTTGATTTATAGTTCAGCTCTTATCAACCTCACAGTACACTGATTTCTGATGTCAGTCCAGTGTGATGATTTCCAACTGTAGTCTCAACAAAATCATTTGAGAGTGCAATTGATAGGATTTTACTTACTAGCACCAGCAAGTTTGGCTTGCGGGAATCACTTTCCATGTCACTGAAAATGTCTATACTCATTATATCTACAGTATTGTTTTGGTAGACCAGCTGTTTGTTAATCATGTTCTTTATGTCTATTCATCATAGGCTATTCATGTTTTTAAATGCCCATTATTTTCCCATACTACAAAGCATACTGAATGTTTTTATTAGCTAAACCTCTGTTTTTCAAAGAAATTTGAGAAGGGAGATAATTTGAACTCTTTTTTTTTTTTTTTGATAATTTGAACTCTTGAAAATGAAACTGGATTTTAAGTTACAGTCTTAATGAAGAAGTTGAGAAAGTTCTATTTAACTCACCTTCCCTTTTCTAGTGATATTTGTATATATGAGTTCTAAAACGGTCTTATTATCTCAAATGAGTCATTTTTAGTGTATACATTGTATTGTGACCTACGCTAACATCAGACACCCTTGTACAATCAATTCATCCTTTCCTAGACTATAGCCACTTCAAAGATTATCAGATTATTTGAAGAAACAGCATATATATATATATATATATGTGTATATATATATGTATATATCTTTTTACTGAGTTTATTTTTCCTCCTTTCTGATTCTCAGTGCATTTTTGAATTAGAGAAGGTCATTCTTATTTCCCCACGCTGTGAAAATATGATTTCATGCTAGGCCCACATTTTAACATCTTTATGACCAGCCACAATGATAGCAGTCTTGTAGGTACAGGTCTAGAAATTTATCTTTTGACATTTTTATAATGTACAAAATATATCAATAAGTGATTCTGCAACTTTTGAGACAACCAAAGATGTTTATTATGATATCCTAGATATCACACGTACACAAATCACACTCCTTTTTTGCATATAGGCTATAACGTTTGGAGAATATTTAGTAAGTATGACTTTGCATTTTCTTTGTTAAGAACCCTACAGTTGAATGAAATTTTAGACTTTTTAGTTGCACCGTCTATTGAATATGCACATTGATTGGCAAAGTCTACTTTGTATTTGGACACGATATCAGTAATCTTTTATGTTTTCTGTGGTTTTATTAAATGTTTGTATGAGTAGGTGATATCAAAGTGCATTTTTCCAAGCATATATGTTAGAACTGGGTCAGGTTTTGTTGTTGCTTTGATTTGACACACCATCTGATGCTACATGTTGCACCGGGCCAATACATCTCATATCAAAATGCTCACTTCTTCCCCAGGTTTAACTTCCAAATCAGAAAATGTTACTTAACTCAGATTCATAGAATAATTAAGGAAAAAAATAGGATAATGTGTTTGTGTAGTATATCCAAAATAATTCAGCTGTCATTATTTGTGATTGAGCATAATTGTCTATATGGAACACAAAGCCCTTTGCTTGATTTAGAGGTTCATGCCTTTGTTGTCCTAGAGCTGTGAGTTTTGGTACCTGTGTGTACTTTAGTATTTGTTTCTCTATCATGGCAGTCCCAATTCCTTCCTGTATATTGTGTAATATGCTCTGTCTTGGTTATACTTCCCTATGCAGTTGCATATGACCTTCCATAAATGTAACAGATTTACTTAGCCTTCATGTATGGTAATATCTGTATCAGATCAGATCAGTCGTTGAGTTGTGTCTAACTCTTTGCGACCCCATGAATTGCAGCACGCCAGGCCTCCCTGTCCATCACCAACTCCCAGAGTTCACTGAGACTCACATCCATCGAGTCAGTGATGCCATCCAGCCATCTCATCCTCTGTCGTCCCCTTCTCCTCTTGCCCCCAATCCCTCCCAGCATCAGAGTCTTTTCCAGTGAGTCAACTCTTCGCATGAGGTGGCCAAAGTACTGGAGTTTCAGCTTCAGCATCATTCCTTCCAAAGAAATCCCAGGGCTGATCTCCTTCAGAATGGACTGGTTGGATCTCCTTGCAGTCCAAGGGACTCTCAACAGTCTTCTCCAACACCACAGTTCAAAAGCATCAATTCTTCAGCGCTCAGCCTTCTTCACAGTCCAACTCTCACATCCATACATGACCACAGGAAAAACCATAGCCTTGACTAGATGGACCTTTGTTGGCAAAGTAATGTCTCTGCTTTATAATATGCTATCTAGGTTGGACATAACTTTCCTTCCAAGGAGTAAGCATCTTTTAATTTCATGGCTGCAGTCCCCATCTGCAGTGATTTTGGAGCCCAGAAAAATAAAGTCTGACACTGTTTCCACTGTTTCCCATGAAGTGAGGGGACCGGATGCCATGATCTTCGTTTTCTGAATGTTGAGCTTTAAGCCAACTTTTTCAGTCTCCACTTTTATTTTCATCAAAAGGCTTTTAGTTCCTCTTCACTTTCTGCCATATAGGTATCTTTATGGTTCTCATTTTCATTATCTTATAACACATTGTCACAATATTACAAATATTAAATTAGTACTATATTGATAGGCAAAATCAAAGGACCATTAACACTTATAGTAACAATACACTTAAGTCGTGCACTAAGTCACGTCACTCAGAGTGATACAGTAATGGATGATCCATTACTGTGTACCACAAATTATGATTGCCTACAGCAGATGCTGTGGCACAAAATAGCAACAGCTACCATTGAAGATGGGATTCCCAGGTGGTACAGTGATTAAAAATAAAAAAAATCCTCCTGCCAATGTAGGAGACACAAATGACTCAGGTTTGATCCCTGGGTTGGAAAGATCCCCTGGAGTAGAAAATGGCTAGCCACTCCAGTATTCTTGCCTAGAAAGTTCCATGGACAGAGGAGCCTGGTGAACTACAGTCTATGAGATCACAAAGACTCAGACATGACTAACGCAACCAGGTCCACCATAGAAGGTGGATAATCTTTACCCTATCTGGTTGGATTGCATCACCAACTCAATGGACATGAGTTTGAGCAAACTTCTGGAGATGGTGAGGGACAGAGAAGCCTGGTGTGCTGCAGTCCATTGGGTTGCAAAGAGTTGGACATAACTGAGTGACTGAACAATAATAATCTAGTAGTTGACACTAAAGAGACTGTTTCTTTTAGCCCGTATTTTTTGGCTACTTTTTGAGTTTTGTATCAAGGAAAGAAAAGAGAGGCTTTTTAAGTGAACTTGCAAAGAAATAAAGGAAAACAATAGAATGGGAAAGACTAGAGATCTCTCCAAGAAAGTTAGAGATACCAACGGAATGGTTCATACAAAGATAGGCACAATAAAGGACAGAAACAGTGTGGACCTAACAGAAATAGAAGATATTAAGATGAAGTGGCAAGAATACACAGAAGAACTATACAAAAAAAGATCTTCATGACCCAGATAATCAAGTCAAGTGGGCCTTAGGAAGTATCACTATGAATAAAGCTAGTGGAGGTGATGAAATTCCAGCTAAGCTATTTAAAATCTTAAAAGATGAAGCTGTTAAAGTGCCAGCAAACTTGGAAAACTCAGCAGTGGCCACAGGACTATCGGAAAAAGTCAGTTTTCATTCCAGCCCCAAAGAAGTGAGCAATGCAACAGAATGGTCAAACTACCACACAATTGCAATCCTTTCACATGCTAGCAAAGTGATGCTCAAAATCCTTCAATCTAGGCTTCAATCCTTTAATGCTCAAAATCCTTCAATCCTTCACATACAACAGTATGTGAACTGAGAACTTCTAGATGTAGAAGCTGGATTTAGAAAAGGCAGAGGAACCAGAGATCAGACTGGGAACATCCATTGGGTCATAAAAAACACAAGGGAATTCCAGGAAAAAAAAATCTGCTTCATTGACTACACTAATGCCTTTGACTGTGTAGATCACAATACACTGTGGAAAATTCTTAAATAGATAGGAATACCAGACCACCGAACCTGCCTCCTGCAAAACCTGTATGCAGGTCAAGAAGAAACAGGACTGGACATGGAACAACAGACTGGTTCCAAATAGGAAAAAAAGTAGGTCACGGCTGTATATTGTCATCGTGCTTACTTTACTTCTCTGCAGAATACATCATTTGAAATATCCATCTGGTTGAAACACAATTTGAAATCAAGATTTCTGGGAGAAACATCAACAACATCATATATTCAGATGATACCACCCTAAGGGCAGAAATAAAAGAGGAACTAAAGAGCCTCTTGATGAGGACTCAAGGGCTTGAGTTTGAACAAACTCCGGGAGATAAAGGACAGGGAAGCCTGGTATGCTGCAGTCATGGGGTCGCAAGGAATCAGACATGACTCAGAGATTAAAGAACAACAACACATGTAATTAAGTGAAGATAACAGTAGTGTGGGACTTAATCCAATAATGCCAGTGTCCTTATAAGGAATATAAATTTGAACACAGAGACAGACAAGCAGAGAAAAGAGTGAAGCAGATTGGAGTGATGCATATATGAGCCAAGAAACATCGAGGCTCACCAAGATGAGCCAGAAAATAGGAATAGGCAGGAAAGAATTCCTCCCACAGAACCATCAGAGAGAGTACGACCATGCCCACCTCTTGATTTTGGTCTGGTCTCCAAACTTGTAAAGAAATAATTTTCTGTTTTTTAAACCATGTGATTTGTGGTAAAAGTGAAGTAGTTCAGTTATGTCCAATTCTTTGCAACCCCGTGGACTGTAGCCTACCAGGCTCCTCCCTCCATGGGATTCTCCAGGCAAGAACACTGGAGTGGGTTGCCATTTCCTTCTCCAGGGGATCTTCCTGACCCAGGGATCGAACCCAGGTCTCCCGCACTGCAGGCAGATGCTTTAACCTCTGAACCACCAGGTATTTTGTTATAAAACCTAGGAAATAGGTGTACACATTGATTATTATCCTTCTCAATTTGGAATACAAAAAGATTTCCTGTTTGGGCAAGTAGAAGCTATATTCCTCATGTGACTCCATATGAAAAAGAATCTTATCTGGTAGGGCTTTGTATTGTTTCCTGAGACCGTTACAACAAAGGATCACAAATGCAGTAATATAAAACAACAATTAATTTTTTTTCTCCTAGAATTCTGGAGGCCAGAAGTCCAAAAACAAGATGTCAGCAGAGCCATACTCCCTTTAGAGGTTCTTTTGGCTTCGGCTGACTGTCAAAATTCCAGGATTTATGCATACATTACTCTAAATCTCTGCCTTTATGGTCATGCTGCCTTGTACTTTCATCTGTCTAATCTCCTGTGATTCCTTTTTTTATTAGTCATTGTATTTATTGCCCACCTGAATAATTAGCTCAAATTCTTTATCTCAAAATCCTTAACTTATTTTCATGTTTCGCCAGATAAGTATTCACAAGCATTGGAGATTAGAACATGAAAATATCTTTTTTGAGACCACCATTCAGCCCACTACAAGATTATAAGGAATGTAACCCTTTGTATATCATGGTTTATAATTCCTTAATGATACTATTAAACGTCTACCATTTTTGTTTTATTGTGCTCTTATCTATAGTTTAATATTGATGTTACTAGAATGTAAAATTTTATTCAAAATGCATTAATTACCATAATTTTATTGGATACTTCAGAGAAGGCAATGGCACCCCACTCCAGTACTCTTGCCTGGAAAATCCCATGGACGGAGGAGCCTGGTAGGCTACAGTCCATGGGGTCGCTAAGAGTCGGACACGACTGAGCGACTTCGCTTTCACTTTTCACTTTCATGCATTGGAGAAGGAAATGGCAACCCACTCCAGTGTTCTTGCCTGGAGAATCCCAGGGACAGGGGAGCCTGGTGGCTGCCTTCTATGGGGTCACGCAGAGTCGGACACGACTGAAGCAACTTAGCATAGCACAGCATAGCACTGGATACTTTAGTTTGCATGTTTTCTAAAATGATGAGGACATATGTATAAAAGTTTTATCATTTACTTTTTAAAAATCAACCAAATTCCAAAGTGTTTACCTTAGTGGTATTGTGTATTCTATGTATTTGGACAAATATATAATGATATGTATGTATTTACCATCATAGTATAATATGCTGTAGTTTTACTGCCCTAAAAATTTTCTGTGCACTGTTTACTTTTCCCGCCTAACCACAGGCAACCACTGATCTTTTTACTGTCTCTATAATTTTGACTTTCCAGAATGTCATATGAATGGAATCATATATTATGTCACATTTTCACCTTGGCTTCTTTCGTTTATTAATATGCATTTGTTTCATCCATGTGTTTTCATGACTCATGACTTGATAGCTTATTTCATGTAGCACTGAATATTCCACTATCTGGATGTTTATTTATTTATTCATCTCCTGAAGGACATCTTGTTTCTGAGTTTTGACAATTATGAATGAAACTGTTATAAATATCTGTGTGCAGTTTTTGTATGGACATAAGTTTTCAATTCCTCTTGGTAAACACCAGAGCGTGAATGCTGGATCATAAAGTAAGATTATATTAGTTTAATAAGAAACTTCCAACATAATCTTCCAAAGGGACTGCACCATTTTTTGTTCCCATTAGAAGTAAATGAAAGGTCCTACGATTCCACATTATAGCCAGCATTTGGACCTGAGTGTGTTCTAAATTTTGGGCCATTTTAATAGACGTATGGTATCTCATTGCTGTTTTATTTATTTCCCTGATGATGTATGACTTTTCATATGCTTATTTGCCTCCTGTATATCTTTTTTGACAATCTGTCTGTTCAGATCTTTTTTTGTTAAAAAGTAAAAGGAATAAAAATGTAACCATTAATAATGATTTAAATATGTTTTGTAATAAAGTGCTTCAGTGGTTGCTCATTTTACTTTTCCTATACAGACTAAAGGGAACAGATTTATTTGGAAAGAATGAAAAAAATTAATATAATTCTCCTTTAGACATACTAATGAAATAAAGGGCTAAAATTTAAAGTAGGATAATTATAAAGAGAAATTATCTTTAAATCCTTTAAAATTTGTCTTGTATTATCATTGACATTTTTATTAGATTTTGAAATATTATTAAAATTTTGTGTTTTGGATATATATATATATTTGGAGATATATATATATTTTTTGGATATATATATATATTTGGATATATATATATATATATATTGATATATATATAAATATTTTGTATATATATATATATAAACACATATTCAATTCATGACACCAAATGGTCATTAACTAATAGTAGATGATATATTTAATTTTATTAGTGGTTCTATTAATGATAGTAGTAGCAGTAGTGGTGTCATGGAAAACTACCAAAATGTACTTGTTGTGAGGTTAGTTTTATACTGAATTTGAATATCAGTAAACTGGATGCTTTTGGTATTCACAAAACTTAAAATATAAGCATGTCTCCAAAGAGTGATCACCTGATTTGAAGAGCAGCCGGTAAACTGATCATTTTCCCATCACCCTTCCAATTGCTTTGAATTTTCCGCTGGAGAGAGCATTTTTTTTTCAGATGATGAAAAACAGAGGAGTTTGTCTTTTATCATAGCTAGATTAAGCAATGTAGTGTTCTAAAATATAAAAGCGAAATTGTACCCGTTAAACAGGCAAGGAGAATTTAATCAAAGCTTTTGCAGTAGGGAAGAGAGGCCAAGACTCAGTCTTAACTCAGACTGCTCATACATACAGGAGAATTTTAAAGGTCACAGTACATGGCCATCTGAGTTTGCTGATTGGCTTTAACTAAAGAAAAAGTAAACTTTTCTATATACCTGTGATAAGAGATGATTTTACAACTTAGAGCTAGGTGCCCACTGGATGTAGGCACTAACACATTCCTTTCAACAGAAAGAGGGAGATGGGGTTTTTGTTTGTTTATTTGTTTTAAGTAAATGTTCTAAGAAAGGTTAAAGACTAGAGCTTAGAAGTCGGTCTAAACTACAGTCAAGCTTAAGGGAACACCGAGGCCTCTTGGTCAGTTTTATTAGTCTCTTTTATCACAAAAAAAGGCTTAAATATATGTAATATTAATGTTATGCAAAGAAGGCATTATTTATAAGAAATATAATTTATAAATATTTGCAACATGAATATATCTGAAAATCTTTTCAATTTATTTGAAATAATTCTATAATGAAAAATTAGTTTTGTTAAAATATAAAATTAATGTTCATTCCTTTATTAGCTTTTTAGTTTTACTGAGATATATTTGTTGTATCATTGTATAAGTTTAAGGTACACAACATATTGATTTCATATATTTATATATTGTAAAATAATTACCAGAGTAGTTTTAGTTAATATTCATAACCTTACACACATAGTTATTCATATAACTTTTTCCTTGTGATGAGAACTTTGAAGATTTACCCTTGTAAGAAGTTCCAAATGTATAATACATTATGTTAACTATCATCCTTATGTATATTACATCCCCAGTACATATTTAGCTTATAACTGGAGGCTTTTACTCTTTGGCCATCTATCCCCTTCCTCTGGCAACCAACAATCTACTCTTTCTATAAGTTTGATTTTATTAGAGTCTACCTACCTTTCTCTGTCTGACCTATTTCCCTCAAGATCCATTAATGTTGTTACAGATGACAGGATTTCCTTCTTTTTGTGGCTGGTAAAGTTCTAATATCCAGTATATACAAGGAACTCATACTTAATAGAAAAAAATAGCAATCCAGTTTTTAAAATGGATTAAGTATTCTATTGTGTATACACACCACATTTTCTTTATCCATTCATTTGGTAATGGACATAGGTTGTTTCCAAGTCTTGGCTATTGTAAATAATGCTGCAATGAATGTAGGAGATGCAGTTATCTTTTGGGGCTAATGATTTCATTTCCTTTAGGTATATATACAGAATAGAATTGCAAGATCATGGGGTAGTTCTACTTTTCTTTGAGGAACTTCCTTACTATTCATAGTGACTATACTAGTTTGCGTTCCCAATGCCAACCAACAGTGCACAAGGAAACCCCTTTCTCCTTGTCCATATTTATCATCTTTTGTCTTTTTGATGATAGCCATACTAAGAGGTATATGGTGACATCTCACTGTAGATTTGACTTGCATTTCCCTGATAATGAGTGTTCTTGAATACCTTTTTATTGGTAGCTATAGGTCTTTTGAATATATTCTATGTCTATTATCTATTCAGAACATTTGCATGTTTTAAAAAGTTATTATTTTTTCTACTGAGTTATTTGAGTTGGTTATATATTGTGGATAAATAACCCTGTATTTTATGTGTGGTTTGCCAGTATTTCCTGCCATTTCAGGTTAACTTTTCATTTTTTTGATCATTTATTTTGCTCTGTAGAAAATTTTTAGTTTAATGTAGTGCCGCTTGTTTTTTATTTTTGCTTTTGTTCCTTGAGCTTTAAGCATTATATCCAAAACATCATTGTGGGGATTCATGATAAGCTTTTCCCCTACATTTTCTTCTAGGGGTTTTATCATTTAAGGTATTACACTTAAATCTTTAATTTATTGTGAGTTAATTTTTGTGATAGGTGAAAGATAATATGCTGTCTGCTGCTGCTGCTGCTAAGTCACTTCAGTCGTGTCCGACTCTGTGCGACCGACCCCACAGACGGCAGCCCACCAGGCTCCTCAGTGCCTGGGATTCTCCAGGCAAGAACACTGGAGTGGGTTGCCATTTCCTTCTCCAATGCATGAAAGTGAAAAGTGAAAGCGAAGTCGCTCAGTCGTGCCCGACTCTTAGCAACCCCATGGACTGCAGCCTACCAGGCTTCTCCGTCCATGGGATTTTCCAGGCAAGAGTACTGGAGTGGGGTGCCATTGCCTTCTCCGAATATGCTGTCTAGGTAGGTCATAACTTTCCTTCCAAGGAGTAAGCGCCTTTTAATTTCATGGCTGCAGTCACCATCTGCAGTGATTTTGGAGCCCAGAAAAATAAAGTCGGCCACTGTTTCCACTGTTTCCCCATCTATTTGCCATGAAGTGATGGGGCGGGATGCCATGATCTTCGTTTTCTGAATGTTGAGCTTTAAGCCAACTTTTTCACTCTCCTTTTTCACTTTCATCAAGAGCCTCTTTAGTTCTTCTTCACTTTCTGCCATAAGGGTGGAGTCATCTGCATATCTGAGTTTATTGATATTTCTCCGAGCAATCTTGATTCCAGCTTGTGCTTCTTCCAGCCCAGCGTTTCTCATAATATATTCTGCATATAAGTTAAATAAGCACGGGGACAATATACAGCCTTGACATACTCCTTTTCCTATTTGGAACCAGTCTGTTGTTCCATGTCTAGTTCTAACTGTTGCTTCCTGACCTGCATACAGTCTTCTCAAGAGGCAGTTCAGGTGGTGTGGTATTCCTATCTCTTGAAGAATTGTCCACAGTTTGTTCTGATCCACACAGTCAAAGGTTTTAGCATATTCAATAAAGCAGAAATAGATGTTTTTTTCTGGAATGCTCTTGCTTTTTCAATGATCCAGCAGATGTTGACAATTTGATCTCTGGTTCCTCTGCCTTTTCTAAAACCAGATTGAACATCTGGAAGTTCACAGTTCATGTATTGCTGAAGCCTAGCTTGGAGAATTGTGAGCATTACTTGCTAACGTATGAAATGAGTGCAAATGTGAGGTAGTCTGAGCATGCTTTGGCATTGCCTTTCTATGGGATTGTAATGAAAACTGACCTTTTCCAGTCCTGTGGCCACTGCTGAGTTTTCCAAATTTGCTGGCATATTGAGTGCAGCACTTTCACAGCATCGTCTTTCAGGATTTGAAATAGCTCAACTGGAATTCCATCACCTCCACTAGCTTTGTTCGTAGTGATGCTTTAAGACCCACTTGACTGCACATTCCAGGATATCTGGCTCTAGGTCAGTGATCACACCACTGTGATTATCTGGGTCATGAAGATCTTTTTTGTACAGTTCTTCTGTGTATTCTTGCCACCATTTCTTTATATCTTCTGTTTCATTAAGTCCATACTACTTCTGCCCTTTTTTGAGCCCATCTTTGTAGGAAATGTTCCCTTGGTATCTCTGATTTTCTTGAGATCTCTAGACTTTCCCATACTATTATTTTCCTCTATTTCTTTGCATTGATCGCTGAGGAAGGCTTTCTTATCTCTCCTTGCTAGTCTTTGGAACTCTGCATTCAAATGGGTATATTTTTCCTTTTCTCCTTTGCCTTTCAACTTCTCTTCTTTTCACAGCTATTTGTAAGGCCTCCTCAGACAGCCATTTTGCATTTTTGCATTTCTTTTTCTTGGGGATAATCTTGATCCTTGTCCCATGTATAATGTAATGAACCTCCATTCATAGTTCATCAGGCACTCTGTCTATCATATCTAGTCCCTTAAATCTATTCTCACTTCCACTGTGTAATCATAAGGGATTTGATTTAGGTCATACCTGAATGGTCTAGTGGTTTTCCTCACTTTCTTCAATTTAAGTCTGAAGTTGGCAATAAGGAGTTCATGATCTGAGCCACAGTCAGCTTCCAGTCTTGTTTTTGCTGACTGTCTAGAGCTTCTCTATCTTTGGCTGCAAAGAATATGTCAATCTGATTTTGGCGTTGGCCATCTGATGATGTCCGTGTATATAGTCTTCTTTTTTGTTGTTGGAAGAGTGTGTTTGGTATGACCAGTGTGTTCTCCTGGCAGAACTTTATTAACCTTTGCCCTGCTTCATTCTGTACTCCAAGGTCAAATTTGCCTGTTACTCCAGGTTTTTCGGACTTCCTAGTTTTGCATTCCAGTCCCCTATAATGAAAAGGACTTCTTTTGCAGGTGTTAGTTCTAAAAGGTCTTGTAGGTCTTCATAGAACCATTCAACTTCAGCTTCGTCAGCATGGTCAAGGTATAGACTTGGATTACTGTGATATTGAATGGTTTGCTTACTAGTTTCAGATGAACTCAAATTTATGGGTTATAAATTTATCTGCTATAAAAATAACTATCTTATGGTTCATCTGCCTATGGAATAACAATTCTCTGATTCAAATAAATTGTTGAGGGGCATATAAGAGTACTCAGGAAGCTTATGTGGATCCTATAACCTTTGTCAAATAATATTTGTGATAACTAAAGTATAGCAGCAGAAATATATAAATATGATTTACTTTGAAACACAGATAGATATAAAAATTTAAAAATGACTTAGTTTTTTAGTTCTTTTATATTTTCTGGACTTAACATAGCCTCAAGTGTCATAATGTGCATTGCTTCAGCAGCAAACAAATCAGCAATATAAGGAGTTGCTTGGAAATGCCTCATACTCCTGTTCTGAACATTAAACACTAGAACAGATATTTTTGCAAAGAAAAGATGGACTTGAAGATTTTTTCAAGGTGTATTACACCTATACCTAATGTAACTTAAAACTTACTAAGTTTTTCAATCTAATTGCTTCAGAAAATCAAACATTGATCAAAACATACAGTATTTAAAATGTTCTGTTTTATTTACTTTAGCACATTATTACTTATTTAGCACACAAATAAGACTGTATCCTACCTTAACCATATTGCTTTCTAATCTAATTAAATTAGCATTCATATATTCATGGATCAGGACTGTAATTTAGTTTGACTTGCTTTTTTTGTCTTTCTAGTGAGGAGAAATGTGTATTGAGCATAAGATGCAGTTTTGGGTTTTGTGGACGTTTTCAGTATGATTTAATTGGATGAAGCTATATTTGAAGTTGAATGAAAGGAACTGAAGGGGGATTCTGATTATTTATTTTATATCATGTCATCCTGAGAATGCTGGAGTATACAGGAAGTAATAGATAGAAATTAAAATATCTAATTTAGTCTTTCTGTAGTCTTATGTTACTTAAAAAATATGTATTTGCTTATATATTCACTATCTTTATGAAACTAAAGTAACCTATAATTTCTATTATATCCAACCTCAAAATACTAAATTTAGTAGAAAATAACTAGTCAGAATTGTAAGTCCAGTGACTTGAACCTTTTTTATTGAATGAGGCTGAAGAGGTACTAAATGTATCATACTCAGACAACTGAATACATAGTAATGATGAAATGAGATGGTCTGAGATACCTGATTTGTTTAAATAACTCCTTTTTTTTTTCAACAAGTTTATTAGTTATCTGCATTTAAGATAGGACTTTGTGTAGTACAGGAGGTGGAGTCTTTCCACAGGTAGCTGAGTATTTCTTTGTGATGTGAGATCGAAAACCATTGAGGGGATTATTTTCACAAGTATTCTTTATGCACTAGAGTCAATATGGGAAAAAAAAAGATAAATACATCTAGCAAAGTCAATTAATGGCAAAATTATAAATTTAATTCATTGAAAGTATTATGGAAGTACCTTTCCTATCAAGTAACATTAATAGTATCTGTTCAATAAAAAGAATAAAAATAAATTGATATAGTAATTTAATAGACTTATTTAATTAAATTACCATCTGTACAAATCAAAGATAAAATATAGCTTTCAGAATAACTAAGAAAATTACCAGGTAACAAACTGAACATAACAGTTACAAAAAAAATCCATCTATCTGAAAGCAAAAGGTGGCACATAGACTTCTACTCTTACCTTTTCTTAAGGGCTTAATACATAGTAATAAAGTCAGGTGACTTCAAGCTTTTGATCATGTTATCTGAAGTGTGAAATGAAAATAAATTTCTTCCAGAAGAAATTGATTTTTAAAAATAGCTTGATGCTCTGTTTTGTCACTTGTTATATAAAATAGAAGAAATCTTATTCTGGTGGCTGTTACATGGGAACATATAAAACAAAGGTGCAGGATGGCAAAAGAAAATCGTTTTCCTTGCAAACTAGTAACAGAAAGTTAATGCAGTTTTTCAGATCCTTTCTTAAATATTTCACATTCAGAGAACAGTGTGGTCCATCCTCTGAAAAAAATGTTATATTTTAGGAGGCTCCCATTAAGGTTTTAGAGGTATTCAGCTTTTGATATGCACTCAGTTGTGTACTCTCCATAAGCCAAAGTTTCCCTGATTCAAATATATCTAATATCTGTGCTCTAACACTGGCAATGTGAGAGCCTAATTCAAAAGTACTTGTAAATCACTTTGAACTACTAGCATAAAAGAATCACGCTGAAAAGTATTTTGTTTTTGTGTGTTTTCCTTAAATCTTCCCTTAATTCACTGCCATAGGCAGAAAACACATCCTAATGAGAGATAATAGCTTCTATACTCTGAAAAGATAAATATATGCAAAATGATAATTAACTATAAGTGATAATTATACACTTTGTATGCAACAACAGTTTTCAAGAAATAAGATTTTTGTGCATTTCTCTTTCCCACATTTATTAGTTTGTTAAATAATCATAGCATAATATCATAGCAAAATTCCTTTTATTAGCCAAAAGGAGAATTGAGATTTTTAGCAATTATAAGTTGATTCAATTTCAAAACAATAGCAGTTCATGCAATTATGCAAAATTACTTATAAAAAAAACTGACTGCTCAAAAATCAATGGAAAAGAAAAGACTCTCTTCAACAGATAGCAAGTTAGTAATTATTATTAACCTCCACAGGAGACAAAGTATAACACCAAAAGGGATCAAAGTATGACACCAAAGGGGATGTGATCTCTGTTCTGGGATATCAACATTTCCTTGAACTTTTTTTCCTTAAAAGGAATTTTCAAGGTTACTTATTTAACTAACTTACTAGAATGTGTTCAACATATATTTAATGTTTATGTTATAGGTGAGAATCATGATCAGGTGTGGCTTTTTAATATATAATATATTTATATATAAATATATTAAAATTAAATATTTACAACAAAATATGTCTAAAACATTGTTTAAGGAATTTCAGTGAAATATTACCTTGATGACATGTATTTGTTAAATATTAGAACAGCCCAGTGAAGACATATTTCATTGGCTTTCACCCTGTGTCTATGTTTCACTGGGTTGGAAGGGTGATGATTTTGATCATGCCAGTCACAAAGGTATCTAAGCTGCCACCTCAACGACACATTTTTCTTCACTCATGATCCATTGTGCATGCTGACTTAGGGTGCAGTTAAAAAAAGACATTCTGACTCTGAGGACACTGCATTCGATTTGCATATCTCATTTCAAGACAAAATATCACAATGTGCATTTCTGAAGGGTGAGTGCAAACCAGAAAAGGTTGAACTGGTCAAAAATAGTATTGACAGTTCTTTATGTTATACTGATCTAAAAGGTAACATAAGATGAGAAAATAGACAAAAATTTTATTTCCTGAAAATTAAATTGACATAAGATTGATGAAAGATAAACAAAACACAAGTTACATATTCGCCTCTTATAATCTGAGGCAGATATCACTGTCAACTGAATGATACCTTGGAGAATGAAGATTTTGGAAATAATGGTTCTCAAAATCATCACTGCTACTGGCAGAGTAGGCTTGACAGCCCTCATTTGGTGTATGTCAGATGTTCTAACTGATCGTCACCAGACCAAAAATCTCATGCTGAATCATATCTTTGTTCCCCTTTGCTTACAGTTCAGTTCAGTTCAGTGTCTCAGTTGTGTCTGGCAGTTTACTCTGTCATGTCCCTGTGGACCGCAGCACGCCAGGCTTCCCTGTCCATCACCAACTCCCGGAACTTACTCAAACTCATGTCCATTGAGTCGGTGATGCCATCCAACCATCTCATCCTCTGTTGTCCCCTTCTCCTCCTGCCTTCAATCTTTCCCAACATCAGGGTCTTTTCCAATGACTCAATTCTTCACATCAGGTGGTCAAATTATTGGAGTTTCAGCTTCAGCCTCAGTCCTTCCAATGAATTTTCAGGGCTGATTTTCTTTAAGATTGACTGGTTGGATTTCCTTGCAGTCCAAGGGACTCTAAAGAGTCTTCTGCAACACCACAGTTCAAAAGCATCAATTCTTCGGCATTTGGCTTTCTTTATAATCCAACTCTCACATCCATACATGACTAAAAGAAAAACCAGAGCTTTGACTAGACAGACCTTTGTTGCCAAAGTAATGTCTCTGCTTTTTAATATGCTGCCTAAGTTGTTCTTAACTTTTTTCCAAGGAGCAAGCAACTTTTAATTTCATGGCTGCAGTCCCCATCTGCAATGATTTTGGAGCCCCCAAAAGTAAAGTCTCTCACTGTTTCCATTGATTCCCCATCTATGTGCTGTGAAGTGATGCGACCAGATGCCATGATCTTAGTTTCCTGCATGTTGAGTTTTAAGCCAACTTTTTCACTTTCCTCTTTCACTTTCATCAAGAGGCTTTTTAGTTTCTCTTTGCTTTCTGCCATAAAGGTGGTGTCATCTGAGGTTATTGATATTTCTCCCAGAAATCTTGATTCCAGCTTGTGCTTCCTCCAGCCCAGCGTTTCTCATGATGTACTCTGCATGGAAATTAGTTATGTAGGGTGACAATATACAGCCTTGATGTACTCCTTTCCCAATTTGAACCAGTCTGTTGTTTCCTGTTTTTTCTTGACCTGCATGCAGATTTCTCAGGAGGCAGGTAAAGTGGTCTGGTATTCCCATCTCTTGAAGAATCTTCCAGCACTTTGTTGTGATCCAAACAGTCAAAGGCTTTGGCACAGTCATTGAAGCAGAATTAGATGTTTTTCTGGAACTCTTTTGCTTTTTCTATGATCCAGCGGATGTTGGCAATTCCATCTCTCGTTCCTCTGCCTTTTCTAAATCCAGCTTGAACATCTGGAAGTTCACAGTTCATGGCCTGTTGAAGCCTGGTCCAGTGTATCATTCAGGGATTAGTATGTGTACTTATTTCTCTAATTATATACCTTGCTACATATCACCACCCCTTTGATGCCCATTGCAAGTCATACCTCAATCTTTGAGATGTATTCCTAACTTCTGAGCTAATGCTCAAAATCTTTCAAGCTAGGTTTCAGCAGTATGTGAACCAAGAACTTCCTGAGATCAAATTACCAACACCATTGGATCACAGAAAAAGCAAGAGAATTCCAGCAAAACATCTACTTCTGCTTCATTGACTACACTATAGCCTTTGACTGTATGGGCTTGTGCTTATGCTAAGTTGTTTCAGTTCTATCCAGCTCTTTGTGACACTATGGACTCTAGCTTGCCACGCTCTTCTGCCCATGGGATTCTCCAGGCAAAAATACTGGAGTGGGTTTCCAGGGGATCTTCCTGACCCAGAGATAGAGCCCACATCACAGTAAACTGGAAAATTCTGAAAGAGATGGGAATACCAGACCACCTTACCTGCCTCTTGTGAAACGTATGCCCAAGTCAAGAAGCAACAGTTAGAACCAGACATGGAACAACAGAATGGTTCAAAATTGGAAAAGTACACCAAGACTGTATATTGTCACCCTGCTTATTTAACTGCTATGCAGAGTACATCATGCAAAATGCCCAGCTGGATGAAGCATAAGCTATAATCAAGACTGCCAGGAGAAATATCAGTAACCTCAGATATGCAGATGACACCTCCCTAATGGCAAAAGGGGAAGAGAAACAAGAGCCTCTTGATGAAAGTGAAAGAGGAGAGTGAAAAAGCTGGCTTCAAACTCAACATTCAAAAAACTAAGGTCATGGCATCTGGTCCCATCACTTCATTGCAAATAGTAGGGGAAACAGTGGAAATACTCACAGACTTTATTTTCTTTATCTCCAGAACCACTAATCACTACAGACAGTGACTGCAATCATGAAATTAAAAGACGTTTGCTCCTTGGAAGAAAGGCTATGACTTGGAAGAAAAGCTATTAAAAAGCAGAAACATTACTTTACTGACAAAGTTCCATATAGCCAAATTTTTGGTTTTTCCAATAGTTATGTTTGGATGTGAGAGTTGGACCATAAAGAAATCTGAGCACCAAAGAATTGATGCTTTTAAATTGTGTTGGACAAGACTCTTGAGAGTTCCTTGGACTGCAAGGAGATCAAACCAGTCAATCCTAAAAGAAATCAACTCTAAATATTCATTGGAAGGACTGATGCTGAAGCTGAAGCTCCAATACATTGGCCACTTGACGTGAAGGGCCAACTCATTGGAAAAGACGCTAATGCTACGAAACTTTGGAGGCAGGAGAAGGATACGACAGAGGATGAGATCGTTGGTTAGCATCACAGACTCAGTGGACATGAGTTTGAGCAAACTCCAGGATATGGTGAAGGACCAGAAAGCCTGGTTTCCATGGTGATGCAGTCCGTGGAATCTCAAAGGGTCAGACACAACTGTTACTGAATAATAACATAACTTCTGAATCATCCTGTTGTATAGCCTTGTGATTTTTCACACTATTCTATTAGGCAAGAGTATACCCATATTCCTGTTTTCTTACAAAGCACCTCTCAAACTTCAGTGTGTAACTCCAGTATACACCTTTCTATGATGCGTTTGATGGCCTCAGTGATAGAACTTAGCACTCTCTCCTTAGACTTGTCACTACACTCTGTTGAAATTTCCATCTTAGCATTAATCACCTTGTAGATTTAAAAATTGCGTTTTCCTCTACTTTTTTACAAACTTCTAGAAGCTCAGCTTACATATTATTTATATTTCTACCCATGATATATCATGTAGACTAGATGTTTAATATAGACAATGAATTAGTGAGACTGACCTAAGTATTATAAGAGAACTAAAGGAAAAGGGAAGTGTTCCAGATGTGGGAAAGGACTGATTAGCACATTATAGTTGCTCAAGCCCTTTATTCCTTTATCTTGTAAATCCCTTGGTCATATTATTTTAATGACTTACAGTATAATCCTACCTGTTCAAAAAATCACCGCTATGTTTTTAAACTAATTATATATTTTTAAACACATAATTTTTAAACTAAGGCATTGGTACTAGAGATTCTGATTTAGGAGTTTTTAGCCAGAGTTCAATATATAGTAGTGTGTATTTAAATTAAAATAAGTCATTTTCATACATATCAATGATGGAAAAATTATCCTAAAGATTATCTGGAATACTAAATGCACAGCATTATCAATAATATTTCCAAAAATGAAATACTTTGTTAAGTGATAAGCACAGGTTCAGATTAACCAGTGACATCCCAACTCTATAAATGAACACATTAAAGGTGATTTCACAATAAAAAAAAAAAAAAAAAGCCAGAGTCCCTGACTTTTAATGTTGGATGTTACCCGAACATCCAAAGTCCTTTGTCTGGTCTCAAATTAGCTTTACGGCAATATATCCCACCATTGTGCCACACAAACAATTTGTTCTAATGGAGGAGGAAGAATATTCCATGTGTCTTAAAATCTGCATGTTGTTTTAGCCACTTGACTAACTTTTAATTTTATTAGTAATGAGTGAAGAATTTGTGAAAGAGAATAAAGCATAGTACAAATATGATTTTACAGTCAGACAAATCCTGCTTTCAGTCCATTCGTATGTCTATATTATCTCTGAGGTTCTCAGTTTCCTATCTTTAACTTTTACAGATTAAATAAGATGATACAAGTGAAGCATTTGGTAAAGTATAAGTTTTAAAGGAAAATTAGTTGTTTTTCCCATCATCTAACTATGAATATTTGTATGCTGTTCAACAGCATTTACATGTTTGTGCATAAATCATCTTCAGCTTTAAAATGCCTTTTAAATAGAATTATAAATTGCATGACCAATTAAGACTTTGCAAGCCAAACACTTTAAAGTTCTAGGTAGCATCTTTCACAGCCTTAGAGAAAATAGTCCTTTCCATCACTTTGAGGCTGAACCATGTATTGCTACATTTGGAGCCTAGTACTTTGGCCACCTCATGCGAAGGGTTGACTCATTGGAAAAGACTCTGACGCTGGGAGGGATTGGGGGCAGGAGGAGAAGGGGACGACAGAGGATGAGATGGCTGGATGGCATCACCAACTCGATGGATGTGAGTTTAAGTGAACTCCGGGAGTTGGTGATGGACAGGGAGGCCTGGCGTGCTGCGATTCATGGGGTCGCAAAGAGTCGGACATGATGAAGTGACTGAACTGAACTGAACTGAAGTTGTATATATATAGAGAGAGATTCTGATTTTGAATTAGAATTCTGATTCTGATTCTGATCCTATATATATATATATATATATATATATATATATATATATATATAGGACATTTGGCTTTGAGATAACAATTAAACTTTTAACTCAAATAATAGATGATCAAAATTTTGAGAGAGAAAAAACCTCACTATATGTGCTTTCATCTATTAAAATTTTATATTTGTAAGATGATATCTTCCTCAGTCTGATTTTTAGAGTTTATTACTAACCTCACCAGGAAAATTAATGATGTAAGACAAAAGGCTTGAAGTTATTTAGGAAATAAGTGTCTTATATGAGAGTTGGTAATATGACAAATGTCTTTTGAAACAGTGAGTACTAGTCAGCATACAATAGACACGTGCATTAATATCTTATCAGACACATTTGAAATGATTATATCATTGCCTGTGACGTGACTGTGATAGTACAGTGTCATGGAGGTGTTAACCTTTTATTTCTTCAACTTTTATGGTTGCTTACTGTGGGTCATGGCGGACCAATATATTGATTGCTGGAAGACAGAAGTTAATAGAAAGGCAGTCAGCTAATATTGCCACTTTTTGATTTTCCACTTGGATAGTCAGATGCTCAAATGTTATTTAGGCATCAAGATACCCACCAAAGAAGCCTTGGTTTGAAAAATTGCTATTGGGGTATAGTTGATTTAAAGTGGTATGTGTGTGTATTTGTGTGTGTGTGTGTATTTCCACTATTTTAAAGAGTTTTTTCACATATAAACCCAGTACAGAGTACTGAGTACAGTTCCCCCCTCAGCTCTACACTAGGTCTTCATTAATTATCTGTTTTACATATTGTAGTGTATGTATGTCAATCCCAATCTCCCAAATTATCGCTCCTCTCCCTTTCCTCCCTAGTAGCCAAAAGTTTATTTTCTTCATCAATGACTCTTTTATAAGTCAATTTGTGCCATATTTTTTTATCAATATGTTCCACATACAAGCAATAGCATATGATATTTGTCTTTCTCTGTCCGATTTTCCTCACTCGGCTTGTTTGGAAACAAAATAATAGTCTTTGCATTAAATAATTGTGCATTCATATTTTGCAGAGATAATTTACTCCAGGTCTTTGAAATATATATACAGTTTTTTTTTTCCCCCCCGCAGTGAGCCTTTGTATTTTCTTTCCTGTTCCTAATTCTCATACTCTTTCACTGCAAGAAAGTTGACTTTAATCAGTTTCTTAAAAGAGCAAACACTTTCTGGTTCACTGTTTCGTTGAATTTTTTCAAACCTTTAAAGATGTGTTATGGTAATTTTCTAATTGAATCTGCCTTAATCGGCCACTTCAGAATGGTTTTATGCATTTTAAATATGTGGCAAGGCTCTTATCAGTGAGCTTGTATTTAAAAATGATTTGTGTGGAGGCTAAAATGCTGAAAACAGTGCTGTTGGCCTTTGACTGTCTATTACAAGTGCAGTATACGCTAATGGCTCAGTGTTTGTCTCTTTCAGAGATGAATCTGAGCAGAATTTTTATTTAAATTGTGAACAAGGGCCTAAACGATATTGGATGCTTGGGGCTAGTGCACTGGGACGACCCAGAGGGATGGTATGGGGAGGGAGGAGGGAGGAGGGTTCAGGATGGGGAACACATGTATACCTGTGGCGGATTCATTTTGATAGTTGGCAAAACTAATACAATTATATAAAGTTTAAAAATAAAATAAAATTAAAAGAAAAAGAAAGTGAACATGTTGAAAAATAAGTTTGTCAGCTTTCTTATGAATGAAATTTCCATTGTATGTGTTGTATAGGCTACCTACACATGGCTTCTGTTTTTCAAGTACCAGTGATCCATCCTATGATAGCCTGGAAGTAGGAAAACTATTAAAAATAGGTTTTATCAGAAGCTGTAAACAAGCTATTTTATAGTGTATCCATGTGCATGCTCAGTCATGTCTCTTTGTGATACCATGGACTGTACTCTGCCAGGCTCTTCTGTCCATGGAATTTTCCAGGCAGGAATACTGGAGTAGGTTGCCATTTCTTATTCCAGGGGCTCTTCCCGACCAAGGGATCAAACTTGTGCCTCATGCTTGGCAGGATTCTTTACCACTGAGTTGCAGAGGAAGATAATTCAGCCTGTAACTAGACTGGTTTAAGAAACAATGTTTGTAATATTCGAAATGTATCGTGTTTATTCCAGAACTTTATTCCAGACTTCTCTTCAAAATTATGAGTTATAATATTTAAACTCTGCACAATAATGTTGTTCAGTTCAGTTTAGTCGTTCGGTCCTGTCTGACTCTGTGACCCCAGGGACTGCAGCACGCCAGACATCCTGATCCATCACCGACTCCTGCTCAAACTCATGTCCATCGAGTTGGTGATGCCATCCAACCATCTCATACTCTGTCGTCCCCTTCTCCTCCTGCCTTCAATCTTTCCCAGCATCAGGGTCTTTTCAAATCAGTCAGTTCTTTGCATCAGGTGGCCAAAGTATTGGAGTTTCAGCTTCAGCATCAGTCCTCCCCATGAATTTTCAAGACTGATTTCCTTTATGATTGACTGGTTGGATCTCCTTGCCGTCCAAGGGACTCTCAAGTCTTCTCCAACAGCACAGTTTAAAAGCATCAATTCTTCGGCATTCAGCTTTTTTATAATCCAACTCACATCCATACATGACTAAAAGAAAAATCATAGCTTTGACTAGGCAGACCTTTGTTGCCAAAGTAATGTCTCTGCTTTTCAATATGCTGTCTATGTTGGTCATAGCTTTTCTTCCAAGAAGCAAGCACCTTTTAATTTCATGGCTACAGTCACCGTCTGCCATGATTTGGAGCCAAAAAATAAATAAATAAACTCTCTCACTGTTTCCATTGTTTCCCCATCTATTCGTTATGAAGTGATGCTACCAGATGCCATGATCTTAGTTTTTTGAATGTTGAGTTTTAAGCCAACTTTTTCACTCTCCTCTTTCACTTTCATAGGTTCTTTAGTTCCTCTTTGCTTTCTTCCATAAGGGTGATGTCATTTGCATATCTGAGGTTATTGATATTTCTCCTGGCAGTGTAGATTCCAGTTTGTGCTTCATCCAGCCTGGCATTTTGCATGATGCACTCTGCATTGAAGTTAAATAAGCAGGGTGTAAATATACAGCCTTGAATTACTTCTTTCCCAGTTTGGAATCAGTCTGTTGTTCCATGTCTGGTTCTAACTGTTGCTTCTTGACCTGTATACAGATTTCTCAGGAGGCAGGTCAGGTGGTCTGGTATTCCTATCTTTTGAAGAATTTTCCAGTTTGTTGACTTTCCTGGTGGCTCAGATGGTAAAAGTGTCTGCCTACAATGCGGGAGACATGGGTTCAATCCTTGAGTTGGGAAGATCCCCCTGGGGAAGGATATGGCAACCCACTCCAGTATTCTTGTCTGGAAAATCTCATGGATGGATGGAGGATCCTGGTGGGCTATAGTCCATGTGGTCACAATGAGTCAGACATGACTGAGCGACTTCACTTCACTTCACTTCACTTCACATAGTCAAAGGCTTTGACATAGTCAATAAAGCAGAAGTAAATGTTTTTCTGGAACTCTCTTGCTTTTTCTATGATCCATTGGATGTTGGGAATTTGATTTCTGGTTCCTCTGCCTTTTCTAAATCTAGCCTTAATATCTGGAAGTTCAAGGTTCATTTACTGTTCAAGCCTAACTGGGAGAATTTTGAGCATTACTTGGCTAGTATGTGAAAAGAGTACAATTGTTCAGTAGTTCAAACATTCTCTGGCCTTTCCTGTGGGATTAGAATGAAAACTGATGTTTTTTCCAGTCTGGTGGCCACAGCTGAGGTTTCCAAATTTGCTGGCATATTGAGTGTGGCACTTTCCCAGCATCATCTTGTAGGATTTGAAATAGCTCAACTGAAATTCCATTACCTCTACTAACTTCATTCACGGTGATGCTTCCTAAGGCACACTTGATTTCCCATTCCAGGATGTCTGGCTCTAGGTGAGTGATTACACCATTGTAGTTATCTGGGTTATGAAACTCTTTTTTGTATAGTTCTGTGTATTCTTGCCACCTCTTCTTGTCTTCTGCTACTCTTAGGTCCATACCATTTCTGTCCTTTATTGAGCCCATCTTTTCATGAAATGTTTCCTTGGTATCTCTAATTTTTTGAAGAGATCTCTAGTCTTTCCTAGCCTATTGTTTTCCCCTATTTCTTTGCACTGATCACTGAGGAAGGCTTTCTTATCTCTCCTTGCTATTCTGTGGAACTCTGCATTCAGATGGGTATACCTTTCTTTTTCTTCTTTGCCTTTAGCTTCTCTTCTTTTCTCAGCTATTTGTAAGACGGCCTCAGACAACCATTTTGCCTTTTTCCATTTCTTTTTCTTGGTGATGGTCTTGATCACTGCCTACTGTACAATGTCACAAACCTCTGTCCATAGTTCTTCAGGCACTCTGTGTATCAGATCTAATCCCTTGAATCTATTTGTCAATTCCACTGTATAATTGTAAGGGATTTGATTTAGGTCATACTTGAATGGTCTATTGGTTTTCCCTACTTTCTTCAGTTTAGGTCTGAATTTGCCAATAAGGAGTTCATGATCTGAGCCACAGTCAGCTCCCAGTCTTGTTATTGCTGACTTATAGAGCTTCTCCATGTTTGGCTGCAGAGAATATAATCAGTTGATTTTGGTATTGACCATCTGGTGGTGTCCATGTGTAGAGTCTTCTCATGTTGTGGAAGAGGGTGTTTGCTATGATCGGTGCCTTCTCTTTGTAAAATTCTTAGCCTTTGTCTGGCTTCATTTTGTACTCAAGGCTAAATTTGCCTGTTGAATTTGAATCACTCAGAAAAGAATAAAAAGTTATCAATCAAATATTGCTAATTAATTATTTTCTCTAAAGGCTTTTCTACAAAAGTAAAACCTCACATATTTTATTTTTAAATTAATTATCCTTTGCTGTTTCATGACTTATATGGGAAAACATTATCTGTATTCTATTTCACTTGTTTTTTGAGTTTTTTAGATTTAAGTTTAGCACATTAAAAGCAACTGATATTCTCATACTGTTTATTTTTTATATATCAGCTAATTTTAAGAGAAATTATTTGCATGAGAGAATTTTCTGATAATATTTACAGTTTGTATTAATCAGGGTTCCATAGATAACCAGGGCCATTAGAAAGTAAATAAATATATATTTGTTTATATTAGTATTTTATTATAATAATTATATATAATATATAATTATAAAAGAATATTTTAATGAGGAATTTTCTCACACAGCTATGGAGGCTGAGAAGTCCCAGTCTACCATTGAGAAACTGAAGACCTAGGGAAATTGGTGGTGTAGTTCCAATCTGAATCTGAACACCTGAGAACCAGAGAACAATAGAGTCCATGGAATTCTCCAGGCCAGTATACTGGAGTGGGTAGCCTTTCCCTTCTCCAGGGGATATTCCCAACCCAGGGATTGAACCCAGGTCTCCTGCATTGCAGGCGGATTCTTTACCAGCTAAGCCACAAGGGAAGCCCCCAAATTCTGGAGTGGGTATCCTATTCCTTCTCCAGGGGATCTTCCAGACCCAGGAATTGAATTAAGGTCTCCTGCATTGTAGGTGGATTCTTTACCAAGTGAGCTATTAGGGAAGCCCAGTATAATGGCTAGTCAGGTCCAAAAGACTGAGAATTTGAGGGCTGATAGTGTATAAATTTCAATCCAAGGACAGGAAAAGACAATATCCCAGTTCACCAGTCAGACAAAGAAAGTTAATCATTTCTTCCTTCTTGTCGTTCTATTTCAGCTTTCAATGGCTGGGATGATGCTTACCTATATTGGGGTGGGAAATCTGCTTAACTCATCCCTCCAACTCAATATTTGGACATCTCATGAGCCAGTCAGCTTGACATATACAAGTAACCATTGTATACTCTCATTATTGTAGAGTTCTTGTAAGTATCAGGGGGAACAGTGAATATGAAATACTTCCTATACTCTAAGATTAAGAATGCTTAAATATTGTTGCCATTTTTATAATTACCAGCCCTAGTAGCTGTAATAATATCATTTTAGTTGTATAATCCAGAGAAAAATATAGCAGAAAATAAGAAAGTATTTTAAAAGGAAGTAAAAGAAAGATTTTTGTATACTAGAAGATTCATGCAAAATCATAAGTACCAGATATACAGAAGTCTATCAGATTTTCTCTTTTCCTACCTCTGTACACTGATAAAATAATTATGTCTATGTATGTATCAGCATTTACATTAAATTATGAATTACTTGATGGCATACTGAGATCCTCTATAATTTATATTTATATCCCCAGTGTATGACAGGCTAATGATGTGATGCTGGGAACTAGTGAGTATTTGTTAAGTAAATTTTATTGCTCATCACTGGGACACAAGCATAACACAGAATGAACTTTTGTGCCAATTAGAAGAAGGTGAACTTTCTGGGAAGACAGTTAGATGAAGTGCTGTTTCCTTCAGAGTTATTGTAATACTGCCAGAGTTCATTATTTGGAAAGTAGAGAGAAACCTGGATTTCATACTTCTCAGTAGATCATCTTTGTGCAGGTTTTTGCTAAACACATCCCCAAACATGTGCAGTAATCCTGGTTGTTATTTTGCTTTGCTGTTTCCTGAAGAAGGTTTTAGCTATGTATCAATGTAGGCAACATCAATAAAGCCAAGGAAAAGAAACCAACTTGTCACTTATTATCTACTCATTAATGTGATTTAATTATATAATGAATTTAGCACTATAAATTGTAATCTTCTATGATTAGCCAGGTTTATTCTTGTTGCACAATTATTGTAAACACATTCATTATACAAATTACCAAGGTAAGCCAGAAAGAATCAAGTTAAATTCATTACCACTAGTAGAAATAGAACTCAAAACATTTCCCCTTCTCTTAAATGGAGTTACTTGTCCCTTAAAGAAGTACAGGTTTCTGAGTCAACAGATAATCAAAACTACTAGATAAACACGGGTTATCTTTCTGAGGAGTATCAGTATTGCTTAGAGTTTAGAAGAAGAAAGTATCTAAATTTTATGCTATCATAAGATTTCATCAGTCACAATCAATGCAGAATTATCAATCAATATGCACTGGGTTGCCAGAGAAAACTTGCTTTTTATGAGTAGTTTTTATAAGATGTAGTGTTTGAAAAGATAGTATATTTCTGTAATATGGATCTCTGACAGCACTAATGTCACAATTCAGTTCCAGTAAAAAGATATGTTACTGCTGATATAAAAGTACTAATGCCATAGGCCCCATAAAAAGTTCTAGTCCAACCAAAACAAGATGGAATGTCTAGCTTCTCTGCTGGTAGTCAGCATGCCCCAAATCACAAACACACTTTTAACTACAATTTTTTATTCTTTTAAAGAGTGTTTGATACCATATAAATCCATATTATTTTCTCAACTAATTAATTCTCTCCTCTCTCTCCCTCCTCCTCTACAGTCCCCCTCTCTCCTTTACACACACACACACACAATTTTCACACATATCAAAAATGTATTCAATTATTTGAGGTCTAATGAAATTGCAGTTGTAGAGTTCCAGATCCACTGCAAAACACAATAGTATGAGTTAATTGACTTTAGTGTTAACTTGTTTTAACTTTTCAAGAATATTAATAGTTAATTTATATTTTTCTCAGGATTTTGGTGACTAAAAATAGAAAGTTTGAAATCTGAGCATTAAGACTGCAAATTATAAAATATGTTAAGACAGATTCAGAATAATTTGATATCAATTTTTATCATAGATGTTATGGTTTCCCTGAGCCTTTAGAGAAGAAGCAGTTTCCAAATGCTAAATATGACAGATGGATCATTAGTAGACAAGATCACTCAATCTGAGAAGCACAAAAAAATAATTTAATTAAGCTTTTTATTTTGAGGTGATTAAAGTTTTAAATTAAGTTGTTAAAAGGGGTAATAGATGTTCCATGTACCCTTTACCCAGTTCCCTCCAATGGAATCATCTTGCCAAACTATAGTATAATATCAAAACCAGGATATTGACCTTGATACAGTAAAATGGAATATTTTCATTACCACAAGGATCCCTCATGTTGCAGTTTTATAGCCACACACACACATACACATAAATTTACTTACACATTTGCAAGTTTTACTTTGGTCCCCAGCCCCTCCTTAAACTGTGGTAACCACTTCTATAAATTGTGGTGTCAAGAGTGTCACACAAATGGAATCAAACAATACGAGACCTTTTGGGATTGGATTTTTCACTCAGCATAAATCTCTGGATATCCATCCAGCTTTTTGGATGAATCAATAGCTTATTCCTTTTTATTGCTGAGTTACAATTCATGATGCAATTTTTTTCCAGTTTATTTAACCACTCACAATTGAAAAATTCTGAATTGTTTTTAGAGTGAGCAAGTTTTTATTGGATTTATTTTGTTAGCACTGTTGTGTTTCTGCTGTCAACTTCTACTCCATCTCTGAATATATGAGGCAAAAAAACAGAAACCAGAGAACTCACGGTTATCTCGTTTCTTGAGTCTGCCTTCTGCTCTCTGCTTATCAAAGTCTTATGTTTGCTTTATATGTCATGTCTACAGATTTTAGTTGTACTTAGAGGAGTATGGAATATATGTTTGTCTCATGTTCTGGACCTGGAGTTAAGGAAAGAAATTTTAATCAATCACAGTTGAAAATCAACCTGAAGAAAAAGTGAAAGTGTTAGTCGCTCATTCGTGTCCAATTCTTTGTAACCCTATGGGCTATCTTCTCTGTCCATGGGTTTTCCAGGCAAAAATACTGGAGAGGGCAGCTCTTCTCCAGGGGATCTTCCCAGGGATTGAACCCGTGCCTCCTGCATTGCAGGTAGATTCTTCACCATCTGATTCACCAGGGAAATCTATCTTGTCTAGAGACAAGATTTATATGAATTTTACATCCTTCTATTATGTTCTATGCATTTTGACATATGTTTTGTGCTCTTGATATCAGATATCCCACTTTTTGTCCTTAGGAAAAGTTGGAGGAAGGAACTTGGATTACTAGTAGCATTAATTTTATTTATGGAATTTAGCATTATTATAAACTGAGTTCCATTGTGCTCTGTGTGAATTTTTTAGACCTATCACACACCAATTTTCATTAATCACAGTTAATAGCACATTCTCATAAGCACACTTTTTCACCAATTTAGAATATTTAAATTCAAATTCTCATATTACATTGTTACTAGGAAATGTGAAGCCATATGGATATGCAAATTACTGGTTTTATTGGAGTGGGTGTGAATAAAACACTGGGAGATGCAATAGGGATGCAGTGTGCCTCCAAAATCTCTTGAATGCCAAGTCTTGTATTTCATAGGTTGTCATACAAAGTTTTGCTAATTCCCACCAGGGGTGTTGATACTAGATAGACTAGGGAGGAAATATTGCTTCTAAAAACTATTTTCTTCATTTGCATGTGATTTTTATCACCATAATAACATTATCTTAAAGTGAGGACTTTGGCATCTCACCAACTGGTAATAGTTCATCAGTTATTTAGCCTTTACTAGAACATTAAATATCTCCAAACTCTAGCATCTTTCTAGGTATATCACTCACATAGCTGAGTGTGTGCATGCTGTCGTGTCTGACTCTTTGTAACCACATGGGCTCTAGTCTGCCAGGCTCCTCTGCCTGTGGGATTCTCCACTCAAGAATCCTGGAGTGTGTGCCATTTCCTATTCCAGGCAATCTTTCCAACCCAGGGATCAAACGTGTCTTCTGTGTTGGCAGGCAGATTTTTATACCAATGACCCACCTGGAAAGTTCCCACTCACATAGTTGATAGAGTACAAAACATTCTGTACATAAACTAGATTCTTATATTTATCTTTTTTTATAATCTGTTTCTCCTTATAAATCTCTATAATATTTCTTAAATTTATTAACTTAACACATTTTTATTTTTACTAATAGTATCTTCTCTTTTAAACAAATAGCTTATCCTTCTAAACATCACTATCCACTCAAAATTAAGAGATAAATAAACAGATGAAAAGTATTAGCTTCAGTTGGAGGTTCTATATTTGTCTGTTTCTTTTACTTCAACAAAATGGTAAAGATGCTGATTATTTGGACTATTGTATTGCTAACAAGAAGTGAATTTATACAGATTATACCTGTAAAATGATTTACATAAATAGAAGTAAACTACTCAGAAGACCACATAAATAATATTTCACTCTGAGATTGTATCTTTTATCTAGTGTAAGTCTACTGAATAACTGAACCATAGCCCAGTGGAGGATACCATACACCATTCAGAGAGCTATTAGTTGCCTGTGATCATAGCCATTAGGCTGCTGATGGAAGTTGAGAGATGCCACTTCTAGATTATCACATCTCTCTGGAGAAAATCTATACTGTTATAATTTTTACAGCTTCATATAATGGCATTATTAAGTGACTTAAACCATCTACACTTTATTGAATAGTATATTAAATTAAGATTGAATTGCTATAGAATTTTTATGAAAGTATGTGTGACAGCCATATTAATCTGAATGAATTCATTATGACTAGTGCTATTACAGTGAATATAAATGAGTTAACAATGACATGATGCTAAAAAAAATCAGTTTGCAAAAACAGGACACAAATACTGCTATATAGGGTCCAGACTATTTTTTTTTTAATTGGAGGATAATAACTTTACAATATTGTGCTGGTTTCTGTCATAAATTAAGGTATATATATGTCACAGGTATACAAATGTGACAGCAAGATCCTCTTTGATCCACCTTCTAGAGTAATGGAAAAAAAAACAAAAGTAAACAAATATGACAAATGTGACAATTAAAAGCTTTTGCACAGCAAGTGTTAGTCACTCAATTGTGTCTGACTCTTTGTGACCCCATGGACTGTAGCCTACCACACTCCTCTGTCTGTGGAATGCTCCAGGAAAGAAAACTGGAGTGGGTTGTCATTTCCCACTCCAAGGGGTCTTCCCAACCCAGGGATCAAACCTGGATCTCCTGTATTGCCACAGTTCTTTACCATCTGAGCATTTTGTATAGCAAAGGAAACAATGAACAAGGTTAAAAGACAACCCTCAGAATGGGAGAAAATAATTGCAGACTGTTTTTTGTTTTATAGCAATTTTGTGCATATCCCCTTAAATCCTAATAACAATGTTTCGATAAGATATAATTTTTAGTGTTAGCAAAGGATTGATAATTGATGAATCATATTTAAACTCTGGTTATTGGTTGGTTTAGTCACCAAGTCATGTCCAACTCTTTCAACCCATGGAAGTTCCTCTGTCCATGAGATTTCTCAAGCAAGAATACTGGAGTGGGTTGCCACTTCCTTTTCCAAGGGATCTTCCCGACCCAGGGATTGAACCCCTATCTCCTGCACTGCAGGCAGATACTTTACCACATAGTTCAATCAGGAAAGCCCCTCATTAAGCCATGCAGTCATGCTTTAAGGTAATAATGTGAACACTCCCTTCACTCCACATCTCAAACTTTTCTGAGCTTTTCAATTAAACTAGTAAAAACCTTCAGTTGTTTTGGAGCTAAGAAATATTCCATCAGTAGGTATCCATCCTCCAGCCACGTGGTCTGGCAACAGATATAGCAGATTAATGAGAACTGCCATGTTTACTTTGTCACTCCTTGAAATACTGCCATGGCGACAGCTCCCCTGCAATAAAATCCCAATTCAGTATCTAGTCAATGCGGCTTCTCAGGATTATATTCAATACATGTATCTGTTCAGGAGCATCATGGCCAAAAATGTGGATGTCCCAGATGGCTATACTTGCTAACAAAAAACAGAAATCATTGAATCAAAATGCTTTTGATGTTTCCCATAGGTCCCTTTTCTGAAAGCTTACAATATCAATCAGTGAGCATTACCTCAGTAACATAATGAAGTTTAATGAATGAATAGTATTTAAACTTGCAAAATAGTAGCTATAAGCATGCCTAGGGAAAGACAACATTTCTCACTCATTAGGTCAATATTCTTTGAAACCTACTATGCCCCAGACTTTATGGACTGAGAATATACTTATTGATAAGGTAAGGACATCTTTTACTCATGGAGCTTGTAGCATAGTGAGGGCTCTCCTGACCTCTTAACTGTCCTTTACTCAGTTCAAATATCACTTTTTATTAGAAGTAAAATGACTGTATGTCTTTTGTACTATTTTCACATCTTTCAGCATGGCTGTATTTTTGACTTACATAATATCAATATTTTCTTAACCATATAAGTTTATGTCCAATGTTATTGTTACTTAAGAGGAATTATACATGACAAGTGGTCTAAGAAGATGGTTATTACCCAATATAGCATCTCCATGACTGTTAATTTTTATATTTACTTCTTATTATTCAAGAGATTTTTGTTGTTGTTGTTCTTTGCCCTAAATGTTTCCAAGATATGGTTAATACTTAAGCTACCTAAGAAATGAGGCCTTGGTCCATTCAGTTTCATTGCCTTTCATCCAGGTTAAAAACTGTGTAAGAGGTATGGGGAGCATGACATCTTAAGTTCCCAAATGTATACTATGGAAAACATTTTCAAAAATACTTATTTTTATTGATTGCACTAATATTAACCACTCGCTTATATATGTCACTACTATGTCAGTATCTCATGTTTTGTGGTTTCAAACCACTGCCTCTCTACTCATTCCTCCAGCCCTGATATCAGCAAGTTCTCTTCACTAATATAAGCAAGATCGTCAGTTTTCCTGCACTGAGAGGGGAAACCTAATTTGTATATCCATTAGTCCGTTTACCTCTAAAGAACTCACATATTCACTCCAAAAACTTTGACTACCTGTGATCTTGGTCTTATCACTACAGCTTCTGAGACTTTGCTTGAGAAGTAAACTTTATACTGTATCCAGTCTCGTTTTCATCTCTGACATCCTAGAATTGGAATCTTCAATAAATAAAAAGCAAGTGGATAGGATAAGATGGTTGGACGGTATCACCGATTCAATTGACATGAACTTGGGCAAACTCTGGAAGATGGTCAGGGACAGGGAGGCCTGGAGTGCTGCAGTCAGTGGAGTCACAAAGAGTCACACATGACTTGGCAACTGAACAACAGTAGCAGCAACAAGATAGACAGAGAGATGCATTAATAATACAAAAAGGTAGCAAAGAGAATACATGCATTTTAAGCTGGATTTTTTGCTATTATTACCAAGTTGAAATAAATATATAAAATGTGGAAAGTAGCAATTATAAAATATGTAGATCTTACCATGTTGGAATTGACTATTAATATATGAATCCGATAGTGTTACTTAAAATATGCCACCAACCATGTGCTAAGGTTCATAGCAGTTATTTTTATATTATGTTAAGGAAGTTACACTTTGGGGTTTTCTAACTGTGGGAGCAAGAAAAATCAGTCCCGTGTGAAAACAGTGTCCAAGAACATCAACTGTAGGACTTCTTGGACCTCTTGGTAAATAGATTCTCTTTAAAATATGGCAAATGGCATATGGTAACTTAGTCACATCACTACTGAGTCTTTGAAATGGAAATAATTGCTTAGTTGATCAATTCCAGATTGTCAAAGAATCTATAAATAAGGAAGATATTAAGATAAATTTTAAAAGCATTGTGATGAAGTAGAAATACCAATAAACTGGTTGTCTAAATTTAAATCTCTACTTCAGAATACTGCCTACTGTATCTTTAAAAATATATTTATTTTTACAACTCTAGACCTATTAGGTAAAATCTAAAATGCACCTTGTATATATATTAATTCATTAGATAATATATTTTGTATAATAGTATAGAGTTTATGGGCTTCCCCAGGGGCTCAGTGCTAGAGAATCCACCTGCAGTGTAGGAAATGCGAATTCAGTTCATGGGTTGGGAAGATCCCGTGGAGAAGGAAATGGCAACTCACTTCAGTATTCTTGCCTGGGAAATCCCATGGATCAAGGAGCTTGGTGGACTACAGCCCATGGGGTTGCAAGAGTCAGATACGACTTAGTGACTCCAATAACAACAGAGGTTATAGATATATAGGTTATACATATGTTTGTTTATACATACATTTGGTTATAGATATGATGTTATAGATATATTTGTAGATTATCTGATGGTTCTCAACTTTTTGTTCTTGTATTCTCCCTGCCTTAATGTGACATACTCAAAGAACTGGTTGCCTCCTCGTGTCATGACAGAAGAATGCACCACCCTAAGCCAAATAGCAACTACATAGCAGTGATTCCAATGAACAGGGAAGCCTGGCATGCTGCAGTCCATGGGGTCACAGAGTCAGACACGACTGAGTGACTGAACTGACGGAGCAGTGATTTCAATATTCATTAGCAGTTGATGAGATACGTTAGCTTCATGTTGATTGGTAAAGTTACTTATTTAGGAAATATGTCATGTTTACCAGGCAAGACATTTTATATCCCAGATTGCTTTCACACATCAGTATCTGTGATATGAAGGATACTTCTTTGTGGTCTTCTAAAAGATGGTGACTGCTTATGACTCTAGGGGATGAGGTACTTGTCTGAGGAAGCAAAGGGAGCATAATAAATCGAAAAACCTTAGAAGAGGAAGAGAGAACATATAATGTTTTTCTTCTCCAAATGGACAGCAGGAACAGATTTCAGCTTCTGTCAAGAGAGAGGCTGAAGGCACAAGTGTCATAGGCCATTTTTCATGAACGATCTAATGAAATATGAAGCAAACACGGAGCTCTTTGTTGTTTATCATAGCAAGTACTGGTAGCAGATCAGGGTGTCATTTTGAATAACTGATAGATGATTCTATGAAGGAATATATAAGATTGTGAAGGAGTCTTTTGAAATGATTGAAAGAAATTATAAATATAATTAGAGGAAATTGGATAATTGAATAGAAGCTGAAGTTTTGCATCAGTAAATCAACTTTTACTGTTGCTGCTAAGTCACTTCAGTCGTGTCCGACTCTGTGTAACCCCATAGACGGCAGCCCACCAGGCTGCCCCGTCACTGGGATTCTCCAGGCAAGAACAATACTATATGTATACTGACTGTTTAAATTATATTTATACATTTCTAAATATTAATAATGGTTAAATTGTTATAGTAGTATTATGATAAAATACTAATATTACATTATACTGTATTTTTTACTTCATTTGCAATATTTTTATATGTAGTTATAAGTGGATTGATATTTAATTTTATATATACTCTGTTTTCAAGTATTGAACCTAGGCACTGGTATGCAATCCTTAATATACTTATCCATAAAGTATATTATGATTATTTATGAATGGACTCTAGAGTCCAGCTACCTACATTAAAGGGCTTCCCTGATAGCTCAGCTGGTAAAGAATCCGCCTACAATGCAGGAGACCCTGGTTTGATTCCCGAGTCAGGAAGATCTGCTGGAAGAAGGGATAGGCTACACACTGCAGTATTCTTGGGCTTCCCAGGTAGCTCAGATAAAGAATTCTCCATCAATGCAAGAGACCTGAGTTCAATCCCTGGGTTGGGAAGACCCCTTGGAGAAGGGAATGGCTACCCACAACATATTCAGCAGAAAAAAATTATTTTTCTTTAGTTCTTCTTTGCTTTCTGCCATAAGGATGGTGTCATCTGCATATCTGAGGTTATTGATATTTCTCCCAGCAATCTTGATTCCAGCTTGTCCTTCTTCCAGCCTGGCATTTCACATAATGTACTCTGCATATAAGTTAGATAAGCAGGGTGACAGTATACAGACTTGACATACTCCTTTCCCAATTTGGAACCAGTCTGTTGTTCCATGTCCAGTTCTAACTCTTGCTTCTTGACCTGCATACACATTTCTCAGGAGCCAGGTAAGGTGGTCTGGTATTCCAATCTCTTTAATAATTTTCCAAAGATTGTTGTGATCCACAGAGTTAAAGGTTTTGGCATAGTCAATTAAGCAAAAGTAGATGTTTCTCTGGAATTCTCTTGCTTTTTCTATGATCCAACAGATGTTGACAATTTGATTTCTGGCTCCTCAACCACTTTTTAATCCAGCTGAATATCTATAAATTAACAGTTCCCCCCACTGTTGAAGCCTGGCTTGGAGAATTTTGGTCATTACTTAGCTCGCGTGTGAGATGAGTGCAATTATGCAGTAGATGTTTTCCTGGAACTCTCCTGCTTTTTTGATGATCCAACAGTTGTTCGCATTTTGATCTCTGGTTTCTCTGCCTTTTCTAAATCCAGCTTGAACATCTACCCACTCCAATATTCTGGCCTGGAGAATTCCATGGACACCATAGCCCATGGGGTCACAAAGAGTCGGACATGACTGAGTGACTTTCAGTTTCACCTACATTAAAATCTCAAATTCCAAATGCAATATTAGATATGCAAAACCAACTATTCATAATATTTATGTCTATATTTCCTTATCTGCAAAATGTTGAGTATAATACTTTAATACTTTAGTATAAATATTCTTAGTACTTTATCAACTTTGTACTACTCTTTAAAACAGAGTCCTGAGGTAAAATAGTACAAAGTTTCTAGAGTATTAATATTAATTACTCAGAAAATATTACAAATAACCATATAGGTTATGCTTAGATTTAAATAAATTGAAATTCATTCCATATTTTACTATTCTAATCAATTTAAGTACTGACAAAATTTTGTATAGCACTTAATTTTTAAGTTATTGTGAAGTCAGTTCAGGCACTCAGTCATGTCTGACTCTTTGCAACCCCTGGACTGCAACATGCCAGACTGAGGCAATATCAGTAGATGCAGAAATTCCAATCAACAGCCTAGGAACCTTGCTGTCAGTAGAGTTTTGATGATATGGTTCTCTGTGACTTGGGACTCTTCAATTGAGTCATGATTCCAGTCTCCTGCATTGCTTCTCAATTGTTTTTTATATCCACTCAGGACTGAAGCACAGTGCTTCAGACTAAGGTCTGAGGAATGTTCTGTTTGTCACTAGGTCAAAGCTTCTTTTAGAAATAAAATTTTTTATTCTCCTGTCTCCTAAATTTCAGCTGCTTCTTTTCTAAGTAGCCAACACCTAAAGGATCAGCGATACCCTACCTTGCTGTCAATTGTCTTTCTTTATGAATGTAAGATTAAATATAAACACAAACTGTTGGCTGGAGTCACTGTTACCTGTAAATGGATATCTAGGATGTCCTTGTCTCAGCTCTAGTGTCTTTCAATTCTGGACAGTGATGAGAATGAAGGTTGAACTGTGTCTGAATTAGCCTGGCCAAGAGAAATCTAGAGCTTAACTAGAGTGTGTACTGCTTATATCACCTCTGCTGTGGGTCTCTTGTTGCGCCTGGACTTCTTCTCAACATCCTCTGTGATACAGAGAGGAGACTATGCTTTACTACTGAGCCTCAACACGAAAATGCCAAAATATCAAGTAAATTTAATTGCTTTAACTAGTATTGCCAAAGCACATGTATTTTATAGTTATAATCTTTGATATATAATGTTTATGTAATTAAATTTTATAGTACTAATAGGGCAGGTATAATTTACTGGCTTGAAATAAGAAAAACTAAATAAAACTCATGCTTTCTAGAGGACAAGCAGAAAATAAAACATTAGCATGCAGATGCAGCTCACTTTAATTAGTATTAGTATATGTATGTGTATTTCCTCAACAAAGCCATTATCATTTTAAGTAAATTAGAAAATGACTTCACCAGTTGTAAAATAGCACATGAAGTTTTTTAACACTCAATCAAATACATTTTGAAATTCATATTCATGTATATAATGATTGAATTAAAATATAAATTGTCCAAGAAGTTTATAAAAGAATATTATTAAATGTAATGCCCATATGAATTTTTAATAACTTAAAATATTTTATGGTTGTAATTATCTTTCAGTGTGTATATATGAATTTTGTTTTTGTATGGCCTCATTGTAAAATGGTTCACATTGTAAATTCTATGCATTTATATTGCATAGTCAATTTGAATATTTCTTTTTCTTCCCACTCCAAAGTAAAATGAAAATAGTCCTCAACTTTGAGAAACTATACTAACAATAATCATCATCCACAGAAAACCTTTAGTATAGCAATGGAATAAATATTTTCTTCCAAATTAATGTATAGCCTACAGTTTTAAGTTGTGTAGAATCTGTGGGTGAATTCTAGTAGTTATTCAAACTCCTTTAAACAATATGGTGTTTGTAATATAGGTCCATATGATAATTTTCCTAAATTACCATTGTGTTTTTCAAGACGATTATAAATGTTTAAAATGAAGGACCACTGCCTTAGGGAAAATCTGGCTATTCTATAACACATTTCAGAATTTGAATATACAGTTATATGATTAAAGAATACTTTTTCCTTGGTCATTGATTCTCAAATTATATACTATCAACCTTTGAGTTGGGTGATGCCAACATGACTTGAGGCCCCAGGTTGCTGCTAAGTCACTTCAGTCGTATCCGACTCTGTGCGGCCCCATAGATGGCAGCCCACCAGGCTTCCCATCTCTGGGATTCTCAGGCAAGAACACTGGAGTGGGTTGCCATTTCCTTCTCCAATGCATGAAAGTGAAAGTGAAGCCGTGTCCGACCCTCAGCGACCCCATGGACTGCCGCCTTCCAGGCTCTTCCGTCCATGGGATTTTCCAGGCAAGAGTACTGGAGTGGGGTGCCATTGCCTTCTCCAAGACCCCAGGTTGGTTGGCCCTAATCACAAGCAGCTTAGTACAACCAACACTTATTATCTCAAGCAGTTCTGAATGTTGGGAATCCAGAAGCATCTTAGTTCAGTGGTTCTGGTTCAGAGTCTCTCATGAGGTTACAGTCAACATGACAGCTAAGACTTCAGTTATCTGAAAACTTGACAAACTGGAAGAATAAACTTAAAGTCTCAGTCACCTGGCTGTTAGCAAGAGAATTTAGTTTCTCCCTATGCAGGCCTCTTCCCAGAGCAAGTGCTTTGACAGATGCAAGAATAATATCACACTGCCTCTATGACTTAGTCATTGAGTCACACACCACCATTTTTGCCTTATTTTACTAATTAGAAACAAGTCACCAAGTTCAGTCCACTCTCGATGAAGAGTTTACATAAGGGTGTGTATACCAGGATGTCGGGAACATTGAAGGACATCATCTCTCCCAAGCCTGTGGGCCAGATTCAACACATCACTAGTTAGACTTCTGAACATGAATAGAGTTCCCTTCTGACTCCCTACATTCAATTGGTAACCCCAAACATGGGGAAAACTGAAAACACAAGCATACCAGTATCTCACATCCTCATAGGTAAAGGAGCATACCATAACTAGAGCATTGATCCAAAATCATGGCTCTGGTTCCTGAGTGTGTAGTTGAAATAAGTGTTACAAATATCTGACAGTATCTTTGGTTGAGAGCTATTATCATGGGGAGGACCCATGGGGAAGTCCCAGGAACATTTTCTTCCTCCAGGGTAAAATCATAGATTGCATTAGAACAAACACAGGAAAAACACAAAAATCTTTATTCCTTTCACATTTTAATTATTCAGTTTTGTAAGAACGAAAAATACAAATGGATATTAATATTAGTTCATTTATAGGGATTATTCTAGATGTGGTCTCTTTACTAAAAAAAGTGAATATTCTGGTATCAGCTGTACAAATATAAATTTGGTAAATGTCTTTTATTCTCCATCATGATAAGCAGAAAATGCCATGGTTTTTATCTGACAAGAACTTTAATTTGTATTGACTGTCATGCCTCCTGAGATATATAAATTATCTGACTCTGTGCCACAATAAAATCTGTGAAGAAATGTGATGCTCTCATTATATTTATGATCAAATGCTAATTTTCTACATAAATGGTATCATCTGTATTGGACTAAGGAGCAAGAAATATTTGTTAACTGTATACCTTGGTGAGATACATGCACGCCAGATTATATGAGATAAATTTCATGAAAATTCACAGAGTCCTCAATAATGATTATGCATTCTAATAGTTGGGGCATGTCAGGATATCATTTAAAGTGATGATTAATAGAACCTGTCTATTAATAGAACCTGCTGTCCAAGGAACTCACAAGATTCTTTCACCACAGTTTGAAAGCATCAATTGTTTGGTGCTCAGCCTTCTTTATGGTCCAACTCTCACATCCGTACAAGACTACTGTACCTTCTACCATTAAGAACTAAAATCTTTGGTGGACTTCTGATGGCTGATTGTGTACCTCTGATTCATATACTGGCTAATACAGAATCTTCTGACTTTGAACAGAGCCAGGGCAAAGGAAAAGTATTTCCAACTTTTTCAGGTTACAAGTAAGACAGTCAGTCATTTAGATATTTTGGAAATTGGGATTATGGTACTCTAATAGGAAACTTACTACAGAGGCCCCACAGTTTTAGAGAAAAGGCATTTCCTCTTTGGAAAATAAGAATTCTGCTTTTGACAAACATATTTTGGATTGTTACTGGGCCTTAGTGAGACTCAAATCATGGGGCACCAGATGATAATCAACATAAAGATGCTGTGCTTCAGTCACTCAGTTATGTCAGACTCTTTAGGATTGACCAGTTTGATCTCCTTGCTGCCCAAGGGACTCACAGGAGTCTTTTACCACAGTTTGAAAGTATCAACCGTTTGGTGCTCAGCCTTCTTTATGGTCCAACTCTCACATCCGTTCATGACTCCTGGAATGACCATAGCTTTGACTATACACACCTTTGTTGTCAAAGTTATTTTTCTACTTTTTAATACGCTGTCTAGGTTTGTCATAGCTTTTCTTCTAAGGAGCAAGAGTCTTTTAATTTCATGGCTGCAATCACTGTCCACAGTGATTTTGAAGCCCAAGAAAATAAAGTCCATCATTGTTTCTATTATTTTCACTATCTATTTGCCATGTAGTGATGGGACCAGATGCCATGATCTTAGTGTTTTGAATGTTGAGTTTTAAGCTAGATTTTTTTTTCCTCTTTCACATTCATCAAGGGATGTTCCTTTTTTTTTTTTTTTTTTTTTAAGCAGTATGAAAAGTAAAGATGGTCTGGGAATTGTTTTATCATCTAATCTTAGGATTAAGTGGTAATACTTCTTTTACAGTAACAACTCTTCATTAATTGGACTTTATATCTAGCAGATCATGGGCTTCCCTGGTGGCTCAGAGGGCTTCCCAGGTGGATCAGATGATAAAGGATCCAGCTATAATGCAGGAGACCTGGCTTTAGTCCCTAGGTCGGGAAGATGCCCCGGAGAAGGGAAAGGCTACCCACTCCAGTATTCTTGCCTGGAGATTTCCATGGACAGAGGAGCCTGATGGACTACATTTCATGGAGTTGCAAAGAGTTGGACATGACTGAGCAACTAATACACACACACAAAAAAAAAAACACACACGTACCCCTAGCATATCATACCAAGTAAAGCTTAGTATACACGTGTAAGTTAATGAATAGCATATCCATATACTTAGAATATCAAACTTTGCTAAATTTCTGACTGCCCAATGATTTTGCACCAGTTATTTTGAGAATCTGATATACAATTCAAGTACAACTTTAAATGGAAGGGAGAAGGAAAGAATTCACATAGGTATCTGCAATCAGTACATCTTATTTTTCACAATGCTTTTAAAGAGAGATAAATTCTTGTTGTTTCAGATTGTCTGATTTCAGCAGCAGTGATTAATCCTGAATACCTTATATAGTAATATGTATCTTGGTAACCAGACGAATAGTACCTTATACATTGGTAATGTTTTTGTTCATAGAGAGATGTCTTATTTTACTGGAAAACTAGATTTCAGTTTGTTATCCTTGACTCTTGTATTTCTACTGTAACTTTAAGTGCTGTTAAAAGTGCATCATGTTTCAATGCAGTGTGCAGAATAAGCTTTTGTTTCTGTCAAAAAAAAGGAGTTAGTTTTGAAGCAAAATAAAATATGTAAATTAAATAGAATTGACTGTGAATCACAAACTATATCACCAAGCTGGTCTTATATGAGAGGAGTGAGTGAGTGAGTGAAGTCGCTCAGCCGTGTCCGACTCTTTGCGACCCCGTGGACTGTGGCTCACCAGGCTCCTCCATCCATGGGATTCTCCAGGCAAGAGTACTGGAGTGGGTTACCATTTCCTTCTCCAGGGGATCTTCCCAACCCAGGGATCGAACCCAGGTCTCCCGCGTTGCAGTCAGACACTTTAACCTCTGAGCCACCAGGGAAGCCCATATGAGAGGAATGGGTTATTAAAGATATAATTTTAGATTATGTGGTCAATAGATTATATATTCTGATATAAGGGCTTCCCTGGTGGCTCAAACAGTAAAGAATCTGCCCGCACTCTAATATAAAATATCAAGGATTAATGAATGAAATAAGAGAAAAGCCTTTTATACATGTAAAGGAAGTTGTGAACCAAAGTGATAAACTGAGATCTGTATTACAGGCACCCTGGGTATATTTGACAGTCTTAGTAACCAAGACTCTAGTGTGTAAATGGTTAATATTATAAAAGCAAGTGAGAATTTGGAAACTTGCAAGGTGGGATGTTAAAATTGAGTAACCACATATGGTTCCTACTCTGGAAAGGCTACTGTCGCAATGAAACATGTATAAGGAAAAAACCCTCCCTCCTCTAGCAACAATATTCATAACAAATTCTAATAGATTCATGAAAATATTAGTTTCATGTGGTGATTGCCACAAGAATTTATATGATATTCTATATGATTCTCATTCTCTAGTACAGAAGTCAACAAATTATGACCTAGAGGTGGCTGGCTGATTTTGTAAATTAAGTTTTATTGAAACACAGCCATGACCGTTGATTTGTGTATTGTCTGAGGCTGCTTTTGGACTGTAAAGACAGAGTTGAATAAATTTTTAACAGAAACTGTCTGGCCTAAAACCCTAAAATATTTATTAGATGGCCCTTACAGGAAACATTTACTCACCCCTGCTCTAGTGGTTCACCTTCACTGGCACTGCAAACCTAACTTAGACAGTAGTAACGTTAAAACAAGTAAGTGTCTCATCTGTGATTTGCCATGCAAATTTTGTCTGCCTTTGAAAATTGTAAGAAAGCTGAGCATCTGTTATACCAGCCAAGACCCACTGCAACAAGTTCAGAATAGATCTGACATTAATATAATAGACAACAAAAATGGTTTGTAAGATGGCTGAGATGTCACCACTCTTTTTAACAAACAATATATGCTCCACTTTCTTACCATCCAAGGAAACTTGCCAAAGTTCTAATGATTCATCTTGTTACATACCGTAGAATTAATGAATTTACTTCCTTTTATGCTCAGTGTAAGTTCACATCTTCATGACTCCTGTCTGAGAGATAGTAGAAACTTCTGCCAGCCCAAGCTGGCAAGGAAGTTTTCCCATCAAGAAGATAGAGAGCTACTACTAGAAAATCATTTGAGCAGCTGTCTTTCTGCCTACTTCTGGTACTTAGCCTGCAACCCTCTACCAATTCTTCCTCTTTATCATTTAATACAGTGGAGGACTTTTTATCTTCCAACTGACAATAAAATTTGGTGAAAATATCCTGTACTAATTACCATGGACTTACCTCAAATCACATTAAGCATTCCATGAGATTATTATACCTCTTGAAAGCCATTTCTCTGTCACCTTCTCATTCATGTCACCAAAACTGTCAAGAGCCAAGAATGTTCTAAGATTTTATCCTACTTTCAAGCTAAGGAGTAAACCTTCCAGTTTTATAGGTGCTGCCAGAAGATAGGAAACTCCAACTTTGGGGACAAAGGATTGAGTTATTCACAGCACAACCAGCAACCTGAACTTCAATATATTTGATTCTGCTCCTCTCACCCCTGTGGCCCACTGGGATGATGAATTTGGACACAGAAGGGTGCCTGTATACAGAGTAGGATGCTTTCCTGAGCTTAGGAACCCACACCTTTTTATAATGGACAATAAATATTCTTACCATTTCCTCTATCTTCCCAAGTTTCTTTCTTCCAAAGTTATTCACTTACATTGCTGAAAAAAATAGTCTGGAACAGACACTCAGTGCTTCTGGTTCCAAACACACAGAAACACAAGGAACCCATGGAAAATTGTCCCATAACAGATAATTTCATCTTATAAGGGATGAAAACATGCAAGTATAGAGCTAAACAAAAGTATAGGCAGTAAGAATATACACATACAAAGTAATCTTTTCAGGTTTGGGAACTGCTTGATACCATCTGCCACTCTAGTTAGGGACATGTTTTATCTGGATGCAGACTAATTCATGACGCACATATGTGCTGCCTCGAAATTAATCACCAAAATAATTTGTTTCTATTTTATTTTTCTGTGCATAATCATTGAGTGCAAATTTTGTTCTAAATAAACTATTTTTTTCAAATTGTCTAAACAAACGAAATATGTTTTCAGTAATTTAAATTTATATCCTTCAAAGTGTAAGTAGATCAATTAAATAAAATGTTACAGATTCTTATTCTTCTATTTGTTCTGGAGGGGATTAAGAGTAGAGGACAGTAATGCTGTATTCTTTTCCAAAGTGAAATGTTTTATAATCCCCATGATTCCTCATATAATTTAAAGAATAGTGTCTTTCTAAAATAAGTTGTATCACACTATATTTCTGTTTTCCATCTCAAAAGGATAGGCCTCATGCTGTGAATTCAATTCAAATATAAGTGGTATGTTGGACACTTGAGCATAGTCACATTGCTAAAGACCAGTTTCACAGTTGGAATTAAATTTTTTTAATGGTGATGAAATATATATATGATGACTATCATTTTCAGAAGTAAAATAGAGATTTTCAGCAGGAAGGCAAAAGGATACTGTTACTAAGTTCAGTAGGTTTTTTGCACAAAATGAACAATAATTTGTAAAATTGGGTTCAGATAAAGTCTACATTTTATTCTACTAACTCAATGTTGTTAACATCCTATTCATTATTTAATACAAATTAATCATATCAATATATCCCCAAGTATAATTTACCTTCATTTATTTGGTTATTCATTGAATCTTCTCTACTCTTTCCCTCTATTTTTTCTGATGTTATTAAGGTATTTTCTGTATTTAGAAATAGCACATTTCAATTTATTCATTTCTAACTACCACACACATTAAAAATAAAACTTTTGAGATGTCCTTTAACTTTGAAGTAATTATTACGTTTTTAATGGTGAGGCGGGCAATAAAACTTGATCTTCCTCTGTGGAGTTAAAAAACAAATAAGAATTAAGATAATAAATAGGGTGGAGACTAAAATGTTAGATTTAAGGATAGTATAGCTTTAAATGCATGACTGATGAGGCTTTTAGTTATACAGAGGTGCATGCTAGTCACCAGAACAGTTAAACAGCTACAGGATTTTCCCATAGGTGAAAAATGGACCGTGTCCCTGTTATCATATAGTAGAGAGCTCATCAGGCTGTGTTCTTTTTCATGGGCAAATAATCCTGAAGATAAGAAGTGTTGAAATGGCTGAGCGAGACAGCATGGGTATGTGCATGTACTCAGTCATGTCCTACTCTTTGTGACCCTATCGGCTGAAGCCCAACATGTTCCTCTTTCAATGAGATTTCCTAGGCAAGAATACTGGAATCAGTTGTCATTTCCTCCTCCAGGGGATCTTTCTAACCCAGGAATCGTATCTGTGTCTCTTGCATTGGCAGGCAGATTGTTAACACTGAGCCATCACAGAAGCCTGAGCCAAATAGCATCAGTTACTTATTCCAAACCCACTGTTGGGGAGGAGTAAATGAGCAATGAATGGAGCTATTACTCTGTACTTTTTCCTATGGAAACATGATTAGATTGGAGACTTACATAACAGTAAATTTATTAGCAATCCCATTGAAGTGAAGGAAAACTAGGTAAGATGTCAAAAGATAGGTATTTACACATCAGTTCTATAACTGATATGTGTATTTTTTTCAAATTATAACTCATTATGTTAGTCTATGAAACAGACATAGTGAAGCATTCCCTAGCAATTATAGCACATGTCCTATTGAATTATTAGTAAAATTAAGTTGTATGTTCACATACAACAATAATGCATTGGTTTCTTGTTTAAGTTTTTTGGTCTAAGATCCAATCTGGGAATATTGCATAGAAATAATCATACTTAAATGGAAAATAAACTGGAAAGGAAGAACAGAAGTGTGAAATATTTATAATTGTATAGACCTGGGGGTCTTCCCCAATGTCTCAGCAGATAAAGAGTTCACTTGTGATGCAGGAGACACAGGTTCAATCCCAGGGTCCAGAAGATCCCCTGGAGGAGGAAGTGGCAACCCATTTCAGTATTCTTGCCTGGAGAATCCCATGGACAGAGAAGCCTGACAGCCTACAGTCCAAAGGATCTCAAAGAGTTGGACATGATCAAGCAACAGAGCAAGCATGCATAGACATGGGCATACTTGAGGGAAGAGTTGAGATCTTAGTATTGCTTTCCACTGATTTATTGATATTATGAGTAATGATTCTCACTGATATATACTTTTACCCTAAGGAAATTAAATTTACTATATCTATTTACTATAAGTTGTAATCATTAAAAACATGAGATTCTATTCAGCAATTTAAAAACAAAAAAAGGAAATTGTGCCATTTGCAACAGCATAGATAGATCTTAGGGATATCATGCTAAATGAAGTAACTCACATAGAAAGACAAATCCTGTATGATCTCACTTATATGTGAAATCCAAACAAACCAAACTCAGAAGCTGAGAGCGGATTGGTGGTTTTCAGGGGTGGGAGTGGTGGGGATAAGGTGATAGTGGTCAAAAGGTGCAAACTTCCAATTAGAAAATAAATGGGTTCTGGGATGCAGCATACGTTATGATGGCTATAGTTAACAATATTATATTTTGTATTTGGAAATTGCTATGAGAGTGAATCTCAAAAGTTCCCATTGGATTTTTGTGTATTTACAAAAGACACTGTATGTCTAGAACTGTAATATCTATTTATAGTTGAAATAGACCTTATGGCTGACTTTATTTTAGGGTTTATCTCTTATCCACTCCAGCTTACATTACTGAAGTTAAGGAAGCATCTCTATTGTGCATCCATTCTGAATATGTAGGGGCTTCCCTTGTGGCTCAGCTGGTAAAGAATCTGCCTGCAATGCAGGAGATCTGGGTTTGATCCCTGGGTTGGGAAGACCCCCTGGAGAAGGGAAAGAATTCCCACTCCAGTATTCTGGCCTGGAGAATTCCATGGACTGTATAGTCCATGGAGTCTCAAAGAGTCAGACACAACTGAGCAACTTTCACTTCACTTCACTTCTGAATATGTAGGAAGACTCACTTAGGAAGATAAACAACTCGCCTCTTTCTCCGTTTCTTATTTATTCTCTTCTAAGGGAGGACGGGAATATCATTAATCCAAAAAGTGAATACTATCGACCTTTTTTTGGTTTAGCTCTCCCCTTAAGCAAAGCCATACAATGAGTTGAGTGCAGGGAGTTTACTTGAGAGGAGATCCCAAGACACAGAAGAGATAGGAAGGAAAGTGGCAATGGAAGAATGAAAGTTAACAAACTTTATATTAATAAGCTGATGAGAGCTGTGGGGATCTGAGGAGGGAAACTTGCTGAGGAGGCTCTGAAGAATCTTATAGAATGTACTTCATTGAATTTACTTTTAGAGGACAGAAAAGATGGCAGTTATCATCCAGGGCTTGATCCCAGAAGGTTACTCCCCCAATTCAGTGGTGGACCTTCATGTAGGCCAGAAGCAGCAAAGCAGAGCCATCAACTATATCAGCACAGAAATCAGGCCAAGAGAATATATCCCCATGCATAGTAAGTTTTTGCTATCATTTTAATAACAGATCTGAGTAATCACTGTATTGAAAAGCCCAATTATCCTTGCTCTCCCTATTCCATAAAGGCAGAGAAACCAGATCAAATTGCCAGCATCCAATTGATCATTGAAAAAGCAAGAGTTCCAGAAAAACATCTACATCTAGTTTATTGACTATGCCAAAGTCTTTGACTGTTTGGCTCACAAGAAACTGTGGAAAATTATTAAAAAGATAGAAATACCAGACCACCTTACCTGCCTCCTGAAAAATCTGTATTCAGGTCAAGAAGCAACAGTTAGTACTGGATTTGGAACAACAGACTGGTTCCAAATTGGTAAAGGAGTATGTCATGGCTGTATAGTGTCACCCTGCTTATTTAACTTATATGCAGAGTACATCATGTGAAATTCCAGGCTGGATGAAGCACAGGCTGGATTCAAGATTGCCGGGAGAAACATCAATAACCTCAGACATGCAGATGACACCAACCTTATGGCCAAAAGCAAAGAAGTTCTAAAGAGCCTCTTGATGAAATTGAAAGACAGTGAAAATGTTGGCTTTAAACTCAACATTTAGAAAACTAAGATCATGGCATCCTGTCCCATCATTTCATGGCAAATAGATGGGGAAACAATGGAAACAGTGACAGACTTTATTTTTCTGACCTCCAAAATCACTGCAGATGGTGACCACAGCTTTCTCCTCGGAAGAAAAGCTATTTCCAACCTAGACAGCATATTAAAAAGTGGAGACATTACTTTCCCAATGAAGGGCCATCTAGTTAAAGCTATGGTTTTTCCAGTAGTCATGTATGAATGTAAGTTGCACTCTAAAGAAAGCTGAGTGCTGAAGAATTGATGCTTTTGAACTGTGGTGTTGGAGAAGACTTTGAGAGTCCCTTGGACTGCAAGGAGATCCAACAGTCAATCTAAAGGAAATCAGTCCTAAATATTTATTCAAAGGACTGATGCTAAAGCTGAAACTCCATAACTTTGGCCATCTGATGCAAAAAACTGACTCATTGGAAAAGACCCTGATGCTGTGGAAGATTGAGGGCAGGAAGAGAAGGGGATGGCAGAGGATGAGACGGTTAGATGTCATCACTGCCTTGATGGACATGAGTTTGAGCAAGCTCTGATAGTTGGTGATGGACAGGGAAGCCTGACCTGCTGCAGTCCCTGGGGTCACAATGAGTCAGACATGACTGAGTGACTGAACTGAACTGAAAGAAAGATGACTATCCACAGTTAGCCTGATAATATTATAAAGAACAGTTGGATATAAAGAGCAATTGGAGAAATGCTTATGAATAGCTTAGCAACAGGCCTATTACAAGGAGGCCGTTCAGTATAGTTTATTTTTAACAGTCATTATTATCTTCATGTTCACCATTGTTAATTATTAAAAGATTTTGTTTGTAAAATTCTATGCCTGTATTCTTTCCAATATATCTCTAATTCTTGAATATATGTAGTACTGGCTTTTCCATTATCATTTCAGATAGTGGGATGAATTATATCTAGAATGAAATAACCAAATTAACTAGAGATTTATTGCCTACAATGCATTGCTATCAAAGAAGACCTCAAAAAAAAAGTTTGTTTATTAAATAGTTCATGCATTCAATCTCAGGTATTTTCTTAGATTACTGATACAGTTGTGTATATATATATATATATATATATGCTCAGTCATGTCCAACTCTCTTGAAACCCCATGGACTGTAGTCCTCCAGGTTCCTCTGTCCATGAAATTCTCTAGGAAAGAATACTGAAGTGGGCTGTCATTCCCTTCTCCAGGGGATCTTCCCAACCCAGGGATTGAACCCAAGTCTCCTGCATTGCAGGCAGATTCTTTTCCATCTGAGCCACAAGGGAAGCCCATATATATAGCCACATCTTATTTCCTTTTTAGATATGATACTAAAATATTGTGCCAGCTCCTTTTTCTGTGTATAACATTTTCATAATCCAAGTTAACCAAATATATATTTTAGAAACCTACATATTAATATTCTGATCAGATTTGTTGCTCTACTATATAGAGTAAAATAAATTTTTATCAAACCTTATGAGATTTATTCTACAGTCAAAACTCTTTGTTTTAACCTTTAAAATATTTTCTTTAGTTTTTGATCTCATTTCAGATATAACTGTCCTAGACTTCAAATTTAAAGAGTAATCACCAGACACATCCACAACTGAGTGTCGTATCTCCTTTGGCCCAGCCACTTCACTCCTTCTGGGGCTATTGGTACTTTTCCTCTGCTCTTCCCTAGTAGCCTATTGGACACCCTCTGACCTGGGGGACTTATCTTTTGGTGTCATATTTTTTGGACTTTTATATAGTTCATGAGGTTCTCACAGCAAGTATAGTGCAGTTCGCCGTTCCCTCCTCCACTGGATCATGTTTTGTCACAACTCTCTGCTATGTCCTATCCATCTTAGGTGTTCCTGCATAGCATGGCCCACCCATAGCTTCATTGAGTTATGCAAGCCCCTTCACCACAACAATGCAGAAATCCATGAAGGGGAATTTAATTCATAATGATAGTAATTATCCCACATATCTTAAGTTTTAAGTCAGATAACCAGCATAAGAAGATTGGACCTATATAAGCTCTGATCTTTTTTAAAATATAAATATATCTTAAGTGTCTAAGATTAATATTTAAATAACATAATATTAGAATAATACTTCTGAAAATATCTTTGAGTTCTAGTCTTTTGGGGTTTTTGCTTTTTATTTTCTTTAGTTTTCTATCTTATTAATAAAAAGAGTAATGTTAGTAAAATAACAAAAAGGTTTACAAAACCTTGACTTAATTTCTTTCAACATAAGGAAATCCTTTTAGCAGGCTACTACATTTGTGTTCATAATCATATGTAAGCTGTGACAAGTAGTTTAAATGGAAAGTGGTTCTTTGAGTCTGAATTGGAAAAAAATATCAAGTTTCAACATTTATGGGAGGAGAGGATTCTGCCAGCAGTTTCTAAAACCAAAACTTATAATCCAAAAAAAGAAAAAGCAAATCCTTAAGAATTATTGTTAGTTACTGAGCCTTCCAAACAGACAACAAAGAGATGTTTCCTGATTGCTGCATTCATATATAAAAAATCTATGTGCTCCCACCTTCATTTTCTCTTTTATGGCTCTTCTTAATGTAAATCTTAAAGTAAATTTATCCACATAAAATGTGTGATTTGTGAAATGTGTTAGAAGCAACTGTTTTCAATATCACAGACTCTAAAATGCCTAGAGGAAGCTTAACATCTGGAGTGATCTTGAAAGAGAAATTATCAAACTCTTTTCCTGCTCATTCAGTTAAACTAAATATGTTATAGGTACTGATAATCTTTCTATTCACCAGACATTGTACTAAGGGTTATACAAAATAATCTCAATTCAGCATCTATGACTCATTCAGCCTCTTTTCCTCTGTTTTTAGTGAAGAGCTGAAAAGGGTCAATCTTTACTTGTTAACCCCTTTGTCTTTGCCCAATCACACCTACCCCACCTGATCTATCAAATTGCCAACCCAAGCACAAAACATAAACAGGTTTTGCTGAAGTTACAATAGCCTTTTAGTTATCAAATTAAAATGTGGAAAATTGGTCCTTCATTGTATGTCTCTGATGCATATAACACTGTTGATCACTAATTTTTAATTCTCTGCGCCCTTGACTTTTCTGTGTGTTTTTGTATCTCCTTGCCATTTTATACATTCTTTGCCTGCCTGCTAGATTCCTGAACTTCTGTGAAATGGAAATATTTGTGCTTTCCAGGGATCTAGTGTATAAGCATGATATTAATCATTTCATGTATTCTCATATTTCTCATTATCTTTCGTATACTTATCAAATTTATATTCCCTGGTCACACCACTCCCTTGAACTTCAGAACTGATTATATAATTATTTACTATGTCTTTTTCAAAAACATGTATTTCAATACTGAACTTATTGGCTAAAAATAAAAGTATTGCTAGTGCTAAATGCTGGTAGATGAGGAATAGCTGCAACTCTAATATGCTCGTGAGAATTTAATATGCTGAAACAAACCACTTTGGAAAACTTTTAGTAGTTCATTATGAACTTGAAGTGAAGTCGCTCAGTCGTGTCCGACTCTTAGTGACCCCATGGACTGGGCTCTTCCGTCCATGGGATTTTCCAGGCAAGAGTACTGGAGTGGGTTGCACTGGAGTGGGTTGCACTGGAGTAGGTTGCCATTATGAACTTAAACATACAATAATCAAATGACTTTGCAATTGATATCCTATTTACCCAAGAGCAAATGCTCACCCAAAGATTTATATATGAATATACAAAACAGTGTAATTTTTAATCCAAAAGCCAGAAACAACTCAGATATTGATGAATGGATTAAACAGATAAACAGATTGTAATATAGCCATATGATGGAATACTACTCTGCCACAAAGAAGGAATATTCAGTTGATACACTCAAATATATGACTGAATATTAAAGATATTATGTTAAGGAAAATATAAATAGTATATACTGCATTATTCCCTTTATAAGAAACTCTAGAAAATACAAATTTAATCTATAGTGATACAATGCATATCAGCAGTTACCTGCTGCTAGAGGCTGGAGGAACTTGACTTGCAAACTGGTGTGAGGGAATTTTCAAAAGAGTTAAATCTTACTGTAAATAATTAAGTCTCAATAAAAATTATTTAAAAAGTGAATTCATTGTCACCCCTTTTCTGCTCCCCTCACACCAAAATCTTTCATTTTCCCATATTAGCTTGGTGATGATTCCACAATCTGCTCAATCATCCAAGATAAATGCTTGGAATTCATTCATCCCTAATTCTATCCTTTCGTTCTATGTCCAGTTGTCAAACGCCTCCATCTATGTCATCTGAGTATTTCCCAGGTGTGTCAAACCCTTTGCTTTTACTCCCTTTCTTCTAATATCTTTCCTCTCTCTTGAGGTACATGCTCATTTGTTTCCTATGGAACTGACCCTCACCTACTATTGATTGTACTTACAGTTTACTATAATGCTTTATCCAATTAGCTTGATAATTTAGTTCTTAGGAAGGGAAATGAAAACTAAAAAGATTTACCACCATTTCCCATGCTTTATTGGATTATTCAAAGCATGCCTTCTTGAGATGCAATAATGTGTAACTCTAGCTCTTGAGAAAAATGTTAAAGGTCCAATAAATACAATTTCTTGCCTCAGATTTTAGAATTAAATGAAAAACAAGGCACTGGAGACCTTAAAATAAAGGTCAATATTTTAAATTTATTACTAATAAGCCTGTTTGGACAATGTGACTTTTGAACTACAGTTAAATAGGCTTGCTAGTACTATCTCACATTTGGACAGATTTACCAATCCAAGCACTGGCATCTCTGAACCAGTAATCTACAATCCTCCCATAAAAAGCAGAAATTACCACTGTGAGATAATGACAAAATGGAAGAACAAACTAGAATGAACCTTTTCTCTGGTAGACAGATATGAAAGAGTGAGGTTAATGAGTTAGGCATATGAACTATTTCCAGAACCCCTCCTCCCCTTGAGAAAAACTGAATAGACTGTGTAGATATTAAGGAAATATTCCTTCCATATGTCACCCTTGTAGGTATTGGATAAGATATATGAAAAAGTTAAAGTATAGGAAATAAATTACCCACCAGATAGCTGTCTCTGCACCTCTCATTGGCATGCGGAAGAGGGGAAGAACCCATATGGAACTGAAGCCAATTTGGAAAAAATATTACCAGAGAAACTGAACAAAAGAGACAAATTCATGATGACATTATTTGAACACCTAAATCCAGACTGAGTAGGCCTTTATGTCACTGCTTCCTGGCTCCTACAAGGAGGACAATGGGCTCTAATGTGGGCAGATACTGATTTCTCCTAATATACAACTGCACGCGTGTTTACTAAGTCTCTTCAGTCATGTCCAACTCTTTACGACCCCATGGACTGTAGCCCGCCAGGCTCCTCCATCTATGGAATTCTCCAAGCAAGAATACTGGAATGGGTTGCTGTGCCCTTCTCCAGGGGATCTTCCCAACCCAGTGATCGAACCTGCAACTTTTATGTCTACTGCATTGGCAGGCGTGTTCTTTACCACTAGCGCCACCTGGGAATCCCAATATATAATTTCATGTCAGCCCAAATGCTTGTGAACTCCCCTCTATGCAGAAGGCTCTACATTTCTATCAGTTTTGAAGTAGCACATGCTTACCACTTATCACAGCATGACAGAAGGTAGAGGTAAGCTGGCTGGGAGCTAATGAGAACCCTGTGGTGTGGTGAAAAGGGCTTACCTGTGAGATAAGAGGGCTTCCCCAGTAGCTTAGTGGTAAAGAATCCGCCTACAATGCAGGAGCCGATTCCTAAGTTGGAAAGATCCCCTGGAAGAAGAAATGGCAACTCATTCCAGTATTCTTGCCTGGAGAATCCCATGGACAGAGGAGCATGGTGGGCTACAGTCCATGGGGTCGCAGAGTCCAACATGACTAAAGCGATATAGCACATGGGATAAGAACAGGAACTCTATACAGTTTTGGTAACCAATCAAGGTTAAAGACAGTCTTTGCAGAGGATGAAGGATTATAGTTTTACATTACTTTAATGATATAAAGTTTTTAAATTTTAAATATATATTTTAAATTTAAAATATGATAGGTAAATATCAGGTGGATGTTAATATTTGTGCATATTTTTGGAAGAAATATTCTTTGAATATTGGATTTAGTATAATAAACTGTAACATGATTTCAGTGCAGTTCAGTCGTGTCTGATTCTTTGCAACCCCATGAACCGCAGCACACCAGGCCTCCCTGTGCATCACCAACTCCCACAGTTTACCCAAACTCATGTCTATTGAGTCGATGATGCCATCCAACCATCTCATCCTCTGTCGTCCCCTTCTCCTCCCACTTTCAATCTTTCCCAGCACCAGGGTCTTTTCAAATGAGTCAGTTCTTCTCATCACATAGCCTAAGTATTGGAGTTTCAGCTTCAACATCAGTCCTTCCAATGAACACTCAGAACTGATCTCCTTTAGGATGGACTGGTTGGATCTCCTTGCTGTCCAAGGGACCCTCAAGAGTTTTCACCAACACCACAGTTCAAAAGCATCAATTCTTTGGTGCTCAGCTTTCTATATAATTCAACTCTACATCCATACATGACTACTGGAAAAAGCATATCTTTGACTAGACAGATCTTAGTTGGCAAAGTAATGTCTCTGCTTTTTAATATGCTGTCTAGGTTGGTCATAACTTTCCTTCTAGGAAGCAAGCGTCTTTTAAATTCATGGCTGCAGTCACCATGTGCTGTGATTTTGGAGCCCCCAAAAATAAAGTCTGCCACTGTTTCCCCATCCATGTACCATGAAGTGATGGGACTGGATGTCATGATTTTAGTTTTCTGAATGTTGAGCTTTAAGTCAACATTTTCATTCTCCCCTTTCACTTTCATGAAGAGACTCTTTAGTCCCTCTTCACTCTCTGCCATAAGGGTGGTGTCATCTGCATATCTGAGGTTATTGATATTTCTCCCTGAAATCTTGATTCCAGCTTGCGATTCATCCAGCTGAGCGTTTCTCATGATGTACTCTGCATATAGTTAAATAAGCAGGGTGAAAATATACAGCCTTAATGTATTTCTTTTCCTATTTGGAACCAGTAACATGATTTGAAGTATAAAAATTAAGGACAAAGCAAATAAAAAATGAAACATTAAAAATACTTCTAAATTCTCATCTACTATATACAAGAAGCAAACTAAATAAAGACCACCTTGGATGTTTAATCTAATGAGCATATATGAAATTGTGCACTCAGTATTTAGAGAATACATGTTATTTCAAGTAAAATATGGAGCAGTTTTAACATAGTATCAGGAACCATACTAGTTAAATAAGCACATTTCAATGAAAGCAAACTATCAATGCCATGCAGACCACCTACACTAATGGGTCAGAAATGAACATGGCCAGCAAAAGGAGATACCTCTTTTTTTCTTGGGTGGAACCTTTAATAAAAGGTACTGATAAAAATGGATGCCATCTGGGTAAAAGAAAATAGATTCCCTACATCATTATAATGTCCAGATGGATTAAGATGAAAATGTAAGCAGCAAAAATTTAACAACTTATGAAAACATAGAATACAATGTATTTCCTACCCTTTACAAGGAAGAATTTTGTAAGGATTAAATGCATATGTAATAAAATATGCTTATTTTTAAGTGTTAAAATTAAAAATTTATAATAATAGAATGTTTTATAATAGATTTCTATATCATTTATTTAAATTAATGTATTAAAACTAAATAACACCCTCACAGTTCAGTGTGTAAAGACAAAGAACTCAATTGAAACTGGATGAAAAATACACAAACAGCTCACAGAAACTGAGCCATGTCCTCCCACTTTATACATGGTTTAGTTTTCTGCAGTTTTAGTTACCTGAGATCACCTGCAGTCTGAAAATGTTAAATGGAAAATTCCAGATATAAACATTTTGTAAGTTTTAAACCACTTGCCTTTCTGAGTGGCAGAATGAAATCTCATGCCCTCCTGCACCATCCCCCCTGAGGTGTGAATCATCCCTTTGTCCAGGGGTAACCATGCTGTATGCATTACTGCCCTTTCCAACAATATAGGAAAAATATAGTGTATATAGAGTTCAGTACTGTCTAAAGTTTCAAGCATCCACTGGAGGTCTTGTTATTTATTTTCCCCACCATGAATAAGGGGGGACTGCTGTATGTACATTTTGTTTATCATGACAATTTTAATTCTAGTTAGAGCAACTCTCTCATACAGATGTACTGGAGGCAGATGGAGATCTTTTATTGCTGTATTATTTGTAAGGACAAAAACTTGGAAAAAAATTAAATGTTTTTCAATTTCAATATAGCAATAAATTATGGGGTGTTCATATAGAGGTACTCTATAAAATAGTTAACAAGAATTAACTACAGCCATATGTATCAAAATGGCTAATCTTGAAAATATTGTGCTTGTGAAAGTAGCAAATTCTAAAAGAATATTTACAGGATGATAGCAGTTATGCTAATTTTATAAACACAGAATGGTACTATATATTTTAGGGTACATAAATAGGTAGTGAAATATACATTCATGCATAGAGAGAATAAACAACTTCAGGATAAATGGATCAAGAAGAGAAGAACAGAGTGAGATAAGGCAAGTGCTTTAACTAGTTCTGTAACATTTTTGTTTTTATTTTAAAATATTACAAGGAAAATATACAAAATATTTTCATCCAAATTCTGGATACATGAGATGTATTACATATTTTAAAGTAATGAACATTTTAAAAAACTTTAAAAATGATTTCATAATTTATCAATTTAGAACTTACTGAGTTAAACAGCATTAATTTAAAATATTTCCTTTTTTTTTTTTTACTGGTAGTAGATCATGAAGATACTATGATTGAAATATTAAGCAAGCATTTTCAAGTTTCCTATATTATTAAATCTTTTGTATTTCTCATGGTGGGGGAAAACTAAATATTTCTGTCTCGTATGCTTAATACATACTGTACTGGATTTCTGTATTAGATATCCCTGCCAGAGAGCCTCATAAGACTAGAAATATTTTTACATTAGTAGCATAATTAGTTCAGTACAGTAGTACTCTGACATATATATATATATTAATTTTTTGTGTATTTTTATTTTTCTGAGAAAGTTTTTTATGATATCTAATTTAATTCTGTGATATACAACAATCTTCATGTATGCAATTACATGAAGTGATGAGGCATATTTTACTTAGCTTTTTCTTTGAAAATATAGAAGGGCTATTTGTAAGAAGAAATGAAATCATACACTTATAATACTTTCGTAGAATTTAAATGAAGTTAAAATTAATCAAATGTAGTTAATTTATGTTGAGAACAAAGTTTCAAACTTCTAAGAAAGAATTCAAAACTGCTTATATTTCAGATTCAATTCTATGAACTTTATAAATATTAACTCATATAACCTCATATGGTTCTATGAGGTAGGTATTGAGACTGTCCTCCTTTTAACATGTGTCAACACTTCGGACACAGAAAAGTAAAGAAATTACTTAATATCATAGAGCTCAAAGGTGATTGATTTAGGCAATGAACCTGACCACAGACATGCTACTTCTCACCACTTTCTATGTTCTACTGTTGAGGCAATACTACTTTTATTATATTTTTGCTTTGATGCTAGTCTGCAATTGAATATATGATTTGAGGTCACCCTATTGGACTCCTTGTAGATACCTGCACTTATTTAGGTACACCCGGGCGGATCATGGTGGAGAGATCTGACAGAATGTGGTCCACTGGAGAAGGGAATGGCAAACCACTTCAGTATTCTTGCCTTGAGAACCCCATGAACAGTATGAAAAGGCAAAATGATAGGATACTGAAAGAGGAACTCCCCAAGTTGGTAGGTGCCCAATATGCTACTGGAGATCAGTGGAGAAATAACTCCAGAAAGAATGAAGGGATGGAGCCAAAGCAAAAACAATACCCAGCTGTGGATGTGACTGGTGATAGAAGCAAGGTCCAATGCTGTAAAGAGCAATATTGCATAGGAACCTGGAATGTCAGGTCCATGAATCAAGGCAATTTGGAAGTAGTCAAACACGAGATGGCAAGAGTGAAAGTCGACATGCTAGGAATCAGCGAACTAAAGTGGACTGGAATGGGTGAATTTAACTCAGATGACCATTATATCTACTACTGCGGGCAGGAATCCCTCAGAAGAAATGGAGTAGCCATCTTGGTCAACAAAAGAGTCTGAAATGCAGTACTTGGATACAATCTCAAAAACGACAGAATGATCTCTGTTTGTTTCCAAGGCAAACCATTCAATATCACAGTAATCCAAGTCTATGCCCCAACCAGTAACGCTGAAGAAGCTGAAGTTGAATGGTTCTATGAAGACCTACAAGACCTTTTAGAACTAACACCCAAAAAAGATGTCCTTTTCATTATAGGGGACTGGAATGCAAAAGTAGGAAGTTAAGAAACACCTGGAATAACAGGCAAATTTGGCCTTGGAATACAGAATGAAGCAGGGCAAAGACTTAATAGAGTTTTGCCAAGAAAATGCACTGGTCATAGCAAACACCCTCTTCCAACAACACAAGAGAAGACTCTACACATGGACATCACCAGATGGTCAACACCGAAATCAGATTAATTATATTCTTTGCAGCCAAAGATGGAGAAGCTCTATACAGTCAACAAAAACAAGACCAGGAGCTGACTGTGGCTCAGATCATGAATTCCTTATTACCAAATTCAGACTTAAATTGAAGAAAGTAGGGGAAACCACTAGACCATTCAGGTATGACCTAAATCAAATCCCTTATGATTATACAGTAGAAGTGAGAAATAGATTTAAGGGCCTAGATCTGATAGAGTGCCTGATGAACTATGGAATGAGGTTCATGACATTGTGCAGGAGACAGGGATCAAGACCATCCCCATGGAAAAGAAATGCAAAAAAACAAAATGGCTGCCTGGGGAGGCCTTACAAATAGCTGTGAATAGAAGAGAAGTGAAAAGCAAAGGAGAAAAGGAAAGATATAAGCATCTGAATGCAGAGTTCCAAAGAATAGCAAGAAGAGATAAGAAAGCCTTCCTCAGTGATCAATGCAAAGAAATAGAGGAAAACAACAGAATGGGAAAGACGAGAGATCTCTTCAAGAAAATCAGAGATACCAAAGGAACATTTCATGCAAAGATGGGTTCGATAAAGGATAGAAATGGTATGGACCTAACAGAAGCAGAAGATATTAAGAAGAGGTGGCAAGAATACACAGAAGAACGGTACAAAAAAGATCTTCATGTCCCAGATAATCACGATGGTGTGATCACTGACCTAGAGCCAGACATCCTGGAATGTGAAGTCAAGTGGGTCTTAGAAAGCATCACTACGAACAAAGCTAGTGGAGGTGATGGAATTCCAGTTGAACTATTTCAAATCCTGAAAGATGATGCTGTGAAAGTGCTGCACTCAATATGCCAGCAAATTTGGAAAACTCAGCAGTGGCCACAGGACTGGAAAAGGTCAGTTTTCATTCCTATCCCAAAGAAAGGCAATGCCAAAGAATGCTCAAACTACTGCACAATTACACTCATCTCACAAGCTAGTAAAGAAATGCTCAAAATTCTCCAAGCCAGGCTTCAGCAATACATGAACCATGAACTTCCTCATGTTCAAGCTGGATTTGGAAAAGGCAGAGGAACCAGAGATCAAATTGCCAACATCCACTGGATTATGGGAAAAGCAAGAGAGTTCCAGAAAAATATCTATTTCTGCTTTATTGACTATGCCAAAGCCTTTGACTGTGTGGATCACAATAAACTGTGAGAAATTCTGAAAGAGATGGGAATACCACAACACCTGATCTGCCTCTTGAGAAACCTGTATGCAGGTCAGGAAGCAACAGTTAGAACTGGACATGGAACAACAGACTGGTTCCAAATAGGAAAAGGAGTACGTTAAGGCTGTATATTGTCACCCTGCTTATTTAACTTCTATGCAGAGTACATCATGAGAAACGCTGGACTGGAAGAAGCACAAGCTGGAATCAAGATTGCCAGGAGACATATCAGTAACCTCAGATATGCTGATGACACCACCCTTATGGCAGAAAGTGAAGAGGAACCCAAAAGCCTCTTGATGAAAGTGAAAGTGGAGAGTGAAAAAGTTGTCTTAAAGCTCAACATTCAGAAAACAAAGATCATGGCATCTGGTCCCATCCCTTCATGGGAAATAGATGGGGAAACAGTGGAAACAGTGTCAGACTTTATTTTTGGGGGCTCCAAAATCACTACAGATGGTGACTGCAGCCATGAAATTAAAAGACGCCTACTCCTTGGAAGGAAAGTTATGTCCAACCTAGATAGCATATAGAAAAGCAGAGACATTACTTTGCCTACAAAGGTCTGTCTAGTCAAGGCTATGGTTTTTCCTTGTGGTTGTGTATGGATGTGAGATTTGTACTGTGAAAAGGCTGAGCACCAAAGAATGGATGCTTTTGAACTGTGGTGTTGGAGAAGACTCTTGAGAGTCCCTTGGACTGCAAGGAGATCCAACCAGTCCATTCTGAAGGAGATCAGCCCTGGGATTTCTTTGGAAGGAATGATGCTAAAGCTGAAACTCCAGTACTTTGGCCACCTCATGGGAAAAGTTGACTCATTGGAAAAGATTCTAATGCTGGGAGAGATTGGGTGCCGGAGGAGAAGGGGACGATAGAGGATGAGATGGCTGGATGGCATCACTGACTCAATGGATGTGAGTCTAAGTGAACTCTGGGAGCTGGTGATGGACACAGAGGCCTGCGTGCTGCGATTCATGGGGTCACAAAGAGTTGGACACGATTGAGAGGCTGAACTGAATTGAACTGAACTGAACTAGTGTAAGCATAGTAATTATCAGTGATAATACATTTAAACAAGGAATTCAGTGACCTACTGCATAGGTCCCCAGTCACAGGTCCATTTTCCTTTTTGCTGAAAGAAGAAATAAATTAAATATAACAACGTGGAGTCAGCAATGGGATTAATCTCTTTACAACTAAAATAACTCACAAACCTTAATTAAAGCATATGACAGATCATCTTTGATTAGATCTTTGGAGATGTGACAACAGTGCCTTGTCCTCCCACACTCTAGTTTTAATGCTTTCTTCTTCTTTAATAGGAATAAACTCAATGGAAAAGATCTAGGTTGTTGTTGAAACAACAGTAGTAGTACTTCAAGTTGCCATGGTAACAGGAATCTTATTGGGAGCCTTTTTTCCTATTACTGCAGTACTGACTCAAGCCAAAATTTGGCATATCTATCCATTTAGTTTGGGCTTCCCTATGGCCCAGCAGTAAATATAAAGAAAGAGAAGGAAAAAATAACATAAAAATCTAGTTTATGTACAGACTTTTTGTACTCTATCAATTGTGTGAGTGGGAGCTTCCTAGGTGGCTCAGTGGTAAAAAAAAATCCACCTGCCAATGCAAGTTCAATCCCTGGGTCAGGAAGATCCCCTGGAGAAGGAAAGGGCAACCTACTCCAGTATTCTTACCTGGGAAATCCCATGAACAGAGGAGGCTGGCAGGCTACGGTCCATGGACTCGAAAAAGAGTTGGACGTGACTCAGCAACTAAACAACAATGGTAACATCCATTTAGTTTATTCAGTAAAAATTAAACTGGCTACTTACACTGCCTGAGGTGTTGGTCTAGAAGCTTTAGGAAATGAAAGCTTTATGCTATTTACAAGATCCCATACTCTAGCTTATTTCTTATTTGACCACATTTTTTGCCAAAAATTCTGATTTTTTTTTTTAACCTCAGGTTGGCCAATTAGGTTCTTCTATGCACAGACCTTAGGGGATCCCTGATTTCTGGGTGTTTCAATCTTTTTTTTTAAATCTCCAACAGACCTTGATAAGAATTATGTAAAAATCTAAATAATTGCTTCTGTTAAAACATTCACACTATCCCAATTATAAATAGCATGTAAGTATAATAAATCTAGTAACTCTTATATAGCTGCAATTTCTTGGGATAAAGTGCTTAATGCTCAAGAAATTACACTTTATTTATATTTCAGATGCATAACTCAATACGTGTATATTTGGGGGAAGGAATGGGAAGAGTAAGATGGCTGAAGGATGATGACAAAGGTTTTTGTAATGTACCATGAGAATTGTACCATAATAACTACCATGAGCATATTTTAGATAATAACTAGGAAAATATTTATTGAAATAATTATTAGAAAAAATGTCATAATAATTATCTTAGCTCAGGCTACCCAATAAAATAGTATATATAAAGAAATTTACTCTCACCATTCTGGAGGCTGGAAAGTCCAAGATCAGAGTGGCAGCATGGTCAGTTTTTGTTAAGAGGTCTCTTCTTGACTTGCGGATGGCAGTCTTCTCATTCTGTTCTCCCATGGTAGAAAGAGGGTACTCTGATATATCTTCTCTTTATAATGCTGCTGCTGCTGCTAAGTCGCTTCAATCATGTTCAATTCTGTGCGACCCCATAGACGGCAGCCTACCAGGCTTTCCCATCCCTGGGATTCTCCAGGCAAGAACACTTGAGTGGGTTGCCATTTACTGGTCATTATAGATCAGAGCCCACTTTGCAGACTCATTTAACTTTTATCATCTCCTGACAGACCTTGATGGTTGGATGGCATCACTGACTCAATGGACATGGGTTTGGGTAGACTCCGGCAGTTGGTGATGGATAGGGAGGCCTGGCGTGGTGCAGTTCATGGGGTCACAAAGAGTTGGATACGACTGAGCGACTGAACTGAACTGAACTGACAGACCTTATCTTCAAATACAGTCACATCGGGAGTTAGGTCTTCAACATAAAATTTTGGAAGTGATGCAAACATTTGGTCCATAACACTAAGTAATGGGCTATTAACAGCAGTAAAGAATCTTTGATTCTCAGAACAAAATAAAAACAGAGTACTTCTAAAAACATGTTAATGGATTATGTGTATTTTGTATGTGACTTTGATTTTAGTGGCCATTTATATTTGAGGAAATATCAAAAAGAAATTCCAGTGACTGGATGGGTCCTTTGGAATAATTTACAAAGATAATATAATTCTGTGAGAATGTATAAAATCTGAATTTTGAACTGTTGCTATGTTTTAGATAAGCTAACAAGGTGAGCAAGGATGCATTCCAGATCATCAGTTTCTTTGAATTTAGAATTGTTTTAAGATGACATTACTGCTAAGGAAAAACTTGAAAAACTTGAGCAATGGTTTGTTAAAGAGAATTACCAGATTTATCAGAGTGGCAGATAAATGTTTGGGAAAATAGTGTTCAATGCAGACTTATAAAGATAGCAATGAAACATTAGTAGGAAACTGAGGTTACAAAAAATGCGTAGCAGAAAATAAATCTAAGAGATTATCCTTCAGCTCATCCTCACTGTCATTGTTAATTTTTTTTCCATCAAAGATTCATTTTGCTTTCTCCTAAATCTTCCTTTCAGCTTGCTGTACTTAAACTGTATTGCGATTCAGTTCTAATAAGGGTCTGTGTAGATTGTTATATACTATTTTAAAGAAAAAGATTTTTAAAAAGCAGGAAAATATTTTGTTGTTTCATGTTACATTTAATCTGACCTCAAATCAATATTAATTTTCAAATTTCTTAAATTACCTCCATTCAACTAAATTGTAAAACTCTAGCTTTCATAGGCATGTCTGTTTTCTAAATTAAATATATATATATATATATTTATATATATATATGAAAGTAAGAGAGAATTAGACCAATCAAGTGGTTCTTAAGAAACAAGGATAAAAGCTTTAATTTGTACTAGCATATATACCACTTGATTGGTCTAATTCTCTCTTACTTTCATAGGCAAGTGTCATTCACACTTCTACACAGTAGCCTAGCAACAGCAAATTTCAAGGCCTTTATATAGTAGAATTCTCTGAAATAAATTCAAAACAATGTCACTCTCTGAAAGCCAGAAGAATACTGTTGGCAGAACTTTCCTCCTTGTGAGAAATTTAGTTAGGTGAACTTCCTAATTACTCAAGAACTTAGATTTGAAATCCAAAAATATCAAATAACCATTTATAAAACTACTTTGAACAGCAACAACATAAATCAAATAATGAGGTAGTTTGCAATCTAGGGAACAGTAATACCACTCTCTGGTTTCTATCTCTTTCAAGGATAAGTAATGCAATCAGTGTACTTAGATAATCAGATTAAATCAGCTGTAACTATTGAGTAATGTGCACAAAAATATAGCCAAACTATTCAAGTAAGATTGATTTCCTAAAACTACAAAAGAGATTTGAATTTAAGTTAAATCACCCTTAAGAATTAACTTACATTATTATAATACAAAATGATTATAGGGTAGAGTGAAAAAGTGGCGGTCACCACATATTTGGCAATTTTTTCATTAATTGTCTAGAAAGTAGAATTGTCAGAGATAAAATCTGGGCCTCCTAGTAAAATTTGAATTTCAGATTAGCAACAAATAATTTTAGTGTAAGTATGTCACAAGCAATATTTAGGACAGACTTATGCACTAAAAAAAATTTTTTTGTTGATTACCTGAAATTCAGATTTAACTGAGTTAGCCTACAATTTTATTTGCTAAATGTGGGAGCTCGTATTACACAGTGATTTGGAAAAAAATCTATAAAATAAGTTAATTAGTCACCTTGTAGACATTACAGACTAATGTAATTAACAACCTGAGAGTAGTGCTAAAGAATTTAACCTTTTTTAAAACTGAAGCATCACAGTATTTACTAGGTACTTTGACTAGAAAATAATATACTAAACAAATCTGATTTATGAGATGTATCAGAATTATAATCTTTGAAATGTCCAGTTTGCACTTATTTTCTGTTTATTCAATAAGTAATAGTCTGTCTTATGGAAATATTTAATATATGCTTCTTTTCTTAAAATGATTCTTATACTTGAATAAAACAAAAATACAATGAAAGAAAATGTCATAATGTATTATCCAATAACATAGTGGATAGTAGCAATGCTTCAGATTGAGGGATAGTATGAGGCTATGTCAACAGCACTAACTGACCTAATTGAAATGATATGATGTAGTTGAATATTTAAGAAAGCATAGTAGTGGATGCAGGTTCACTCAGGGATTGAAATGAGGAAATCCTTGTTGTCATTTTTATTTCACTAGTTACAGTAAGTTTACAACTTATAAAAAGTAGAGCACAGATCCTGGAAATTGAAATCCTATACTAAAGCACAGCCAGGTGCAGGACAATCAATGGCAAAATCAAATTGAAGTTGATGCCTGTAATCGATGTGACTTAACCCTGATTTGGGAAAAAGTTCTTTTGACGGTGAGAATATAAACTCTAGTCACTCCTCTGCATTTCTGCTAAAAGTGACCATCATTTCTTATCAGTGATGATATGTAGCCTTTCCAGACATAGAATGTGCAAGAATAATGACTGCTGGTGGATGGGAGAGGGATGGGAGCTGGTCGTAAGCCAATTCTCTTGCTACAAACATGCTGTTTACAAACACTAAGCAAGATAACAGTTGATGTCGTATATTCTTGAAACCTAATGGTAGCTGAACAGCTTACTTGTAAGACTTACATAAGTTGTTTAACCTGTCAGGTTCCTTTCTCTTAAATGAGATGAGCCCTAAGTCTTACTGACTCTTACAAACTCTGGCTGTACCAATGATCAGGACTTTTATGAATGAGGTGTGATTGCCTTACATGAATTGCTTAGACACAGAAGTATTCATAAGCATAGAAATACTAAAATCTATTCCCTAGGATAACATGTTGAAGGAAGATATTCTGAATATTTCTAAAGTCCCTGCTATATCTTTTATATGAACCAAATTTCAGTCATTTATGCAATTGTATTGGACCTACCTATGTGTATTAAAAGAGGTTGGACACTTCAAAAAACATTAATAATATTTATCTGACTTAGGAACATGTGTTTCTTTCAGTAGAGCTATGCTACAAATTATATATATATATATATATATATGCATTCCTTTTTTTCAGTTGGATTCTTTTGAGCCAAAGCCAGGAATGAAACTATTATGCAAGGATTCCATACTATGATTTTTCTTAAACTCTCAACTTAGTGCTCTGTATTGGAATGGAAATAATGCCATGTAAATAAAACTCTAGTTAGAGTATTTTTCATTCAAGCAAATAGACATGGAACATAATAGCTATGTGAATTTGAGCAAAGTATCTTGTTCTCTTGTGACTCTTTTTAAACATAGTATAATATTTACCAATCTCATAGGACTGTTGTGAATCTAACTGAGAACAGACAATACAGTCTTGTGGTAAATGCTCAGTAAACATAAGTTATTGTTACTAACATGAAAGCTACAACTATTATCAAAATATATTTTTTTAATAATTCCAATAGATATAGTAAAAGCATTTGATAAAATTTAACATCTGTTTTGAAAAGACCTATCAAAAACTGGGTGTGAAGGGAAGAAACATACCTTAGTATAATAAAGGCCATATATGACAAACCAACAGCTGAAAGCTTTTCCTCTAAGATCAGGAACAAGACAAGGATGCCCACTCTTGCCACTTTTATTAAACTAGTATTAGAATTCCTAGCTACACCATTTAGACAAGAAAATGAAATAAAAGGCATCCATATTAGAAAGGAAGAAGTATAACTGTCACTATTTGCAGATGACATGATACTATATATAGAAAACTCTAAAAACACCAAAAAACTGTTAGAACTAATAAATGAATTCAGTAAAGTTATAGGATACAAAACCAATAGATATAAATACATGGTATTTATGTATACTGATAATGAACTATCAGAAAAGAAAACTAAACAATTTCACTTATAATTGCATCCAAAAAATAAAATATCTAGGAATAAATTTAACCAAAGACGTGAAAGGCATGTATGCTGAAAAGTATAAGAATCATATCAAAGAAATTGAAGAATGCACAAATATAGGAATAAAATATTCTGTGTTCATGGATTGGAAAAAAGTGATATAGTATAGCAGCTGAACTCAACATATATTTATAGAACATTGCATCCCCCCAAATCAGAATACATTCTTTTCAAGTGCACATGAAACATTCTCCAGGATATATCACATTCTAGGCTATGGCACCCCACTCCAGTACTGTTGCCCGGAAAATCCCATGGACGGAGGAGCCTGATGGGCTGCAGTCCATGGGGTCGCTAAGAGTCAGACACGACTGAGAGACTTCTTTCACTTTCCACTTTCATGCACTGGAGAAGGAAATGGCAACCCACTCCAGTGTTCTGGCCTGGAGAATCCCATGGACGGAGAAGCCTGGTAGGCTGCAGTCCATGGGGTCGCACAGAGTCGGACACGACTGAAGCGACTTAGCAGCAGCAGCAGCAGGCTATGAAACCAGTCTCCAAAAATTAAGTTTGAAATTATATAAAGTATCCTCACTACCTCAACACTAGGAAATTAAAGATCAGGTAAGGAAAAAAAAAAAAAAAACTAGAAAAAAGCACCAACATTTAAAATTAAACAACTTACAACTAAACAATATCGTTAAAATGTGACTACTAGCTAAAGCTGTCTATAGATTCAGTGTAATCCCTATCAAGACACAAATGACATACTTCACAAAACTAGAATAAATCTTAAATAGTATTGAAATTCAAAAGACCCCAGATAACCAAATCAATCTTGGGAAAGAAAAATAAAGCTGGAGGTATTATGACCCCTAATTTCAAATTATATGGCAAAGCTCTAGTAATGAAAACAGTATAGCACTGGCTCAAAACCAGATATAAATATCAACAGAACAGCAGACAAAAAAGTACACATATATGAAAAATTAATTTACAACAAAGGAGCAAAGAACATACAGTGGAAAAGGAATAGTCTCATCAATAAATGGTGTAGGTAAAGCTATACAACCACATGCAAAATTATGAAACTAGACCACCTGTCTTACACCATAGACAAAAATGAACTGAAAATGAATTATAAACTTGAGTGTGATACCTTAAACCATAAAATTCCTAGAAGAATATGTAGGTAATAATGTCATTCACATTGTTTTGTGAATCTGATTCAAAAGCAAGGAAAATAAAAGTAAACAAATGGGATTACATCAAGCTATTATAATCAGTTTCCACTCAGTAAAAGACACCATTATCAAAACAAAAAGGCAGCCTACTGAATGGGAGAAATTATTTACAAATCATATATTCAATAAGGGATGAGTGTCCAAAATATAAGAACTCACAGAATTCAACAACAAAAACACAAACAATGCAATTAAAAACTAGGTAAAGAATCTGAACATATATTTCTCAAAAGAAAACAAACAGACGATCAATAGACACATGAAAAGATGTTCAATGTCACTCATTATTAGGGAAATGTAAATCAAAACCATAATGAGATATCACTTCACACCTGTTAGAATTGACTACTATCAAAAAGAGAAGATATAACAAGTGTTGAAAAGGATATGATGCAAAGAAAACCCTCATACGCTATTGGTGAAACTATAAATTATTGCAGTCACTATGGGAAACAGTATAGAGATTCTTCAAATTAAGAACAGAATTATCATATGATGCAACTATTCCACTTTTGGAGCTTATCTAAAAAACACAGAAGAACACATAATTCCAAAAGATGCATGCACCTCTGTTCATGGCAGAAGTTTTTACGGTAGCCAAGATATGGAAACAACCTAACTGTTCATCAATGGATGAATGGATAAACAAAGACATTTTGTGTACACACACACACACGCATACACAAAGACACACATACTGGAGTGTTACTCAGCCACCAAGAAAAAGAATGAAATCCTGTCATTTGCAGCAACACGGATGGACTGTGAAGATACTCTGCTAAGTGAAATAAGTCAGATGTAGAAATAGAAATACCATGTGATTTCACTAATATGTGGAATCTGAAAAAAAGAAGCAAACAAAATTAAAACAAAACAGAGTCATAGATACAGAGAACAGATTAACGGTTACCAGAAAAGAAAGGGCTTCAATGGCGTGTGAAATTGGTGATGTATGGTAACTAGACTTGTGATGGTTAACATTATGTGTGCGCTAAATTTCTTGTCACGTCTGACTCTGCAACGCTATGGACGTTAGCCCACCAGGCTCCTCTGTCCATGGGATTCTCCAGGAAAGAATACTGGAGTGGGTTTCCATGTCTTCCCGACCCAGGGATCGAACCCACATCTCTCACACTACTGCATTGGCAGGCAGCTTCTTTACCATTAGTAACAGTTTGTAGTAGATGCAACATTGAATTAGAGTACCATAGTACCCATGAAACTTATATAGTTAAAAAATTAAATAAGTAAAGATATTATTACAAATCTGAGAAGATCAGAGCTAATTAGAAGTCGATTCTCCTTTTCTTTTGCCTGTCCAGTGAATCCTCTACACAGATATCAGTAAATTCAGGTTTAAATAACCTGGTGAAGAGAAAAAGAGAGCTTTTCACTTTATCAATATTCATGGACTATTTATAAAATATAGCGGAATATAAGAGAGCTAATATGAGGACAGTTTTAAAGAGAAAGAAAGATGACTGCAGAAAGCAAATTTATTTGCCTATACCATTGTCAATCACTAGTCAGATCTACAATTGGGATGTATCCGTGCCTTGAGAACCCCATGAATAATATGATAAGGCAAAAAAAATTGACACTGAAAGATGGACTCCCCAGGTCAGCAGGTGCCCAATATGCTACTAGAGAAGAGTGGAGAAATAACTCCAGAAAGTTTGAATAGATGGAGCCACTATGAAAACAACACCCAGTTGTGGATGTGGCTGGTGATGGAAGCAAAGTCCGATGCTGTAAAGAGCAACAATAAATAGGAACCTGGAATGTTAGGTCCATGAATCAAGGTAAATTGGAAGTTGTCAAACAGGAGAGAGCAAGAGTGAACATTGACAATTTAGGCATCACAAACTGGAATCAAGATTGCCTGTAGAAATATCAGTAACCTCAAATATGCAGATGATACCACCCTTATAGTAGAAAGTGAAGAGGAACTAAAGAGCCTCTTGATGAAAGTGAAAGAGGAAAGTAAAAAGCCAGTTTAAAACTCAGCATTCAAAAAACAAAGATCATGGCATCCAGTCCCATCACTTCATGGCAAATAGATGGGGAAACAATGAAAACAGTGACAGACTTTATTTTCTTGGGCTCCAAAATCACTGTAGATGGTGAATGAAGGCCAGTCTTTTAGTTTCATTAAGAGATTTGCTCCTTGAAAGAGAAGTTGTGACAAACTTAGACAGCATATTAGAAAGCAGAGATATTACTTTGCCAATGAGGTCCGAATAGTCTAAGCTATGGTTTTTCCAGTACTCATGTATGGATGTGAGAATTGGACCATGAAGAAGGCTGAGCTGAGCACCAAAGAATTGATACTTTTGAACTGTGGCACTGGAGAAGACTCTTAAGAGTCCCTTGGACTAAAAGGAGATCCAACCAGTCAATCCTAAAGGAAATCAGTCCTGAATATTCATTGGAAGGACTAATGCTGAAGCTGAAGCTCCAATACTTTGGCCACGTGATGTGAAGAGCTGACTCATTTGAAAAGACCCTGATGCTGGGAGGGATTGGGGACAGGAGGAGAAGGGGATGACAGAGGATGAGATGGTTGGATGGCATCACCAACTCAATGGACATGAGTTTGAGCAAAATCTGGGTGGTGGTGAAGGACAGGAAAGCCTGACGTGCTGCAATCGCAAAGGGTCAGACACAACTGAGCTACTGAACAATAACATTGTCTCCCTACAAGAAAATTAAGTTATACGTTGTTAAAAAAAAAAGATAGGGACGTCCCTGATGGTCCAGTGGTTAAAATCCTCTGCACTCCCCATGCAGGGATGCAGAGGTAGGGGTTAAATCCCTGGTCAGGGAACTAAGATCCTATATGCTGCATGGCTCAGCCAAAATAATAATAATAATAATAATAATAATAAAGTAATCCCACATCTCTAAAAAGAAAAAAAAATAGCTAAAACTTCTCTAAATGATTGTGATTATCATACAACATGCTTCTAAAAAGAAGAATACATGTGTAAAGTAATTTAGAAAATATTTTAATTGAATAAAATTTAAAACAACTCATCTGCTATGTAGCTAAAAATAGGACTTGCATATAAAATTATAGAATTAAGGACTTAGGGGAAAAAACGATAATCCTAAAATGAATTTTTTAATTTAACAGATTTGCTTTTCCACTTACTTAATCTGATTAGAATAAAATTCAGTATTTTCTTTTTTTTGTATCTCTGAAATGCAGAGACATTTTTGCATATTAACAGTTAATATCAATATTGATTGTCAATCATATATTTTGGATTATCTTCTTCCTGTGAAAAAAATATATATATTTTAACTTTTCTCATCACCATCTTATAGTGTACATGAATGTTCAAAGAACTCTAATTTTCTGTATCAAATTTCCCTCCATCATTTCCTCATTTTACTTAATCTCTTTTAAACACATTTTTAATGATACTAAAGAGTACCTTTAGTAATAGGGTGGGAAACTATTTCCTTCTCCTTGGAGAAGATGATGAGTGGGGGAAAAAAAAAAAACAACAACATGCATTTCCATAGAGCTAATACCACCAGCTGCTTCCTCCGAACTTTTCAATCCTGTCAAGAGTACAATAGACTCTAACCTTTTCTTCAGAAAGAAAACTGGTTAGAATGCTGCGGATAGCTATACAGTCTCTTCTTTTTTTGAACACTTAAACTCTACATCAGCTCTAATGAATTACCTATTCAGCAATTTCTCATTCATGCTTTTATATTCACTTAGTCAAATAATCTGTTTTTGTATTTTTATGACCTATGTTTTGTTAGCTGTAGGAAATGAAGGAATCCTTACGTTCACAAAAGACATTGTTAAATGCCAGGAAAATAACACATTATGTGATACCTTCCTCTATGCATACTTAGCTGTGAAGGAAGAAATAAAGAAAAAACTTTTACAACTAATATTATTAGTACCCTCTGATCTAACAATGTGAAATTTCTTGTAGGCAAAACACTTGTTCTCCTTTTACTCCTATTTTTTTGGTACCTCCATCTTTCTACTTTACAGATTAATAATTTTCCTTTTCATTGTAACTTTTTAAAGACTTTACTGGCTACTCTATTTTTAAAAGAAAAAAGTTATTAGCATCTTCTCTAATGATTTAATGCAAATAATTGGACAATCAAAATATCTCAGTAAGCAGTTTAGCTGAAGATTTTCAATACTGTAGTGAGATACAAGAACAGAAAAATTGGGCAAAAACAAAAGCTGAATTGATCTTGTTTTATGTACCCTTCATAAATCATCTTCCATCAAACATGTCTTACTTACTAAAAATAAAGTTTCTTATAGATCCTGACATTTCATATAAATATATGAAATGAGATACTCAAGTATTTCAGCTTTGTTGCTCTCTCATCTAGTAGACATTTTTGTTTTTGTCAAATTAAATACTCGACCACAGTTAGGTATCCATTGATAGTTAAATAGACAAATGCCATTCCTTGTGTTCCATTTTTAAAAAAGCAGATACAATTAAATTTTTGTTATATGACATAAAATTAATTCATAACTGAGGATGAGTTTTAAATTACTTGTACTGAAATTTAGATCATTCATCATTACAAATAATTGCATCTGGCAGGAATTCATAGAAACCACTTCACACCATGACTCTTGATGAGTTCACTATTCCTAACTGTGACATATCCTTTCATTTTAACTGGAATCCTCAGGAGGTAGACTGTGTTCATAATTGAAAACATAATTGAAAACAAAATATCACACAATGTCATTTGGAAAGTCAAAGTTATGATTTGCACATGCATTGAAGTAAAATTAACCATGTACCAAAAATATAGATGTCAAATTCAAGAGTGTTTTAATAATCCATGAGCAATGGCACGTAAGGGGGAAAAAGATAGTTGAAATCAATTTATTTTCTTAATGCATTGTTTTAGTTATTCATAAAAGGCCTTTGTATCTGAAAGTGAGTCAATATTTTCTCTGGATGTTGAAAACCATTATTTATGTCTACATTTGTATAATGTAGTCATTCAAGACACCGACTCTGAACAGAATAGACAAACTGCTGTAGTTTGAATACTGTCTCTACTTACTAAATACGTGACCTTGGGCAAATATCTTAGCATCTTCAGGTGTCAGCTTCCATATCAACAGAAGGAGGATATCAGTATTAACCATGGGATAAGGTGGTACAGTGTTAAAGAATCTGCCTGCCAGTGCAGGAGATGCAAGAGATGCAGGTTTGATCCCTGGGTAGAGAAGATCCCCAGGAGTAGGAAATGGAAACTCACTCTGGTATTCTTGCCTGGGAAATTCCATGGACAGAGGAGCCTGGTGGACTACAGTCCATAGGGTTGCAAAGAGTCAGATACAACTGAGTGAATGAACCCACACACACAAGAATGCTACAAAGATCATGTGGGCAAAGTGCAGAACATGGTGGTACAATGAAGTGAACACCCTTAATCATGAGGTGCTCTTGCCAGCCTGGCAGTGAGTGATCCACTGCAAAAACATCATCTTATCACCCCCTTGCTCAGATCACTTTAGGTACCAACTGCTATAATTTAGATTTTCCGATTGTGGAAACTGAGGTAGAGTAAATACAGCAAATGTCTGTTAGGGATCAGCATCAGTGAAATGAAAGCAAAATGGAGAATTAGGTAGAGGGGACAGTGTGACAAAACCCTTGGTAAGTCTACTAGAGAGCTCCAGAGACTATCAGAGCTATCCTGTGTTAGGTAGAAATGACCTGTGTGTTACACCCTACCTAGCTCCCAATCCATCATCTTCAAATGTAAGCCTGCCCTATGGAAAGGATGACCTCAGGCAAGTGAGCACACTGCTGGCCTACCCTGATGGGGCTGGCTGCTGCAGCAAATACTTCCTTGAAGTGGGGGGGGTGTGGGGGGGGGGGCTACATAGCACGTCTCTATGCATGCTGCATTCACATCTGCTGTCTTAAAATATATAGATATGTATGTGAAAGTCGCTCAGTTGTGCCCGACTCTTTGTGACCCCATGGACTATACAGTCCTTGGGATTCTTCAGGCCAGAATCCTGGAGTGGGTAGCCTTTCCTTTCTCCAAGGGATCTTCCCAACCCAAGGATCAAACCCAGATCCCCTGCATTGCAGGTGAATTCTTTACCAACTGAGCCAGGAGGGTAGCCCATAGACACGCATATTTATGTTTAATTATTTTAAAAGTACTCGAAATCCCCAAAGTAAATTTAACAGCCTCCTGCTGCACCTTTCCCAACCATAATAAATTGAATAAGAAAAATAACTTGATGACATGAATAAATGAATACTTACTAACATCTAAACTTTTAAATAAGAGTTTTATTTTATCTCTAATATTTCACCTATTTCTACATGTTTAATGTCCTCTCCCTGTTTTTAACACCTTATTTATTTTTCTTCAGACCTCTTTCTATTCTTTATTTTATTCACTCCATTATTCTTTCTTAAGTTTCTCTCATCTACTGAGATCTCATTGGCATTATAAATATTCCTTGGCAAGAGTTGACTTATTTTACATTTCTATACTCTACTATTTTCTTTCCTGAAATACTCAAAGAGCAAATTTACTTGCGCATGAATATTCTATCACAAGAGAAACAAAGAAAGATGGTATCTTCATTTTCAATGGCCTTTTGCCCCATTATCCTGGCTCTGGGGTTACCTAATGCTCCATGTTTTCTTTCCCACAGATCAGTAGCTACTTTTGTACAGAAATATTCATCTGGGAACCAGATGAAGATGTCTCTTCTCTGGAGACATCTCTTGCTTCCCTTCTATTAACTCAGAGACTTTCATGCTCTCCTTTCTAGCTCCTCCTGGTTTCAAAGCCTTTAAACATTTTATCTTCACTACCTAGAAATACTGCCCACCCTCTTTAGGGAATAAAATATCTACTTCTCTCAGTTCTTAGTTGAAATGTAACTTTATAAAAAAATCCAGCCTTGACCATCCATACTCTGTGTTCTCAGAGCTCCTTTTTCTTTTCCTTCGTAACACTGATCACAAGTACAGTAAGCACATTAGTGTAATTAGTTATTAATAATGATCTTACAGTATGAAGAGTTGCATATCAATAATAAGATGTTTGTTGCTATATTTTCACTTCTTAGCACTCAGAATATACCCCAGTTCTGAAATATACTCAGTGATTAACAAAATGTGGTTGATTAATTAATAAATGAGTAAAAAGTTAAGGTGTCATTATAAATAATAAAAAAGTAAACATAAGATGCTCAAAACTATTTTGGTCTTTCTCGTATCTATATAATAATCCTATGAAGTAAGACTTCAAAAAACAAAGAAAAACCTCATACATGGCAAATAAAGCAATTTCTATTTTAAAATTAGCACTCATTTAGCTTTCTTTGGTACTCTCAAGAAATCTATTTGTGATTTCTTTCACTGTGAAACTCAGGGTTATAGTCAAATCATTCTTAAACTTCCAGTATCAAAGGGGTATGAAATCAATAGGCATACAGATTTTAATAAAAAACACTTTTATTTCTATGCTTAAAGAAAAGTTGGTTTATATCCCACTATGCAATTTACTATATGCTCATCAACAATATGGATTAATGTATTTCCAAACTATTTCTTTAGTCTATAAACATATTTATCTTTGTAAGTACTTTTTAAAATGCTTGACTTATTTTTTTATTTCAAAACCCCAAAAGAACAATATAATATATCATATATCTATGTTCAAAGGAAGAGAGTTTGATAGATTCAGAGTATAATTATCACTAGCTATGTTATTTGAAGCATTCTCAAAATTTAATTGCTCACTGAACCCTTCTAATATGGAAAGTCTGGAAACTCTGCCAGTCTAAACTCATTTATTCTTTCAACAAACAGTACTTTAACACATACTGTACTACACTCACATTTTTTTCGCTGTGTGAACTTGTGTGTGTGTGTGTGTGTGTGTATGAACATATGTACATACACAACAGAAAGTCATAGTCTAGGTTAAAAATAGAAAAGTTAATCTGCTATATTAATATAAAATTAAGAATTTTTAATATATTATTTCATCATGTATTAGTTTTGCTTCAGTACATGTGTGTGTTGGCAAAATCTTCATAGAGTAGGTGTCATAAGAGTTCAGCCTAAATGGATCTGTAAAATTATCGTGTTAGTCTTGTACCTTGAAGATACCAGTTATGTTGAAAAATGAAGAAAACAAGTTAGTGAGAGATAATGGGATAAGATCATGAATTGCATATTCATACTAAGCCCTTTAAACATTATTTTCTGGAAAATAGGGACCACTGGAGGATTTTTAAGCATTCAACATTCAGAATGGAGCTATATATTCAAAGTAATAGTTTATTCTGAGTTAGTAAGAATTATACTTTATTCACTAATGTAGAAATTATTACTTTTAAATATTTAGGTCATCATTGCTCATAAATAGAGGATATTTATAAATATCATAAACCATAAAAAAAGATAGATAAATGGAATCCTTTTGAGTGTTCAGTGTTTTGTCTGAAGTCATTGAGGACAATGAGTGATAGTTAAGTATCAAAATATAGTAGTGCCAGATCCTTTTCCTAGGGTGTGGTAAGATGTGGCCTGAGCAAGTTTTGGAATCCTAAACCCATTACCAAGTTGCAACATATCTATATAAGAAAAGATAAATTGAAAGTAGGCTGTTGGATGATAGAAAGAGCTTTGCTTTAAAAGATTTAGTCTTAAAAAGAAATTCAGTTCAGTTCAGTTCACTCAGTCGTGTCCAATTCTTTGTGGCCCTATGGACTGCAATACACCAGGCCTCCCTGTCCATCACCAACTCCTAGAGTGTACCCAAACTCATGTGCATTGAGTTGGTGATGCCATCCAACCATCTCATCCTCTGTCGTCCCTTTCTCCTCCTGCCTTCAATCTTTCCCAGCATCAGGTTCTTTTCAAATGAGTAAAAAGGAATTACCTATCTTTTGTTCAGATAACAGATCTATTATTTCCTTACTCCTCTGTGTGGGGAAAGAGAGATTGTACTTTTCTCTTCAAATCATGTAAAAGGGCCAGTAAAGACCCCTATGAGTCACAGGAGGTGCTTTCAGAAAGGATGCATCTTATTTCTTGATGGATTCCTATATAAACTACAAAAACTTCTTGACTACTATCAGAGCAGAGCACACATGGTTCTTTAGATCTGAAGCTGCCCTAAACAATATGATAAAGAGCGAGGGCTGCAGTTAGAGTGAACTGCAAAAGTGAAGATTTTTTCATGTTCAATCTATACAATAGAGGCTAACTGGGCTAATCTTGAGAAGATCCTTCACAAAAAGCCTGCTTGTCAGGATGAATAGAGCCCTGAAGTATGGTGCTATAGGGAAGGAGCTGAGAAAGAGTCATGGAAATGTGGCCAGAGTGTGTAGTGCCCAAGTGTGGTTCAGAAGCTTAAGGGGTGAAGGGAGTGAGGAAGGGGCAGGCAAGCGTTCCAAGATTCTACAGAAATGCCCTGAGAGAGGGAAAACCAGTGATTGGATACCTGCCATGGCAGACAGCATTGACTAGCCTTCAGTGGTCAAGCTCCTCCATTCATGGGATTCTCCAGGCAAGAATCCTGGAGAGGGTTGCCATTTCCTTCTCCAGGGGATCTTCTTGACACAGGGATCGAACCCGGGTCTCCCCCACTGCAGGCAGACTCTTTACCATCTGAGTCACCAGGGGCTCCTTCAGTGGTCAAAGGAGGATCAAAAAACACTACTGCGTAGGTGTAGTGACTTTGCCCTTTTACCTCTAAACATTACTTCTTGACCTGGGAGGAAATAGAAGCAACATGGTGAATAAGAAATGAGAGGTAGAAGGGTAAGGTAGGGTACCTTATCCTCTTGTGGAAACGTGGATCAGATCTGCTTACTTGGAGGAGAGAAGCTTTGGTTTAGAAGAAAGATAGACATGCTTTATTAGAGAGAAAGTTGAATGTATTATAATTGTAGCATGCAAAGCAATACATGTATGTATGTATATATATATACTTGTACATACATATACTTCTTTGATATAAAACATTCATGGTGACTTCAACAAAGCCAGGTAGTGTATGATTATAAAGATATGTAATCAAAATAATGGTATATTTTGAATAGTTTACCATGCATATTTGAGGTTGCTAATATTTCTCCTGGGTATATTGATTCTAACTTGTGATTCATCCAGATGGGCCTTTTGCATGATGTACTCGCATATAAGTTAAATAAGCAGGATGACAATATAGAGACTTGTGTACTCCTTTCCCAATTTTGAACCAGTCAGTTGTTCCTTGTCTCATTCTAACTGTTGCTTATTGACCTGCATACAGGTTTCTCAGGAGGCAGGTAAGGTAGTCTGGCGTTCCCATCTCTTTAAGAATTTTCCATAGTTTGTTGTGATCCACACAGTCAAAGGCTTTAGTGTACTCAGTGAAGCAGAAGTAGATGTTTTTCTGGCATTTCCTTGCTTTTTCTATGATCCAGCTGATGTTGGCAGTTTGACCTCTGTTTCCTCTGCCTTTTCTAAATCCAGCTTGCATATCTGGAAGTTCTCAGTTCACACTCTGTTGAAGCCTAGCTTGAAGAATTTTGAGCCTTACTTTGCTAGCATGTGAAATGAGCACAATTGCACAGTAGTTTGAGCGTTCTATGGCATTTTCTTTCTTTGGGATTGGAATGGAAACTGAATTTGTCCAGTCTTGTGGAAACTTCTGAGTTTTCCAAATTTGCTATCATATTGAGTTCATCATTTAGCAGCAGCATCTTTTAGAATTTGAAATATCTCAGCTGGAATTCCATCACCTCTTTTAGTTTTGTTCAGACTAAGGCCCACCTGACTTCACACTCCAGAATGCCTGGTTCTAGGTGATTGACCACACCATTGTAGTTATCTTGGTCATTAAGACCTTTTTTGTATAGTCCTGTGTATTCTTGCCACATCTTCTTAATTTCTTCTGCTTTCATTAAGTTCTTGCTGTTTCTATTCTTTATTATGTCCATCTTTGCATGAAATATTCTGTTGGTGTCTCCAATTTTCTTGAAGAGATCTCTAGCCCTTCCCATTAACTTAAGAAGGCTTTCTTATCTCTCCTTGCTTTTCTCAGGAACTCTGCATTTGGTTGGGTATGTATTTCCCTTTCTCCTTTGCCTTTTGCTTCTCTTCTTTCAAAGCTATTGGTAAACACTCCTCAGACAACCATTTTGCCTTCTTGCATTTCTTTTTCTTGGAGATGGTTTTGGTCAATGCCTCCTCTTCAATATCACAAACCTCCATTCTTCTTCAGTCACTCTATCTACAAGATCCAGTCCCTTGAATCTATTTGTCATTTCCACTGTATAATCAAAAGGGATTTGATTTAGGTCATACCTGAATGGTCTAATGATTTTTCCTACTTTCCTCAATGTAAGCCTGAATTTTGAAATAAGGAGCTCATGGTCTGAGCTTCAGTCAGCTCCAGGTCTTATTTTGGCAACTGTGTAGGGCTTCTTGATCTTCAGCTATATATAATCAATCTAATTTTGGTATTGACCATCTGGTGATGCCCATGTGTGGAGCCATCTCTTGTGTTGTGGGAAGAGGGTGTTTTCTCTGACCAGTGTGTTGTCTTGGCAAAACTCTGTTAGCCTCTGCCCTGCTTCATTTTTTACTCTTAGTCCAAACTTGCCTATTACTCGAGGTATCTCTTGGCTCCCTACTTTTGCATTCCTATCCCCTGTGATGAAAAAGACATTTAATTTTTTAGTGTTAGTTCTAGAAGGTCTTGTAGGTCTTCATAGAACCATTCAACTTCAGCTTCTTTGCCATTATTGGTTGAGGTATAAATGGTTTGCCTTGGAAACAGACTGAGGTCATTCTGTCATTTTTGAGATTGCACCCAAGTATTGCATTTGGGGGGCTTCCCCTGGGTCTCAGTAGGCAAAGAACCCACTCCAGTATTCTTACCTAGAGAATCCCGTGGACAGAGGAGACTGGAAGGCTACAGTCCATAGTGTCACAATGATGACTGAAGCAACTTAGCATGCATTCATGCACTACATTTTGGAATATTCTGTTGACTATGAGGGCTACTCCATTTCTTCTAAGGTATTCTTGCCCATGGTAGTATATATAATGGTCATCTGAATTAAATTTGCCCATAATGCAAAATCAAAAATAAAATACAGTAGTCTCATTCTATCACATTATACATGCTACAGTTATTTAATTTCATTATATTTAAATACACCAACTTTACCAAGAGCCAGATCTTTTATATTATAATTTTAAATTCCCAATATCCTTTTATTTTAATTGTAGTATATGTCTAAGACTATTATTCTGCATCATACCAGACCAGAAAGAAGATATATTGAATATTATTATAAATACTAAATTTCTTGAATTAAGTGAAAGACATTTTCCTCTTTTTCTTTTCTATAGTATTTATAGAAACCCTAGTTTAAGCACAAGATATACATGGAGGAAAATAATTTATCTCAAATAGATGCCTCAGTATATCTTGAAACTTACTACCCGTTAGCTTGCACAAATTAATTTTGTTGTACCACATCACAATTTTCAGAATGGCTGTCATTAAAAACTCTACAAATGTCAGATACTGTAGAGGACACAGAGAATAGGGAGCCCTCCTACACTGTTGGTGGGAATGTAAGTTGGTACACCTACTAAGGAAAACTGTAATAGCTCTGAAGGTGAAAGTGAAAGTGAAAGTCACTCAGTCATGTCCGACTCTTTGCAGCCCTTTGGACTATACAGTCCATGGAATTCTTCAGGCCAGAATACTGGAGTGGGTAGCCGTTCCCTTCTCTAGGGGAGAAGTAGCTCTTAGTTTCCTCAGAAAACAGGGAAATAGAGCTACCATATGATCTAGCAATCCCACATCTGGGCATATATATAGGCAAAATTCAAAAATATACATGCATCCCTGTGTTCATAGCAGCACTATTCAAAATGGCCAAGATATGGAAACAAACTAAATGTTCATTGACAGATGAATGGATAAGGAAGATGTCATACAGATAAGCAGTGAAATACTACCTAGCATAAGTAAGGATGGAATAATATCATTTGCAGCAACATGGATAAAACTAGATATTATCATACCCAGTGAAGTAAGTTAGAAAGAGAAAGATAAATGCCATGTGATATCACTTGTATCTGGAATCTAAAATATGACACCAATGAACCTATATATGAAACAGAAACAGAGTCATGGACATAGAGAACAAACTGCTTGTTGCCAACGGGGAGAGGGTTGGGGGAAGGATGCGGTGGGAGATTGCAGGTCACAGATGTAAGGTACTAAGTATATAATGAATAAATAACAAGGTCCTACTGTATAGCAGAGAGAACTATATTCAGTATCCTGTGAAAAACCATAGTGGAAAAAAACAAAGAAATGAATGTAATTGTATAACTGAATCTCTTCACTGCACAACAGAAATTAACACAACACTGTAACTCAACTGTACTTCAAGAAAAAAAAAAAGTCTGCTAAATCAGATACATTATACATGCTGAATATATATTTTAGGGATTTTGTTTTTATGAAACCAAGCTTGTAGAATATAAGGACAAAATACTAAACTACTGACATACCAGAGAATAAGATGTGATTATTTATAGCAAGTCAGGAAGCTATCACTAAGCTTGTGAAAACAACTTACCGTTATAGAACAACTATAATTTCAAAGAGTAAACTAGGACAAAAAAGCACATGTAGGGAGTGGTGCTTTGTTTTCCAGAAAGCCTATCATTTAATATTCCTTTCATTGCAGACAGGTTAGCAGGTCATATATTTCTGAGAAGGCAGCTTATACTTTACCATTTCTTCTCAGTAGCTGAGGAGCTTCCCTGGTGACTCAGATGGTAAAGTGTGCCTTCTCCGAAAGTCCTTCAGTCACGTCCAACTCTTTGTGATCCCATAGACTATAGCCTACCAGGCTCCTCCATCCATGGGATTTTCCAGGTAAGAATGCTGGAGCGGGTTGCCATTTTCTTCTCCAGGGGATCTTCTCAACCCAGGGATCAAACCTGGGTCTCCTGCATTGTAGGCAGATGGTAAAGCACCTGCCTACAATGGAGAAGACCTGGGTTCAATCCCTGGGTTGGGAAGATCCCCTGGAGAAGGGCATGGCAACCCACTCTAGTATTCTTGCCTGGAAAATTCCATGGACAGGGGGGCCTGGTGGGCTACAGTTCATGGGGTTGCACAAGAGTCAGACATGACTGAGTGACTGACTAACACACTCAGTAGCTGAGTGGCATTCCAGAAGATGACTCTAGAAATGTCAGTGTGCTTAATGATAGAACAAACCATGAATGGATTGTATTAAAACTAAATAAGACTGGCTTTACCTAACAAAATGACAATAAAAACATTAATAATTTCTCCTTTGTCTTCTGGCTACAAAATTAGCATATAATAAAATTTTCCATGGATTCAGAAGCAAGGAAATACAAAAATAGCCAAAGATGTTGTGTCTATACAGCTTTATTGCCATCAAAGCCTTCACCATCTGTACCTTCTTCTCCACCCTGTGACATCTGGCCCACTGGACAAAACTACATTTCCCTCTCTTTTAAAATAAATTCTCAGTTTGTAAAAACGTCTACATTTAAGGTTCTAATTCTCTTGGTGTTTTCTATGGTTCTTTACTTTTTTTATTCCATTTCCTGGTATACAAATAACAAGCACTAGCTTATGAATACAGAGTAGGCAATGGCACCCACTCCAGTACTCTTGCCTGGAAAATCCCATGGACGGAGGAGGCTGGTGGGCTGCAGTCCATGGGGTGGCTAAGAGTCGGACACGACTGAGTGACTTCACTTTCACTTTCATGCACTGGAGACGGAAATGGCAACCCACTCCAGTGTTCTTGCCTGGAGAATCCCAGGGTTGGGGGAGCCTGGTGGGCTGCTATCTATGGGGTCGCACAGAGTCGGACACTACTGAAGCGACTTAGCAGCAGTAGCAGCAGCTTATGAATAAGAGATGAACCACAGATCATTTCATAGCAATGTCTTAGATAGGTCTGGGCTCATAGATAGCTACTCAGATACAATCAGTCTGTGTGCAATATTTTTTTAATAATCAACTTCATGAAGTTGTGTACCACGTATGTATTTACAATGTAGTAGACGTGCACTTAACTTTCACTTGTCCTAATTAACACACTTATTTCCATTTTTCTTTTAAAATATATTGACTTGTATCCATAGCATTTGTGTGTATAAAGATACTTTATTACATTTGTACACTTCTCCCACTAGTTGAATGTTTACCAGCAGTTAGTTCTATTTCCAGACCTGTTTATTGTCAATTGCATTTGTTGTTTTAATCTGGAAAATTGATTAAAATATTGTATAGGCTGATGAACTCTGAAAAAAGAGAAGATTAATTCAATGACACATCTCTATAAGCAAGTCATATATACATCTTACATTTTCCTAAAGGGCTCTACAGAATGAGACTGAACTGAATTTAAATTCAAACTTTAAAACTAGAGCAACATTTAAAAGTTATAAACTGATTTGTTTGTTTTGCTGATCTATCTTTGATTTCTCACATTTATTAGTGGTTTTAATATTGCAACTAGTGGGCTAATTATTCATTTCTGTAATAAAAATAAATGCAATAGGAAAGAGTTATGTTTCTGTGAAACACATTTTGAACCAATAGAGGAACTCTCAGGGTTATTCATTTCCTTTGCTACCTCTGTCAGATGTTCCGGTACTTTAATCTGTGATGAACATGGGGAGGTATAATTGTGTATATTTAACAGCACATCTTTCTGTGCTCATGTCTGGTGAACTGGAAATTAAACTTCAGCTATAGTTGTACTTTGTGGGTTTTTTTGAGATACAGTAATCCCATTGTAGTAAAATGCTGATTGAAAGAAGTTCACTGGAAACGTTTGTTAAGTGTTTGCTAGAGTAAGTTAAGGGTTTACTATTGACACATTTTTGGTCAAACGAGATCTGAATCTGATATCCTCTGCTTTTAATCTAAGCACTGTTGAGAGGTCACTTTCCTGTCTATTTAGATGAACTAAACATGTCAAAAATTTTTGGGCTCCAAAATCACTGCAGATGGTGACTGCAGCCAAAAGACGCTTGCTCCTTGGAAGAAAAACTATGACCAAGGTAGACAGCATATTAAAAAGCAGAGACATTACTTTGGCAACAAAGGTCCATCTAGTCAAACTATGGTTTTTCCAGTAGTCATGTATGGATGTGAGAGTTGGACTATAAAGATGGGTGAGCACTGAAGAATTGATGCTTTTGAACTGTGGTGTTAGAGAAGACTCTTGAGAGTCCCTTGGACTGCAAGGAGATCCAACTAGTCCATCCTAAAGGAAATCAGTCCAGAATATTCATTGGCAGGACTGGTGCTAAACCTGAAACTCCAATACTTTGGCCACTTGATGCAAAAAACTGACTCATTTGAAAAGACCCTGATGCTGGGAAAGATTGAGGGCAGGAGGAGAAGGGGATGACAGGATGAGATGGTTGGATGGCATCACCAACTCAATGGACATGAGTTTGAATAAACTCCAGGAGTAGGTGATGGACAGGCTGGCCTGGCGTGCTGCAGTCCATGGGGTCGCAAAGAATCGGACATGACTGAGTGACTGAACTGAACTGAAACATGTTGAATAGGTTTCACTTGGACAGAAATTACAAGTAACAGAATATGTTAATTTTACCAATGGAGATACTGAGTCTGAGAAATAAAGACACAGAGATTATTATCTAAAAGTATAAACATAAATCCAGTTGGAAATAATCCATCTGGGAAAGACAAAAGAGGGTTCCAAGATAGTCACCAGTGTAAAAAAGAAACACAAAGACATAAAATCTGAGTACAACACATATTTAGATAGGTGGATAAGTAAAAGCAGTTATCGAGAGGGAGTTTTAAAATAACTATATTTATTGATTTCTGCAGTGTGGATTCTCACCTGCAGATATTTCTCAGATCTTTCCCTTTTAGGCTTGACTTTTGTGAATATTAGAAAAATTTGAACTAACTGATTAATTAAACTTGTTAAGTGCCTTGCTTGATGCCATCTTCCCAGATCAGCAACGTAAGGAGAATGAAACTGAAAGCACCATTACCCCTGTATTTCTTACACCCTAGGTAAATTCTTACTTTTTAACTATTATAGTCCTATTGGCTTCTAAGAATAAAAATAACATTTTTAGGCAGAGCTTCCCCTCCTGTCATCGCTGAGGTAAGGATGAATATTTAAACAGGACTTCAATTTCATTTTAGCCTGCCCAAGGCAGAGAGAAAGCATAGACAGACAATTCTCTCAGGATCAGGTCCCTATACTTTCCCATCTTCTGGCTTGCCTTGTTGTAGAAATGTATACATTTCCATCTTTATCTTTACTACCTGAACATCCACATTTTAAAATAAGTGCTCAAAAGTCTGTTCCTGAGAAATCATAATCTCAAGAGTAGTTATACTTTCCTCTCAAAAGCCAAAGTTGAAATTTTACTTTCAGTTTTGTGCCTGGGAAAGTCTTCTGTAAACAATTGATACCAAGAATATCCATCTCCTTCAGATATTTCTTTAACTTATTTCTAATTTCTATGAGAAAAGCTGTGTAAGAATGCATATGTGGTTAACAAAGTGAACAACGTGAAATAGCAGTTAGTGAAATATTAGATAGCCATTAATTTATTTGACAGATATTGTACAGCAAAGTAGATTTAAGGAATTTTTTTAAAGTTCTTTTTAATTTTTCTGTTCACTTTAAAAAAGTATTTATTTTTATTGGCATATAGCTGATTTACAATGTTGTATTAGTTTCTGTTATATAGCAAAGTGAATCAGTCATGCATATATTAATACCTATATCTACTTTCCTTTAGACTTTATTTCCATATAGGTCATTGCACACGTATTGTCAGTTGTGTATGACCGTATGATCCTGTAGACTGTAGCCTCTGACTCCTCTGTCGTTAGGACATTTCAGATGGGTAATAACTCATTGAGTAGAGTTATTGAGTAGAGTTTCCCTGTTACACAATAGGTCCTTATTAGCTATCTACTTTGTGTATAGTAGTGTGTATATGTGTTTTAATCTTTTGATAGTAAATTATTAAAAAGAATATATCCCTGTGGTTATTTATGTTTAAATCTCTGTCTGCCCCTGATTTCACTGTAGCTAATAAGATCATGTCTTTGCTCAAAATCATAGCTAGAATTAGTACATTTCAACTCTTAAGAGAGGAGAAATACCATGAAATGTAATCTGTTAATTCATAAAAATATTTATTAGAGCTTACTATATGCTGGTGCTCTTTTAGTTTATGCATATCCAAAACATATAAGCAAACAAACAAAAAAACAGGTCTTGCTTAGAAGTAACTGCGTATGTTAATGGAAGAAAGGAAACTAAGGTAATTAATAGTGTGATAATGAAAAGTAAAATAAACTTCTATTGGAAATATTATTTTTGTACTTAGAAAAAATTTAAAACTGAAATTAAAATATTTGAAATGACAAGAGTGGAGTTTTTAAATATATGTATTGTTTTCAATTTTAAAAATGTTTCAAATACTTTGATAACAACATGTGAATATACAATATCACAACTCATAAAACCTGGCATATTTATTCAGTATAATTTTATTAATTGCACAAGTAGCAGCAACAGAATTAATAGATGATGTGACCAGAGTACTGAGTAATTAGAATGAGAATGTTAAAATTAGATCATTAACCGCCTGTCTTTTTGCCTAATGATTAGGTATCCACTGAAACTAGAAACAAAGGAAGGAATAATAAATTCAGTAAAGAGTTGTGTTTAATTGCACATAGTGAGTTTGTATAATAGAAAGCTAAAAAAAATGGAGGGGGTCTTGGGAAAGATTATAATTTATATGGAATGCAGAGTTTATTTAGTTGGATTTATTGTTAACTGAAAAAAGATAAAATAAAAAGAGCTACTGTACAAGTCTCTCTTACTTGAAACATTGCTGTTCATTGTTAACTTTCTCAAAAGGGTAGAATCATATACTGTCATAGAAATCTTACGGAATATCACAAGTTTTCACTGGTGATTGCAGATGTGATGCTTATTTCTAGTTTTCCCTTCTAGATCCAATCTCTGTTCTTTGCCCTCCTATGTGCCCTGGGGAGATATGATCTTCATGAACTGCATCAGGGAGCCCCTTTACCTCTAGCTTGCTTTTGCATTTTTAACAAAAGGCATACACTTACAGTAACAAGGGAAAAGGGCAAATGAAGATGTAGGGTATTTTTGCCAGTCTCTATCCCTCCAGAGTGGACAGGAGGTAGGTCTGTTCATCCTGTGGGCCCTCCCACATTTACACCCATTTTGGGGAAGCAGTTAACTACTCTGTGGGCTGGTGACCTCACACTTAGGAACTAGGAGTGTCTAGCCCTGGGTGCTTCACACTTCATTTGATTTTTTATATCCTTTGTCACATCTTTGGGCTTCCCTGGTAGCTCAAGAAGCAGCAGTTAGAACTGGACATGGAACAACACACTGGTTCCAAATAGGAAAAGGAGTACGTCAAGGCTGTGTATTGTCACTTTGCTTATTTAACTTATATGCAGAGTACATCATGAGAAATACTGGGCTGGATGAAGCACAATCTGGAATCAAGATTTCGGGGAGAAATATCAATAACCTCAGATATGCAGATGACACCACGCTTATGGCAAAAGTGAAGAGGAACTAAAGAGCCTCTTGATGCAAGTGAAAGAGAAGAGTGAAAATGTCGACCTTAAGCTCAGCATTCAGAAAACTAAGATTATGGCATCTGGCCCCAACACTTTATGGCAAATAGATGGGGAAACAGTGGAAGCAGAGACAGACTATTTTTTTTGTGCTCCAAAATCACCGCAGATGGTGACTGCCGCCATGAAATTAAAAGACGCTTGCTCCCTGGAAGAAAAGTTATGACCAACCTTGACAACATATTAAAAAGCAGAGACATTACTTTGTCAACAAAAGTCCACGTAGTAAAAAGCTATGATTTTTCCAGTAGTCATGTATGGATGTGAGAGTTGGACTATAAAGAAAGCTGAGCACTGAAGAATTGATGCTTTTGAACTGTGATGTTAGAGAAGACTCTTGAGAGTCCCTTGGACTGCAAGGAGATCCAACCAGTCCATCCTCAAGGAGATCAGTCCTGAGTATTCATTGGAAGGACTGATGCTGAAGCTGAAACTCCAATACTTTGGCCACCTGATGTGAAGAGCTGATTCTTTGGAAAAGACCCTGATGCTGGGAAAGATTGAGGGCAGGAGGAAAATGGGATGACAGAGGACAAGATGCTTGGATGGCATCACCAACTCAATGGACATGCTGCAGCTGCCGCTGCTGCTAAGTTGCTTCAGTCATGTCCGACTCCGTGCGACCCCATAGATGGCAGCCCACCGGCCTCCCCCATCCCTGGGATTCTCCAGGCAAGAACACTGGAGTGGGTTGCCATTTCCTTCTCCAGTGCATGAAAGTGAAAAGTGAAAGTGAAGTCTCTCAGTCGTGTCTGACTCCTAGCAACCCCATGGACTGCAGCCTACCAGGCTCCTCCATCCATGGGATTTGCCAGGCAAGAGTACTGGAGTGGGTTGCCATTGCCTCCTCCCAATGGACATGAGTTTCAGTAAACTCCTGGAGTTTGTGATGGATGGGGAGACCTGGTGTGCTGCAGTCCATGGGATCGCAAAGAGCTGGACATGACTGAGCAACTGAACTGAACTGATAACTCCTAAGCCCTAATGAAACTTTCTGGGTAGGTTTCATATCTGATCACATTTTAAGTCTTTTATATAACAAAATTGTTTATTTGATTCAGTATTTTGGGCTTCCCTGATGACTCAGATATTAAAGAATCTGTCTGCAATACAGGAGACCCAGGTCAATATCTGGGTCTGGAAGATCTCCTGGAGAAGTGAATGGCTACCCACTCCAGTATTCTTGCCTGGAGAATTCCATGGACAGAGGAGCCTGGTGGGCTACATTCCATGGGATTGTAAAAAGTTGGACATGACTGAGCAATTAACACACACAACTGGCAGTTGATTAAATCAAGTTAATTGTGGTAAGGTCATATTTTTTCTAAACACTTAACAGTATTTATATAATTAGTTTGTGAACTTTTTCATTATTTCTTGTCTCAAATCACTATTATACTGTTTTGAAATATAATATGATATAAATGCCTGTGTATGTGGTATATGTGTTTGTTATCTATTATTGTATAGGAAGTTACCCCAAAATTTATTGGTTTAAACATCAAATGTTTACTATCTCATAATTTCTATGTTAGGAATTTAAAGTGAATGGTTTTAGCTAGCAGTGCCATGAAGTTGAAGCCCAGATATTGGATGGGGCTGCAGGCATATGAAGACCCACCTGGTGTTGGAGGATCTATTTCCAACTTCATACTTCCTTATTGGCTACAGGCAGGAGGCTTCAGTTCCTTACCTCATAGACTTCTCCCTAAAACATGGCAGCTGACTTCATTCTGAAGCTCCCTAGAGCAAATAGGCAAAGAGATAAAAAGGAGAGAATTAGAGAAGCCAAAATATCTGAAGTTACATGTCATTTCTTCTGTCATATTCTATTAGTCATATACACCAGTGCTGACTCAGTGTAGAGGGACAACACAGACACGAATATGAGCAAGTGGAGATCATTGCGTCATCTTGGAGACTGGCTAACACAGCAAGTAATCTTTATACCAACATACATTTCATCAGACATCAAGGCATGTAAATACCGGTAGTTCTCAGGTCAGAGAACAATGAAGCACGTTGCTATTTGAGTTTGAAATTCCTTGATAACGGTACAAAGAATCCTGCAATACAAAAAAAGAAAAAAATTGTACAGGCAATGGGATTCAGTTAGAGAGACGGTGCTGCATTGTATTCTGTGTTACTTCTTTTCACTCTCAAATGATATTTAATGGGATTTTTCTGGGAATATGCTGATCGTGTACAAAGACCAGAAAATTTATATGCTTCTATCATCATCATTCTACAGATATGGTATGAGTCAAGCTGAGTAAAGTATTAATAAATCTATAGGATCTTTAGCATTTGACATAAAAATGTGTAAATTATGAATTACATGCCCTTTAGTTAGTAAAGTTTTGTGTGTTTTATTTTACCCGATATCTTTAAGCACTCATTGTTTTTATTCATTTATCTCAAAAACTTTTTAACATAAGTTTAACTTTATAAGAGGTTTTATATGCCTAAAGAAATGTCAAGAAATAAAGATTTTTAAACTTAACACTCTTCCTCTTAGCATGAAATTTGTTTTTCTCTTGTGACTGTTTCACTACATATTTATTGAAACTCTTATTTTCACAGTAACTAACATATTAAGATAGTAAAGGGGGTTCAATACATGGTAATCCAAGTCTATGCCCCGACCAGTAATGCTGAAGACTGAAGCTGAACGGTTCTATGAAGACCTCAAAGATCTTTTATAACTAACACCTCCAAAAGATATCCATTTCATTATAGGGGACTAGAATGCAAAGTAGGAAGTCAAGAAACATCTGGAGTAACAGGCAAATTTGACCTTGGAGTGCAGAATGTAGCAGGGCAAAGGCTAATAGAGTTTTACCAAGAGAATGCACTGGTCATAGCAAACACACCCTTCCAACAACACAAGAGAAGACTTTACACATGGACATCATCAGATGGTCAACACTGAACTCAGTTTGATTATATTCTTTGCAGCCAAAGATGGAAAAGCTCTATACAGTCAGTAAAAACAAGACTGGGAGCTGACTGTGGCTCAGATCATGAACAACTTATTGCTAAATTCAGACTAAAATTGAAAAAAGTGGGGAAAACCACTAGACCATTCAGGTATGACCTAAATCAAATCCCTTACAATTATACAGTAGAAGTGAGAAATAGATTTAAGGGACTAGATCTCATAGACAGAGTGCCAGAAGAACTATGGACAGAGGTTCATTATATTGTACAGGAGACAGGGATCAAGACCATCCCCATAGAAAAGAAATGCAAAAAAGCAAAATGGCTGTCTGAGGAAGGCTTACAAATAACTGTGAAAGAAGAGAAAAGCAAAGGAGAAAAGGAAAAATATACCCATTTGAATGCAGATTTCCAAAGAATAGCAAGGAGAGATAAAAAAGCCTTCCTCAGTGATCAGTGCAAAGAAATAGAAGAAAACAACAGAATGGGAAAGCCTAGAGATCTCTTCAAGAAAATTAGAGATACCAAGCGAATATTTCATCCAAAGATGGGCTAAATAAAGGACAGAAATGGTATGGACCTAACAGAAGCAGAAGATATTAAGAAGAGGTGGCAAGAATACACAGAAGAACTGTACAAAAAAGATCTTCATGACCCAGATAATCACAATGAAGTGATCACTGACCTAGAGCCAGACATCCTGGAATGTGAAGTCAAATGGGCCTTAGGAAGAATCACTATAAACAAAGCTAGTGCAGGTGATGGATTTCCAGTTGAGCTATTTCAAATCCTAAAAGATGATGCTGTGAAAGTGATGCACTCAGTATGCCAGCAAATTTGGAAACCTCAGCAGTGGCCACAGGACTGGAAAAGGTCAGTTTTCATTCCAATGCCTAAGAAAGACAATGCCAAAGAATGTTCAAATTACCCCACAATTGCACTCATCTCACATACTAGTAAAGTAATGCTTAAAATTCTGCAAGCCAGACTTCAAGAATATGTGAACCATGAAATTCCAGATGTTCAAGCTGGTTTTAGAAAAGGCAGAGGAACCAGAGCTCAAATGGCCAACATCAGCTGGATCATTGAAAAAGCAAGAGAGTTCCAGAAAAACATCTATTTCTGCTTTATTGACTATGCCAAAGCCTTTGACTGTGTGGATCACAACAAACTGAGGAAAATTTTTCAAGAGATGGGAATACCAGACCACCTGACCTGCCTCTTAAGAAACCTGTATACAGGTCAGGAAGCAACAGTTAGAACTGGATGTGGAACAACAGACTTGTTCCAAATAGGAAAAGGAGTATGTCAAAGCTGTATATTGTCACTCTGCTTATTTAACTTATATGCAGAATACATCATGAGGTATGCTGGACTGGATGAAGCAGGAGCTGGAATCAAGATTGTTGGGAGAAATATCAGTAACCTCAGATATGCAGATGACACCACCCTTATGGCAGAAAGTGAAGAGGAACTAAAGAGCCTCTTGATGCAAGTGAAAGAGGAGAGTGAAAATGTTGACTTAAAGCTCAACATTCAGAAAACTAAGATCATGGCATCTGGCCCCATCACTTCATGGCAAATAGATGGGGAAACAGTGGAAACAGTGAGAGACTTTATTTTTTGTGCTCCAAAATCACTGTAGATGTTAACCACAGCCATGAAATTAAAAGATGCTTACTCTTTGGAAGGAAGGTTATAACCAGCCTAGACAGCATATTAAAAATCAGAGACATTACTTTGCCAACAAAGGTCCATCTAGTCAAGGCTATGGTTTTCCCAGTGATCATGTATTGATGTGAGAGTTGTACTATAAAGAAAGCTGAGTGCCAAATAATTGATGCTTTTGAATTGTGGTGTTGGAGAAGACTCTTGAAAGTCCCTTGGGCAGCAAGGAGATCCAACCAGTCCATTCTAAAGAAGATCAGTCCAGAATATTCATTGGAAGGACTGATGCTAAAGCTGAAACTCCAATACTTTGGCTACCTGATGCAAAGAACTGACTCATTTGAAAAGACCCTGATGCTGGGAAAGATTGAGGGCATGAGGACAAGGGGACGACAGAGAATGAGAGGGTTGAATGGCATCACCGACCTAATGGACATGAATTAGAGTAAGCTCCATGAGTTGGTGATAAACAGGGAGATCTGTCGTACTGCGGTCCATGGGGTCATGAAGAGTCAGACATGACTGGGCGACTGAACTGAACTGAAGGGGTTCTTTGCTTTGACCTTGGCAAATAACTTTAAATGAGCAACTCAAGTTAATTTAGTACAACTAGGTTTGTGTGTGTATGTGTGTGTGTGTATGTGTAAGATCAGTCGTGTATGAATCTGTGATCCCATGGACTGTAGCCCACCAGGCTTCTCTGTCCTTTTGATTTTCCAGGCAAGAATACTGGACTGGGCTGCCATCCTACTCCAAGGGATCTTCCTGACTCAGGAATCGAACCTGCTTCTCTTCTGTCTTCTGCAATGGTAGGTGGGCTCTTTCCCACTCTGACACCTGGGAAATCCATAGAATGTTTTTTTTTTTTTTTTTTTAATTCATGAGAAATTATTCTTCTAAGAAGTTTACTGTTATTTTCTAAGACAGAAATCAATATTTATCTTAGATAATTAAGGTATTGATAAAGCCAGGTTCTCATTTTTTTCCATAAGTTAAAGATTTTTAATAAAGTTTGTTTCAGACTTAAACACATAACAGGCAAAATTGCAGCATCTATTATTGAAATGTGACATCGCAGCACAGTTCTGTGAGGTGCTGGAAATATTCTGACAAAAGTACTGAGAAATACATATATAGGACCCAAGTTTTCCCAGATCTGTGTTATTTACTAGGAAATGTTTCAAGTGAATTTTTACATACAGTTAATATTTCCAAAACTAAGCAGTGCACATTTGTCAGAAAATATATTAAATCCTTTTCTCAATGATTCAGAAACTTAATTCATTCATCCACTCATTCAGCACACAATTATTGCGTATTTTAATATTAGGCCCTATGTTAGGAATTGGATATAGAATACTGTTTGGAAATCTCAATGCATGTTATCTACTCTCAAGAATTGCACAGACTAAGAAATGTAGAGAACATAAATAACAAAAATTGCATAAGGTAGGTGCTATTATAGTCGATGAAATAATAAGCAAATTTTGCTATTGATAAGGGTATTCTCACTTGGGAGATAACATTTAAACTGAAACCTGAAGTATGAGAAATGCTGCCTAGGAGAATCTGGGGAAAGAGCATTCTTGTCAGGGAGGACAGCCAGTGCAAAGATTATGGTATATTTTAAGAATGTAAACCATCATGTGTAATAAATGCAAAGGAGAATGCCATGAAATGAGGTTTGGATTGATATAGTAAAACCACACCTTACTGAGGTTTGTAAGTCACTTACTGTGTATTGGTTTCCTAGGATTGCTGTTACAAATTACCACAAATTTGGTGGCTAAAAATACATATAAGTTTATTCTTTGACAGTACTAACAGAAGTCTGAAATCAAGGTGTCTGAAGAACCACACTCCCTCTAAGGATGCTAAGGAAGCATTCATCCCTCTTACCTTTTGGTGATTGCTGGAGTTCCTTTGCATTCCTTGACTTGTGATTGTCTTCCAGTCAGCTTGCATCATCAGCTCACCTTCTCCTATGACTCCTTGTGCCCCAAATCTTTTCTTATGATGGCAGTCATTGCTTTAAAATCCACTCTAAATCCAGAAGAGTCTTATTTGACAATTTTAGCTTAATTACATCTGAAAATACCTATTTTCAAAAAGATCATATTTACAGATAGAGGGAGTTAGGGCTTGGGCATATCTTTTTGAGGGCGCACCTCAGTCTACTACACTAAGAGTTCCAAGTTATTCTGAATAATATGAGTAGCCATTGAAAATTTATAAGCAAAAAACTAAAGTTTATAGGCAGGAAACTATCAATATAGATTTAATAAAAATAGCTCTTTTAGCTGCTATGTAGGAAAAAGTGGTACTAGAAAAATCAAGAGAAGAATCTATTTAGGGAGCTGCTTTCACAGTTTAGATAAACAACTAAAATGGCCAATGGCTCAAACTAGAGTATTACCAGTGAGTTAAAGAAAAAGTATATTAGACTCAAGATACATTCTGAAGGTAAAATAATTAGTATTTAGCAGTGGATACTACATTCTATGTGTCAAGGTAAGGAAGAAGAGAGAACAAAAGATGATTATCACATTTCTGATTTGAACATCTCAGTAACACTCACTGAAATGGAGATAACAGGTTCATCTAGTCTATAAAAATGTCTATTTCAAGACATATTACTTTAGAGCTAATAATAGACTATAAAATTAATGTAATTTTATTTACCGGAATTAGTTAACTAAATATTGGACCAAATTAGATCCAACTTTCTATAGGAGTAATATATAATTTTTTAAAAGAAAATATACAACTCTATTGGATATTTTCATTAAAGCAGAGTGACATTCCTAATTGACAAATAGGGATTGGACAAAATAGGAATCATCTTTAATTCAATTATTTAGATCTTTAATTGATAAAGAAAAGTGGGTTATTTCTTAGAGCTTAACTGGATGGTCAAAGTCTATTGATGTTTAATGTTTTGACGAGGCTAATGTCCTATATAAAAGGCAACCACAGTGAGCTTTGCAGCTTTCATGCAGATAATAAATACAAACTCACATGCAAGATGCAGTCAAAGAAAACATTAAGTGTATGAAGATTTCTACTCTCAACACACTGTTGTGTCAACTACCCCAGTAAATAAGCCAGTGAGAACCCATCATCACCTAGAATTCTTGCTTTCCTCCAAGGAACTTATTCAAAACGACTTCCTCCTTTTCTCTATAAAATAAAGTTCCTCTTTGATGGACTTGCCTATGGCTTTTTTCTATAGCCTGCTTGTCCCAAATTGAAATACTTTCCCAAATGAACCCATTTTTCTGGTAAAAACCAAACAAACAAAAAAATCCCACTATGGCCACGAAAACTAAAGATATACTTTCAGTAATATTTCACTATTCATAATATGTTAAATATTTACATTTATGGATAATAGGTCTTCAGTCAGTTCAGTTGCTCAGTCGTGTCCGACTCTTTGTGACCTCATGAATCGCAGCACGCCAGGCTTCCCTGTCCATCACCAACTCCGAGTTCACTCAGACTCACGTCCGTCGAGTCAGTGATGCCACCCAGCCATCTCATCCTCTGTCATCCCCTTTACCTCCTGCCCCCAATCCCTCCCAGCATCAGAGCCTTTTCCAATGAGTCAACTCTTCGCATGAGGTGGCCAAAGTACTGGAGTTTCAGCTTTAGCATCAGTCCTTCCAATGAACACCCAGGACTGATCTTTAGAATGGACTGGTTGGATCTCCTTGCAGTCCAAGAGACTCTCAAGAGTCTTCTCCAACACCACAGTTCAAAAGCATCAATTCTTCGGTGCTCAGCTTTCTTCACAGTCCATCTCTCACATCCATACACGACCACTGGAAAAACCATAGCCTTGACTAAACGGACCTTTGTCGGCAAAGTAATGTCTCTGCTTTTCAATATGCTATCTAGGTTGGTCATAACTTTCCTTCCAAGAAGTAAGCGTCTTTTAATTTCATGGCTGCAGTCACCATCTGCAGTGATTTTGGAGCCCAAAAAATAAAGTCTGACACTGTTTCCACTGTTTCCCCATCTATTTCCCATGAAGTGATGGGACCGGATGCCATGATCTTTGTTTTTTGAATGTTGAGCTTTAAGCCAACTTTTTCACTCTCCTCTTTCACTTTCATCAAGAGGCTTTTTAGTTCCTCTTCACTTTCTGCCATAAGGGTTAGGAGCATGCATTTAGAAAGCCCTATAGCAAATCCATTAACAGGGCTTATTTTAGGTAAGTCTCATAAAAAGCCCCAGTCCATCTTAAACAGAGGTTTGGTGACTAACTGATTAGAACTAAAATATGAACATAATACAGCTATCAAAGTACAAATAATACCATGACCGCCATAGCTATAAAATTAAGATATTCTTGATGCTTATCTTAGGTCATGTTCCCTTGAAGCAGAGTTTGGTATGATAATTCAGATGTGAAATTTTATATTTTACTTCCTGATACTCACTTTCATTAAAACTGTGTCTCTGGCTTCCATATATTCTGGATATTTTAATCATAATGGACTACTAAACTCTTTCAGAGTTGCCTCTCTTTTGTAGGAGTACAATTTACCCTCTTTAGAACCCTCTTTATTTTATAAAGTAGCTTTTTCATGTACCATTGTTCAACATTTAACTTGTCACAAGGAATTCACTGATAATTTTTTTAAAAAATTAGGACTTCCAAGGTAGTCCAGTGGTTAAGAATTAGCCCATCAGTTGAGAGGACATGGGTTGGATCCCTGCTGTAAGATTCCACGTGCCTGCAGGGTGGCTAAGCCAGGGCAGCACAACTGAGCCAATGCTCTAGAACCCTTGAGCTACAACTACTAAAACCTGTGTGCTTAGAGCCCGTGCTCTACAACAAGAGAAGCCACAGTAATGAGAAGCCCACATACCACAGGTAGAGAGTAGCTCCTGCTCACTAAACTAGAGAAAGCTCACATAGCAACCATGAAATGGGTCAGCCAAAAATAAATATACTTTTTTTTAATGGAAAAAATTAACATATACGGTTGAATATTTATACTATCTTAATTCAAATTTTAGCTTTTCTTAGCATATTTTTCCTATTGAGTATTATTTCAACAATTATCAACAAGACTTTGTCAGAAAAGCAAATATAGGTAGTGATAAAGGAATGTGAAGTATGTTAGCAAGAAAAAAATTGGATAATACTAATGAAATAAACACATAATTGAAAGAACCTCTTTTGTATAACATTTATGCACTAGACTGTATTATACTATAAAACGTGTATAACATTATGAGGAACAGTTTGGTTTTTAAAACTGAGACATACAGTGGCAAACATGTATAATACAACCATTACTAATTTAAGTTCAGAGTCTGAGGCAGTGTCATGTGCTGTTCACTCGCCATAAAGCACTAGTATTTCCTCTTGTCTGCCCTTACTACCTTCTGTGATCCATGACTCAGCACTTCTTTCTGAATATCTAATAATGTATATACTGCAGGCACTCAATTTACTCTTTGGAATCCCAACTTGACTGGAATCAGGAGATGGTTCTAGGAACTTAATTATGAAGGCTGCCTTAGAGTTGGTGGCTGCATCATTATATCTTCAAGAGGACTTTTCTAAACTTTGTAAATGAAACTAGGAATTTAAGGTATAAACAAGGAACCTCCCTTGCCAGGTAGCCCACTGGAAACTTACAAAACCAGAGTTTCAATTAATTGTAAACGGAAAAGATGGACTATACCAAGAGGGATGATAAAGCTAATGAAAACTAAATAAATTTAAAATTGATACATTATTTAAATAAGCATTAAAATCTGTTATGGTTTCTCTAAAATCATGAAAAAACAAAAATAATAATGTATAAAATATGCATATGTTATCAAAAATCAACACAGCAGACCTAGTATAAATAGTTAAAACTTTTTTGAACTTCAGAACACATTTCTATGACAGCATGTTTCTGTACCTTTAGAAATCCACTGGATTTATTCCACTGGTTAAGATAAAGAATATGTCAATCATTTTGCTCTTTGAACATGCCTCTCCTCTTAGTTCTTCCATACAGTTCAGTGTGTGCTGTTCTCTGAAAGATATATGCATCATTTGTCTCCTCAGTCTTCCTTAAGCACATATATACATCTCATTTTCATCTTTACAAAGTGGTAAAGCTGATTGGATATGCTGTTGTTTTCAATCTCAAGTATTTGTACAAAATCTACTAAATATAGTCTTCATTAATGATGTAGGTGTAACACAATTTTGCCTTTAACTTCTTGGAAGTTAAACACCTTTAACCTTTTTCCAGATGTGCCTGAGAATTAAATTGACATAAAACAGATAGATTAAAACCCCCTGATACTAGTAAAGTTTAAAGATAGTAGGAGAAGGGAATGACAATGGATGAGATGGTTGGATAACATCACCAACTCAACGGACATGAGTTTGAGCAAGCTCTGGCAGCTGACAATGGACAGGGAGGCCTGGCATGCTGCAGTCCATGGGGTCACAAAGAGTTGATCATGATTGAGTGATGGAACAACAACAAAAAATAGATTAACAAGTGAAAAGCATACATATTTATGTAAGTTGTGACAGAGGAGCCCTCATAAGGACATGAAAAAAGACCCAGAAAAATGGCAAAATCTCAATACATTTATACTGGTTTGAACAAAGGGAGACAATTGTAGAAAAGTAACTGAAATATACAGGGAGATTAAAGGAAGATAAGAATTATTTTAACAAAGTTTGAAGCCAGTAGGAACCTGAAACATCTTGTAGTTGTCTGAAGATTCTTCAATCACTATGTCAAGCGACACAGACGTTTCTCTTGCTTCATATGATGAAGATCAGGGATCTACACTTATCCGAAAAGCTAGAGAGGCACCATTTGTCCCCACTGGAATGGCAGGTTTTGCAGCAATTGTTGCATATGGATAATATAGATTGAAGAACAGGGGAATACTAAAATGTCTGTTCACCTGATCCACATGCGTGTGGCAGCCCAAGGCTTCGTTGTGGGAGCAGTGACTCTTGGTATGGCCTATTCCCTGTATCAAGAATTCTGGGCAAAGCCTAAATCTTAGAAGGGGAGATGCCATCTTGGACTTGGTGGTAGTGGTGCTTGCTTTAGTTAGACATCTCATATTGAGGTTATATGTTTATGCTGAAAATAAATGTTTGGGTCAGACAAGAACATGGTAATTTGAATATTGGCTTCCTTTCTTGCAGGCTTGATTTGCCTGGTGACCAAATTCCTGGTGACTAGTTCACTAGCTAGGTCCTTCAGGGGAGTCAGATCAGCACAAAAGAAACATGTCACTTTTAAATACAGTTGATAACGGTACCTATCCACCTCCTTAAACTCTTCTGTTGAAATTAGTTCTAAAAAGACAACATGCCAATCCTGAAATGCTCCCAGTTGCTGCAGAATATCATATGTTTTTAATGTAATGTAGGAATCCTATTTACCGCAGTTAATTTAATTTTCTCTTGTAGACTGAGTGCTGTTTTAAGGTCTGTTAGCTCTTGAGGAACCTTTCAGAACAGTGCATGGAATACATTTTAAACCTCCCTGCAAGTCTATGTGCTTTTAAACCAAACCTAAAAAGCTGGTGATAGAGCCACTTTGAAGTAGTATTTATTTTAGAATCATAGTTATGGGCATGAGAATAACTTAAATTGTAGATCCCCTTTAGTTCTTTTGTAATTGCAGAATTATATTTTGCTGTTCTTATATTAGAATGATATTAAATGTTATTTTGAAACAAATGCATGTTTTAAGTGCTAATGCAAAGGTAAATGAAAATTTTTGTAAAGGTAAATTTTTAAATGTGTGCAGGAAGTTTATTTTCTCCAAAAGAATCATCAACTAAATAAAATGCCTGTAATGAAAGTGATTGATGAGCAAGCTGGTTTGGTCAGACATTATACAAACTTTTGGTATATCACAGAATGCTTTGCTGTACTTGTGAAATTCCCTTGTCTAATCTTAATTTACATTCCATGGTGATAACTTGGTAAATGTAGTGTTATTAAAGTAAGTGAACCCTTCCAAAAAAAATTATTTGAACAAAGTCTGTTTATTCTCTCTGCAGAATTCTTATTCTCTCTCAGCTTTGATTCCCAGTCAAAAAATATTTCTTTTCTCCTAGTACATGGAGCACATCTCTCACATGGGAGTTTTTAATCTCTTGTTTCAGGAACAAAAGGAGATTTGAATGCTCACTCTTCTTGCATCCACTGTTTTTAGTGCCTTTAGCTCAAAATAATTCTTATGACAAAGTGACATATTTTGAGGTGGGATATTCTTCTACCCTTCAATGTCATACACAGTAAACTTTTGTTGATTGAATATGATAATCTGAGACCAGCTAAATATCCTACTCTCTAAATTAGTTGGATAAAATAGAGACACCTTAACACATAGGTCTGTTTATACCACTGTAATAAAATCAAAGAATTGTTTTACTAAAGCCTTTTTCCCCTGGCAGATAATGAAAACTTGTAGCCATTTTTCCAAACAAACCTCTCTACACATCATTTACTTTCTCAGATGCAAAGTTGACATCACTATTAAACATCTGTACAGTGGAGCAATATGTTTTAAATTACTTACAGCACTGTTAGAAGCTTGGATCATCATTCCTAGTAGCTGTCTGCACAGTAACCAGCTATCATGTGTAGGCAGACAGCCTAGTTACAATTAATGAGCTTGATCCTTCCAGCAATTGCTTCAGACATTATATCTCATTCTTAAGAGAGTCTCTATAAAATACCATGTTCTTGAAGTTCAGAAACATTTGAAATTTTTTTTATGGAGCACTAGTAAATCCTTTCTTGAAAAAAAAAACGAGAGAAAGAAAAAGAGAAAAAAGTAAAAAAAAAACAAAATTCACATAGGTGCAATTTTGGATCCTTATAGATAGAAAACTCCCTGACTGGCTTGTGGTATTTTTTGGACGATTAAAAAGACAGACTGTATGTTACTGATAAACTAAGGCTAATTCAACAGTTGAAAAGTCCTTTCTGGTAAGTGATGTTTTATTTGATTTATAATGATGAATTATTGATACAATAACTGAGACATTCTACTAGCATTTTTGACACAGGAGAATCTTTAGCTTTGATATGCAATCTGTGAACATAAATGCCCATAATGGCCAATATAGAATATTAAGCATTCTGGGTTCAGTAAATGTTCCACATAGTATAGCATATAGAAGTCATGGTAGTAAGAATATAAAAGGAAGCTTAACTTAAAAAATGGGTTATACTCATAGGCAATCAATGGAGAAGGTTAGGGAGATTAAATTTTGTACATAAAGGTTCTCTAAAACAGATACGGTATTTTATGAATATATACTTTATAATATAGCATATACATAATTTCCCTAAATGTATGTTAAAGAATATAATTTCTCTAAATATTATGTAATCTTCAGAAATTAAAAAGTATAGTTTTGTCGCTCAGTCATGTCCGACTCTTTGCGACCCCATGGACTGTAGCCTACAAGGTTCCTCCATCTCCATTGGATTTTCCAGGCAAGAATACTGGAGTGGGTTGTCATTTTCTTCTCCAGAGAATCTTCCTGACCCAGGGATCAAACCCAGGTCTCCCACGTTGTAGGCAGACGCTTTACCGTTCTGAGTCACCAGGGAAGTCAAAGGAGGCTAAGCACCAAAGAACTGATTAAAAAGTATAGAAGTCTTACAAATAGTAGTAATGTGATTAAGAAGAGAAGTGTAAAATACAATTAAATTATACTACATTTTCTCTTATAAAAAAAAAAAAGTGTTGACAATCAGTCAGCTAAAGTGAGAAAGCCAAGCCAAAGTTCGTATTTGCCTACATCATAGAATTTTTAACTTAAGTAATCTGGATGGTTACATAATGTTATGGTGTTTTATTCCCTTAACATATCTAAGAAAATATTTAACATATAGCATATAAAGAGGATATTTATACAATACAAACAATTGAATATTGAAAATTATAAGAACACAATGCAATTTTAAGGATGTTATTGGCTTGTATTTAGTTTTTAAAAGAGTTTTGTTAATGAAGACAATGATAATTACAGTATGATAAATCTCATTATGGCCCTGATGGTTTTGTAGTTAGTGGCATCATAATTTTCAGTACCTTTCTATTTATATTTCTAGTAGGCTATATGAATTGAAATATTTAATGCTTTAATTATTGCACACTAACTGTTGCTGCCTGACCTGCCTATAGGTTTCTCAAGAGGCAGGTCAGGTGGTCTGGTATTCCTATCTAATTCAGAATTTTCCACAGTTTATTGTGATCCACAGAGTCAAAAGCTTTGGCATAGTTAATAAAGAAGAAATAGATGTTTTTCTGGAGCTCTCTTGCTTTTTCGATGTTCCAGCAGATGTTGGCAATTTGATCTCTGGTTCCTCTACCTTTTATAAAACCAGCCTGAGCATCTGGAAGTTCACGGTTCACATACTGCCGAAGCCTGGATTGGAGAATTTTAAGAATTACTTTACTATCGTGTGAGATGAGTGCAATTCTGTGGTAGTTTGAGCATTCTTTGGCATTGCCTTTCTTTGGGATTGGAATGAAAACACCTTTTCCAGGACTGTGGCCACTGCTGAGTTTTCCAAATTTGCTGGCATATTGAGTGCAGCACTTTCACAGCATCATCTTTCAGGATTTGAAGTAGCTCAACTGGAATTCTATCACCTTCACTAGCTTTGATCATAGTGATGCTTCCTAAGGCCCACTTGACTTCACGTTCCAGGATGTTTGGCTCTAGATGAGTGATCACACCATCGTGATTATCTGGGTCGTGAAGATCTTTTTTTGTACAGTTCTTCTGTGTATTCTTCCCACCTCTTCTTAATATCTTCCACTTCTGTTAGGTCCCTACCATTTCTGTCCTTTATTGTGCCTATTTTGCATTAAATCTTCCCTTGGTATCTCTAATTTTCTTGAAGAGATCTCTAGTCTTTCCCATTCTATGTTTTCCTCTATTTCTATGCACTGATCCCTGAGGAAGGCTTTCATATCTCTCCTTGCTATTCTTTGGAACTCTGCATTCAAATGGGTATCTCTTTCCTTTTCTTCTTTGTTTTTTGCTTCCCTTCTTTTCAAAGCTATTTGTAAGGCCTCCCCAGACAACCATTTTGCTTGAATAACAGACTGGTTCCAAATAGGAAAAGGAGTACGTCAAGGCTGTATATTGTCACCCTGTTTATTTAAACTATATGCAGAGTACATCATGAGAAACACTGGGCTGGAGGAAGTACAAGATGGAGTCAAGATTGCTGGGAGAAATATCAATAACCTCAGATATGCAGATGACACCACCCTTATGGCAGAAAGTGAAGAGGAACTAAAAAGCCTCTTGATGAAAGTGAAAGAGGAGAGTGAAAAAGTTGGCTTAAAGCTCAACATTCAGAAAACTAAGATAATGGCATCTTGTCCCATCACTTCATGGTAAATAGATGGAGAAACAGTTGAAACAATGGCCAACTTTATTTTTCTGGGCTCCAAAATCACTGCAGATGGTGATTGCAGCCATGAAATTTAAAGACGCTTACTCCTTGAAAAGAAAGTTATGACCAACCTGGACAGCATATTAAAAAGCAGAGACATTACTTTGTCAACAAAGGTCTGTTTAGTCAAAGCTATGGTTTTTCCAGTGGTCATGTATGGATGTGATAGTTTGACTATAAACAAAGCTAAGCGCCGAAGAATTGATGCTTTTGAACTGTGGTGTTGGAGAAGACTCTTGAGAGTCCCTTGGACTGCAAGGAGATCCAACCAGTCCATCCTAAAGGAGATCATTCCTGGGTATTCATTGGAAGGACTGATGTTGAAGCTGAAACTTCAATACTTGGCCACCTGATGCAAAGAGCTGACTCATTGGAAAACACCCCGATGCTGGGAAAGATTGAGGACAGGGTGAGAAGGGGACGACAGAGGATGAGATCATTGGATGGCATCACTGACTCGATGGACATGGGTTTGGGTGGACTGCGGGAGTTGGTGATGGACAGGGAGGCCTGATGTGTTGCAGTTCATGGGGTCACAGAGTCAAACACGACTGAGCAACTGAACTGAACTATTGCACACTATCCAGTGGTATGATGGTTAATTTATGTATCAACTTGACTGGATTAAGGGGTTCCCAGATATTTGGCTAAACATTATGACTGAGTAAGGTTTCCCAGGTGACTCAGTGGTAAAGAATTTGCATGTCAATGCAGGAGATGCAAGAGACAAGGTTTTGAGGGTTTTATCTCTGGGTTGAGAAGATCCCCTGGAGAAGGAAATGGCAACCCACTCCAATATTCTTGCCTGGGAAATCCCTTGGACAGAGGAGCCTGATGGGCTCCAGTGCCCTGCATTGGTATTACTGAATATTTCTGTGAGGGTGTCTTCAGATGAGATTAATATTTGAATCAGTAAACTGCACAGAGGAGATTGCCCTCTGTTCAGGAGATTGTAGATGAGAATCATCCAGTTGGTTGAGGGCCTGAATAGAACAAAAATCAGAGGAAAGAAAAATTTGCTCTTTTCTTGATAGCTTAAGCTAGAACATCGGTTTTTTTCCTGCACTTGGACTGGGACCTACACAACAGTTCTCTTTGATTTTCAAGCCTCAAACTTGAACCATCACTCCAGGTTTGCTGAGTAGACTCTGCAAACACCCTAGTTGGCATTTGGGCAGGAAATTTCAAGTTCTCTGTATTCAGAGTATGGCAAACCCTGAGTTTTTTCTTTTACTTTTTATAGAGGGAAATAGTCAGAAGAAGGATTTCCTCAATAGATAAACAGAAATAATGAAGTCGATCACAAAGAAAATTATTTTAGATTTCATCAAATAAAACTAAAATGTTTCTGTATATTTAAAACTCCAACAATAAGATAATTTCCAAAGGTAAACTTAGAAAACTATGTTAAATATGACAAAAATACAAATTCTTTAACAAAAATTTAAGGAGATAATTTCATTTAAAGATGAAAATGAATAAAATGCGTTATTAGTTAACTCTAACTAATAAACAAACAGTTGAAAATTATGGTGGCTCAGATAGTTAAGAATCTTCCTGCAATACAGGAGACCCAGGTTTGATCCCTGTGTTGGGAAAATCCCATGGAAATGGAAATGGTTGTCCACTCCAGTATTCTTGCCTTAAGAATCATTTGGACAGAGGAGTCCATGGGGTCACAAAGAGTCAGACACACTGATTAACTAACACATACACACACACAATTTTATGTTTATTTCCAATTCTCAATACTAAAAAATAGTATACTTCAGTACAGAAAAATGATCACCTTATGTTACTGGTAATAATGTAAATGACAACTTTTTAGGAAGGTGACTAGATAAGATAAATCAAAAGTCTTCAAAAATTAAAAGCATTTTGATTTTATATTTCCACTTTCAGGAATATTTCAAAAGAAAATTCATGCACATGAATAAAGATTTATGCAATAGTTGCTCATCACATAATGAAAGCAGAAACAATGTAAGTGCCCAGTAAGAATGATGGCTGGGTGAGATTATTTAATATAAGTGTTTTAAAATCAGTTAATCCCTGATAAATCTGTAAGTGTTTGCTGATATTTAGTCATCTTTCTGCAGTACAGATTTTTTGCACATCAAAAATTTAAAATAAATTTTTGCCTCCATCAATATGAAGGCATTCATACTCTTATTTTGCAAATGAAAAAAGTCATTTTTATTATTTTATCTCATGTAATTTTATTTTATTTTTTTAATTGTTAACAAATGTTTACAGATAAATGTACGACTTAAACATCAAGCAAAATGACATTAACTATTGGACAAAGTTTCAATATTTTTAAACATAATATTATATAAAATAATCTGAAATAAAAGCATTGAATAAATTTAAAATATAACTTAAAAAATGCAGTATAAAAAAAAATTAGCATGCTCAAACACATTTGGTCTGCTGTTAAGGCTTTCCCTAAATATCACATAGTCTGCCAAATCAAGACAGATGACATTTGCCTTCAATTGTGACCATCCATTTTGCAAATATGACTGTATTTGACCAGAAAATTAGATCTTAAGTGTTTATAAATACATGTGCTTCTCTCCTGTTTCTGAAAATACATAGGATAAATATGCTAACCAAATGGTATCCTGTATATTCAGCCCTATTGGAAGTGGATTGCACTTCTGCATATGAAATTCTAACGTAATTTAGTAAAACAAAAACATATTACCTGCTAACAAACTTTATAGAAAAATATTTTACTTCAAATTGAGTGTTATTAGCATTATATTGACAATGGAATTACAAACATACCTCAGGGAGATCGTGGTTTAGTTCCAGACCATCCCAATAAAGTGTATATTGCAATAGAGTCACATGAATTTGGAGGTTTCTAGGAGAAGGCGATGGCACCCCACTCCAGTACTCTTGCCTGGAAAATTCCATGGATGGAGGAGCCTGGTGGGCTTCAGTCCGTGGGGTCGCTAAGAGTCAGACACGACTGAGTGACTTCACTTTCACTTTTCACTTTCATGCATCGGAGAAGGAAATGGCAACCCAATCCAGTGTTGTTGCCTGGAGAATCCCAGGGACAGGGGAGCCTGGTGGGCTGCCGTCTGTGGGGTCGCACAGAGTTGGACACGACTGAAGTGACTTAACAGCAGCAAGAGCATAAAAATGTTATGTTTATAGTAACTGTAGTCTATGAAGTGTGCAATAGCATTATGTCTAAAAATTTTACATTTGTTGTTATTTAGTTGCTAAGTTTTGTCAGACTCTTTTATGAACCTATGGAACCTATGGACTCTGAGGAGCCTGGCAGACTACAGTCCATGGGCCTCAAAGTATCAGACATGACTGAGTAAGTAAGCATGCACGACTGATCAGGGGGATGGTTGCTAAAGGTTTCTGTGGTTGTGGAAGTTTCCTAAAATAAGAAAACAATTGAAGTCTGCTGTATCAATTGACTCTTCCTTTCACCGATGATTCATCTGTATCATGCAATGCCGTTGATAGCATTGTACTCACAGTAGAACTTCTTTCAAAATTGAACTGTCTCACACTCTGCCATTGCTTTATCAACTAAGTTCTTGTAATAATGTAAATCCTTTCTTATCATTTCAACAGTCTTCACACCATCTTCACTCAAAGTAAATTCCATCTCAAGAAGCCACCTTCTTGCTCATCCATAAGAGACAACAGTAAATGTTTTATCATGAGATTGCTGCAATTTAATTACATCTTCAGGCTCCACTCCCAATTTTATTTTGCTTGCTATTTCTACCACATCCGAAAGGTACTTCCTCCACTGAAGTTTTGAGCTCCTAAAAATCAGCCACGAGGATTGGGATTAACTTCTTCCAAACTCCTTTTAATGTTGACATTTGGCCCCTTCTCATGAATCACATAAATTCTTAATGGAATCTAGAATGGTGAGGCCTTTCCAGAAGTTTTTCAATTTATTTTCCAGATTAATCAGAGGAATCATATAACAGCTATAGCCTTACAATTTTCATATTTTATATAATACTTAAAAATCAAAATTACTCCTTGATACATGGGGTGCAGAATAGATGTTGTGTTGTCAGGCATGAAAACATCATTAATGTCATTGTATATTTCCATCAGTGCTATTGAGTGTCCAAGCACATTGTCAACAAGCAGTAATATTTTGACAGGATTTTTTTTTTCTGAGCAGTAATCTCAACAGTGGTATTAAGATATTCAACAAGCCATGTTATAAACAGATATGCTGTCATCCAGGCTTTATTGTTCCATTTATAGAGTACTGGCAGAGTGTATTTAGTGTAATTCTTAAGAGCCCTAGAATTTTCAGAATGGTAGATGAGCACTGATTTCAACTTAAAGTCACTAGCTACACTAACCCCTAACAAGAGTTAACCTGTCGTTTGAAGTATTAAAGCCAAGCATTGACTTCTCCTCTCTGTGAAAGTCCTAAATCCCATCTTCTTCCAATAGGAGGCTATTTTGTCCAAATTGAACATATGTTTTTTTTTTTTTTTTTTCATGTAACTAAAATTCTGAAAGAGATGGGAATACCATACCACCTGACCTGCTTCATGAGAAATCTAAATGCAGGTCAGGAAGCAACAGTTAGAACTGGACATGGAACGACAGACTGGTTCCAAATAGGAAAAGGAGTATGTCAAGGCTGTATATTGTGACCCTGTTTATTTAACTTCTATGCAGAGTACATCATGAGAAATGCCGGGCTGGAGGAACCACAAGCTGGAGTCAAGATTTCCGGGAAATATATCCATAACCTCAGATATGCAGGTGACACCACCCTTATGGCAGAAAGTGAAGAGGAACTCAAAAGCCTCTTGATGCAAGTGATAGAGGAGAGTGAAAAAGTTGGCTTAAAGCTCAACATTCAGAAAACGAAGATCATGGCATCTGGCCTCATCACTTCATGGCAAATAGATGGGGAAACAGTGGAAACAGTGTCAGACTTCATTTTTGGGGGCTCCAAAATCACTGCAGATGATGACTGCAGCCATGAAATTAAAAGATGCTTACTCCTTGGAAGGAAAGTTATGACCAACATAGACAGCATATTAAAAAGCAGAGACACTACTTTGCCAACAAAGGTCCATCTAGTCAAGGCTATGGTTTTTCCAGTGGTCATGTATAGATGTGAGAGTTGGACTGTAAAGAAAGCTGAGCGCTGAAGAATTAATGCTTTGGACTGTGGTGTTAGAGAAGACTCTTTGAGAGTCCCTTGGACTGCAAAGAGATCCAACCAATCCATTCTAAAGGAGATCAGTCCTGGGTGTTCATTGGAAGGACTGATGCTAAAGCTGAAACTCCAATATTTGGCCACCTGATGCAAAGAGTTGACTCATTGGAAAAGACTCTGATGCTGGGAGGGATTGGGGACAGGAGGAGAAGGGGACAACAGAGGATGAGATGGCTGGATGGCATCACCAACTTGATGGACAAGGGTTTGGGTGGACTCCAGGAGTTGGTGATCGATAGGGAGGCCTGGCGTGCTGCGATTCATGGGGTCGCAAAGAGTCGGACATGACTGAGTGACTGAACTGAACTGAACCTTCATTAATTATCTTAGTTAGATCTTCTCTAAAATTTGCTGCAGTTTCTGCATCAGTACTTGCTGTTTTGCCTTATATCCTTTTAGGTTATGGAGATGCTATCTTTCTTTCAACTTTATGAACTAACCTCTGCTACTTGAAACATTTTTCCTGCAATTTCCTCATTTCTCTCAGACTTCACAGAATTGAAGAGAGTTAGGGCCTTCTCTGTATTGGATTTTGATTTACAGAAATGTTGTGCCTGGTTTGATCTTTTTTCTGGATCAGTGAAACTTCTCCATATCAGCAATAAGGCTGTTTCACTTACTCATCATTCATGTGTTCACTTTTATTTTCTTCAAAACTATTTCCTTTGCATTAACAAGTTGGCTGTTTAGCACAAGAAACCTAGATTTTGGTCTATTTAGGCTTTTAACATGTCTTCTTCACTAAACATTTCTAACTTTTGGCTTAAAGTGAGAGAAGTAAACTTTTCCTTTCACTCAAACAATTAAAGATCATTGTAAGGCAATGGCACCCCACTCCAGTACTCTTGCCTGGAAAATCCCATAGACAGAGGAGCCTAGTGGGCCATAGTCCATAGGGTCGCGAGGAGTCAGACACGACTGAGCGACTTTACTTTCATGTTTCACTTTCATGCATTGGAGAAGGAAATGGCAACCCACTCCAGTGTTCTTGCCTGGAGAATCCGGGGATGGGGGAGCCTGGTGGGCTGCCATCTGTGAGGTCACAGAGTGTCGGACACGACTGAAGCGACTTAGCAGCAGCAGCAGCAGTAGGGTTATTAATTGGCTAATTTCAATAGTGTAGTGTTTCAGAGAATAGGGAGGTCCAAGGAAAGAGAGAGATAGGGAAATGGACAACCACTGAAGCAATCAGAACACACACAATATACAAAGTTAAGTTCTCTGTATGGATGTAGTTTGCCCTCAAAATATTTTCATAGTAACATCAATGGTAACTCATCACATATTACCATAAAAAATATAATAATGATGAAAACATTTGAAATGTTGCAGGAATCACCAACATTTGACACAGAGACATGAAGTGAGCAAATGTTAGAAAAATGGTGGTTTTATAGATTTGCTTCAGGCAGTCTTGCTACACACCTTCTGCAGGTGTGTAAAAAAACCTCATTACCTGCAAAGTACAATAAAACAAGTACCGTATGCCTATACTAGTAAGAGCCTAATGTACTGCTATTTGACTTGTATGTTTTTGGTGTAGGTAACCAGCATAATATGCTGCTTACCCATCAAATAAAACCATAAGTGACATAGTGCTACTAAGTATATCATATTTGGATGCATCATGATCAAAATTTTTGCAAAATAAATGAAAAGATCCATTGACACAACAGAATGTTTTTGAGCTTCTATTCAGTTCAGTTCAGTTCAGTCGCTCAGTCATGTCCGACTCTTTGCGACCCCATGAACTGCAGCACACCAGGCCTCCCTGTCCATCACCAACTCCTGGAGTCCACCCAGAGTGTCCGTCAAGTCAGTGATGCCATCCAACCATCTCATCCTCTGTTGTCCCCTTCTCCTCCTGCCCTCAATCTTTCCCAGCATCAGGGTCTTTTCCAATGAGTCAGCCCTTCGCATCAGGTGGCCAAAGTATTGGAGTTTCAGCTTTAGCATCAGTCCTTCCAATGAACACCCAGGACTGATCTCCTTTAGGATGGACTGGTTGGATCTCCTTGCAGTCCAAGGGACTCTCAAGAGTCTTTTCCAACACCACAGTTCAAAAGCATCAATTCTTCTCCGCTCAGCTTTCTTTATACTCCAACTCTCACATCCATACATGACCACTGGAAAAACCATAACCTTGACTAGACGGACCTTTGTTGGCAAAGTAATGTCTCTGCATTTTAATATGCTGTCTAGGTTGGTCATAACTTTCCTTCCAAGGAGTAAGTGTCTTTTAATTTCATGGCTGCAATTACCATCTGCAGTTATTTTGGAGCCCAGATAAATAAAGTCAGCCACTGTTTCCACTGTTTCCCCATCTATTTCCCATGAAGTGATGGGACCAGATGCCATGATCTTCGTTTTCTGAATGTTGAGCTTTAAGCCAACTTTTTCACTCTCCTCTTTCACTTTCATCAAGAGGCTCTTTAGTTCCTCTTCACTGTCTGCCTTAAGGGTGGTGTCATCTGCATATCTGAGGTTATTGATATTTCTCCTGGCAGTCTTGATTCCAGCTTATGCTTCTTCCAGTCCAGCATTTCTCATGATGTACTCTGCATATAAGTTAAATATGTAGGATGACATTATACAGCCTTGACGTACTCCTTTTCCTATTTGGAACCAGTCTGTTGTTCCATGCCCAGTTCTAACTGATGCTTCATGACCTGCATACAGATTTCTCAGGAGGCAGGTCAGGTGATCTGGTATTCCCATCTCTCTCATAATTTTCCACAGTTTATTGTGATCCACACAGCCCAAAGCTTTGACATAGTCAATAAAGCAGAAATAGATGTTTTTCTGGAACTCTCTTGCTTTTTTGATGATCCAACGGATGTTGGCCATTTGATCTCTGGTTCCTCTGCCTTTTCTAAAACCCACATGAACATCTGGAATTTCACGGTTCGTGTATTGCTGAAGCCTGGCTTGGAGATTGAGTTTCTATATATTATATTAATTCCTTGTAAAACCTAAACACTGCAACTGGTTTTAGAAGTTTCAATTTAAAAAAAAAAATTAAAAAAAAAGAAGTTTTAATTTATTTGTGTATAAATATGAAATTGCACCCATAGAGGTCAAGCTTTACTATTTTCCTAGATATGCACTGCTTCTATGGGTATTTGAGTATACCAAATAGTAAGATGTTGGGGAAAATAAAGACTGTCCACTGGTCAGTCAACTCAGTTCTCTATGATCACAAGACTCTGACTTAGTGGAGGGTGGATATATAATTCAGTCAATGCCTTACTTTTAAAAAGTTGTTTATTTGGCTGTCTCTACTTTCCGCTTTCGGAAGGATAACCAGCTTTTGTTAATTTCCCATCAGTTGGGAGGTGGGAAGAAAAGAAAAAGTAGAATCAAGGCAATTTTTGCCTGTATATTGCAAAAAAAAAAAAACATTACTCCAAAGGCAAACTTCTTATTTCACTTATCTCTTTACCTTAAGTGATGAGAAGGAAAGTGATTCTTCTATCATTTTTATAACAGTGTGCTCTTCCTTGTCTCTCCCTGTCCTGATATCTGTGAATGAATGGATAATATTTGATTTGACCTAAGTGAATGTGTATAAAGGCTACCGGGGCAGACATGAACATAGATACTGACTTTGTCTCCGAATGTCTTCTGGCCATCATCGTCTCCCTCCTGCCCAGATGTCACATATAATAACAACATGGTAACCCTTGGGTCCCTGTGAAACTCATTTTGGAATGTGAATAAATGGACTCTCTCATCTTCAAAAAGATATGACTTCAGTTTACTGGGTGTGAACATACCCAACACTGGTAGGTGTATAAGGAATAGAGGAAGTAAATCATTCTCTTTTTCTGTTAAAAATTTAACCAACTGACCTAAATAACTTTCTACAGCTGTGCTGTTGGCAGAAACTACTGTGGAATCCACTCTACCTGGAATCAGTCAGAACTGATATAGAAACTTATATTAAATGAGCCCTCTAAGGACAGAGGATGAGACTACCACGTGACAAATCTGGGTGGTCCTAGGGGATGTATGGTATAGAAGTGGGTTTGATGTGCTTTTGGTATTATGTCTAGCCTGCTGATTCTAGTAGTTCCCTCCTTGCTGGAACTTTCACCGTACTAATACAGATCATCTGTGTGCAGCCTGTGTTATGGAATAACAAGTATTCAGGGGACAGCAAGCTCTCTGCCCCATATCTGCTTATAAATCCCCACTGACCCCTACATAAACCTTTTATTATATATGCAGCATGTAGTACATTCATCTGAAATTTACTGTTAATAAATGACTGGACTGGCAGAGTATCTCATACATTACATAGGGCACTAGTGATTTTGGCCACGAACCCTTGAAGGATGAGTGGTGAAAGTAAAGGAAGGATTGGCAGTTTTCCAAGGTCAGTTTTGAGGTGACTGGCCACCATTAGCAGTTATCCAAACTGTCAGGAGCAGTTATAGAAGAGCCTTCTGTTTGTATCTGTGACTTTCTTTGCTAATCCGTTCATTCTGCAACTCAGTTGAACTTTTTCACTAATCTAGAAGTTATATACTAGCCACATCCCTTTCTAAAAGAGGTCAAATTTTCTAAAGTATGATGCTGATCTCTTAGATACTTTCATGCACTTTAAGGGGAAGAGAATCAGTACTCCTATATCAGTTTTTTTTACCTTCCTACACTCACAACATATGTCCAGGCAATCACAATATAAAAGCTTTAAGAGACTTCATGTATGTATTCATTCAGATGGATTTATTGAGCATCTACTATGTACTAGGCACAGTTCCATGTTCTGGAGATAGAGCAATGCCAAATCAGACCTTACACATTAGAGATATAAGATAATAAGATAAACAGATAAGCTATATGTTAAATAATGTTGTTTTATAATAATAAAATTTAATATTCTTATTAAATTTTATAATAATACAACAGAAAATATGAAACAGAACTGAGAGAGGTTTAAATTAGATATGGTGGTCTGAAGCAAGTAAGGGATACCTGGGGAAAGAGCATTCCAGTAAAGAAATGGCAAGGGAAAGGATATGCCTAAAATGATTAATAAACAAGAGCTAATGGAAATAAAATGGGAAGGTTAGGAGGCTAAGTGTTAGGAGAAGAATACAGACAGGAAGTTAGGACTTTGGCTTACCTTAACAAAGTTAAGTGGGAACTTTGACTTTTCCTCTGAATAAGATGGAAAACCATTATGGGTCTTATAAGAGACATCATATGGGTGATTTGTCAGAATCATTAATGGCTTCAGTGTTGAGAAAAACCATGACTGTTTTGGTGAAGGAGAGGAGAGAATGGAGGCTTAGTCAGAAAAACCAATAATGAGGCTATGATAATAATTCAGGCTTGAAAAAATGAACCAGGGTGTTCAAAGTGGAATGGAGAAAAATAGTCAACTACTAAGTGTACTTTGAAGGTATAGCTAATAAAATTTGCTGATGGACTGGTATCAAAGATCATCCTAAGTTTTTTCTACCAGGCAGCTGACTGAATGGAGTTGTCATTAATTGAGACAGAGAAATTTCAGGAAGAGCTAGTGGATAATGTGCCCATCAGTGGATCATTTTTCTGTATGTTACCACTGTATATATTTATTTTATGGGAGATATGTCAAAAAGATCAAAAGATTGCAGGGTGAAGGTGCCATCTGTCCGTGGACTACATGGCTAGAACCTGAACTTTCCCAATAAAAGGATATTGTTAGCACCAATAAAGGTTATCTCAGAGATGATTTTATTGGTGCTAACAATTTCTGTGAGAGATCTCACAAGGCCATACTTATACATGGAAATAATGACCATGCTGAAATTAAATTTTATGTGAATTACTATTACATGGAATAATAGAGAAAAGAACATGACATTTTCTAAATGTTGAAGATCCACAAACATTAGTACAATATTATATAACAGGAGTAACTATTCTATATTTCGTCACTATGTAATGTGAACATAATACAATTTAGCTTTTTCAAAGTTATCATAAAAATGTTTTACATGTAGATTTATTACAGTGAAATATGTTACTATGTGGAAATTAAACTAGTAATCTATCAATATTTAAATTTTTTCTCAATATCTTTAAAAAGATATCTGTTACTTTTAAATTGATATATCCGAGAAAGCTATATTAGAATAATAAATTCCAAAAACCTGTTTTATTAAATGCAATGTGTTTAGAGGAATGCATGCTTAACTTATAGTTTTAGTATGATATGAACATAAAATCATTTTAAGTAAAAACAAGTATGAAATTCTTAAATGACCATTATTCCAAGTACTTAAAGAAGGATGATATTGAGCCTCTACTTAGATTTACATATGATGTAAGAAATACTGCATTCTTAAACGAGAATAAAGGCCTGGCGTGCTGCGATTCATGGGGTCACAAAGAGTCGGACACGACTGAGAGACTGAACTGAACTGAAAGGAGAATAAACAGTTGAAGTTTAATCATAATGATGAAAGACCTTATTATGAAAATGAAGGCATAAAATAATAATACTAAGAAGAAAAGAAAGTCCTAGCTACGGCATACATTTAAGAAGATACCACACAATCTCTTGGGATACATCCTTTCATGTTTTGATTATATGATAATGCCAAAAATATAAGCCAAGGAAAATTAGCAACTCTAATAACCAAAAATTATATACCGATAAAGTTTGTATCACTTATTTTTTCATTTCAAAACATAAACTAAATTTACAAAACGGTGTTTTTAAGGCCGTGTATCTAATTAATAATGCTCTGAGAATGTTTGTAATCAGGTATTATATTTAGTCTCATCTTCTTCTTTAAAGTAATTGAGCAAACACTCCCAATAACCATTCTATCATCAGCTCATTAAAATTTACTTCAGTTTTTGATAGGTCATTCATTATCTAAGCTTTTAATTAATTTTAATGTCACTTGGTTTAGAAAGGTGTAGCACACATTATCTCATCTCATCTACTGATTTGTGGTGAGACTACATGGGTCTCTGCTCAACAAGATTATGAAAATATTTTTTAAAAAATAATAACAGGGATAGAGACATAAATAGAGATAAAGTGTGTTTGCTTAATAATTATCATCTGTGGTAGCATTTCTAACAGTAGGGTTTAAATAACTTGAAATCACATAACACCATTGCCATTTGGTAATATTTTTCAAATCACTGCCAAGTTCCACTGTATTTTAGCCTTTCTAGCATGAAACTTCTGTCCTTTATTGAGCCCATCTTTGCATGAAATGTTCCCTTGGTATCTCTAATTTTCTTGAAAAGATCTCTAGTCTTTCCCATGCTACTGGTTTCCTCTATTTCTTTGCATTGATCACTGATGAAGGCTTTCTTATCTCTCTTTGCTATTCTTAGGAACTCTTCATTCAGATGCTTATATCTTTCCTTTTCTTCTTTGCTTTTTGCTTCTCTTCTTTGCACAGATATTTGGAGGGACTCCCCAGACAGCCATTTTGCTTTTTTTCATTTCTTTTTCTTGGGGATGGTCTTGATCCCTGTCTCCTGTACAATGTCACGAACCTCCAACCATAGTTCATCAGGCATTCTGTCTATCAGGTCTAGTCCCTTAAATCTATTTCTCACTCCTACTATATAATAGTAAGGGATTTGATTTAGGTCATACCTGAATGGTCTAGTGGTTTTCCCTACTTTCTTCAATTTAAGTCTGAATTTGGCAATAAGGAGTTCACGATCAGAGCCACAGTCAGTACATGGTCTTGTTTTTGCTGACTGTATAGAGCTTCTCCATCGTTGGCTGCAAAGAATATAATCAATCTCATTTTGCTGTTGACCATCTGGTGATGTCCATGTGTAGAGTCTTCTCTTGTGTTGTTGGAAGAGGGTGTTTGCTATGACCAGTGCATTTTCTTGGCAAAACTCTATGAACCTCTGCCCTGCTTAATTTTGTATTCCAAGGCCAAATTTCCCTGTTACCCAGGTGTTTCTTGGCTTCCTACTATTACATTCCAGTCCCCAATAATGAAAAGGACATTTTTGGGGATGTTAGTTCTAAAAGGTTTTGTAGGTCTTCATAGAACTATTCAACTTCAGATTCTTCAGCATTACCAGTCAGGGCAGGGAACATTTCATGCAAAGATGCGATCAATAAAGGACAGAAATGATATGGACCTAACAGAAGCAGAAGATATTAAGAAGAGGTAGCAAGAATACACAGAAGAACCATACAGAAAAGATCTTCATGACCCAGATAATCATGATGGTCTGATCACTCACCTAAGCTAGACATCCTGGAATGTGAAGTTAAGTGGGCCTTAGGAAGCATCACTATGAACAAAGCTAGTGGAGGTGATGGAATACCAGTTGAGCTATTTCAAATCCTAAAACATGATGCTGTGAAAGTGCTGCATTCAATATGCCAGCAAATTTGGAAAACTCAGCAATGGCTACAGCACTGGAAAAGGTCAATTTTCATTCCAATCCCAAAGAAAGGCAATGCCAAAGAATGCTCAAACTACTGCGCAACTGCACTCATCTCACATGCTAGTAAATAAATGCTCAAAATTCTCCAAGCCAGGCTTCAACAGTACGTGAACCATGAACTTCCAGATGTTCAAGCTGGTTTTAGGAAAGGCAGATGAACCAGGGATTAAATTGGCAATATCTGCTGGATAATTGAAAAAGCATAAGAGTTCCAGAAAAATATCTATTTCTGCTTTATTGACTATGGCAAAGCTTTTGACTGTGTGGATCACAATAAACTGTGGAAAATTCTGAAAGAGATGGGAATACCAGACCACCTGACAGGCCTCTTGAGAAACCTGTAAGCAGGTCAGGAAGCAACAGTTAAAACTGGACATGGGACAACAGACTGGTTCCAAATAGGAAAAGGAGTCCGTCAAAGCTGTATATTGTCACCCTGCTTATTTAAGTTATATGAAGAGTACATCATGAGAAATGCTGGGCTGGATGAAGCACAAGCTGAAATCAAGATTTTGGGGAGAAATATCGATAACCTCAGATATGCAGATGACATCACACTTATGGTGCAAAGTGAAGAAGAACTAAAGAGCCTTTTGATGAAATGAAAAGGAGAGTGAAAAAGTTGGCTTAAAGCTCAACATTCAGAAAACTAAGATTATGGCATCTAGCCCCATCACTTCAGGGTAAATATATGGGGTGACAGTGGAAACTGGCTGACTTTATTTGTGGGGGCTCCAAAATCACTGCAGATGGTGATTGCAGCCATGAAATTAAAAGATGCTTGCACTTTGGAAGAAAATTTATGACCAATCTGGACAGCATATTAAAAAGCAGGGACATTACTTTGCCAACAAAGGTCTGTCCAGTCAAAGCTATGGTTCTTCCAGTGGTCATGTATGGATGTGAGAGTTGGGCTATAAAGAAAGCTGAGCAGAGAAGAATTGATGCTTTGGAACTGTGGTGTTGGAGAAGACTCTTGAGAGGCCTTTGAACCTCAAGGTGATCCAACCAGTCCATTCTAAAGGAGATCATTCCTGGGTGTTCATTGGAAGGACTGATGTTGAAGCTGAAGCTCCGATACTTTGGCCACCTGATGTGAAGAGCTGACTCATTTGAAAAGACCCTGATGCTGGGAAAGATTGAGGGTGAGAGGAGAACGGGACCACAGAGGATGAGATGGCTGGATGGCATCACCAAGTCAAAGGACATGAGTTTGAGTAAACTCCAAGACTTGGCAATGGACAGGGAAGCCTAGCGTGCTGCAGTCCATGGTGTCGCAAAGAGTTAGACACAACTGAGTGACTGAACTGAACTGAACTGAAGCATGAAATTGAAAAAGGGTTTATTTCTTGTGACTCTTCGATGATTTTACAATGTGACTTTTGGCCTTTTTTTTTCTTTATTTATCAGTGGAAGTCCTGGCCTAATGAAATTTGCTTTTATTTTTCCTGTGCGTGTGTGTGTGCACCTTCTTCCCTGTGGCAGCCATACTTCAAAATGACAAGCACAGTTTTGAAATATGCTTTCACCTTTGGGCCATACTAATATAAAACAGCTAAAACCTATCTGTGGGCCACCTTGTCCTTAAATCTAAGTCAGTTATTCTCATATGTGAGCAAAGCTAATGGGCATGGAGGTCAGCATTGTTTCTATGATAGATTGTTTTACTATGGTTCCTTTTGCTTCAGGTATGCTTGATCTTTATAATTTCTAGAATTAGCTTGTAAACTAATTTTTGACCATGGGGAAACTTCCTCACTTTATGTTAACTCTCATTGTCTTCCTGAAAGGAAATACTTAAGTTTTCTATATTTATTAGAAGTTGTATTAATATGCTGTTAATGTTATTATTTTCATCAAAGAAACATTTTATATATAGATACTGATATACCTACATCAATTGTTTTTTAACTTTTTGACAAGCCCTGTGAATGGGCAAAATATAACAAGTTGGAAAATTAGACTGTTGGAATGCCCACACAGATGTGTAACTAGTTATAGAACATTTTTGTCTTTTTTTTTTTTTTTTAATTTCAGTTCAGTCAGTTCAGTTACTCAGTCGTGTCCAACTCTTTGCGACCCCCTAGGCCTCCCTGTCAATTGCCAACTCCTGGAGTTTACTCAAACTCATGTCTACGGACTTGGTAATGCTATCCAGCCATCTCATCGTCTGTCATCCCCTTCTCCTCCTGCCTTCAATCTTTTCCAGCATCAGGGTCTTTTCCAAGGAGTCAGTTCTTCCCATCAGGTGGACAAGTACTGGAGTTTCAGTTTTAGCATCAGTGCTTCCAATGAACACCCAGGTTTGATCTTTAGGATGGATTGGTTGGATCTCCTTACTGTCCAAGGGACTCTCAAGAGGCTTCTCCAACACCACGGTTCAAAAGCATCAATCCTTTGGTGCTCAGCTTTATTTATAACCCAACTCTCACATACATACATGACCACTGGAAAAACCATAGCCTTGACTAGATGGACCTTTGTTAACAAAGTAATGTTGCTTTTTAATATGCTGTCTAGTTTGGTCATGACTTTTCTTCCAAAGCACAAGCATCTTTTTACTCATGGCTGCACTCAACATCTGCAGTGATTTTGGAGCCCGCAAATTAAGAGTCTGTCAGTGTTTCCACTGTCTCCCCATCTATTTGCCATGAAATGATGGGACCAGATGACATGATCTTCGTTTTCTGAATATGACCATCAAGCTAACTTTTTCCCTCTACTCTTCCATCAAGAGGCACTTTAGTTCTTTGCTTTCTTCCATAAGTGTGGTGTCATCTACATATCTGAGGTTATTGATATTTCTCCTGGCAATTTTGATTCCAGCTTGTACTTCATCCAGCCCAGTGTTTCTCATGATGTACTCTTCATATAACTTACATAGGCAGGGTGACAGTATACAGCCTTGACATACTCCTTTTCCTATTTGGAACCACTGTGTTTGTTGTTCCATGTCCAGTTCTAACTGTTGCTTCCTGACCTGCATACAGATTTCTCAAGAGGCAGCCCAGGTGGTCTGGTATTCCCATCTCTTTCAGAATTTTCCCGAGTTTGTTGTGATCCACATAGTCAAAGGATTTGGTGTAGTCAATAAAGCAGAAGAAGATGCTTTTTGGAACTCTCTAGCTTTTTCAATGATCCATTGGATGTTGGCAGTTTTATCTCAGGTTCCTTTATCTTTTCTAAAACCAGATTGAACATCTGGAAGTTCATGGTTCACATACTTCAACAAAGCCTGGCTTGGAGAATTTTGAGCATTACTTTACTAGCGTGTGAGATTAGTGCAATTGTACGGTAATTTGAGCATTCTTTGGCATTGCCTTTCTTAGGGATTGGAATGAAAACTGACCTTTTCCAGTGCTACGGCCACAGCTGATGTTTCCAAATTTCCTGGCATATGATTGTAGCACTTTCACAGCATCATCTTGTAGGAATTGAAATAGCTCAACTGGAATTCCATCATCTCCATTAGCTTTGTTCATAGTGATGCTTCCTAAAGCCCACTTGACTTCACATTCCAGGATGTCTGGCTCTAGGTTGGTGATCACACCATCGTGATTACCTGGGTTGTGAAGATCTTTTTTGTACAGTTCTTCTGTGTTCTTGCCACCTCTTCTTAATATCATCTGCTTCTGTTAGGTCCATGCCATTTCTGTCCTTTATTGTGCCCATCTTTGCACTAAATGTTCCCTTGGTATCTCTAATTTTCTTGAAGAGATCACTAGACTTTCCCATTCTATTGTTTTCCTCTATTTCTTTGCACTGATCCCTGAAGAAGGCTTTCTTATCTCTCCTTGCTATTCTTTGCAACTCTGCATTGAAATGGGTGTATATTTCCTTTTCTCCTTTGCCTTTTGCTTTCTTCTTTTCACAGCTATTTGTAGGGCCTCCTCAGACAACCATTTTGCCTTTTTGCATTTCTTTTTAATTTCACATTCCATTAAATATTAAATGATAATAATAAGACTTTAAAATGATCATAAATGGGTTTGTAAATGCAAATGAAAATGTATTGATGAAATTTCTTGTTAATTCCAAAAAGGAATCCAGCACTTATTTGGCAACATCTCATGTTCATGATTTAATAGTATGTATCTTAACTCTCTAGGTTAGGGCCATGGTTCCATAGGAGAAGCCCAAAAAAGATATGCTTGTGAATTCAGATTTAGTGAAAATTTTTGCTTAATTTCATTTAACATTAGTACCTCTTCTTTCCAAATACTTTTGAAAGTATTCACTATTTCAAAATGCATTTTTAGATAGAAAAAATATATACTGGATATCTCAAGCATCTTTTCTTAGAAACTTCCAGTATTCCTATAAAGCTCACATTCAGCTATCATTATTTAAATTAAGACTTCTCGATAGTATGTTAGTTTCTCTTTGTTTGAATTCATATATACTTCAAATATACTTTAAATTCTTTACATATAAACAAGACTAGGAGGTATAAACTGTCAAACAAAATTAGGGGAGAAAGAGAAAACAAATTTCTAACAACAGCAAAATTAATTTTGCCACAAAATAAATTTTAATCTTATATAGAACATAGATATATTAAACAACTAAAATTAGATTCTGGCAGGAATTCCCCTGCTGTCAGTGGTCAGGACTCAGACTTTGCACTGGGTTCAGTAGATCAAGGGGAACTACAACCCCACATGCTGTGCAGTGATGCCAAAATAAAGAGCGGGGTCCAAAAGCATAGTGGATAACACATCTGACTATGCATCAAAATGAAGAAATTAAAATAGCATAAATTTAGATTCTGGCATATCACCTTTTACATGTTATCTAGGAAATAAAATTTTATTGCAGATCTTCCTAAACTTATGTAAAAATATGTAGTACAACCAGAAGTAATGCTTGGAATGGCAGAGACTGAAGCACAAAGCAGGCCTTTTAAAAGAACTAAATGCTTGGCTTAATCTTGCATAATCTAAATCTCATGCAGTGTGGGACAGACATCTAAGTCTGCTTTTATAGCAGTAAAGCTGCATCATTTTACAAAAGTCAAACATCAAATGATGACCCTATTTTAAAAAACCAGTCACCTCATAAGCTACAAAATGGATACAATTGATTATTGGTAATGATTTTATTCCTATTTGAAAATAGACTCAAGTTTATTACCCTATGTTAATGTGCCAGGGTCAAACAGGCTTAGGTAATTTCACTGAGGGTATTTTATCCCTGAGTTATTTAACTTGTCTCTGCCTCCCTACACACTAATGTTAGAGGTTAATAGCAATGTTCTATTTTATCCAGTGCTTTACTTCACTTAAAGCAATGATGCATGACTTTCATTAAAAAATAAAGTAAAAGGAAGTACAGAAAAATTTACCATTTGAATTCAGGGCAAAATAACCTTACCCAAAAATAATACGTTGGTGGTGAGAATCTACCTCAAGTTTAGCTAGGCGTACAACATAGTTGTAAAATAAACTATATTTTGAATTTTATCATATGAAAGCAGATAGAAAATCAATTACAGTATTTCCAATGTATTGAGCCCTAGTATTGCTTCTAATACATGAATATCAAAAATATCAAGTAGATAAAACATTTTCTATTGCCACAGTATGTTTATTGTGGAGGTGTGTTTTTATAATTCTCATAAAATACATTGCTAAATAAAATGTTTGGTAGAATGATACTGAAATAAAAGTGTTACTGAAAAACAAATAACAGATATTAGCACATAAATATGGACTCTAGAAAAATGGTATCAGTTCAGTTCAGTTGCTCAGTTGTGTCTGACTCTTTGCGACCCCATGAATCTCAGCACTCCAGGCCTCCCTGTCCATAACCAACTCCCGGAATTCACTCAAACTCATGTCCATCCAGTTGGTGATGCCATCCAGCCATCTCATCCTCTCTCATCCCCTTTTCCTCCTGCCCCCAATCCTTCCCAGCATCAGTGTCTTTTCCATTGAGTCAACTCTTCACATCAGGTGACCAAAGTACTGGAGTTTCAGCTTTAGCATCTTTCCTTCCAAAGGACACCCAGGGCTGATCTCCTTTAGAATGGACTGGTTGGATCTCCTTGCAGTCCAAGGGACTCTCAAGAGTCCTCTCCAACACCACAGTTCAAAAGCATCAATTCTTCGGTGCTCAGCTTTCTTCACAGTCCAACTCTCACATCCATACATGACGACAGGAAAAACCGTAGCCTTGACTAGACAGACCTTTGTTGGCAAAGTAGTGTCTCTGCTTTTGAATAGCTATCTAGGTTGGTCATAACTTTCCTTCCAAGGAGTAAGCATCTTTTAATTTCATGGCTGCAGTCACCATCTACAGTGATTTTAGAGCCCCAAAAATAAAGTCTGACACTGTTTCCACTGTTTCCCCATCTATTTCCTATGAAGTGATGGGACCAGATGCCATGATCTTTGTTTTCTGAATGTTGAGCAGAAAAATGGTATAGATTATCTTAATTGCAAAGCAAAGGTAGACACACAAACATAGAGAACTAATGTATGAATAGCAAGAGGGGGTTGGGATGAATTAGAAAATTGGGATTAACATATAAACAATATTGATCCCCTATTCAATTCAGCTCAGTTCAGTCACTCAGTCATGTCCAACTCTTTGTGACCCCATGGACTGAAGCACACTAAGCCTCCCTGTCCATCACAAACTCCCAGAGTTTACTCAAACTCATGTCCATTGAGTTGGTGATGCCATCCAACTATCTCATCCTCTGTTGTCCCCTTCTCCTCTTGCCTTTAATCTTTCCCAACATCAGGGTCTTCTCAAATGAGTCAGTTATTCACATCAGGTGGCCAAAGTATTGGAATTTCAGCTTTAACATCAGTCCTTCCAATGAACATTCAGGACTGATTTCTTTTAAGATGGACTTATGGGAAATCTTTGCAGTCCAGGGGACTTTCAAGTCTTCTCGAACACCACAGTTCAAAAGCATCAATTCTTTGGTGCTCAGCTTTCTTTATAGTCTAACTTTCACATCCATATATAACTACTGGAAAAACCACAGCCTTGACTAGACAGACTTTTGTTGGCAAAATAATGTCTCTGCTTTTTAATATGTGGTCTAGGTTGGTCATAACTTTTCTTCCAAGGAGGAAGTGTCTTTTAATTTCATGGCTGCAGTCAACATATGCAGTGATTTTGGAGCCCAAGGAAATAATTTCTCTCTCTGTTTCCATTGTTTCCCCATCTGTTTGCTATGAAGTGATGGGACCAGATGACATGAACTTAGTTTTCTGAATGATAAATTTTAAACCAACTTTTTCATCTCTTTTACTTTCATCAAGAGGCTCTTTAGTTCTTCTTCACTTTCTACCATAAAGGTGGTGTCATTTTCATATCTGAGATTATTTCTCAAGGCAATCTTGATTTCAGGTGTGCTTCATCCAGTCCATCATTTCTCATAATGTACTCTGCATATAAGTTAAATAAGCAGGGAGACAATATACAGGCATAATGCACTCCTTTCCTGATTTGGAACCAATCTGTTGTTCCATGTCCAGTTCTAACTGTTGCTTCTTGATGTCCATACAGATTTCTTAGGAGGCAGGTAAGACATATTCCCATGTCTTTAAGAATTTTCCAGATTTTGTTGTGATCCACACAGTAAAAGACTTTGGCATAGTCAATAAAGCAGAAGTAAATGCTTTTCTGGAACTCTCTAGCTTTTTCGATGATCCAACTGATGTTGGCAATTTGATGTCTGGTTCCTCTGCCTTTTCCAAATCCAGCTTGAACATCTGGAATTTCATCGTTCACGTGTAGTTGAAGCCTGACTTGGGGAATTTTGAGCATTTCTTTGCTAGTGTGTGAGATGGAGTGCAAATGTGCAGTAGTTTGAGCATTCTTTGGCATTGCCTTTCTTTGGGATTGGAATGAAAATTGACCTTTTCCAGTGCTGTGGCCACGTCTGAGGTTTCCAAATTTCCTGGCATATTGAGTGCATCACTTTCCCAGCATCATCTTTGAGGATTTGAAATAGCTCAACTGGAATTCCATCACCCCCACTAGCTTTGTTTGTAGTGATGCTTTCTAAAGCCCACTAGACTTCACATTCCAGGATGTCTGGCTATAGGTTGATGATCACACCATCATGATTACCTAGGTTGTGAAGATCTTTTTTGTACAGTTCTTCTGTGTTCTTGCCATCTTTTGTTATCTTCTGCTTCTGTTAGGTCCATGCCATTTCTGTCCTTTATTGTGCCCATCTGTGCATTAAATGTTCCCTTGGTATCTCTAATTTTCTTGAAGAGATCACTAGACTTTCCCATTCTATTGTTTTCTTCTATTTCTTTGCACTGATCCCTGAGGAAGGCTTTCTTATCTCTCCTTGCTATTCTTTGGAACGCTGCATTCAAATGGGTGTATCTTTCCTTTTCTCCTTTGCCTTTTGCTTCTCTTCTTTTCACAGCTATTTGTAGGGCCTCCTCAGACAACCATTTTGCCTTTTTCCATTTCTTTTTCGTCATCTTGTCACTGTCTCCTGTAAAATGTCACTAACCCACCATAGTTCACCAGGCACTCTTTCAAAAAATATTATTCAAAATAATCTTTTGAATATATTTCTCACTTCCACTGTAGTTTGGAACTATAAAGGGTGTTTGCTATGACCAGTGCATTTTCTTGGCAAAACTCTCTTAGCCTTTGCCCTGCTTCATTCTGTACTCCAAAGCCAAATTTGCCTGTTACTCCAGATATCTCTTGACTTCCTACTTTTGCATTCCAGTTCCCTATAATGAAAAGGACTTTGTGTGTGTGTGTGTGTATGTGTTAGTTCTAGAAGGTCTTGTAGGTCTTCATAAAACCATTCAACGTCATCTTATTCAACCTATTGATCTGGGCATAGACTTGGATTACTGTGATATTGAATGGTTTTCCTTGGCAATGAACAGAGATCATTTTGTTATTTTTGAGATTGTATCCAAGTACTGCATTTCAGACTCTTTTGTTAACTATCATGGCTACTCTATTTCTTCTAAGGAATTCTTGCCCACGGTAGTAGATATAATGGTCATCTGAGTTAAATTCACCCATTCCAGTCCATTTTAGTTCGCTGATTCCTACAACGTCTATGTTCATTCTTGCCATCTCCTGTTTGACCACTCCCAGTTTGCCTTGATTCATGGACCTGACATCCCAGGTCCCTATGCAATATTGCTCTTACAGCATTGGACTTTGCTTCCATTACCAGTCACATCCACAACTGGGTGTTATTTTTGCCTTTGCTCCATCTCTTCATTCTTTCTGGAGTTATTTATACTCTGTATAATTAGGATTTTGAGGTAAGTTGTTGCTGTTGTTCAATATCTAAGTATATCCAACTTTTTGTGACCTCATGGACTATAGCACGCCAGAATCCTCTATCCTCTGCTAACTCCTGGTATTTGCTCAGATTTATGTCCATTTAGTCAGTGATGCTATCTAACCATCTCATCCTTTGCCACTCCCTTTTCCTTTGCCTTCAGTCTTTTCCAGCATCAGGATCTTTTCCAATGAGTCAGTTCTTTGCATCATGCGGTTAAAGTGTTAGAGCTTTAGCTTCAACATGAGTCCTTCCAATGAATATTTAGGGTTGATTTCCTTTAGGATTGACTGATTTGATCACCTTGAAGTCCAAGGGGCTCTCAAGTTTTCTCCAGCACCACAATTTGAAAGCATCAGCTCTTTGGTGCTCAGATGTCTTTATGGTCATGCTCTCACATCCGTATATGACTACTGCAAAAATGATAGCTTTGAGTATACAGACCTTTGTCGCCAAAGTGATGGCTCTGCTTTTTCTATCTATATTTGTCAGAGCTGTCTTTCCAAGGAGCAATGTCCTTTAATTTCATCACTATTGTCACTGTCCACAGTGAACTTGGAGCCCAAGAAAATAAATCTGTCCCTGTTTCCACTTTTTTCCCCAATCTAATTGCTTGGACTACAAGGAGATCCAACCAGTTCATCCTAAAGGAGATCAGTCCTGGGTGTTCATTGGAAGAACTGATGTTGAAGCTGAAACTCCAGTACTTTGGCCACCTGATGCAAAAAGCTGACTCATTTGAAAAGACCCTGATGCTGGGAAAGATTGAGGGCAGGAGGAGAAGGGGACGACAGAGGATGAGATGGTTGGATGGCATCACTGACTCGACGGACATGGGTTTGGGTGAACTCTGGGAGCTGGTGATGGACAGGGAAGCCTGGCGTGCTATGTTTCATGGGCTCACAAAGAGTCGGACACGACCGAACAACTGAACTGAACTGAACTGAATTGCCATTAAATGATGGGACTGGAGGCCATGAACATAGTTCTTTTTTTTTGATTTAGAGATTCAAGCCAGCTTTTTCACTCTCCTCTTTCACCCTCATCGAGAGGCTCCTTAGTTCCTCTATACTTTCTACCATTAGAGTGGTATCATCTTTATATCTGAGGTTGTTGATATTTCTTGAGCAGCAGTCTTAATTCCAACTTGTGATTCATCTAGCTTGGCATTTTACATGATGTATACTACAATCAAGTTAAACAAGCAGGGTGACAATATAAAACCTTGTCATACTCCTTTCCCAATTTTGAACCAGTCAGTTGTTCCTTGTCTCATTCTAACTGTTGCTTCTTGACCTGCATAGAAGTTTCTCAGGAGACAGATAAGGTGGTCTAGTATTCCCCTCTCTTTAAGAATATTCCATTTTGTTGTGCTCCATATAGTTAAAGGCTTTAGCATGGTCAGTGAAGCAGATGTAGATGTTTTCCTTGAATCCCTTGTTTTTTCCATGGTCCAACAAATGGTGACAATTTGAACCCTGGTTCCTCTACCTCTTTGAAACCCAACTTATACATCTAGAAGTTCTTGGTTCATGTACTGCTGAAACCTTGCCTGAAGGATTTTGAGCATAAGCTTGTGAGCATGTGAAATGATCAGAATTGTACAGTAGGGTGAATATTCTTTGGCATTGCCCTTCTTTGGGATTGAAATGAAAACTGACCTTTTCCAGCCCTGAGGCCACTGATGAGTTTTCAAAATTTGTAGGCATGTTGAGTGCAGCATTTTAGCAGCAGCGTCTTTTAGGGTTTTAAATAACTCAGCTGGAATCCCATCACCTCCACTAGTTTTGTTCATAGTGGTGCTTCTAAGGCCCGCTTGATTTCACATTCCAGGATATCCAGCTCTAGGTGAGTCACCATACCATCTCAGTTATCGGGATCATTAAGACCATTTTTTGTCTGGTCTTTCTGTATATTTTAGCCACCTCTTCTTAATCTCATAAGGTTCTATTATGACCTTTCAATTTCTGTCCTTTTTCTTGTCTATTCTTGCATGATCTCTAGTCTTTCCCATTCTACTGTCTTCCTCTATTTCTTTGCATTTTTCATTTAAGAAGTCCAAGTCTTTCTTATCTGTTGTTGCTATTCTTTTAAGCTCTTCATTCAATTGGGGGGTACTTTCCTTTTCGCCCTTGCCTTTAACTCTCTTCTTTTCTAAGCTATTTGCAAAGCCTCCTCAGACAACCACTTTGCCTTCTTGCATTTATTTCTGTTTTGGTGAGTGCCTCCCTATACAGTGTTACAAAGCTCCATCCATACTTCTTCAGGCACTCTGTCTATCAGATCTAGTCCTTTGAATTTATTCTTGACCTCCACTGTATAATCATAAGGGATTTGATTTAGTTCATACCTGAAAGATGTAGTTGTTTTCCTATTTTCTTCAATTTAAGCCTGAATTTTTCAATAAGGAGCTCGTGACTGTCGGCCCCAGGTCTTGTTTTTGCTGACTGTATAGAGTTTCTCCATCTTCAGCTGCAAAGAATATAATCAATCTGATTTCAGTATTGACCATCTGATGATGTTAATGTGTGGAGTCATCTCTTATGTTGTTGGAAACTGATTTTTGCTACAACCAATGTGTTCTCTTGACAAAGCTCAGTTAGCCCTTGCCCTGCTTCAGTTTCTATCTCAAAGCCATACTTACTCAGGTATCTCTTCACTACCTACTTTTCATTTAAGTTTCCTATGATGAGAAGGACATCTTTTTTTGGTGCTAGTTCTAGAAGGTGTTGTAAATCTTCATAGAGCCATTCAACTTTAGCTTCTTCAACATCAGTGGTTGGGGCATTGACTTGGATTGCTGTGATGCTTAATGATTTCCCTGGAAACAAACAAAGATCATTCTGTCATTTTTGAGATTTCAACCAAGTACTGAATTTTGGACTTTTCGTTGACTATGAGGGCTACGCCCTTTCTTCTAAGGGATTCTTGCCCTCAGTAGTATATATGGTGGTCATCTGAATTAAATTCATCAATTCCCACAATTTTAGTTCACTGATTCCTAAGATATAGATGTTCACTCTTGCCATCTCCTTCTTGACCACATTCAATTGAGCTTGATAAATGTACCTGACATTCCAGGTTCCTCTGAAATATTGTTCTTTACACAGCATTGGACTTTATTTCCACCATCAGACACATCCACAACTCAGCATTAGTTATTTCCACTTTGGCCCAGGTGCTTAACTCCTACTGGAGCAATTAGTAATTGCCCTCTGCTTTTCCTCAGTGGTATATCAGACACTTTCCAACCTGAGGACCTCATCTTCTGGCACCATATTTTTGCCTTTTCATACTGTCCATGAGGTTCCCCTTTTCTCCTTTGCTTTTTGCTTCTCTTCTTTGCACAGATATTTGTAAGGCCTCCTCAAACAACCATTTTGCTTTTTTTCATTTCTTTTTCTTGGGGATGGTCTTCATCCCTGTCTCCTGTACAATGTCATGAACCTCCGACCATAGTTCATCAGGCATTCTGTCTATCAGATCTAGTCCCTTAAATCTATTTCTCATTTCCACTGTATAATCATAAGGGATTTTATTTAGGCCATACCTGAATGGTCTAGTGGTTTTCCATACTTTCTTCAATTTAAGGCTGAATTTGGCAGTAAGTAATTCATGATCTGAGCCACAGTCAGCTCCCAGTCTTTTTTTTTTTTTTTTTTTGCTCGCTGTATAGAGCTTCTCCATTGTTGGCTGCAAAGAATATAATCAATCTGATTTTGATGTTGACCATCTGATGATGTCCATGTGTAGAATCTTCTCCTGTGTTGTTGGAAGAGGGTGTTTGCTATGACCAGTGCATTCTCTTGGCAAAATTCTATAAACATTTGCCCTGCTTCATTCTGTATTCCAAGGCCAAATTTGCCTGTTACTCCAGGTGTTTCTTAACTTCCTACTTTTGCATTCCAAACCCCTATTATGAAAAGGACATCTTTTTTGTGTGTTAGTTCTAAAAGGTCTTGTAGGTCTTCATAGAACCATTCAACTTCAGCTTCTTCAGCATTACTGGTTGGGGCATAGACTTGGATTACCATGATATTGAATGGGTTTGCCTTGGAAATGAACAGAGATCATCCTGTCATTTTTGAGGCTGAATCCAAGTACTGCATTTCGGACTCTTTTGTTGACTATGATGCTACTCAATTTCTTCTAAGGAATTCTTGCCCACAGTAGTAGATATAATGGTCATCTGAGTTAAATTCACCCATTTCCAGTCTATTTTAGTTCGCTGATTCCTATAATGTCTATGTTCACTCTTGCCATCTCCTGTTTGATCAATTCCAATTTGCCTTGATTCATGGACCTAACAATCCAGGTTCCAGATGAATATTGCTCTTTGTAGCATCAAACCAATCTCTTTCTTATCAGAAAGAGAAGAAAGCCTTCCTCGGCGATCAATGCAAAGAAATAGAGGAAAACAACAGAATGGGAAAGACTAGAGATCTTGTCAAGAAAATTATAGATACCAAGGGAACATTTCATGCAAAGTCGGGCTCAATAAAGGACAGAAATGGTATGGACCTAACAGAAGCAGAAGATATTAAGAAGAGGTGGCAAGAATACACAGAAGAACTATACAAAAAATGATCTTCATGGCCCAGATAATCACGATGAGGTAATAACTCACCTAGAGTGATTGACATCCTGGAATGTGAAGTCAAGCAGGCCTTAGGAAGCATCACTATGAACAAAGCTAGTGGAAGTGATGGAATTCCAGTTGGAATTTCAAATCCTCAAAGATGATGATGTGAAAGTGCTACACTCAGTATGTCAGCAAATTTGGAAAACTCGGTAGTGGCCACAGGACTGGAAAAGGTCAGTTTTCATTCCCATCCCAAAGAAAGACAGTGCCAAAGAATGCTCAAACTACCGCACAATTGCACTCATCTCACACGCTAGTAATGCTCAAAATTCCCCAGGCCAGGTTTCAGCAATACGTGAACCATGAAATTCCAGATGTTCAAGCTGGTTTTAAAAAAGGCAGAGGAACCAGAGATGAAATTGCCAACATCCACCGGATCATCGAAAAGGCAAGAGAATTTCAGAAAAACATCTATTTCTGCTTTATTGAATATGGCAAAGCTTTTGACTGGATCATAAACTGTGATCACTAAACTGGAAGAGATGGGAATACCAGACCACCTGACATGCCTCTTGAGAAATCTGTATGCAGGTCAGGAAGCAACAGTTAGAACTTGACATGGAACAACAGACTGGTTCCAAATAAACAAAGGAGTACGTCAAGGCTGTATATTGTCACCCTGCTTATTTAACTTATATGCAGAATACATCATGAGAAATGCTTGGCTGGATGAAGCACAAGCTGGAATCAAGATTGCCAGGAGAAATATCAATAACCTCAGATATGCAGATGACACCTCTCTTATGGCAGAAAGTGAAGAAAAACTAAAGAGTCTCTTGATGAAAGTGAAAGAGGAGAGTGAAAAAGTTGGTTAAAAGCTCAACATTCAAAAAACTAAGATCAAGGCATCCGGTCCCATCACCTCATTGCATCTCCCAAATCATCCCCACCCCCCCTCTCCCACAGAGTCCAAAAGACTGTTCTATGCATCTGTGTCTTTTTCACTGTCTCACATACAGGGTTATCGTTACCATCTTTCTAAATTCCATATATATGTGTTAGTATACTGTATTGGTGTTTTTCTTTCTGGCTTACTTCACTCTGTATAATCGGCTCCAGTTCCATCCACCTCATAAGAACTGATTCAAATGTATTCTTTTAAATGGCTGAGTAATACTCTATTGTATATATGTACCACAGCTTTCTTATCCATTCATCTGCTGATGGACATCTAGGTTGCTTCCATGTCCTGGCCATTATAAACAGTGCTGCGATGAACATTCTACTTCTAACTGCAGAGTCTACTATTCTGGCCTTAACTCTGAGCTCTGCTTGTATCTGTTTACAACAATTTGGTTGTATCTTATTTTCATAGTTTTCACCATTGCATTCATTGTAAAATGCTTCCTTGTGATCACAAATGAAATCTGTAAAAGGACTGAAGTTTGTTGTCTTCTCACCTACAATCATCCACTCTATATTAGTTTTGCCTGTTTTACATTTCATATAGCCATACATTATATAATCAGCATAATACTTTTGAAAGTATCTATTTTGTTGAGTTTATCAATGATGCATTTTACTTTACTGTTGACTGGTATTAATGAGTGGCATCCCTGATGTCTCATCAGTAAAGAATCTAACTTCAACACAGGAGACATGGGTTAGATCCTTGGGTTGGGAAGATCCCTTGAAGAAGGAAATGGCAAACCACTCCAGTATTCTTGCCTGGGAAATCCCATGCACAGAGGCACCTGACAGGTTACAGTCCAAGAGGTCACAAAAGAGTCAAATATGATTTAGCAACTAAACAGGTATTAATGAGTACATGAATATACCCAAGTATAATTTTGATGATTGACAAAGGTAATGTTTTAAGTTTTTAGCTGTCATGAACAAAACTGGTATAACCATTCTTTAGCAAGTCTTTCTATGGAAGTTTGTTCTCCTTCCTATTGAGTAAAATCCGGGCAGTGGAATTTCTAGGTCTTTTAAAGACATGTATGAGAAACTGCCAAACCCTTTTCCAAAGTTGTATTGTTTTTTAACTCTTTTCCAAAGGCATTGATTTTTACGTTTTGAGTGTGAAAATGAATATGAAGACTACCAATATCATTTGCTGCCACTGCAGTTATGCTAAAATAACAACACCTGTCATTGCTTTTTCAATATCTATACAAATGCCAACAAAAGAAAAAGGCAGACATCTTACTATTACTATAAAAATAGTTTTGACCTCATACATCTCTTGAGAAGGACTTAGGAACTCTAACCCTAAGCCTGTGTGTCTATGGACAGTAATTTGCCACCATATCTCTTCATTTATTGGAAATATTGGAAAATTTATATCATCCTGGATATAACACAGTGAGTTAATGCATTTTCTTTTAGTCTCTCGGCTTAGAAATGATTGAAACATTCAGGAAAGAGATGATTGAAATACAAATGAAGTCCATATAATTGTTGTATATTCCGCTTTCACTCTCAGATGATTTCAGATGATTTTCAGACAAAGTTAACAGATTATCTTGTATTACAGAAGTATTATCAGTAAAATAAATGCTTAAAAATCAAAACTAATTAATTCTTAATACCTGGTAATATGTTAATTTTTAATATGGTTTCTTTTGAGGTTTATAGTTTGCTAATGAATCCTTTGGCATACAAATATAAATATGTTAAATCTGCAATATAAATGCAAAATGATAATGACAATATTGTATTTTCACTGACTATGGAAAAGCAAAAGTTCTACATAACAAAAATGACAGGCTGAAAATTATAAGTAAAAATTACAGTGTCTTTAGCAAGACTTTATTTTCCATGCAAAATACAATCACCATATAAAGAACAGCAAATAGAGCAAATACAAGTATTAATAATTTGTAGAAATGCAAATTTTTAAAGAAACTTCTTCAGCTACATTTTTACATTATAATATTATATTCTTATATGTATAAATTTATCACATTAGAAAATAAATAAGATTACTACCTAAAGATAAAAATAGAAAGTAGAAAAAAAAATAGAAAGTAGGAAAAAAAAACATATCTCAGTGGATTAAAAAACAACAAAAGTTTATTTCTCTCTCATATCTGATGTAGCCATCAGTAGAGCAGCTGCAGTTGTGCTTCATAGGTCTGTTCAATCCAGAAGCCAAGCTGAATGAATAGTACCAGGGATATACCATTCTAGAGGAATCAAGGAAGAGCAAGAAATTTGGTGGAACCTGAAAAGAATCCTTAGGGCATCAGCTTGTGGCATAAGCTATATGTGCTTACATGTCATAGACTAAAGCACATTTTGTGGCAAACCTAGTCAGTGCATACAGCAGCATAATTCTCTTTCAGGGAAGGCAACAATTGCAAACAATAATACAGTCTACCAGACTGTCAAAATTGTATAGCCCATTCTATATATCAAAATTATATCCATATTGATACTTCATTCATTTCATCTATTTTATAGAATTCCATTATATAAAGAACAATTCACTATTCCATTTTACTGCTATTAAAAATATCCTAACTATAATTTACATTGCTGTACATTTATGCCTTTGTACACACACAATTAACAATTTATTAATTAACACGGGTCTTAACAGTTTTACAACCACAGGTCAGATGTGGCCCTGCAGATGGTGAAGCAAGCCCAAGGGCCACTTACCCACATCAGTGTCATGCTCACATGTTTGGCTGCACCTTAGTGTGTGACTAAGACTTCCAGGAGGGCAGTGAGCACCTCCAACAGTGGGTCAGGCAGCAGAGTATGGGATGGGTGGCATCACTCTCTCAAGATTCACAGACATGTCAGGCTCATCAGAAAGGCAGTGAATTATCCTATGCAATTATTTTATTTAAAAACGGTTATGGTACAGAAGAGTTCAAGTCCAAGAGCAGAAATGTACAGTAATTTAGGACAGAGGTTGGGGACCTTGCCCATGGCCTGCTGGGACAGACCCTGTTTAATATCTGCCTATATTCTGTCACCTGGGCAGCAGCCAGTTTGGGAGTCACAGGCTGGGGCCAGGAGTTATACATTATAATCGTGTCACTGTTGTATTGCTATTTTTTATTTAGCTTGGGTCTATGTGTATCTTTGTATTTGCCTGTTTTAGTATGTTTACATTGCTTCTCTTCCCCTGGATGAATGGTTGCCTGGCTATAAAAGTATATATTGGTGATAATTTTCAATTGTCTTCAACATCTATTGTTGCTGATGACAAAGAATGTTACTGTTCTAATAATTGTAGTGATATTTCTTCTCTCTGAAGAATCCCATGGATGGAGGAGCCTGGTGGGCTGCAGTCCATGGGGTCGATAAGAGTCAGACATGACTGAGCGACTTCACTTTCACTTTTCACTTTCATGCATTGGAGAAGGAAATGGCAACCCACTCCAGTGTTCTTGCCTGGAGAATCCCAGGGACAGGGGAGCCTGGTGGGCTGCCGTCTATGGGGTCACACAGAGTCGGACACTACTGAAGCGACTTAGCAGCAGCAGCAACTGTATACCACAGGGAACTAACTATACACAACATATTATAATAACCTATATAACAAAATAATTTGAGGAATATATATATAAATGTGTATATGTATATATATGAATCACTTTGCTGTACACCAACTAACACAAAATTGTAAATCAAGTGTACTTCAATAAAAAAGTTTTTAAGAGTAAAAAAATATTATAACACTTTTTTTTGGCATCAATTTTGTAATTTGCTTTTTTTTTTATTTTTTTACTTACAACATTGTATTCGTTTTGCCATACAACAACATGTATCCGCCACGGGTGAACACGTGTTCCCCATCCTGAAACCCCCTCTCACCTCCCTCCCCATACCATCCCTCTGGGTCATCCCAGTGCACCAGCCCCAAGCTTCCTGTATCTTGCATTGAACCTGGACTGGTGATTCATTTCAATAACAATCAGATCAGATCAGATCAGATCAGTTGCTCAGTCGTGTCCAACTCTTTGCGACCCCATGAATCGCAGCACACCAGGCCTCCCTGTCCATCACCAACTCCCGGAGTTCACTTAGACTCACATCCATCAAGTCAGTGATGCCATCCAGCCATCTCATCCTCTGTCATCTCCTTCTCTTCCTGCCCCCGATCCCTCCCAGCATCAGAGCCTTTTCCAATGAGTCAACTCTTCGCATGAGGTGGCCAAAGTACTGGAGTTTCAGCTTTAGCATCATTCCTTCCAATGAAATCCCAGGGCTCATCTCCTTCAGAATGGACTGGTTGGATCTCCTTGCAGTCCAAGGGACTCTCAAGAGGCTTCTCCAACACCACAGTTCAAAAGCATCAATTCTTCGACACTCAGCCTTCTTCACAGTCCAACTCTCACATCCATACATGACCACAGGAAAAACCATAGCCTTGACTAGATGAACCTTTGTTGGCAAAGTAATGTCTCTGCTTTTGAATATACCATCTAGGTTGGTCATAACCTTCCTTCCAAGGAGTAAGCGTCTTTTAATTTCATGGCTGCAGTCACCATCTGTAGTGATTTTGGAGCCCAGAAAAATAAAGTCTGACACTGTTTCCCCATCTATTTCCCATGAAGTGGTGGGACCAGATGCCATGATCTTCGTTTTCTGAATGTTGAGCTTTAAGGCAACTTTTTCACTCTCCTCTTTCACTTTTATCAAGAGGCTTTTGAGTTCCTCTTCACTTTCTGCCATAAGGGTGGTGTCATCTGCATATCTGAGGTTACTGATATTTCTTCTGGCAATCTTGATTCCAGCTTGTGTTTCTTCCAGCCCAGCGTTTCTTATGATGTACTCTGCATATAAGTTAAATAAGTAGGGTGACAATATACAGCCTTGACGAACTCCTTTTCCTATTTGGAACCAGTCTGCTGTTCCATGTCCAGTTCTAACTGTTGCTTCCTGACCTGCATACAAATTTCTCAAGAGGCAGATCAGGTGGTCTGGTAACAATAATGTATACATAAAAAGTAGTTAGAAAGATCTTTCTGGTGATTATCTCAGGGGATTTATGAAGTATTTTCACATTCTATGTAATTCAGCTCTTCAGGTTCAAAATGTTTTGAAGCAGAAATTACAGTTGCTAAAATAAAAGTGATAAAGATGTAAGTAATAAAAAAATCTTTTTGTCTTTCAGCAGAAGACTGAGTTCCTAAATGTTAGCTTCCAATTTACTGAATTCATCTTTGAGTCCAGAGAAAAAGTTGCCTTGTCTGTTTTATATTTTTAGAAAATTCTAATTCTTTCTTTTTTAAGAAATCATGTTTTAATCTTTGTTTATTTGGTTTCAGAATGCCATTTTTATTTTGTATTAGAAGTTTTGTCTCATTCATCATTTTGAACACCTTTGTCAGAAAAATTTTATAAAATTACTGGCTCCTGAAGAAAATCCACATTTTGATTCTTGATTTTGGTGATTATGTTTCTCTGTGTGTATTAGTCACTAAGTTGTCTCCGAGTCTGTTACAAGCCCATGGTTTGTAGCCTACCAGGCTCCTCTGTCCATGGAGTTCTCCAGGCAAGATTACTGGACTAGATTTCTGTTCCCTTCTCCAGGAGATCTTCCCAACCCAGGGATCAAATCAGGATCTCCTGCATTGCAGGCAGATTCTTTACCATCTGAGCCACCAGGAAAGCCCTGGTGTTATTATTCTCTGGACTACATTTATTTCTGTATTTTGGAATGTAGGTTTTTAGGCTCATTTTATTGGAAAGGATAGAGTTACTATTACTGTTGATTTTTTTTCTCTCCCTCTGCAGCTTCTTCCCTTTTTCTAGTATTTTTTGCCTGTGTGTGTGTGTTGCTCAGTCACTCAGCCAGGTCCAACTCTCTGTGACCCCATGGACTTTAGCCTGCCAAGCACCTCTGTCCATTGGATTTTCAGGCAAGAATACTGGAATGGGTTGTCATTTCCTTCTCCAGGGGATCTTCGGGACCCAGGGAATGAACCTGCATCTCTTGCTTGCTTCTGCTTTAGTCTTTTCGTACCTATGCAAAATGGGGCTTCCCAGATGGTGCAGTAATATAGAATCTGCCTGCTAATGCAGGAGTTGCAAGAGACATGGGTTCAGTCACTGGGTTGGATCAAAAAGAGTCAGACATTACTCAGTGACTGAGCACACACGCTCATACACACATGTACAGAATAGGTCTTACTATGGCATATGGGGGGCTTCCCAGGTGGCTCAGTGATAAAAATCCACATTTGATGCAGGAGACGGTGATTACAGAACCTGTTGGCAATTTACACTATTTCCTGTATAGGAGAACATGTCTGTGCCCTACTGTCTTTTAGGTCTGCAATTTTTGGGGAACATGTGATCTCAACAAAGACTGGTATAGCTTGGAGCAGGTGAATGCAGTCACCACTGTCCACTGCCAGAGAAAGAATATAACTGCAGCTTCAGTTTCAGCTCTAGCTTCAGTTCAGTTGAGTTCAGTCACTCAGTCATGTCTGATTCTTTGCGACCCCATAAATTGCAGCACACCAGGTCTCCCTGTCCATCACCAACTCTGGGAGTTCACTCAAACTCACGTCCATCGAGTCGGTGATGCCATCCAGCCATCTCATCCTCTGTTGTCCCTTTCTCCTCCTGCCCCCAATCCCTCCCAGCATCAGAGTCTTTTCCAATGAGTCAACTCTTCGCATGAGATGGCAAAGTACTGGAGTTTCAGCTTTAGCATCAATCCTTCTAAAGAACACCCAGGACTGATCTCCTTGAGAATGGACTGGTTAGATCTCCTTGCAGTCCAAGGGACTCTCAAGAGTCTTCTCCAACACCACAGTTCAAAAACATCAATTCTTTGGCGCTCAGCTTTCTTCACAGTCCAACTCTCACATCCATACATGACCCCAGGAAAAACCATAGCCTTGACTAGACAGACCTTTGTTGGCAAAGTAATGTTTCTGCTTTTCAATATGCTATCTAAGTTGGTTATAATTTTTCATCCAAGGAGTAAGTGTCTTTTAATTTCATGGCTGGCTGCAATCACCATCTGCAGTGATTTTGGAGCCCCCCAAAATAAAGTCTGACACCGTTTCCACTGTTTCCCCATCTATTTGCCATGAAGTGATGGGACCAGATGCCATGATCTTTGTTTTCTGAATGTTGAACTTTAAGCCAAATTTTTCACTCTCCTCTTTCACTTTCAAGAGACTCTTTAGTTCTTCTTCACTTTCTGCCATAAGGGTGGTGTCATCTGTATATCTGAGGTTATTGATATTTCTCTCAGCAATCTTGATTCTAGCTTGTGCTTCTTCCAGACCAGTGTTTCTCATGATGTACACTGCATATAAGTTAAATAAGCAGGGTGACAATATACAGCCTTGATATACTCCTTTTCCTATTTGGAACCAGTCTGTTGTTCCATGTCCAGTTCTAGCTGTTGCTTCCTGACCTGCCTATAGGTTTCTCAAGAGGCAGATCAGGTGGTCTGGTATTCCCATCTCTTTCAGAATTTTCCACAGTTTATTGTGATCCACACAGTCAAAGGCTTTGGCATAGTCAATAAAGCAGAAATAGATGTTTTTCTGGAACTCTCTTGCTTTTTCCATGATCCAGCGGATGTTGGCAATTTGATGTCTCAAGTGCTGAGCTTTATTTTTGTGCTGTTCAGGGCCTTAAAAAGTCTTATTTTCTGTTTTTCAGGCCAAGCTAGTGTTTTAATTTTATCTTTTTACATTTTATTTATTATCGCTGTGTGTTTTGAAAAAAATAAATTACTGGGACATCAACTCACTATACCACTCTGGCCAGGAAATCACCATGGAAATAATTGCCAATTCATAAGATTTTTGAGGGTAAATAATTTCTAGGGAGAGAGAGACCTGAGTGAATAGAGTAGTAATCCATTGGCAAAATATCAATTTGTTGGTGAAGGGAGCAGGGAAGAATTGTGGCCATTTCCTCAGCATGTCAAAGAAGGCAATGGCAACCCACTCCAGTACTCTTGCCTGGAAAATCCCATGGACAGAGGAGCCTGGTAGGCTGCAGCCCATGGGGTTGCTAAGAGTCAGACATGACTGAGTGACTTCACTTTCACTTTTCACTTTCATGCATTGGTGAAGGAAATGGCAACCCACTCCAGTGTTCCTGCCTGGAGAATCCCAGGGACGGGGGAGCCTGGTGGGCTGCCATCTATGGGGTTGCACAGAGTCGGACACGACTGAAGCAACTTAGCAGCAGCCTCAGCATGTGCTATATTCCTATGCTTTTGATAAGTTTATGAGCTGAATATAGGATTATAGCTTCCCAGGTGGCACAGTGATAAAGAATCCACCTACCAGTGCAGAAGATGCAAGAGGGTTGGGAAGATCCCTTGGAGAAGGAAATGGCAATGCACTCCAGTATTCTTGCCAGGAAAATCCCATGGACAAAGGTGCATGGTGAGCTATAGTCAAGGCGGTTGCAAAGAATCAGATACAACTGAGCACAGCATATACACAGTGATGAGCTAGACAGAAATAGCCTTTTTGGCCTTACTCATCCCAGCTCTAAATAGCATCATTTATTGCCTTGTCTGTAATCTAATATTAGAGGAGGGAATAAATATTCTCTGGAAATAAAATGTTTGAAAGAAATACACTTTTTAGAGTAGTTCTGAGTTGGCCAAAATGTTTGTTTGGAGTTTTACATAAGGTGTTTTGAAAACACTTGACTGAACTTTTTGGCCAATCCAATATTTGAGGTTAAGGAAGAACTAATGTACCAGATGGTACCATTTAAGTCTCAAAAAGTGCATTTGCCTCCAATGGATTATTTCTTTAACACTGGTTATTTCCAGTCATTCTGATTAGCAATACAGTTGAGATCTCTTTACTTGACTGAACCATGTAAAAAGGAACCTTTGCTCAATTTGCAATGACTTTCATGATGAAGACAAGAGATAATATGTAGAACTATAGCTAAAATGATTTGCACATTGGCATTCCCCTTTTTCTTTCTCTGAAGACATTTGTAATCCCCTAAGTACCCTCTCCTTTTGGGTCCTGAGGTTATAACATATGCTCATAAATTTTCTGTAGAGAAATTTTTTGATAAAGACTGAGAAAATGAGTGAGATATACCTTAAAAGTCAGGCTTCCAGTGAAGCCTCAATCAGTTCAGCACACAGGTCTGAGTATAACTATGTTTAAGATATCCTGGCAATCTTAGAATGAATGATAAAATATCTTGACATGAAAATCAAATACTTTATTCTACATGTTTCATTCATGATTTAATTGAATTTTATATACACTGCAATTCTTAATATTTTTGATTATCTGTTTTATCCACCTATAGTGAATAAGACAATAAATATTAATAATAAAATAGTAAAAGTGAACAGGAAGGTACTAAAAAAAAAACAATAGAAAAAGGGGAAAACATGACAGGCTACCAAAATACAATCAAAACAAAAGGATATAATAACAACTACTTATTGAGAAAATATTTACATTATATTTGGGAAATTATTAAAATTAATAATAAAATATATAATGAAATTGAAAAATTCTACAAAATGGAAAATATTAAGAAAAAGTGTTTAGAATGTAATAGGGAACATTTTCATTCGCATATTTCAGCAAGCAGGTCATGGAACACTGGTTCTATGTGATGTGAATATATTGCAGAATGCCAACATTTTTCACAGTTTGAGGTCTTGGGGTGTACAGAGGCAGTACTAAAAGACCTCCAGAGCTCATTTTCTAAAGTCAAAGCATCCTTTCCTGTTTATCCTCTGTACTTTGAATTGAAGGTATTAGGAAATACTATTCTGTATAATTTTTAACAAATAAGAATAGAAATGCTCATAGAAATAAAGCCATTAATATGATCTAAATTGTAAAGTCTTTGTTGGCAGAAATCATATAGTTTTACTCATCTTTGTGCCCCACACCCAGCAGGTACCTGACACTTAGAAAGTGTGCAGTAAATATTTGTAAGTGAATGGTAATGAGGGATAGAGGCAAAAAAAAAAAAAAAAAGATGTGGGACAAACTGAAGCTTGAAGAAAAGGAATGAGAGAAGAATAGGAATACAGAGAGAGATTAAAGTAGTAGGCTATGACACAAGCAAAGTCATAGAAGATGTGAGAAATATAAGTAGGAGAGAGTAGAAATTAAGACTGTGGGGAGATGTTGAATTGTATTTATATATGTTTTAGATTGAGCTTCACTGGTGGCTCAGTGGTAAAAAATCTGCCTGCAATGCAGGAGACCCATGTTCAATCCCTGCATTGGGAAGATCCCCTAGAGGAGGGCATGGCAACCCACTCCAATACTCTTGCCTAGAAAATCCTAGAAAAATGGATAGAGAAGACTGGCAGGCTGCAGTCTATAGGGTCACATAGTCAGACACGACTGAACACGACTAAACAGCAGCAGCAGCATATTTTAGATTACATGATACATCAGCATAGCATATTACTTTCAGATTAGTGGGGGCAAAAGCCAAGTTTGGCATAAGGTACAGGAAAGTAAGTAACCTGCAAAATGTAAGCATCTAATTTTGCTTCATTGATTACTCTAAAACCTTTGACTGTGTGGATCACAACAAACTGTGGAAAATTCTTATAGACATGGGAATACCAGACTACCATTACCTGCCTCCTGAGAAACGTGTATGAAGGACAAGAAGTAACAGAATTGAACACGGAACAACAGACTGGTTGCAAATTGGGAAAGGAATATGTCAAGGTATATTGTCACCTTGTTCATTCAACTTACATGCAGAGTATATCATGCGAAATACCGGGTTGGATGAAGCACAAGCTGGAATCTAGATTGCTGGGAGAAATATTAAAAAACTCAGACATGCAGATGAAAGTGAAAGTGAAAGTCACGCAGTTGTGTCTGACTCTTTGTGACCCCATGGACTGTTCATGGTATTCTCTAGGCCAGAATACTGGAGTAAGTAGCCTTTCCTTTCTCCAGGAGATCCTCCCAACCCAGGAATCGAACCCATGTCTCCCTCATTGCAGGTGGAATCTTTATCAGCTGAGCTACCAGGGAAGCCTAAGGATACTGGAGTGGGTAGCCTATCCCTTCTCCAGCGGATCTTCGCAACCAAAAAATCAAACCAGGGTCTCCTGCATTGCCAGTGGATTCTTTACCAACTGAGCTACCAGGGAAACCTGACTGAAGCCTGCCAGGATCCTCTGTCCATGGAATTCTCTAGGCAAGAATACTGGAATGGGTTGGTATGCCCTCCTCCAGGGTATCTTTCTGACCCAGAGATTGAACACAGGTCTCCTGCATTGCAGGAAGATTCTTTACAGTTTGTACCACCAGGGAAGCCTCAGATATGCAGATGACACCACCCTTATGGCAGAAAGCTAAGAGGAACTAAAGAGCCTTTTGATGAAAGTGAAAGAGGAGGTGAAAAAGCTGGCTTAAAAATCAACATTCAAAAAACGATATCATGGCATCCAGTGCCTTGATATCATGTCTCCAATAGATAGGAAAGCAGTGCAAACAGAAACTTTATTTTCTTGGGCTCCAAAATCACCGTAGATGGTGACTGCAGACATGAAATTAAAAGAGGCTTACTCCTTGGAAGAAAAGCTATGACAAACCTAAAGAAGTGAAGTGAAGTGAAGTCGCTCAGTCATGTCCGCCTCTTTGCGACCCCATGGACTGTAGCCTACTATGCTCCTCTGTCCATGGGATTTTCCGGGCAAGAGTACTGAAGTGGGTTGCCATTTTCTTCTCCAGAGGATCTTCCTGACCCAGGGATCGAACCCAGGTTTCCCACACTGTAGGCAGACACTTTACCGTCTGAGCCACCAGGGAAGTCCAACAGCATATGAAAAAGCAGAGACATTACTTTGCCAACAAAAGTCCATAGAATCAAAGCTTTGGTTTTTCCAGTAGTCAGGTATGGATGTGAGAGGTGGACCACAAAGAAAGCTGGAGCGTTGAAGAATTGATGCTTTTGAACTGTGGTGTTAGAAAAGACTCTTGAGAGTCTCATGAACTTCAAGGAGATCAAACCAGTCAATCCTAAAGGAAATCAGTCTTGAATATTCATTGGAAGGATTGACGCTAAAACTCCAATACTTTGGCCACCTGATGTCAAGAACTGACTCATTAGAAAAGACCCCAATGCTGGGAAAGATTGAAGGCAGGAGGAGAAGGGGATGACAGAGGATGAGATGGTTGGATGGCATCACTGACTCAATGAACATGAGTTTCAGCAAGCTCTGGGAGTTGGTGACGGACAGGGAAGCCTGGCATGCTGCAGTCCATGTCATCACAGAGTAGGACATGATAGAGTGACTGAACTAACTGACTGAAGATGTAGGAATAATATACTTGCTTTCATACATATTTGTTAAAATATTTTATAAAAATAAATATCCCATATTATTTTTATGAAGTCCAGCATTAAGATAATTCTGGAGGAGAAAGCAAATAAAACTGCTTAAACTTATATATCTGGTAGGGGGAAAAAAAACTGGAATAGTTAGATTTTTTTTTAATGTGGTGTTAAATTGACCAGAATCAACTGCTGCCATCTTTAAAAAAAAAATAGATATTCCCCACTTTACTCCTTGAGAATTCAATTATAGGATAGAGCCTAATAATTGGGGTATCTCATCAGGACTTTCTAATAGTTTATCACCTTTAGAAAATGGGTTTAGCAAACGGCATGAAAGTGGAAGTGAGTTCTTCTAGCAGCTTGTATTCACTTTATTTATTTTTTTTAATTTTATTTTGTTTTTAAACTTTACATAATTGTATTAGTTTTGCCAAATATCAAAATGAATCCATCACAGGTATACATGTGCTCCCCATCCTGAACCCTCCTCCCTCCTCCCTCCCCATACCATCCCTCTGGGTCGTCCCAGTGCACTAGCCCCAAGCATCCAGTATCTTGCATTGAACCTGGACTGGCATCTCGTTTCATACATGATATTTTACGTTTCAATGCCATTCTCCCAAATCTTCCCACCCTCTCCCTCTTCCACAGAGTCCATAAGACTGTTCTATACATCAGTGTCTCTTTTGCTGTCTCGTACACAGGGTTATTGTTATCATCTTTCTAAATTCCATATATATGCGTTAGTATACTGTATTGGTGTTTTTCCTTCTGGCTTACTTCACTCTGTATTCACTTTAATAACATTCTTGAGAACTGCTTTTAAAAGACATAGTTGACAGCCACTCTAGGTCAATACAACTATCATTTTATTTTTACAAGCAATATGTGATTTATTTTCATATCAGTCTTTAACTGAAGACAAAAATTTTCCAGAACTTGACCTCCTAGGCAACCAGTTATTTAAAAATGGACAACATGAAAACTAATACTAAAAATATCCTAATGGCATTTTTGTGAATCACCTTACATTTATATATTTTATGCATGTCTTTATCCATCATACTGTTAGAGACAATTCTTGACTCACACATGTGTGAATCCTATGACCTTTTTTTAGTAGAAAGTGAATCACCTCCCTGGTGGATTCACTAACTTGAAAATTCAACCCTGATTGGCCCCGACAAATAATACATTGTAGATTTTGCTTACTATAGGTTATTTTGGTTTAATTATGAAGTTGTTTTCACTGTAATTATATGCTTTGAAATCACTGAACCAAGAACATTTCCATAATGAAAGGAAAATTAGTTACCTACATAAAGCTATAAAAGTTTAAATTAAAGAAAATTAGAGTATTGTCTGTAGATAGGATGATGAGAAATGGTTTTAATGATCGTGTATAATTTTTAAGAAATTGTTTGGTGCTAAAGGGCAATTGCCTATAAGCTGTTCAGAATTTAGAGCCACTTCCACACATCACAGAACAGTGGCATTTTGAGGATTACCAGATGATTACTTCTGATATTTTTAAGATAAGTATACTCTATTTTGATGGTTACTTTTCTCAGTGTAGTGACCTTAACTATACAGTTATCAACTTTTATGGGGTCCTGTCTTGAAGTTACATGCTTTATCTTTCCTGGGTATTTATATTGTGTAATTATGGGGATTATTGATGGTCTTTCAATATGATGGCTCTGTGTTCTTAAAATATAAAACTTTGAACCTTTAATTTTACATTTTAGTTTTATTTGACATTAGTAAAAAAAAAATGAGACTTTTGAAAGAAATTCATTTTAAATATTTCTTCTTGTTACAGTTATTCCACTCTACTGTTTCAGTTATATCAAAGGACAATCAAGAATGATCATTTGAGAATTTTGAAAACCATAAAAGATATTATAAGAAACTTGATCATTTTTCAGTAACTGAACTAGAACTACATTAGACATTTAATATACCCAGTAAAAGTGCAGATAAAATGAAAGCAGTATCATAGTAATATATAACTAGAAACTAACATTTCAATGACTTCTTCAAGTACTGAATATAACATCAATTGCAGAAAAATGGTCTTAACAGCTCATTAGGTAGCTACAAAAGGGAAATTCCCCAAATAATTTTGTACATCATTCTCAGGTATTGGCCATTAATAAAATGGTAAACCTTTCTCAGGATAGAAAATATTTAGAGACTGATTTATAAAAAAATAGGGTTATTTAGATTTCAGTGACTCAGAATCACCTTTTAGTATTTTTCTGACAGCATTCTACAGAACATACTGTTTAAAAGGATAACTATCATTACAGGTTTTAGGAATATGAGTATGTAACTAAATTTAAATAATATTTTATACAGTAACATTTTAGAGAGTTCTTTTTTAAAATAATACAAATTCTGACAATTAATTTATCAAAAATTAGGCTAAATTTTTATTATGATAAAATATACTTTAAAAGAAACATTATATTTCAATTTTATTTACCTAAAATTGAGTCATCATTTGATATTTTTATAGTTTATTACTGCAACCATTTATATTTTATCTCAGTAAATATGTTGGAGAAAGCAATGGCACCCCACTCCAGTACTCTTGCCTGGAAAATCCCATGGATGGAGGAGCCTGGTAGGCTGCAGTCCATGGGGTCACTAAGAGTTGGACATGACTGAGTGACTTCACTTTCACTTTTCACTTTCATGCATTGGAGAAGGAAATGGCAACCCACTCCAGTGTTCTTGCTTGGAGGATCCCAGGGACGGGGGAGCCTGGTGGGCTGCCATCTATGGGGTCGCACAGAGTCAAACACGACTGAAGTGACTTAGCAGCAAATATGTAGAATTTAGATTAACAGATTTTTTTAACCATATCTTATGCAAAGTTTTGGAAATATTCTGATACTTTAAATCTCTCTCTCATCCTTTATTTGTATTGAGAATATAAGAAACAAATGATACTAACTGAAGAAATTTTTCAAGAGTTTTGTCACACAATAAAATATGCTTTTCCCCCCCTATTTTTCCCATTAGAATGAAAAAAAAAAAAGAAGAAGTGAAGCTCACACAAGCAGAACTTAAACATTGCGGAGGGAAAAGGTTAAGTGACAGAAGTTTTTATTACTTGCATGCTGCTGCTGCTAAGTTGCTTCGGTAGTGGCCGACTCTGTGTGACCCCATAGACGGCAGCTCGCCAGGCTCCCCCATCCCTGGGATTCTCCAGGCAAGAACACTAGAGTGGGTTGCCATTTCCTTTTCCAATGCATGAAAGTGAAAAGTGAAAGTGAAGTCACTCAGTCATGTCCAACTCTTAGAGACCCCATGGACTGCAGCCTACCAGGCTCCGCCATCCCTGGGATTCTCCAGGCAAGAACACTGGAGTGGGGTGCCACTGCCTTCTCTGATTACTTGCATAAATTCACTTAAATAGCTTGTTTTCTTTAATGTAAAACAGATGTATCATAGAGATTATAAAGACAAAATCAGTGACATTTTGGGCTTCCCTTGTGGCTCAGCTGATAAAGATGCTTCCTTTAAAGCAGGAGACCTGGGTTCAGTCCCTGGGTTGGGAGGATCCCCTGGAGAAGCAAAAGGCTACCCACTCTAGTACTCTACCCTGGAGAATTCAATGGACTGTATAGTCCACGGAGTCGCAAACAGTCGGACACGACTGAGTGACTTTCACTCACTTCACTCACTCAGTGACATTTCAAATGCCTTAAATCTTTAGTTACCTTGATTCTGGGAAAGACTGAGGGCAGGAGGAGAAGAGAGCAACAGAGGATGAGATGGTTGGATGGCATCACTGACTCAGTCGACATGAGTTTGAGCAAACTCTGGGAGATAGTGAAGGACAGGGAAGCCTCGTATCCAGGGAAGCTGCAGTCCATGGGATCACAAAAAGTCAGACACAACTTAACAACTGAACAACTTTTTTTAGACTTCTTTCCCATTTAGATCACCACAGATCACTGAGTATGGTTTCTTGTGCTAAATAATAATAAGTTCTTGTTAGTTATCTATTTTATACATAGTGGTATATATGTCAATCCCAATTTCCCAATTCAGCCTGCCCCCTTGGTGACCAAAAGTTGGCTCTCTATATCTGTGACTCTATTTCTGCTTTTCCAATAAGTTCATCTGTACAATTTTTCTAGATTCCACATTTAAGCAATATTTTTCTCTTTCTGACTTACTTCTCTCTGTATGACAGTCTCTAGGTCCATCCATGTCTCTGCAAATGGCACTATTGCATTCCTTTTTATAGCTGAAAGTATGAAAATATTAGATGCTACCCACTCCAGTATTCTTGCCTCAGTTGAACAGAACTGAGTGTGCTTTACAATTTTATAGCTGAGTAGTACCACTAAGTCACTTCAGTCTTGTCCAATTCTTTGCAACCCCATGGACTATGGCCTGCAAGATTCCTCTGCCCATGGGATTCTGCAGTCAATCATACTGCAGTGGGTTGCCATTTCCTTCTCCAGGGGATCTTCCTGACCCATGGATCAAGCACAGGCATCTCCTGTGCCTCCTGCTCTGGCAGGCAGATTCTTTACCTCTGAGCTACCTGGGAAGCCACAGACCTCTTTCTTAACTTGATCGTCACCTTATCCCCACTCTAGGTGACATAGAATATATGTACTGCTGCTGCTACTACTGCTAAGTCACTTCAGTTGTGTCCGACTCTGTGCAACCCCATAGACAGCAGCCCACCAGGCTCCCTCGTCCCTGGGATTCTCCAGGCAAGAACACTGGAGTGGGTTGCCATTTCCTTCTCCAATATGTACTACATCTTCTTTACCCACTCCTCTGTCAGTGGACACTTTGGTTGCTTCCATCTCCTGGCTATTGTAAATAGTGCTGCAATAAACATTGGGGTGAATATATCCTTTCAAATTATGGTTTTCTTTGGATATATGCCTAGGAGTAGGATTGCTGGGTTACATAGTAGCTCTACTTTTTTAAGGATCCTCTATACAGTTCTCTGGAGAAGGCAATGGCACCCCCACTCCAGTACTCTTGCCTGGGAAGTCCCATGGACAGAGGAGCCTGGTAGGCTGCAGTCCATGGGATTGCTAAGAGTCGGACACGACTGAGCGACTTCACTTTCTCTTTTCACTTTCCTGCATTGGAGAAGGAAATGGCAACCCACTCCAGTGTTCTTGCCTGGAGAATCCCAGGAACGGGGGAACCTGGTGGGCTGCCGTCTATGGGGTCACACAGAGTCAGACACGACTGAAGCAACTTAGCAAGAACAGCAGCATACAGTTCTCTGTAGTGGCTGTACCAATTTACATTCCCACCAAGGATGTAGGAGGTTGCCTGTACTCCACACCCTCTTCAGCAATTATTGTTTGAAGATTTTTTGATGATGGCCATTCTGACCAGTATGAGCTGATACCTCATTTTAGTTTTGATTTACATTTTTCTAATAATTGATGTTGAACATTTTTTCATGTGCTTTTTGGCCATCTATGTCTTCTTCAAAGGAATGTCTATTTAGACCTCCCTGCCATTTTTTAATTTTTTATTTTTAATATGAGCTACCTGAGCTATTTGTATATTTTAGAGATTAATCCCTTGTTAGTTAATTCATTTGCAGATACTTTCTTCCATTCTGAGGTCTTTTTTGTTTTGTGTATAGCTTCCTTTGCTGTGCAAAACGTCTGTAAGTTTAATTAGATGACATTTGTTTATTTTTGTTATTTTTAGTACTCTAAGGGTTGGATAAAAAAAGATCTTGCTGAGATTTATGTCAAAAAGTGTTCTGACTGTGTTTTCCTCTATCAGTTTTATAGTGTAGCCTTACATTTAGATCTTTAATTCATTTTGTATGATTTGTAGAATTCCCCAGAATTCCTCATCTTGTCATGGACCTTTGCAGGGCTTTAAAAATTATTATTATTACAGATTCTTTCATTTCTAGTGATCATTCTGCTCAAATTGTCTGTTTATTATTGACAATTTTAGCAGTCTGTATGTTTCTAGAATCTTACAAATTTCCTCTAGGTTTTTAGTTTGTTGGCATTAATTGTTTATTGTATTATCTAATGATTTTTTGGTATTTCTGAAGTATCAATTGTTATGTTTCCTCTTGCACTGTTTTTGCTTATTTGAGTTATCTTACTTTCCTTCTTGGCAAGCCTGGCTAGAGATTAAACAATTTTGTGTTATCCTGCCAAAAAAAAAGATTAAAAACAACTCTATTGGTTTTAAAGAACTTTTCTATTGCTTTTAAAATTTCAATTTTGTTTATTTCCTATCTGCTTATCTTCTCCCTTCTACTGCCTTTGGATGTTGTTTGTTCTTCTTTCTCAAATTCCTTTAGTTGATAGGTTAGGTTGTTTAGTTGAGATTTTTCTTGTTTCTTGGGGATCGCCTGTAACATTTTGAATTTCTCTCTCAGAATTGCTTTTGCTGCATACCATAGATTTTCTAAGGTTGTGTGTTCATTGTTCTTTGTCTTAAGGTATTTTCTGATTTCCTTACAGATTTGATCTTTGATCCATTGGTTTTTTAGTAGCACATTGTTTAGTCTCAGAGTGGTCATTGATTTTCACTTTTCTTTGTGTGGTTTCATGCTGTTGTGATCAGAAAAGATGCTTGAAATAATTTCTGTCTTTTAAATTTGTTTAGGTTTATTTTGTGATCTAATCTGAGGAGAAGATTCCATGCATATTGGAAAAGAATGTGTAATCTAGAGGGATTTTTTGGATGCAGTGTCTTGTAGATAGCAGCTATGTCCAACTGGTTTATTGTATCTTTTAGAATCTATGTTATGGAATATCTGTCCATTGATGTCGGTGATGTGTTAAAATCTCCTACTGTTATTATATTTCTATGAAGTTCTCCCTTTTTATCTGTTAGTATTTCTTTAATTTTTCATTGTTCAGTTGCTAAGTCATGTCCCAGCTTTTTGCGACCCCATGGACTGCAACATGCCGGGCTTCCCTGTCCTTCATTATTGCCCCAAGTGTGCTCAAACTCATGCCCACTGAGTTGGTGATGCCATCCAACCATCTCATCCTCTATTGCCCTCTTCTCCTCTTGCCCTCAATCCTTCCCAGCATCAGGGTCTTTTCCAGTGAGATGACTCTTCTCATCAGGTGGCCAAAATGTTGGAGCTTCAATGAGTGATTACCTTTAGGATTGACTGGTTTGTCTCCTTGCAGTCCAAGAGACTCATAAGAGTTTTCTCCAGCACCACGATTATAAAGCATCAATTCTTTGGTACTCAAATTTCTTTATGGTCCAACTCTCACATCCATATATGACTAATGGAAAAACCATAGCTTTGACTATATGGACCTTTGTTGGCAGAGTTATGTATTTAGGTGGTCCTATATCGGCATATTGAAAAGCAGAAACATTACTTTGCCAACAAAGGTTCGTCTAGTCAAGGCTATGGTTTTTCCAGTGGTCATGTATGGATGGATGTGAGAGTTGGACTGTGAAGAAAGCTGAACGCTGAAGAATTGATGCTTTTGAACTGTGGTGCTGGAGAAGACTCTTGAGAGTCCCTTGGACTGCAAGGAGGTCCAACCAGTCCATTCTGAAGGAGATCAGCCCTGGGATTTCTTTGGAAGGAATGATGCTAGAGCTGAAACTCTAGTACTTTGGCCACCTCATGCGAAGAGTTGACTCATTAGAAAAGACTCTGATGCTGGGAGGGATTGGGGGCAGGAGGAAAAGGGGACAACAGAGGATGAGATGGCTGGATGGCATCACTGACTCTCTGGACGTGAGTCTGAGAGAACTCCGGGAGTCGGTGATGGACAGGGAGGCCTGGCGTGCTGCGATTCACGGGGTCGCAAAGAGTCGGACACGACTGAGCGACTGAACTGAACTGAACTAAAAGCAAATATTTTATTAAAATCTAATGCAAAAATGTCAATGTTAAATTGTATTTACTCATCTCATCATTTATGTTTTTATTGAGATATAAATGAGGTGTAACATTATATTAGTTCAGATGTAGAACATAATGGTATGATGCATAGAGAGAGAAAGAATCACCACAATAATTCTTGTTAGCACTCATCACCGTGCATATTACAATTTTTTTGTTGTTATCAGAAATTTTAATATCTAGTCCCTTAGCAACTTTCAGATATACAGTACAATATAATGTAATCACCATGCTGCATTATATTCAAGGACTCATTTATCAGATCAGATCAGATCAGTTGCTCAGTCTCATTTATAACTAGAAGTTATAAATATTTTTATAATTGGAACTGAATATCCCAGAATTCAATTATATTTTCCCATGTCACTTTCTCTTACATCATGGGCAAATTTTGGGAGTTTCCTTTTCAGCTCTTTGGGAATTTGTAGTAATGAAACAAGCTAACCTGGGACTCTGAAAAGACACACTGAACCCTTAATTCATTCTAACCAGGAATCTAAAACTTAAAATATGACAGTTATCAAGCTCATGTCTTTAGCTTTAAATAATACCCAAATACCTTGTTACTTTAAGTAATATTTCTGCACTAATAGAAATCTAAAAACATCACTAAAATTGTAGCTACATTTTTTTTCATTGCTTGGGTTAATATTTACATTTAATTGACCATGTAAAACATTTAAATATCAATCTAATGGATTCTGCATATTTTAAAACTCTGATTCCATGATTACATTACTATAGTATTGCTAATGAATATTATAAGAACAAAATGTTACAATATGGACACCATAATTCCAGAGGTTTAATATCCATCCAATATAAAGTATAAATGTAGCGAATAGAGAGAAAATATAAATTGTTTGAAAAACCAACGATTTATTGAAAAACTCCCTATGTGTGACAAACTTAGAAAGGTTCCACTAAGTGACCTACAGGATTAAAGATAAAAAGGCACATCCTTAGATACATTCCAGTGAAATGTATAAATTCCTTGATAAGGAGAAACTCTCATAATATTAATGAGAGAAAAAAAAAAAAGAAGAGCTAACAACAAAAATTGAATTACATTAAATAGTCCTATTGCTTATTTCAGTTCAGTGCAGTTCAGTTCCTCAGTTGTGTCCTAGTCTTTGTGACCCCATGAACCACAGTACGCTAGGCCTCCCTGTCCATCACCAACTCCCGGAGTTTACACAAACTCATGTCCATTGAGTCAGTGATGCCATCTAACCATCTCATCCTCTGTCGTCCCCTTCTTCTCCTGCCTTCAATCTTTCCCAACATCAGGGTCTTTTCAAATGAGTCAACTCTTTGCATCAGGTGGCCAAAGTACTGGAGTTTTAGCTTCAGCATCAGTCCTTCCAATGAATACCCAGGACTGATCTCCTTTAGAATGGACTGGTTGGATCTCCTTGCAGTCCAAGGGATTCTGAAGAGTCTTCTCCAACACCACAGTTCAAAAGCATCAATTCTTCTCTGCTCAGCTTTCTTTATAGTCCAACTATCACATCCATACATGACTACTGGAAAAACCATAGCCTTGACTAGACGGAACTTTGTTGGCAAAATAATGTCTCTGATTTTTAATATGCTGTCTAGGTTGGCCATAACTTCCCTACCAAGGAGTAAGTGTCCTTTAATTTCATAGCTGCAATCACCATCTGCAGTGATTTTGGAGCCCAGAAAAATAAAGTCAGCCACTGTTTCCCCATCTATTTGCCATAAAGTGATGGGACCAGATGCCATGATCTTAGTTTTCTGAATGTTGAGCTTTAAGCCAACTTTTTCACTCTCCTCTTTCACTTTCATCAAGAGGCTCTTTAGTTCTTCTTCACTTTCTGCCATAAGGGTGGTATCATCTGCATCTGAGCTTATTGATATTTCTCCTGGCAATCTTGATTCCAGCTTATGCTTCTTCCAGCCTAGCGTTTCTCATGATGTACTCTGCATATAAGTTAAATAAGTAGGGTGACAATATACAGCCTTGACGTACACCTTTTCCTATTTGGAATCAGTCTGTTGTTCCATGTCCAGTTCTAACAGTTGCTTCCTGACCTGCATACAGGTTTCAAGAGGCAGGTCAGGTGGTCTGGTATTCCCATCTCTTTTAGAGTTTTCCACAGTTTATTGTGATCCACACAGTCAAAGGCTTTGGCATAGTCAATAAGGCAGAAATAGATGTTTTTCCAGAACTTTCTTGCTTTTTTGATGATCCATCAAATGTTGCTTATTTCACGTGAGATCAAAATACAGTGGAGCACTCTATTCAAACCTGTTCATTCATTCAGAAAAGTGAATTTAGAATCATCTGTACATCAGGTACTTTTCTAAGCAATACAGATACAGTAATTATTATCGAAAGAAAGCCCCATCAATCAGGGTATTTGCATGCTACGCAGTCATTAAAATTAAACAGACATACACACATGTGCTGTCACATACTCATGCAAAGTTCAGCTTTCCTTTCTACCATAAAAGTGCATTGCTATACCTTAATCTAATGACAAAAAGTAAAAGTGGAAGTGTTAGTCACTCAATCATTGTGGACTCTTTGCGACCGCATGGACTGTAACCCACCAGGTTTCTCTGTCCATAGAATTCTCCAGGAGTGGGTAGCCATTCCCTTCTCCAGGAGATCTTCCCAACCCAGGGATCAAACCTGGGTTTCCTACATTGCAGGCAGATTCTTTACCATCTGAGCCAACAGGGAAGCCCATCTAATGACAAAGGATTTATAAAAATAATAATGAAAATAAAAGTAGTAATAAAATTTTTAAAACCATTTGACATTTATAATAAGTTCCAAGAATAAATTTTCCAGTTCCTAATTTTTACTTCTCTGAACCATTTTGTATAATTTCATTAGTGCTACAGAGAAAATTACTGCAAACATAGATTATTTTTCTTTTAATGTAACTGTCTGCAAAATCAAGCAAAGAATCTGCTAGAGAAATTGTTGATTGATCAGCATTTAGCTTTTAGTGTATATTATGTTGATTTTTTTTACTTCTTTTTAGAAAGAAGGAAGATTCAAATATGTAAACATAAATAATAAATTGACTTCATGTTTCCTGAATTATTCTGATATGACATCAAAAATATCATGAACTTTTACAGTTTAATCAGCCTGCCACAGATTCATATTCTCCACATACAAACACTATATTTCAACTTTATGAAGTGAATGCTGTTATTCTGAATTCTATAATAGTGTACTTAATTTCTTTTATGTATATGAATTCATATTTTCACTGGTCAAGGAGAGTTTTAATTTATTTCATTACACTTCACACAACATAAAATTTCACCATTTTGATTATGTTAACCTATTAGCCCCATGCAGATATAGCTCTTGCTGTTTTTCTGTTATATAAGACTGTCACAATTTGTATGAAGAAAAATAATTTTGCTGTTATAAGTTTGGTTTTGTGCCATTAATGTTATTAAAAGAAATAGAATAATATTGCTGTGTTTTTCCCCTTGTTTTTAGAGTAGATTGCGTAAAATGCATTAGTAAAGCAAGTCATTTAGCTCAGAGGAGAGGTGCCAACATTTTTTGAGAAGTGTCATTAAGTCGTATTTTCTAATTTTTTCAAAACTATGCTGAAATAATAATCACACATTTTAAAAATGTTGTGGTTATCAATATACCAAATTTATTCTTCCTCTACAGATGAATACAGCAATAACTGTAAAATCACATTAGGTAGGTCAATAGATACACACACAGATAGATATAAAACACATATTACTTATCACAAATTATAAAAATTATAATATTCCTGAATGTGAAAAGCATAATATAGGAAAAAAGTTCATAGCAAAGAGAGTTATGGTTTACTTTAACCAGAGCCAAATCATGTTTTTTTACTGAAATGTAGCTGAAAAACATACAGCAAAAATGTTGAAAAGATCCTGACCAAAACTTTGTCTTTGATCAGCCATCTGGAAAACAAGCTTCATATTCCTCATACCAAAGAGCTTCAGATGAAGTGAACATTAATCCCCTACATCACCTCCCTGGTTATAGAATATTTCCTGTTATCAGTTCAGTTCAGTTGCTCAGCTGTGTCTGACTCTTTGTGACCCCATGAATCGCAGCACACCAGCCCTCCCTGTCCATCACCAACTCCCGGAGTCCACCCAAACCCATGTCCATTGTGTCGGTGATGCCATCCAACCACCTCATCCTCTGTCGTCCCCTTCTCCTCCTGCCCTCAATCTTTCCCAGCGTCAGGGTCTTTTCAAATAAGTCAGCCCTTCGCATCAGATGGCCAAAGTATTGGAGTTTCAGCTTCAACATCAGTCCTTCCAATGAATACCCAGGATTGATCTCCTTTAGGATGGACTGGTTGGATCTCTTTGCAGTCCAAGGGACTCTCAAAAGTCTTCTCCAACACCACAGTTCAAAAGCATCAATTCTTCTGCACTCAGCTTTCTTTATAGTCCAACTCTTACATCCACACATGACTACTGGAAAACCATAGTCTTGACTAGATGGACCTTTGTTGGCAAAGTAGTGTCTCTGATTTTAATATGCTGTCTAGGTTGGTCATAACTTTTCTTCCAAGGACCAAGCATCTTTTAATTTCATGGCTGCAATCACCATCTGCAGTGATTTTGGAGCCCAGAAAAATAAAGTCTGACACTGTTTCCACTGTTTCCCCATCTATTTGCCAGGAAGTGATGGGACCGGATGCCATGATCTTAGTTTTCTGAATATTGAGTATTAAGCCAAATTTTTCACTCTGCTCTTTCACTTTCATCAAGAGGCTTCTTAGTTCTTCTTCACTTTCTGCCATAAGGGTGGTATCATCTGCGTATCTGAGGTTATTGACATTTCTCCCAACAATCTTGATTCCAGCTTGTGCTTCCTCCAGCCCAGCATTTCTCATGATGCAATCTGCATATAAGTTAAATAAGCAGGATGACAATATACAGCCTTAACGTACTCCTTTTCCTATTTGGATCCAGTCTGTTGTCCCATGTCCAGTTCTAACTATTGCTTCCTGACCTGCATACAGGTTTCTCAAGAGGCAGGTCAGGTGGTCCGGTATTGATCCTGCACTATCCTTTGAAGTTTGCACCCTACAGGAAAAGAACTATCAACTTCTGTTTATTCGGCCATTTAAACACTCATTTTGAGTTTTGATTAGGAATATCTTTACATGAAGTAGATGAAGAATTATAAAAAAAAGTACTTGTGATTTGAGTTTATGACCATGTTTAGAAAAGCTTAATGTGTTTAATTTTAAAGATGAGGTTAACAAAACATTGTGGGGAGAATAAATGAGAGCATTGAAACAAAATATAATGTACATTCTCTCTCTTTCTCTCATATGTATAAAATATCTATATCTTATATAACTTTTGAAAATCTATTCAAATATTTTATGACTTTAGACCCAGCACCATGATGTGCTATATATAACTAGGTAGATAGTGGAAATAGTGGCAATAGAAAATGAAAGGTCAAGTAGAAGACAGGAAGAGGAAGCTGAGATAAGAAATGATACAATTTACAAATTGTAGAATAACATAAAGGAAACATTTCTTAATAAATATTTAACCTTGATTTATCAAGAGTATTGTAATAATAATTATGCCTTCATATATAGTAATATAGACATTTCAAAGCCTTTCTATCTACTATTATGTTAACAATACATTTCAGATGTAGAAGCAATTGAAATTCATCAGAAAGATAAAATGTCCTGGGTAAACAAAAAACAAAAATGGCTGTTTATTCTTTGGATAATTTTTGCTTGGCATGATAAGTCATGAAAAGGCAAAAAAAAAGTGAAGGATCTTCAAAGGAATAACTTTCTAAATAAAGAAATTATTATTTATTTAATTTTAATCATCAGTAAGTACAGTGTCTTCTCTGGATAAGGATTTTTAAATGGCATATGTGTTTAACTAAAGAAAAGCAATTAGCATTTTCAATAAAAAGTCACTTAATAGCTTTGTGAAAAGGATAAGCAATTTTATTGAAACATTTGCACACTATGAAATTAAAATGGCAGAACCAGCTTAATGCCAAATAGTAAGAAACTGACCATCAAATCAAATTGTTTGAGTCTTTCTTGCAGTACCAAGTTATTTTTCTGTATCATTATTTACTAAAGTTATAATTATAACTGTAAACATTGTTTTAATTTAAAAAAACAATGAACTTGTTCAAACATGGACTACATTACCAAATTATGGGACATCATGATTTAAAGAACCAAAAATGAATGTGCCAGCACGACTGGTTTATATTCAGTTCATTTCAATCTGATCAAGAAGCAAAATGCTTCTAAATTTATTTGATCCATTATGTTATTCAAATTATCATTTTCTAATTAAAATTACATTTTCTAACTATTAATTTGTATTTTGAAGAGGTTAATAAAATTATTGGCTTTTCCATATTGTAGAGTAAGACAACACACAAAGAGAGAAATAAAATTATGTCTGGAAAAGTTGTTTGAGCAATTGAATAGATTAAGAAATAAAGCAATCTGTAAAATGTGAAATTTTAATCAGGCAGGAGGATAACAATTATCCTAGCTAGTGGAATCATGATGATTGTTCATTGTTTCAGGCAAAGTTAAATGCCTGGGTATTCATCAATCTTCATGTGAAACGTTCTCTAGTAACCCTTAGTAGAAGAGAAAAAAACATGTTGAAGGCTTTTCTAAATATCTATTTTCTCCTGAAATAGAATGTTTTAAGCATCTGTATATAGTGGATATATGGGGAGCTTATACTATAATTATTTCATATAGATATTAATATAAATTCAGTTTCAATGTTTAAAAATAGAAATTCCCCACCATATGAGAAATGGACCAATATCTGCAATGACTAATTGTGAAATTATAGGGAATTTTATGAAGATGTTTCATGCTCAAAGGCAAAGTCTTCCAGCTTTTATAATTTTCAAATTCACAATTTCATTGGTTAATAATGGTCACTAATCAAGTAGTGAACTAACAAAATACAACTAGATGGTATGGTATCTATGCACAATTTTCTATTTGCTCCTACATTAGGAAATTAAGCTGACTGTTTGATAAGAGTAATGGAACCTATGATTTCAATATTAAAAAAAAATTACAAGAAGATTGAACTTTTTTATTATATATTTTTATTATTCTGATATCAAAGAGAATTAAAGAAATATAAATCTAAAACATGTTTTTAATTCCAGAAGTTTCTGTTTAAAAGTGAGGTTGGAAATTTAATATCCTGATTTTCTACCCCTTTCTGTACCTTTTTTGTTGTCTCTGATTTAACTCCATGATTTCCATTAACATTGTTTAGCTAGTTTTTAATCTTTCAAAATTCTAAACAGGAAATAGTTTGCCTCAAATCTTTGTACCACCTGTCTATTTCAGTTCTTAGTAACTTTATTCTAACAGATCATCTATAATCTGCTAAGGAAATAGTTTATTTGACTCACTAATGATCTGGGCCATCAAGTTGGTAAATAATGTTGAAATAGAATAACCACTGGAGACCATATTTAAGACCTACAATGTGATTTTTTGTAAACATGTATTGTGAAATGATTACTTAATCAAGCTTAACATGCCTATCACCTCATATAGTTACCCTTTTATGGGTGTAAGAGCTCTAAAAAATACTCATTTAGCAGATTTAATGTATATATTATTATTAATCATAATCACCATGATGAACACTAGATTTCCAGAACTTATTTATTTTAACTGAAATTCTGTATTCTTTCCCCCCATTTCCCCACTTAAGCACCATTCTACTCTCTTTTACCTTGAGTTCAACTTTTTAGATTAAATACATAAATGATTTATGTAACAGTTATCTTCCTGTGTCTGGCTTATTTCACTTAGTGTATCGTCCTCCAAATTAATCCGTGTTGTTGTGAATGTCAGCAACTCCTTTCTTTATAAGGCTGAATAATATTCTAGTGTATTTTATTTATTCATTCATCTGTTGATGGACACTGAAGTTATTTCCATATCTTGCCTTCTATTAATAAAGCTTCAGTGAACACATGGATGCACATCTCTTGGAAATAGTGACTTTATTTCCTTTGGATATATGCCCACGAGTGGGATGGTTGGATTACATGGTAGTTCTATTTTTAATTTTTACTGGAACTTTACTGTTTTCCCTATTGGCTGTGCCAGTTTACATTCCCACCAACAGAATATCATGTTCCCCTTTTCACATCCTTGCCAACACTTGCTTAATTCTGACTTTTTGGTAATGGCCATCTCAGTTGTGAAGTGATAAAAAATAAATGAACAAGTGAAACTACATCAATTTTGCCTCTGTACAGCAAAGGAAATAACAATATGAAAAGGCAGTCTATGAAATGGGAGAAAACATTTGCAAAACAAATATTCAATAAGGAGTTAATATCCAAAATATAAAAGGAATTTATGTAATTCAATAGCAAAAGAAAAAAAATCCAATGAAAAATGCTCAATTGATAGACATTTTCCCCAAAGACATACAAATGGCCTATATGTATTTGTAAATGCTCAATATCACTAATCATCAGAGAAATGTAAGTCAAAGAAAGCTTTAATCACATGCTAGCTGGGGAGAAGGTCTTGATGAATCACGGAAAACCAAATAGTCACAGACGTCAATGTTGACAGAACCCATTCTCTCATCTTTCTACGGAGAAGCGGCTCATCTAACAGAGTTCAAATACTATGGCCCAATTGTTGAAATCACTTTTTGTGTGTTAAGAAACATAGGAGCTTGTAAACATGGTATATATTTGGTCCCATTGGTAAGAGCATTCAGAGAGTAAATGGACTGTGAGTAAGAATAGGCTATTTTAGCATTTATTAAGATTCTATCATATAATTGTTTAACTTCCATTTTTCTAATATCATGCTCTGAATCTCCTGATTATTTCTTAGCAGCTCTCCATAGCTTTCCTTCATCTGTCATCATCTGTTGTACAGACCTGAAGTGTGGTTTTATTTGATAGTCATTTCTCATTGTAAGTTAATGTATCACTTGATTATTTTTTATTTATTCTTATTTCTTCATGAAAAGAAAATGAGCTGAACAGAGGTATAACTGTCCCCAAGTCTATGAAAGATATAAATCTCATTAAATTTACAAAGCGATTTCATAAACTTGGGTAATAAGAGTTTGCCTCTGAAAAATAGATTTGGTTTCTGTGTACTGAGAAATCAAGATTCTGAGCCTACAACGCCGAGAGACAGCACTCAGACCATGGCAAATTCACCAGATAAACAAATGTCATTCACAAGGCTATTGGGAAATAGTCTTTTCTAGGGACACCTGAGATTGCCACATATGCTGCTCTTTTTCAACCACAACAAGGACATCTGAAAGGTAAGCCAAATGACAGAGAAACTTAGAATAAAAATTCTTTGCAATTTGTAGCATGTACTTTCACTTTTGCTTCTTTTAGACTTTATCTGCCATGACTTTTGAATTTCATGATTCAAAGATGAAACCAGATTTTAAAAAGGAGGGAATGGTCTAGGGAGGGTGAATGACATCTGAAGCAATATAACATGTTTTCCTCTCTCCAACATACATTGCAACTCTGTTGGCTTAGGTTTGATATACTCTTTTGTATGCATAGAAGTGTGCTTGGGAACACACATCCTCCTCTACCTCTTAACAATGCCTTGTCAAACAGATGTTACTTTTACTTTTCCTCTCAGAAAATCTCTGACAAGTTATTTTATAGTATGTATTATTTAATTATCATCAAAGTCAAACAGACCTGGATTCCAACATCATTTTTGCTATTTTTTATTATGTAACTAGAGGAAAGTTAAGGATTCTATTAGCCTTCACTCTGTTATGCCAGTGAGGGATCACCAGGATTTAAGCTTCTCTGGAGTATTATTTAGGTTCCTTCTGTGGTTAGTGAAAATGTAGAAGAGGAATGTTTTCCTAGATAGAGAAGATGTTTAGTCAGATACAAAAGTAAGGTTTATAATAGGCATTACATTTGGGGGAGAATATATCTCTTTAAATTAATGTATGAATTATACCTCTTAAAGTTGAAGAAATACTTTACCTAACTCTGAGCAGCTTCTACCCTAAGGCAATATTTATATTTTTAAAAGAATGGAAGTCTCTTATATATGTGTGCTTATTAAGGCAATTGGGTATCTATCCAGTCTATTTATCAGCAGGTTTTTCTGGGCATTAGGGAAGATTGTCTTCTGAGTTTTTGGTTGTTTTTTTATAATCATTTAAAATGAGCAATGCAATTGCAAAATTGGGCTTTAAACTCACCATACCATCTGATGAATAATTGCAAAATTTAATAAGTCTACCACAAGTTACAAGCCTCACAGCCCCAACAAAAGTATAATTAATAATTTTACTTATTATTGAGCAGAATATACAAATATAAATTTTCCTTTTTTAGAAAATAATACTTTGATATACAGCTCTAGGGTTTAAGTTGACCTCCTATTTTCCATAAATTAGTTTAGCAAAATAATCTTTTTCTAGAGTTGATTTTGAAATATTTTTTGCCCATGCTTTGTCAAGGTTGTACTGGATGCTACTAGTGGGATAATCAAAATTGATACAAATGACTAAGGACAGAATGTAAGAGTTCAACATATACAGATTAGAGGATAGCTTGATGATGCTTCTAGTCGACATATCGGTGCAACATAATCAGTTATCTAAGAAAATGATAGGTTATTTGCAAACATACATTTAACCTTGCTCTTCTTAAAGACACACTTTAAGTGACCTAAAGAATTGTCAGCAATATGTTTCTTTAAAAGATCACCAAGGTAAACTGACCGTCAGAGAAGTTCGGTTGAAATAAAATGAAGCATGCCTGTCCACTTGAAATGGCAGTCTTTTATTCCCAACTGTTGCCTGCACACTAAGTTGCTTCAGTTGTGTTTGACTTTTTGCGACCCTATGGACTGAAGCCTGCCAGGCTCCTCTGTCCCGAGGGCTTCCCAGGCAAGAATACTGGAATGGGTTGCCATTTCCTTCTCCAGAGGATCTTCCTGACCCTGTCTCCTGTGGCTCCTACATTGTAGGTGGATTTTTACCACTGTGTTGCAGGGAAGCCTGCCATCTGTTGCAGATTGGTTTAAAGATTTTTACAAGTGCAGACTTCTGAAAGTGATCAATCCTTAAGTAAGAAAGTGTTAGTCGCTCAATTGTGCCTGACTCTTTGCGACCCCATGGACTGCAGCCTACCAGGCTCTTCTGCCCATTAGATTTTCCAGGCAAGGATACTGGAGTGGGTTGCCATTTCCTTATCCAGGGGATCTTCCCAACCCAGGGATCGAACCCAGGTCTCCTGTACTGCAGGCAGATTCTTTACCAACTGAGCTACAATCCTTAAGAGGTTGTTAAAGGGTCTGAAGATAGCAGGATCAAGGTAGCACAAAAAGATTTCTTAGTACCTAATACCCTGAACTTTGGATGGAGTTTCCTTCAAAAAAGCAGTTCAATGACAATAGATCCACAAAGAGCTGTGTTTAATTCCAACAGTATGCAATGCTGTTTAATTCCAACACTCTGCAAAAATAATAGAATAATAATAATTGGTCTCAGTAGCTTACAGATCTATATCCTTTAAAAAAAATCTCAAGACTTTCTTTCTGGACAAAAAAAAATTTTTACTTTATTAAGGAGGGAGATTTGAGACTGCAACTCTTAGCTACTTTTGCTTTTAGTTCTCACTGTGATGGCAGATTTTGAGATAGCATCATGTAATTGCAGTTCTATAAAACTGGGTTTCTGCAAGTGATTTCAGTGGAAGACCTGTCTCAAAATAATTAAAAACTAAATGTCTGTAGTAAATATATTTGAACTTCATTGCAAAGGAAATCCTCTTAAGACCTACAACAGTAACATATTAAAGCTCAGAGTATCCTCTTTTGTTCTTTAATTTCTTAAATATGCTTAATTACAGACCTTCATTTTTGTGAACACTTATTGGCATCCACAGTACAAAGATTTATAGTAATATTGAAGCCACAAAGATCAGTGACCAATAGAATAATGCTCCAAAGCCAGGGGAAATGATTGTTCAGGTTTCTTAATAGCTACTCTCACCTTCAATAGCTCTCTCACTTCTAAAGAATATATAGGATGTGATACATTAAGTTGGAAGAAATTAAAGCCATATATTCAATACATTCAAGATATTGTAAATAACCCAAACTAAGTGTAACGATATCTAAATTAGTTAAAAGCCCTGTACCACAGATTATTAAAATTTTTAAAAATCTTAAAATAAGTGTCCTGTGTATATTTCATCACTCAGTGTGATCAGAGAATGATTAAAATTTTAGTATTGTACCTCATTATGTTTTATGTACAATATCAATAGAACACACTGAGGAAATTACCTATATTATAAAGGTTAATTCTGCTATTTGGACTATTTGCCAAGACTCCATTTCTAATTTTATATTCAGAGAAGGAAATAGATGACAGACATTCTATTTAATTATTCCCATACTACTGTACTCTAGAGGAGAAATCAAATGCATTTAGCCTTTATAACTCACAAGGACAAGAAAAGACACAAAACACCTGTTTTTATATGTTTTTTAAATTATTTCTGGAATTTGAAATCTATTTTTTTGAAACATGAGCAAAGAGAAGAATGGAAAATGCATTTTTTTAAAGGGCACAGTCAGCATTCAATGTCTTAAAACCATTACAGCCTAGAGATTTAATATTGCTTCTGAAATCAGGCCAGATAAGAGAGATTAGTTTTTGTTATTGTATAGAGAAAATATATTTAAATGATACCAGTGATCCAGGTGAATCAAAAATATTCTTCCAAAACTTAATAAGGAAGAAAGGAGTACATAGGCATACCAAGTCAACATTTTTCAGAGATCATTTTCAACTGAAGAAACCATGACAGAACTATCAAAGTTACACTTGGTGATATCATCAAGGTGTGGTTTAGTCAGAAAAAATAATATGCCATATTCTGCTTCTGCTAGACTTGTTAAAGATCATTTCAGTCTTCTCTGGACTCTATTCACATTCTTTCAGTTTTGTATTAAAATTGTTTCATTGAAAAAGTTATTTTAAAAGATGATTAAAAAGTTATTTTAAAAGATGATCACCAGCAATCAAAGAGCAATAGCTAATCAAATAGGCTGACCAGTAGCTGAATTTTCATCATTTCTATCAAAGGCTGGAGGTTAAAGGAAAATGAACAGGACTTCCCTGGCAGTTCAATGGTGAAGATTCCACCTTCCAGTGCAGGGAGTGGAGGTTGATCCCTTGTTGGAGAACTAAGATTCCAAATGTCACAAGGCATGGCGAAAAAATAAAACAAAAAGAATGTTTAAAAATTAAGTGTATTTGGTCTAAATTGATCACCTGTACGTACAAACCACTAACAATCTGTACAGAAAATGCCAGTGTTGTATAATTAATTTTGAAATAAATAATTTTAAAATCTAGGGTATGAAAAGTCATTATTGATGCAATAAGTTAATAAATGCTATTAATTTGCAGATCCATCAAATATAGTCTCAATACCTAAGTAAATGGTTGCTGCTAAGTCACTTCAGTCGTGTTCGACTCTGTGCAACGCCATAGACGGCAGCCCACCAGGCTCCCCCGCCCCTGGGATTCTCCAGGCAAGAACACTGGAGTGGGTTGCCATTTCCTTCTCCAATGCATGAAAGTGAAAAGTGAAAGAGAGTCGCTCAGTCATGCCCGACTCTTAGCGACCCCATGGACTGCAGCCCACCAGGCTACTCCATCCATGGGATTTTCCAGGCAAGAGTACTGGAGTGGGGTGCCATTGCCTTCTCCAAAGTAAATGGTACTGATAAGTTATAAAGATATACATTCCACAGTAGTCTAGTAATCTATAATAGATATGAGTATCACAGCATAAATCCACTAGGTAATTCTCCTAATTATCAAATAGATAATATTTGAAGAATAATATATAATAGATATTATAAATTTTTAATGAATTCCATCATAAACTTTTCATTAGAAAGAAAAGAAAGATGACCTAATATAAGAGCTTCATCATATAGGTAAATAAATGTGGTCAGAACTACTCTGTGATTTTCTTAGTGGGCTTAGTTATCTGTAGAATAAATCAGTATGAAAGGTAGTTTAATACATAAATCCAGTTCATATTAAATGATATGTGTTTAGGACATTATGAATGGATGATAAGTTTCAACTTCATCACCTAGTTCTAAGAAATCATATTTAAAGAATTAATGTTGTTATAATTATACAGATTCTCAGTATCACTGGCATGTTGTTGTTGTTTTTGTCACCAAGTCGTGTCTGACTCTTTGTGACCCCATGGACTGCAAAACACCAGACTTCCCTGTCCCTCACCATCTCCCAGTGTTTGCCCAAGATCACTGGCATATTCTTATTCAAGTAATTAAACATTAATATAGAATTAGTGTGAAGAAAGCTGAGCACCGAAGAATTGATGCTTTTGAACTGTGGTGTTGGAGAAGACTCTTGTGAGTCCCTTGGACTGCAAGGAGGTACAACCAGTCCATCCTAAAGGAGCTCAGTCCTGGGTGTTCTTTGGAAGGACTGATGCTAAAGCTGAAACTCCAATACTTTGGCCACTTCATGCGAAGAGTTGATTCATTTGAAAAGACTCTGATGCTGGGAGGGATTGGGGGCAGGAGGAGAAGGGGACGACAGAGGATGAGATGGCTGGATGGCATCACTGACTTGATGGACAAGAGTTTGGGTGAACTCTGGGAGTTGGTGATGGACAGGGAGGCCTGGCGTGCTGTGATTCATGGGGTCACAAAGAGTCAGACACAACTGAGCGACTGAACTGGACTAGTGACCTTTATATTTCACACCATTGGCTTGTGAAAAATCAATATTAAGAAAAAGTTTTATGTATATGACTTCAAAATTGTTGCTGTTTGTCTACTTAGATAATGTAATGTTATTTCCATAATATTGTTTTGCAGATGAAATCCAACTTGATAAGGATAATTGCATCAATTAGTCCCCTTTTCATCCTTCTTGAAAGATCTTTGCCTCACTGTTCAGTTCTCTGATAGCTCTTTGTTACTCTTAAAAAGCAGTTGCAAATGAAAAAACTTCAAAACTAATCAAAAACAAAACCATGAATAGAGTTGGCATTTAAAAAGAAATCCATTAAGTAGTACTTTTAGAAAGTATGAAAAACAAAACTCAATTACGTACCTGATATTTTCATGCCTATCTCCTTCAAGTGGTTCAGTAAAAATATTAAGTACTTGAGATTTTGTGTGTTACTTTAAATGATCACCATCCATTCATCTGCTTATTTATCATATCAAATTTGAAATATTCATTCAAAGAATATAATAGGTTAAGATGAATGCTTAATAACTAGGGGGATGATACTTTAGAGATTTCTCTGATATTCTTTTCAGTCATTCAACATCGTAGAGATGTTTTCAGATAATCAAAGCTGATGAAATACTCTTCATTTTCATAATTTTTCAAGTTCTGCTTGTGCTCTGTACATCCACTTAGCAGCTGAAGACTTGTTAAGCAATACAGGGAAAGTTCAATGGTCATGATCTTATAAATACTAACAATACTGAATTCAAGGATTTTTCTCACCAGTTTCTTATAGGTATAGTACAAAGAATCTGCTTACTTAATATACTCAGAATATTATTGAAAGGTTGTTGTTGAATCACGCAAAGATGCTGGGATTCTTGGCCCCCGGAGGATAAGAATTCAATCTGGGGTCAGAGACGAGGCTTGATCACTCAGAGCTTTTGTGTAATAAAGTTTTGCTGCTGCTACTGCTAAGTCGCTTCAGTCGTGTCCAACTCTGTGTGATCCCATAGACGGCAGTGCATCAGGCTCCCCCATCTCTGGGATTCTCCAGGCACGAACACTGGAGTGGGTTGCCATTTCCTTCTCCAATGCATGAAAGTGAAAAGTGAAAGTGAAGTCACTCAGTCATGTCCGACTCTTAGCGACCCCATGGACTGCAGCCTACCAGGATCCTCTATCCATGGGATTTTCCAGGCAAGAGTACTGGAGTGGGGTTAAAGTATAAAGGAGATAGAGAAAGCTTCTAATGTAGGCATCAGAAGGGGGCAGAAAGAGCACCCCCCTGCTAGTCTTCAGCTGGATGTCATGTAGTCACTGCTGCTGCTAAGTCATTTCAGTCGTGTCCGACTCTGTGTGACCCCATAGATGGCAGCCCACCAGGCTCCCCCATCCCTAGGATTCTCAAGGCTAGAACACTGGAATGGGTTGCCATTTCCTTCTCAACTAGCAGTCTGTTAATAAAATAAAGCAATGTCTTAAAACTCAGAATGGCACCAGGCCCCGCACCCATAAGATGCATTTTGGGATAATCTTGGCACCAAATGGTTCATCCTGGGCCATAAAATGATTAACTTGAATCTTGTAGAAGGACAGATTACCATACAAATAGTTTTGTTTACGTAGATTAGGGCAACAATATCTGAGTATAACATACTGGTTTGTCAAGTAGGTTCTGAGCCATTAGGCAGGACTGACTTGAAGACAGTTTGGGGTAAATTATAGTACATTAGCATATCTTAAGACAAACATTTCCATAAAAAAGCATTGGTTATCTCTAGGTTTGAGAATAGTTAACTTCAGGTGAAACCAGGTGTCATTATGGCAACACTGTATTTTATGAGAAACCTCCTTTTAAATTTGTATAGAGAAGGAAAAAAATATCGCTAGTTTGTTTCCTCCTGCTGCTTAAGAGAGATAACAATCAATGACACTTGCAAGCTATTTTGGAGACCCCTGGCCTTCCTGCCTGTTACTCTCTCATTATTAAAATTTTAGATTTTCATTTAACATTATTTTTTAGCCCATGTACTTACCTCCAAACTTCCAAAGTCCCTCTGAATCATCATAATTAAACACTTTCTCTATGAAGTGAAGTGAAGTCGCTCAGTCATGTCTGACTCTTTGCAACCGCATGGACTGTAGCCTACCAGGCTCCTCCGTCCATGGGATTTTCCAGGCAAGAATACTGGAGTGGGTTGCCATTTCCTTCTCCAGGAGATCTTCCCTACTAACACCATTAACAAAATGAAGATAGGTCACAGATTGGGAAAAAAACACAAAATGTACATCTGATAAAGATCTTGTATCTAGAATATAGAAAAAGCTCTTAAAATGCAACAATAAGAAACAATTAACCTAATTTTTGAAATAGGAAAAATGTTTGAAGAACCAAAGATGATATACAAATGCTTAATATGCATGTGAAAAGTTGCTTGAAATTACTAATGTTAAAGAAATGCAAATTAAAACAATGACATACTTATACCCACTCACCAGAATGGCTAAAATTAAAAATGAAACTTACTTTACTAAGTCAATTTAGCAAAAATATGAAATAGATGAAAACCTCATATATTGCTGGTGAATATTGATACTAAGTTTGACAGTTTCCTAAAATGTTAAACATATACCTATTATATGTCCCAGAGATCTGACCTTTAGGTATTTACTCCCCAAAAATGAAAATTTATATTCACTCAAAGAGTTGAGTTAATATTCATGGAAGCATTATTCATAATAATCTGGAAGTAGAAATAAGCAAATGTCCATCAGCTGGTGAATGTATAAACAAAACTGTAGAATATCTTTGCAACCTAATACACGTCCATAATAAACAGAAACAAAGTGTTACTTTTGTTCACTTTTTGCCTGATAATCATTGAGATATAATTCACATACCATACAATTTCTCCATTTAAAATGTCAGTGGTTTTTAATATATTCATAGATCTATGTAACCATCACCACGATCATATATAAAAAATTTTTACCAGATTTGTTGAAGAGTGGCATAGCAGAGTTCTCTTTTTTTATCTCAATGAAGTCTACTCTACACATATCATTAACTGTAAAAATATGGATGAATCTCAGAAACATCTTGTGAAGTAAAAGATAAGCCAAAAATACTACAAATTGAATGATTATATATATGTAAAATTTATTAAATAAGCCAAACTGTACAGAGAGAAGGCATATCAGTAGCTGCCTAGGACCAGGTGTGGGGGCAGGATGGAGTGGAAATAAGCCTGAGAACCATTGTTTGTGTAAGAGAAATTCTATAACAGTGAGTACGGGTGAAAGTCCGCCTGTATAAGTCTATGAAAACATAAAGACAGCTCTTACCCATAAACTGAGTGATTCTTATAGCACAAAACTATACCTCATTAAGGCTGCTTTTCTTTAACATATTACTGAAATTATATAACAATCATAATTCATATAATGAGCATAATTAAAATGCTTCTTGAATGAGTATAAGATCAAGAAAAAGATCAAAATTTGAATTATTTTAGTTAGAAAGGTAAATGTAAGGCTAGTATAGTATAAGATTAAGTACCTAAATTCTGTAACCTGCTTATTAGATTTCAGGTATAAGATCTACCTCTTATTAGATGTGTGATCTTTGACTATTATATGTGTTCAGTTTACTCATCTAAAAATAGAACCATTGTAAAACCTTCCTTATATGGTTGTTGTGAAAATTATGAGTTAATAAATTTTAAAAATTAAGAGGAGTGACAGTAATGAATATTGACATTCTAGTTCAAAAAAGGGAGAAAATGGAAAGGTAAAAGTAACTGGCCCTTGACAATTCTCAGTCCAAGTAGGTAAAGTGTTGGGAAAAGTTGTAATAATATCAGGAAGACTATGAGGAAACTACACACAACTTTCATTTAAATACATGCATTAATTCTTCCATAACACTTCCAAAAAGATTATTTCTTTGCTGAGGTTATCAAAATGAACAAGTATAGCGATTCTTCACATGCAGGAAACTTGAATAATATTTGAGGAAGCTAAAAGACATGAAAATGCATTAAGATATAAAACTAAAAGGAAAGTGGATGAAAATTATCATTATTTATTAATGCATCTGCTTCATACTCAGGGAGATGGTGAGGGACAGGGAGGCCTGGTATGCTGCAGTCCATGGAGTCTCGAAGAGTTGAACATGACTTGGCGACTGAACAACATACGATGATGTCATTCTCTTCCTGGAAAATCTGTAAGAGTCTACTGGTGGAGTTTGGAGGAAGGAGATTATTATAAATAATAAGGACATTTAACTCATTATTATGGTGAAGTGCTACAAAAAGGACATAAATGCTGTCCTATATTCCATTAAAAACCACTTGTGTTTAGGCTCAGCAGTGAAGTCATGTCTGACTCTTTGCGACCTCATGAACTGTAGCTTGCCAGGCTCCTCTGTCGATGGGGTTTCCCAAGCAAGAATACTGGACTGGATTGCTGTTTCCTCCTCTAGGGCATCCTCCTGACCTAGGGAATGGACCCAAGTCTCCTATGTCTTCTAGGTCTCCTCCATTGGCAGGCAGATTCTTTATCAGTGAGCCACCAGGAAAGCCCAAAACCCAGCTAGAAAATTAATTTAACAACATAAACCATTCACATTAATAATAGAATTTAACATATCTAAGAAAAACTGTTAGGTAGAAAATGTAGTATCAGTATTTATATAGGTGAAAACAAATAAAGATGTAAACTGAGGCATGGTTTGGAAAAATAATTTACCTAACTTTTTATTCTAAGAAATTGACACAGAAATAGTGGCACAAACTTTGTGATATTGGCCTGATAATGGAGAAAAAAAAAGAAATGTTAATGTACTTTGTGTTTTGCATTTTATATATTAATAAGGTGTTGCATCTGACTTGCCTCTTGAGAAACCTATATGCAGGTCAGGAAGCAACAGTTAGAACTGGACATGGAACAACAGACTGGTTCCAATAGGAAAAGGAGTACGTCAAGACTGTATGTATATTGTCACCCTGCTTATTTAACTTATATGCAGAATACATCATGAGAAACCCTGGGCTGGAAGAAGCATAAGCTAGAATCAAGATTGCAGGGAGAAATATCAATAACCTCAGATATGCAGATGATACCACCCTTATGGCAGAAAGTGAACAGGAGCTAACGAGCCTCTTGATGAAAGTGAAAGAGGAGGGTGAAAATGTTGGCTTAAAGCTCAACATTCAGAAAACTAAGATCATAGCATCTGGTCCCGTCACTGCATGGGAAGTAGATGGGGAAACAGTGGAAGCAGTGTCAGACTTTATTTTGGGGGGCTCCAAAATCACTGCAGATGGTGATTGCAGCCATGAAATGAAAAGACGCTTACTCTTTGGAAGAAAAGTTATGACCAACCTGGATAACATATTAAAAAGCAGAGACATTACTTTGCCAACAAAGGTCCATCTAGTCAAGGCTATGGTTTTTCCAGTGGTCATGTATGGATGTGAGAGTTGGACTGTGAAGAAAGCTGAGCACCGAAGAATTGATGCTTTTGAACTGTGGTGTTGGACAAGACTCTTGAGAGTCCCTTGGACTGCAAGGAGATCCAACCAGTCCATTCTCAAGATCAGTCCTGGGTGTTCATTGGAAGTACTGATGCTGAAGCTGAAACTCTAGTACTTTGGCCACCTCATGCGAAGAGTTGACTCATTGGAAAAGACTCTGATGCTGGGAGGGATTGGGGGCAGGAGGAGAAGGGGACAACAGAGGATAAGATGGCTGGATGGCATCACCGACTCGATGGACATGAGTTTGAGTAAACTCCGGGAGTTAGTGACGGACAGAGAGGCCTGGCGTGCTGCGATTCATGGGGTTGCAGAGTCAGACACGACTGAGCGACTGAACTGAACTGAAGGTGTTTTCAACTATTAAAATCATCATATACAGTAAAAAATAGAAAATATATTCATTTAGAAACTATAGAAGCTAATGGATAGTCTATAGAAGTAAAAGGGAAAAAGAAGTGAAGGAATGGTAATAACATTAATTTACCTATTGAGGAAATATTGACTTACTGTAAAAATATAAGGCAACAAATAAAAGTTTAAAACTCCGTGGGTACTTAATAGAACATAAGACAATAACAAAGTTATTGTAATATTGAAAAGTACAATAAACAAATATCAGATGTTGGTGGAAAGAACTCTGACATCTTTTAGTTGACAAGTGGAGAGTCACAGTTGCATGTGTAAAGTATAAAAATCAGAGGGAAATGTAAGCCTTGCATTTAGTATTAAGAAATAAAGACCAGAGAACCAAAACATTAAATGATTTTATATGGAAGCTACTGATTAGAGGGCTGTGTGTGGAGATTAGGTCAGACAGAGACCGTTTCATTTAAAAGCCCTTATTCTATATTAGTATTTTAAAGTTTGCATATAAGATTTGTAATGAATTATTAAAAATAAAATCTGTGATCAGGCCCTGAAACAATTAAGCAGGAGATCCACAAATGCTCTTCATCTGCATCCTCCCCTGCTGCTGCTAAGTCGCTTCAGTCATGTCCAACTCTGTGCGACCCCATAGACAGCAACCCACCTGGCTCCCTCGTCCCTGAGATTCTTCAGGCAAGAACACTGGAGTGGGTTGCCATTTCCTTCTCCAATGCATGAAAGTGAAAAGTGAAAGTGAAGTCGCTCAGTCATGTCTGACTCTTAGCGACCCCATGGACTGCAGTCCACCAGGCTCCTCCATCCATGGGATTTTCCAGGCAAGAGTACTGGAGTGGGTTGCCATTGCCGTCTCCTGCATCCTCCCCTAGGATGTACCAAACTAACAAGAAAATTATTTTTCTTAATTTTTTGAGATATGATTTCTTAAAAGATAATCTCAGAAAAACTGTAGCTAACTCCCACTTGTAATGAATGGGAAGGTTCATTTAGAATCAAAATTCACTTCCAGTCTTATAAACTGCAATTGAATAAAAGTATCAACACCATTTCAGAGAAATTGGGATATTTATTCTGTGAGAAATATTATGTTTATCCTAAACTGGTCTGGAATGTTTTGAATACTAAAAATGGATAAAGAGAATTATTTGGAAGGGAGAAAAAAAGAACGTGAGTGAGGAGTAAGGAAGGGAACATAAGAAAGAAGCCCAAGGACATTGAAGCTGGATCAGATGTGAAAGAAGCGTCTGTAAGCAATCTTTCCTAGTGAAGATGTAACCCATAAAGTTACTCTTACTGTGAGAAGCTAGACCAAAGTAGCTATTTCACAGTACATAGTGCATTAACTTCTATCACTCCTACATCTAATTCTCACCTTTAAAGAAAAAGAAACTGAATTTTTCTAAATTAATTGCTTCAATGAATTGTTTTCTACACCAAATAATTAGATAAGTGATAAAATTTCAATAGAAACGTAAAATTAAGTTCTTCCTAATCATGAGAACAAACCCAGCACCAAAAGCAAGATATTGATAAATTTATCTAAATGAGAATACGAAGTTATAGTGTAGTAAAAAAAGCCATTGCATACAAGAGTAAAAACAAAGGGAAATTGAGGAAAAAATATATTTGTAATAGGCATGAAATTGTATACAAATTTTAATAATAAAGAGTTGATACAAATTTAAAAGAACAATATATAGATATGTAAATGCCAATAATTGAAAAATCTACCCTTAAAATAAAGTGACAAAACATAATGTGTAAGTGTACTTATTAAAGCATTGTTCATATTAGCAACTAATTTTGCAGTATTTTAAGTGAGAGTAGTTAAATGATGCTAATATACGGGGACATTAAAATTCAGTATAGGTTGGGTGCGAGGGGTGGGGGTGGGAGGGTCCGAGGTAGGAGGGAGGTTTAAGAGGGAGGGGACATGTGTATACCTATGGCTGATTCATGCTGATGTATGGCAGAAACCAACGCAATTGTAATGCAATTATCATTCAGTTAAAAAGAAATATACTTTTTAAAATGAACAAAAAAAATTCAGTGGAGAAATACATTTAATAATATAGAAAGTTGTCATATTATAATAGGGACAAAATGTTTGGCCAAACAAAATTATATTCCATTATACTCACAGAGGAATGTAAACATTTAAAAGACTAAATTGACAGTGCTGTTTATTCCTAGATGCTGATTTTTTCCTTATCTTTATTTCCTTTTTTGTCCACAAATATGATGTACCTGATTAAAAATAAAATAGATTAAATGTGTCAATATAGCTATCTCCTGTTTTATCCCAAATTTTAAAAATATTTGCAAAGCATTTATCCCAATGTTTCTGTGTGTTGTGAAGAAATTGAATAGAAAAAGTAATCTGCATACTTTATATTTAATGTTTATCAGACACTCATTTGTTAGAGCCTTTCCTTTTTTTTTTTTCAATTGACCATTTGGTTTGGGAAGACTGAAGTTTTTCTATGCTCAGTGTAAACAATGGGCATCCCTGGTGGCTCAGCAGCAAAGAATCCACCTTCCAGTGCAGGAGACTCAGGAGATGCTAGTTTGATCCCTGGGTCTGGAAGAACCTCTGGAGGAGGAAATGGCAACCCACGCCAGTACTTTTGCCTGGGAAATCCCATGGACAGAGGAGCCTGGCGGGCTACAGTCCATGAGGTCACAAAGAGTTGGACACGATTTACAGACTGAGAATGCACACACACATGTAAACAATATACTCGTTTCCCTCACTATTGAAACACAGTAATTCCTCAGTAAATTAGCAGTTTTAAGGCATGCTGCTGCTACTGCTGCTAAGTCCCTTCAGTCGTGTCCGACTCTGTGCAGCCCACTAGGCTCCCCGGTCCCTGGGATTCTCCAGGCAAGAACACTGGATTGAGGTGCCATTGCCTTCTCCATTTAAGGCATATCAGCTGCTGAAAAAGCTGCAGCTGAGTTTGAATATATTCAGAGAAATATATATGTCCTGTTTATTAATCAAAAAGAATATATTGCAAATTATAGCTTTGCTGTTGTATCCATTTATGAAACACTTGCAAATATTATTTCTTCTGTTTCTTTTTTGTGTCAAGAACTATATTTTTTAAAGATTGCATTATACAAATTACCATTCATTCCTCAAAACACTCAGTCACCCAGTGGAAAAATACATTAAATAAATCATTACTTTCACTTTGGGGGAAAGGAGCTATTCCTTAGTTCCATCAACTAAGGTTAAATCAAAAATGGCAAAATATATTTCTCAGTTTGCAAGATGGAGAACTATGGAGTTGAAAAACTAAAATCTGCAACAGTATATTCTCTTTCCTGTCACATTTGTAACCAACAGAACTATAGTTACTCACTGTAAGTCTGAACTTCATAACATTTTTCTTCTTTGCTGTATATGGTACATGGCTTTTACAGTCTGTTTAATTCCATGCACTATAAATTTAAAGCTGAAACACAAATCTCAGAAATTGAATTGTGCATCACTGCAGGCTTTTATTTAGGATATTTTAAGAATGTTTAATTTGTTTTTTCCCTGAGTACAAGACTGACATTAGCATAAATCTCTTTCCTTCTTTTTCTATATAAATGCAGAGAAAAGGTTAACCCAATGATCTTAGTTTTTTTTTCAATATAAAATATCAGTAAAAAAAAATGAAGGTCTGTACTACATCTCAAAAATAATAGATATTTGCATCTATGTGAAAGGAACAAGAATTACTTTGTTTCCTTTTCCAAATTAAGTTTGTATGTATGTGTGTAATAAAGAATTTAACCTTTATGAAGGAGAGGTTTGGCTTTGTCAAAGCTTTAGGCTCCTTGTGTCCTACATGGTAAGTATCTTTTCGCAGAGTTGAGCCCAACTCTGGTGGAAGGTTTTAATGACATGGTATCTGATCTGTCTTTAGAAGGCCTAGAGATTAAAAGTGACACACAAGCAGCACAAAAAATCAACATGATTGAGCCCTAATAGATTCTGGACACAAGACTTGGGTCAGCTTGTATCATTGCAAAAATTCCTTACATATTTTCACACTTCTTTGTCAGGAAATTTAGCACTGTTCATGAATCCACAGGACAAGGACAATGGAAAGCAGATTTTTTTCTGGATTCTGTTCCACGGATCCCTTTGATTGGCTGGTTTTAATCTGTAATCTTTCATTGTGATAAACTGTTCAGTTCAGTTCAGTCACTCAGTCATGTCTGACTCTTTGCAGTCCCATGAACTGCAGCATGCCAGGCTTCCCAGTCCATCACCAACTCCCGGAACTTGCTCAAACTCATTGTCCATCAAGTTGGTGATGCCATCCAACCACCTCATCCTCTGTCATCCCATTCTCCTCCTGCCTTCAATCTTTCCCAGCATTAGGGTCTTTTCCAATGAGTCAGTTCTTCACATCAGGTGGCCAAAGTATTGGAGTTTCAGCTTTAGCATCAGTCCTTCCAATGAATATTCAGGACTGATTTCCTTTAGGATTGACTGGTTTGATCTCCATGTTGTCCAAGGGACTCTCAAGAGTCTTCTCCAACACCACAGTTCAAAAGCATCAATTCTTTGGTGCTCAGCTTTCTTTAAGGTCTTAATGACCTGGATAACCACAGTGGTGTGGTCACATACCTAGAGCCAGACATTCTGGAGTGTGCAGTCAAATGGGCATTAGGAAGCATTACTATGAAAAAAGCTAGTGGAAGTGACTGAATTTCAACTTAAAAGTAAAGTGAGGTCACTCAGTTGTGTCCGACTCTTTGCGACCCCATGGACTGTAGCTTACCAGGCTTTTCTGACCATGGGATTTTCCAGGCAAGAATACTGGAGTGGGTTGCCATTTCCTTCTCTAGAGGATCTTCCCAACCCAGGGATCAAACCCAGATCTCCCACATTATAGGCCGACACTTTACCAAATGAGCCACCGGGGAAGTCCAGCTTAGCTACTTAAAATCCTAAAAGATGATGCTGATAAAGTGTCGCACTCAGTGTGTCAGCAAATTTGGAAAAGTCAGCAGTGGCTTACAGGACTGGAAAAGATCAGTTTTTGTTCCAATGCCAAAGAAGGGCAATGTCAAAAAATGTTCAAATTACCATTTTGTTGTGTGCATCTCACATGCTAGTAAGTTTATGCTCAAAATTCTTCAAGCTAGGTTACAGCAGTATATGAGCCGAGAAATTCCAGACATAAAAGCTGGTTTACAAAAGGCAGAGGAAAGCCAGAGATCAAATTGCCAATATCCACTGGACCATAGAAAAACCAAAAGAATTCCACAAAAGCATCTACTTGTGCTTCATTGACTACCTTAAAGGATTTGATGGTGTGGACCACAAAAACAGTGGAAAATTCTTAAAGTGATGGGAATACCAGACCACCTTACCTGCCTCTTGAGAAACCTGTATGTGGTCAAGAAGCGCTACTTAGAACCGATCATGGAACAATAGACTGGTTCCACATTGGGAAGGAAGTCCCACAAAGCTATATATTTTCACCCTGTTTATTTAACATATGCAGAGTACTTCATGTGAAATGCCAGTTGGATGCATCACAAGCAAGAATCAGGATTGCCAGGAGAATTATCAACACCTCAGATATGCAGGTGATACCACTCTAATAAGGACAGGGAAGCCTGGGGTTGCAAAGAGTTGGACATGACTTAGCTACTAAACAACAATGGCAGAATGTGAAGAGGAACTGAAGACCCTCTTGATGAGTGTGAAAGAGGAAAGTGAAAAAGGTGGCTTAAAGCTCAACATTCAAAAAGCTAAGATCAAGGCTCTGGTCCCATCTCTTCATGGCAAATACAAGGGGGAAATGTGGAAGCAGTGACAGATTTTATTTTCTTGGGCTCCAAAATCACCACAGATGGTGACTGCAGCCACAACATTAAAATATGTTTGCTCCTTGGAAGAAAAGCTATAACAAACCTAGACAGCATATTAAAAGCAGAGACATTACTTTGCCAACAAAGGTCCATATAGTCAAAGCTATGGTTTTTCCAGTAGTCATGCATGTATGTGAGAGTTGGACCATAAGGAAGTCTGAACACTGAAGAATTTATGCTTTTGAACTGTGGTGCTGGAGAAGCCTCTTGAGAGTCCCTTGGTCTTCAAGGAGGTCCAACCAGTCAATCCTGAAGGAAATCACTCCTATATATTCATTGAAAGGACTGATGTTAAAGCTAAAGCTCCAAAACTTGGCCACCTGATGTAAAGAACTGACTCTTAGGGAAAAAAAAAAAAAACTCATGCTGGGAAAGATAGAAGGCAAAAGGAGAGGTGGTAGCAGAGGATAAGATGATTAGACAGTATTGCCAACTCAGTTGACATGAATTTAAACAAACTTTGGGAGACAGTGAAGGTCAGGGGAGCATGGCATGCTGCAGTCCATTTGGTCACAAAGAGTTATGCACAACTTAGTGACTGAATAACAATAAGTAATAGTTTTTTATTTTATTTTATTTTATTTTTAAACTTTACGTAATTGTATTAGTTTTGCCAAACATCAAAATGAATCCTTCACAGGTATACATGTGCTCCCTCTCCTGAACCCTCCTCCCTCCTCCCTCCCCATACCATCCCTCCAGGTCGTCCCAGTGCACCAGCCCCAAGCATCCAGTATCGTGCATTTGGGAGAATGGCATTGAAACATGTAAAATATCATGTATGAAACGAGATGCCAGTAATAGTTTTTCTGTTTGAAATCACATTCTTTACAGTGACCAGAAGACTTTTTTTTTTTTACTTTTTTTAAGTGTAAAGTATTTATATTTCACTACATTTTAACCCAGAGTAAATAGGGAACCAGAATAGTGGTAATAGCTTTTAAAAGATGCATAACCACTATTTTGTTAAATGTGCAATTTTTTGTTTTAATTTTAAAATGTAAAGACTCCAGGGATCAGTCAAAACATACATGGAAAGTTTTCTTTTGGTGCAGATTATCATTTTAAGTTAGTTTTGCTAATGAATAAAATGCTATTGCTGCTTACCTATTTATTGTATTTATCTATTTGCTAAATTCTTAATAATGTTAGTAGGTTTGTATTGGCTATTTAGAACAAAGCAAACACTACTATAATTTTATCTTTGGTTCTGATATTGGCACTGTTTTTTTTATTCATACCTCATTTTTCCCACTCATCAGTTCATTCATTCAAGAAATAGGGAGAATATGAGACTTGTGCCAAGCGTTTTCCTAATTTCTAGGGCTGAAGGACTGAAAACAATAACCGCAGACCTTGGTTCTTATGAAACTCAGAATCTAACAGGGAGATTGGAAAACAAGATTTAATTCCAACTGCCATAGTATTTAGTATTATAAATATAAGTAGCAATAGAATCATATGCTGGAAATTCTTATTACATGGTTCACATTTAAGGGAAATAATATAACTAAATAAGGAAATCACAGTAATACTGAAAGGTACAATTTTTAAAGCAGCAGCTGCTTTTTATGAAGAAATTTTGATAGCTTGAGAAATGAAGAACTTCAAAATAATAAAGGGAGACTTAGATAACTCTCAGTAGGAAATTACTTTCTCTGTGCCAAATGCCAAAGTGATATATCAAGGTGTTTTCTTTGTAGCACCAGTGAGAAATATAGTATATATATAAATATAGTATATTTATATTATAGTATAGTATATTTATATAAATATATTTAATAACACTTTTAATAACACTAATCACCACCTCTTTCACAGCCATCTACAGTATACTCGTATTATCTTCTTTGCACTTCTAGGACAACCCCGATTCCCAACCCTAATTATCATCAATGAAAATAAACCCCTTTTAATTAACTCCATCAAACGCCTACTAATTGGAAGCCTTTTCAGAGGATTTATTATCTCCAACAACATTCCACCAACAACAGTCCCCCAAATAACCATACCTTATTATCTAAAAATATTAGCCCTAGCAGTCACAATTCTAGGCTTCATTCTAGCACTAGAAATTAGCAACATTAAATTATAGTATAGTATATGTATATAAATATACTATATATATAAATATACTGTATATATAGAGTAGTGGCAAGCCTTAAGACAATTGATTATAAGCATATCTGTAGTAGTTACATCCATTTTTATGAATTTATACAATGGCAAATAGGAAATAAAAAAGAACATTTCTACTAAAATACAGTCCTTGAAGGCTTCATACTTCTAAGTCTCAACTTTGACAGAGACCGAGAAATTTTTGCAATTCCCATATCAGCCATGTCGTAAAGAAATAATAAATCTAATAGAAATCAGTGTGGTTGTCCAGGCAATGTGGGTGAGTCAGAAGAGACATTATGAAAAACAGAAGATGGGGCAAAAATGGGCAGCTAAAAATATGCACAAATATAGCAGAAAGGAAAATAAAACAGTAATTGTAAAAAATGTATATGTCCCCTTTCTGTTAAGAGATATGTTTTTAATGTTTTTGGAAAACAGATATCACAACTAAAATATCAAAATTATTTATATTAAATATTTTAAAGAGCATTTATATAACAGACCAGACATAAAGAGAGAATTGAAATTTCAATTTGAATATTAGCAAGGTTTTGAAAATCAACATAAGTATGGGGATAAAGAATACATGAAACAAAGGTTAGGAAAAATACATTGAGAGGATCAAGCATATGATAAATGAAGTTCCAAAAGAAAATAGTGAGGAAAGGTATATGCCATATTAAAAACAGTAATTGATAATTTTCAGGAAGTATATAAAACACCAATCTTCACATTAAGGAGAAGAGTAATAACTTGTGACTTATTCAATAACTCACAAGAAGGAAAAATTTTAAACTTCATCCACCTAGATACATTGTAGGTTAAGTGCATAAAATCAAATGCATGGAAAAATTTTAAGCAGGTCATTAATTTACAAATTTTATTTAGCCTGTGGCTTCACATAAATAAAAATGTATTGAAATGAAAGCAGTCAGAATGGACTAGAATAGTATCTTCAGTGTGCTGAGAAAAAACTTTAACTGCCAACTAAGAATTGTATAGCCAGAAAAGTTGATTTGAAGGATAAAGCCAAAATAAAGACATTTTCAGTTCAGTTCAGTTCAGTTCAGTCACTCAGTTGTGTCCAACTCTTTGCGACCCCATGAACCATAGCACGCCAGGCCTCCCTGTCCATCACCAACTCGGGAGTCCACCCAAACCCATGTCCATTGTGTCGGTGATGCCATCCAACCATCTCATCCTCTGTTGTCCCCTTCTCCTCCTGCCCTCAATCTTTCCCAGCATCAGGGTCTTTTCAAATGAGTCAGCTCTCTGCATCAGGTGTTGAAAGAATTGGAGTTTCAGCTTCAGCATCAGTCCTTCCAATGAACACCCAGGACTGATCTCCTTTAGGATGGACTGGTTGGATCTCCTTGCAGTCCAAGGGACTCTCAAGAGTCTTCTCCAATACCACAATTCAAAAGCATAAATTCTTCGGCACTCAGCTTTCTTTATAGTGAACTCTCACATCCATACATGACTACTGGAAAAACCATAGCCTTGACTAGACGAACCTTTGTTGGCAAAGTAATGTCTCTGCTTTTGAATATGCTGTTTAGGTTGGTCATAACTTTCCTTCCAAGGAGCAAACATCTTCTAATTTCATGGCTGCATCACCATCTGCAGTGATTTTGGAGCCCAGAAAAATAAAGTCAGCCACTGTTTCCACTGTTTCGCCATCTATTTGCCATGAAGTGATGGGACCAGATGCCATGATCTTAGTTTTCTGAATGTTGAGCTTTAAGCCAACTTTTTCACTCTCCACTTTCAATTTCATCAAGAGGCTTTTGAGTTCCTCTTCACTTTCTGCCATAAGGGTGGTGTCATCTGCATATCTGAGGTTATTGATATTTGTCCTGACAATCTTGATTCCAGCTTGTCCTTCTTCCAGCCCAGCGTTTCTCATGATGTACTCTGCATATTAGTTAAATAAGCAGGGTGACAATATACAGCATTGACGTATCCTTTTCCTATTTGCAAATATGCCAAAATCTAAGAAAATTTGAAATTAGTAAGCCTCACCAAAGAAACTTCAAAATGTCATAGCTCTTGAAATAAAAAAAATTGATCACACAAGGAAATTATGAAATGTAAAAACCACAGAGTAAAGAAAATAGTAACATATATCTACAGCTAAACAAACATTTTATGAAATAATAAAAGTAATTTATAATTTATAGAATTTCAAAATGAAATGATAGTAGATAGAAAACAAATGCAGGAAAACAGAGAAGTAGATAAAGATGTAATTATTAGTACTAGACTTTATTAGATATGCATTTTAAAATTTCAGCACTAACCACCAAAAGAATATGCCATATAAATAAGATGTCAGAAAACAGAGCAGTAATCATAAAGATGTAAATGTACTACATTCTTCTATCATATACATATTTTTAAGACTGCAAAAAAAAAAAAACAAATATAAAGCTAACATCCAAAAAGACTTCAAAGAATTTCTTCTGAAACTGCAAAACTCCACAAGCACTCAATTTATTGTGAGGAGAATGCAAAATGCTGCTGCCACGTTGGAAGACAGCTTCTAGCAAAGCTAAATATAGTCTTCACACAAAATGTAGTGGTCATTTTCCTAGTTGTTGTTCTTGTTTAGTCACTAAGTTGTATCTGACTCTTTTGTGACCTTACCAACTATGGCACACCAGGCTCCTCTGTCCATGGAATTTCCCAGGCAAGAATACTGGAGTGGGTTTCCATTTCCTTCTCTAGAGGATCTTCCCAACCCAGGGATCAAACCCATGTCTTCTGCACTGCAGGTGGATTCTTTACCACTGAGCCACCTGGGAAGCCCCATGCTCCTAGGTTTTCACCCAAATATTTTGGATATTTTTGTCAAAAAAAAAAGAAAGAAAAGATCCGTAGCAGATTTATTCATAATCACAAAATATTGAAAGTTACCAAGATACATTTAGTAGGTAAATGGATAAACAGTTTCATGTATAATAATGTGGACTACTATTCAGCAATAAAAAGGAATGAACTATCAAGACATGTAATACATGCAGAAATTATTAATGTGTTACAAAAGCCAGCATGAAAATACTACACAGTGTATGATTCTATCGATATATATTTTGAAAAAACTGAAAATATAAAACGATGAAGAGATCAGTGGTTTCCCGGATTTCAAAAGGAAAAAGGTAGATTAAGTAAAGCACAAGGTGTTTTTTAAGGCAGTGAATATATTCTATATTATGCTGCAATATTGACTATATGCACCTATGTATTTTTCCAAATCTGTAGAATTTGGAGCACAAATAGTGAACCATAATGTATGCAAAGCAAGCAAACGAAAACTTTTAGGAGGTAGAGGATCCCAGAATGGAATGCAAAATTTTAAAAATATTGAACTATACTACCAATGATTAAGACAATCTCACTGAAGGGCAAGAATGATAACTTTGCAAATGAGCAGACTCTGCAAGATGAATGACAAAAGAAATTGCATAAGCACTGTACTGTACTCCAGGGGATAAACCCTTTCACATGGGGCTATGGGTTGACAATTCTAAAACTATTTTACTTGTACACTGGAAATGAGCAATTCAATATATGGATGGTGGATAATGGAAGTATTTCTCACCTTTGGAGTGGAGGTTACAAATAAGGGGATAACTCTGGAGCAATCCATGCAGTAATAAACTAGAGTTGGAGATATCATATCAAGTAATGTTTGATGTAAGAGTTGGGGCAAAGAAGGCTGAGCACCAAAGAACTGATGTTTTCGACCTGTGGTACTGGAGAAGACTCTTGAGAGTCCCTTGGATAGCAAGGAGATCAAACCAGTAAACCCTAAAGGAAACCAACCCTGAATGTTCATTGGAAGGATGGGTGCTAAAGCTGAATCTCCAAAACTTTGGCCACTTGATGCAAAGAACCAATTTATTGGAAAAGACCCTGATGCTGGGAAAGACTGAGGGCAAGAGGAGAAGCGGGTGACAGAGGATGAAATGGTTGGATGGCATCACTGACTCAATGGACATGAGTTTGAGCAAACTCCAAGAGATAGTGAAGGACAGAGAAGCCTGTCATGCTGTAGTTCATGTATCACAAAAAGAAAGACACGACTTAGTGACTAAACAGCAACATGTTTAGCTTATTATAAGCATATGTATTTATCTGTATAGTTTATAGAAATATGTAAATACATGAATTTGTATGAACAGATATATTACCTTGCTCTATGAACTGAACAGGCCTAAAAGTAGGACTCCGCAGTATAAAGACCATCCCGATTTAATACCATTCTCCAATAAAAGGAGCCAGAACCTCTTAGAGAAAAGGCAGGTTATAGGACCAGGGCAGGAAATATACATGAGACTGGAGCTTCTTATAGTAACAGAAATTATGGAAATACTTAAAAAATTTACACTTATGGGGTTAAACCAAGGCAACATAGGACCAAACTGAAATAGCTCCTAAGTGGCAAATACTGCAACACTTTGAACAGCAAAATACATAAATTATAGAAAATATATAAATTACAACCCAAAGTATAAAATGAATGTCTTTGTGTTCATACTGACATAAGTGATTGAATTAATAAATCAGGAAAAAAGATGCATCTCCCTTGCAGAAGAATTTCAAGTAATTTATGTAAATACTCTACGCTCAAAGAGGGGAGGAATAGCTCACTATTCCTGAAGTATGGTGTACTTAAGTAGAAGTGACTTCCTTTCAAAGAGTAGAATATGAAGTAGAGACAGGAGGATTGGGGAACAAGACTAACTTTACAGTTAAGAAACCTAAAAAATAATACCTCAGCTGGGAGATCAATGTTAGTATCAATGATAAATTGATATTACATAATCTTGATATGATGTGATGAAAATTACACTCTGTTCTGTGGTCTTCCTTGCAAAAGCCATTTCCTTATTCTAATCATGAAAAACACATCAGAAAAATCCTGATAAAAAGGCATCCTACAAAATACTTTATTCATCAAAAATAAGAAGGGTCTGCAAAACAGAGTGAAGAGCCTAAGGAGACATAAGTAAATGTAATGTGGTATATTGTATGGGATCCTGGAATAGAAAAAATAGGAAAAAGCTATGGAAATTTGAAGTATGTAATTTAGTTAATAATAATGTACAATATTGGTTCATTAAGTGTGAAAATTGTACCTTACTAAGATGTTAACAAGGGAAACTGGGAATAAGGTATATTGGAACTCATCATGCTGTTTTCTCAAAAATTTTCTGTAAATCCAAAACTGTCCTAAAAATAAGTCCTATTTTTGTAAGTACTCAGAAATACTTAAGAATTATTGTAGTGTAAGCCCTGACAGTTGGTTTTTCTTTTTTTGTTTTGTAAGTCCCTGATTTAAGCTTTTAATTGCTAAGGCATCCACTTCAAAGATGGCTATCTTGAACAAACACATTGCTAGCCATAGGACTAGATAGAGTCAAGCCCAGCCCCCAGCCCCCAACCAGCCTTCTTTATTTTAGAGATCTTGTTTAATTTCAATAACTGACCATTTTGGCTCCTTTTTTTTTTTTTTTTTTCTCTTCTTATATTTAAATTCTGCTCTTAAGTTTTAAATTCATCAATAAATAGAGAGTCTATGAAACTCTAGGGCCCCACCATGGACCACAGTGAAAGCAGAATCTCAGGCCCTCAGTAGCTTGCTTTCTCTCTCTCTGTCTCCAAAAACTTCACTGAGGGGTTCCAGTCATGCTCCAAGATCTGTGAATAATAAATCTTTTGTCTAAAGTTTCCTAATGGTTATTGCTGAGGACATCGTGAAAACATAAAAAGAACCAATTATAAAATAAAAATAAAATGTTTACATAGATGTAGCACAAAGAATATTATCAATAAAGAATATTGTGGTTAACTGTGTATTACATTTGGAGAAGGCAATGGCACCCCACTCTAGTACTCCTGCCTGGAAAATGCCATGGATGGAGCAGCCTGGTGGGCTGCAGTCCATGTGGTCGCTAAGAGTCGGATATGACTGAGCAACTTCACTTTCTCGTTTCACTTTCATGCATTGCAGAAGGAAATGGCAACCCACCCCAGTGTTCTTGCCTGGAGAATCCCAGGGACGGGGGGAGCCTGGTGGGCTGGTGTCTATGGGGTCGCAAGGAGTTGGACACCACTGAAGCGACTTAGCAGTGGCAGCAGTGTATTACATTAGTTTCTGGTGTACGGATTAACATAAAATATCAAATCACTATGTTGTACACCAGAAATTAACATAATATTGAAAGTTGACTATACTCCAATAGATAAATAAAGTGAATCAAGTCAGAGAAAGAAAGTAAGGAGAGAAATGAAAGAAAGGAAAGGAGGAATGGAAAGAAGGTAGGTAGGCAGACAAATAACAAGGGCTGGTCTAGCAGCATCATGTGTCTTCAATAGGCTCGACAAGCATAAAACAGCTGTACACAGTTGAGATTACGAGCTAAATCACTCATTCAGAGTTTACACCTTATAGTACACATGACTATAGGCAAAGTGCTCATCTCCTTAATTTTCTGCTTCCCTTGCAAAATGGGGAAAACATTATCTACTTCACAGGTTTTACTAACATTAATGTGCCCATGGTAAGAGCCCAGTAAATGGTTTCCTTTATTACCTTCATCAAAAACTTATTGATAATTTGTTATAAAGAGAGGTGCATAAACACATAAACACTCATACATATAATCATAAAATCAAACATAAATTAAACAGAGAATATACATAAGAAAAAGTAGGAATAGAATGGTTCTTATTGGAAAAAAAAAAACATTTAATGAATTTGGTAGTCCATAAACTCAAATTTTTAAACTAGATTAAGATCTTACTTAATTGAATATAGAAACAGTCTTTTATGAAAAGATTAATCACAATTTATTTTAAACAGAATACCCTGGAGTACATGACAAATATTACATGTTTTGCAAATGTATTTGAATTAAAATTTTCACAAATGTTCATGTAGCAAGCTATTAACCCCATGTGTTACTAGCTGTAAAAAAAAACATGTTATAGGTAAGGCTAAGAATATCTCTAAAAACTTTGCATCATAGCACAATTCTCTTATTTCTAAAATCTTTATTATCTTTGAAACTTTATGTCCAAGGAAATAATAAATGTAAAAAAAAGATTTTTTGAATCCTTTTCACTTGTGTATTTGAGAAGCTAGAACACTATTGTATGTCTTTTGTATGTGTTTGGGGAAAATAATTTGAATAGTAAGTTGATGATAAAATATTTATGTGAAATACTTTATTGAAAAGCAGTACTTACCTGAAGCTCATGTTATTTTAGAAAAGTAATATACAGAATATTTCTTAAATATCTGAAATATGATATATTGCTGAAAATTCTGTTTTTTTTTATTAACTGAACTTGAAAACATCCCTAGCTAACAAAAGAACTATAGTAAAAATTTTCATTTAACTACAGAAATATTGAGTAGTTCCATTTGGTTTTCTAACATGTCGTGTATGCCTATACTTTCTGGTAATTATTAAGTTCTATATGGTCATGCTGTTAATGGCCAAAGTTTGGACTTTATCCCAGGAGCACTCCCTTTCCTTTGTCTCTAGTTACGTATTGGTCCTACTTTCTTTTTTTTTTTTTTTTTTAATTTTACTGTGCTTTGCTTTAGTGAACTTTATAGATACATGTTTTTTTTTTGTTTGTTTGTTTGTTTTTTCCCCTGTTAATTTTCTGTTTAGTTGATCTATCCATAGGTGTGAGTGGGGTATTAAAATCTCCCACTATTATTGTGTTATTGTTAATTTCTCCTTTCATACTTGTTAGCATTTGTCTTACATACTGCGGTGCTCCCATGTTGGGTGGATATATATTTATAATTGTTATATCTTCTTCTTGGATTGATCCTTTGATCATTATGTAGTAACCTTCTTTGTCTCTTTTCACAGCCTTTGTTTTAAAGTCTAATTTATCTGATACGAGTATTGTGACACCTGCTTTCTTTTGGTCCCTATTTGCATGGAAAATCTTTTTCCAGCCCTTCACCTTCAGTCTGTATGTGTCCCCTGTTTTGAGGTGGGTCTCTTGTAGACAACATATGTAGGGGTCTTGTTTTTGTATCCATTCAGCCAGTCTTTGTCTTTTGGTTGGGGCATTCAACCCATTTACGTTTAAGGTAATTACTGATAAGTATGATCCCGTTGCCATTTACTTTATTGTTTTGGGTTCGAGTTTATACACCATTTTTGTGTTTCCTGTCTAGAGAATATCCTTTAGTATTTGTTGGAGAGCTGGTTTGGTGGTGCAGAATTCTCTCAGCTTTTGCTTGTCTGAAAAGCTTTTGATTTCTCCTTCATACTTGAATGAGATCCTTGCTGGGTACAATAATCTGGGCTGTAGGTTATTTTCTTTCATCATTTTAAGTATGTCTTGCCATTCCCTCCTGGCTTGAAGAGTTTCTATTGAAAGATCAGCTGTTATCCTTATGGAAATTCCCTTGTGTGTTATTTGTTGTTTTTCCCTTGCTGCTTTTAATATTTGTTCTTTGTGTTTGATCTTTGTTAATTTGATTAATATGTGTCTTGGGGTGTTTCTCCTTGGGTTTATCCTGTTTGGGACTCTCTGGGTTTCTTGGACTTGGGTGATTATTTCCTTCCCCATTTTAGGAAGTTTTCAACTATTATCTCCTCAAGTATTTTCTCATGGTCTTTCTTTTTGTCTTCTTCTTCTGGAACCCCTATGATTGAATGTTGTAGCATTTAATATTGTCCTGGAGGTCTCTGAGATTGTCCTCATTTCTTTTAATTCGTTTTTCTTTTATCCTCTCTGATTCATTTATTTCTACCATTCTATCTTCTAATTCACTAATCCTATCTTCTGCCTCTGTTATTCTACTATTTGTTGCCTCCAGAGTGTTTTTAATTTCATTTATTGCATTATTCATTATATATTGACTCTTTTTTATTTCTTCTAGATCCTTGTTAAACCTTTCTTGCATCTTCTCAATCCTTGTCTCCAGGCTATTTATCTGTGATTCCATTTTAATTTCAAGATTTTGGATCAATTTCACTATCATTATTTGGAATTCTTTATCAGGTAGATTCCTTATCTCTTCCTCTTTTGTTTGGTTTGGTGGGCATTTATCCTGTTCCTTTATCTGCTGGGTATTCCTCTGTCTCTTCATCTTGTTTAAATTGCTGAGTTTGGGAGTCCATTCTGTATTCTGGCAGTTTGTGGAGTTCTCTTTATTGTGGCGTTTCCTCGCTGTGTGTGGGTATGTAGAGGTGGCTTGTCAAGGTTTCCTGGTTAGGGAAGCTTGTGTCGGTGTTCTGGTGGGTGGAGCTGTATTTCTTCTCTTTGTTCAGTCGCGCTGTGGGGAGGGAGGGAGGGATGCTGCAAACAAATGACACTGGCGTGTGCTCGCAGTGCCTCAGCCACACTGGATCTGCCCCCGCTCACGGCGCGTGTAGCCTCCCTGCCCACACTGCTCAGGCTCTAGGTTGTTCCGCCGGGAACAATCCGAGGCCGGCCCTGGGTTGCATGCACCTCCCAGGTCCAAGCTGCTCAGGTTCAGGCACTCAGGTAGTCCTCAGAGGCGGAGACTCAGTTGGGCCTGCATTTTGTGCTCTTCCCAGGTCCGAGCAGCTCAGGTGATGAGGTGTTTGGCGAGCGCCAATGCTGCGACTTATCGCCTCCCCGCCACTAGGTTATCTGGGTGTAAAACCGGCGCACCTTCTCAGGCAGATGTTGACCGTCCAGACCCCCAATAAGTTTTAGTTAGCAAAGAAGCCAGTTTTATAGATAATGTCTCTCTGGGGCTGCGATTGCCCCCTTCCAGCTCTGGCTGCCTGTCTCCGGAGGGGGAAGGTCTGCAGCCGGCTCTCTCTGTTTAGTCCTTTGTTCCATGCGCGGGCTGGCGGTGTCTTAGGTTAGGGCTGGCTTTTCGCATGGTAGATATCCCACAGTCTGGTTTGCTAGCCCAAATTATTTCGCTCAGATAGTGCTCAGGGTATTCAGGCCAGATTCTTACTCTCAGCGATGCAGCCCGCGCCGCGCCTCCCTGCCCAGCCCCCGCTTGCTAATGGCGGATGCAGGCGTCTGCGCTGCTTCTCCGCTGGGGGAGTTACCGTAGGGCTCGCAATCTGCGAGTTTTAATTGTTTATTTATTTTTTCTCCCTGTTATGTTGCCCTCTGTGCTTCCAAAGCTCGGCACGGATTCGGCAGTGAGAAGGTTTCCTGGTGTTTGGAAACTTCTCTCTTTTTAAGACTCCCTTCCTGGGACGGAACTCCGTCTCTCCCTCTTTTGTCTCTTTTATAGTCTTTAATATTTTTTCCTACCTCCTTTCAAGGAGTTGGGTTGCTTTTCTGGGTGCCTGATGTCCTCTGCCGGCATTCAGAAGTTGTTTTGTGGAATTTACTCGACGTTTAAATGCTCTTTTGATGAATTTGTGGGGGAGAAAGTGTTTTCCCCGTCCTACTCCTCCTACTTTCTAACTATTGGCCATAGATCAAACTGTAACCAAAATTTTCACAACTAGTGTAAAACCATGTTTCTAAAGAGTTTTGCCGGATCTTGAAGAAACAAGAGTATAATATTGTTCTTTTATTTATAAGTGAGTAAGCATTTTCAAGCAAGCAATTTTTAAAGGTTTCAAGTCAAAAATACTTTCCAACACCATTAATATGTTGATTGTAAAATATGTGGAAATTCACCATTTTGATAGGAAAAATAATGAAAGACTCCCCATCCTATCGATAATAATCAAGAGGAAAATAAAATGCAAACCTAATTTGAGGACTATAAATGATTCCAGGAAGGCAGAGTGATTCAGTAGGTTTTGTATAACTTCTAAGGGATATAGCAGTGTTATCTATCCACAATTCTCCTTAACTATCCACTCTATATAACTGCTTTGTCACAACAATCATACTGAATCACTGTCAGTTGACACAAAGCTATTTAAGAATAGAGATCAATATAAGATCAGAATCCCTGAATTCAATGAATGATAGCTAAATTCATGAAATTGGTTCAAGACTCCAGATAGGAGTCTGCCCCTAATTTGTACCATGATCCTAAACTTTTTAAACATCCTTGAACTGAATTACTTCATTTGTTACTTGAAAATAACAATGACATTGATTATTCCCCAAGACTGTAAATTTAGGAATCGAGTATTTTGGTCATAAATATATTATTGATACATTTCTTTTGTAAGGTTATTAACTTTGAAAGCATAATAATAACCTATGTTTCAGTTATATAATTGTTTTTATATAAGATATATATGGCTTTATAATAGTGTCAAGTTCCACATGTTCTATAAGTTAAAATTCTACTAAAAAGTTCCCTCTTCACCTAAGTAGTGTATTTTTAAAATAAAAGAAGCAATGTCAACATTATCAAAAAATATTTTAAAATTTTAATAATAATTTGAATGTTTTGATCAAAGTAAAAATAAAAGGCAATCGGTAATGCACTAGACCCTCATTGTCACTAATTAGACATAGCAAAGCTGTTTAACACAAGAAATATTATACAACAGTCTCAGAATATGTGGAATATTAACAAGATTGATTTTCTTGAGCACTTTATTCCTTGAAATTATGTCAAGATTAAAAGAAAATAACTTGACATTTTAAAAGTGTCAATATGCTTTAATATAAAGAACAAATGCAGAGGAATAGTTAGTCTTTACAAGCATCAGCTTGTCATTTTCTTAGTACATCAAGCAATGCACATTCTGTAGAATAAATAACTTGGCAAGTACATAGAGGTTAAACATGTGCATTACCACACAATCAAAGAAATCTTACCACCCCTGTCAATAAACTCAACATAAAGTGGCAATAAGATTATATATAATAATCTCCAAAAGAAAATGAAATGTCAAAAGCAATAGGTCAAGAGAAAAGCAGAGTATGGATGGGGCAGTGCATCTGAGTGTCAATAAATTCTCACAAAATACATCTAAAATCTATAAATGGCTCAAAGAAGACATTTGAAATCATGGACATGGAACAGAAATAATTTCCCTAGCAATTCAAATATCAAGGAATATTCTCAAGGTTTAATTTCTCTGCTTTTCCTTTGCCTAAATGTCTTTCCTTGGAGAAGGCAATGGCACCCCACTCCAGCACTCTTGCCTGGAAAATCCCATGGACGGAAGAGCCTGATGGGCCGCAGTCCATGGGGTTGCTAAGAGTCGGACATGACTGAGCGACTTCACTTTCACTTTTCACTTTCATGCATTGGAGAAGGAAATGGCAACCCACTCCAGTGTTCTTGCCTGGAGAATCCCAGGGATGGGGGAGCCTGGTGGGCTTCCGTCTATGGGGTCACACAGAGTCAGACACGACTGAAGCGACTTAGCAACAGCAGAAGCAAATGTCTTTCCTATCCCTGTTTCCTTGCAGAAGAATCAATGATTGATAGTCAGTATGTATGTCAACAGAAGCCATGAATGTTAATTTTAGATTTCAGTAATGACTAAATCACAGTCAAATAGGCACTCTGATAAGGAAATAAGGCCTAAACCAGCATGGACTATTTGAAAGAGATAAGTGTGGAAAAGAGAAGTGGTGTTATCCTACTGCATATTGCTACTATACACAGACATTGAAAATAAGCAATCACAGGGAATCTGATACAGTATTAGAGTTAGTAGGGAAGAACCAGTAAGAAATGGTAGTATGGTAGGAATTGTAACTGGCACTTCTAGATGGGGTAGAGAAAGCAGACCATGTTTTGTTCAATCAGTTTATCAAATCTGTTTTGTGTCATAATATGTTGGTTTTGGGGATAAACAGAAAGCCAATCATTAGCATGGCATGATATTTAAGGTTCTCCCAGTATGCTGTGACATTTTTAATGTTTAAATAATTAAAGAAGTAAACTAGGAACAGTCAGTGTTCTTGATTATTATCTTACCAATGAGGACAAGCTGATTTAGCATCAAACACTGCAAAGAAGAAAAGTGGCAAGTTAAGCCACTAAAAAATAAGTCCAAAGAGATATGATTGTTTATTTAAGGGAAAAGTCAAGCAATTTGAAAAAGGAAACTGGAGTTGTAAGAAGTACATAAGAGAAAAACATTATGAAATTATAATCAAATCTTGGTTATATAATTACCCTTTCTGTAGACACCAAGATATGAGACATGAGACATGATCTTCTCCCTAGCTAGACTTTGCTTAAGCATATTACCAGCCCCCTTCTCTTACCACCCCTCACTCAAAGAAGGAAAAAATGAAACCACTCTTGTGGACTGTGCACAGGGTATATAAACAAGGAGGACTCACTGTTTCAGTTTCTTAACCTTCATGAGTACAGCATAATTTATAAATGTTTATGTATGCAAGTCAGTTTTGCCCAATGACAAGCATCTTGGGAAGATGAGCATCTGCCGTTAGCAGCTGTTATTTTTTAAATAATTTATTGAGGTGAAATTCACATAACATAAAGTAAACCATTTTAAAGTGAATAATTTAGTAGTAGTTAATATGTTCACAATGCTGTGTAACCAACATTTGTATCTAGTTCCAAATATTTCAATAACTCCAGACTAAGCCCCTTACCTATTAAGCAGTTTCTCCCTTTCCCTGCCGGCTGGGCCCTGGAAACCACCAATCTGCATTCTGTTCCTATTAATTTCATCTATTTCAGGTATTTTGTATATGGCCTTTTTTGTTTGGCTTCTTTCACTTACCATAATGTTTTGTGGGTTATTCCGTGTAGTTTCATGTATCAGTACCTTATTTCATTTTATAACTGAATAATATTGCCAAATCAAGAGATGTGAAGTTTTACCCATGTACTTTCTTCTAAAAAATCTTAAGATTTTAGCACTTATATTTATGTTATTGATCCATTTCGTGTTAATATCTGTATGTAGTGTGAGGTGTGACTCCAGCTTTTTTTTTGCAAGTGGAAGTCTATTGATCAAAGCATCATTTGATTAAAAAAAAAAGATTATTCTTTGCTCTACTGAGAGGTCTTAGTTTTTGAAAATTAATTGACCATAGAGATATGGGCTTCCCTGGTGGCTCAGATGGTAAAGAATCCACCTGTAATGCAGGAGACCTGGGTTCAATCCCTGGGTTGGGAAGATGCCCTGGAGGAGAACATGGCAACCCACTCCAGTATTCTTGCCTGGAGAATCCACTTGGACAGAGGTGCCTAATGGACCATAGTCCATGGGGTTTCAAAAAGTTGGACACAACTTAGGAACCAAGCACAGCACAGCACATGTGTTTATTTCTGGACTCTCAGTTCTACTTGATTCTTCTATGTTTATCCTTATGCTAAGACCACATTTCTTTGATTAGTAAGTTTTGTAGTAACTTTTGAAAATTTAACGTCTTCAACTTCATTCTTCTTTTGCAAGATTTTTTTTTAATCACTCAAGTCCTTTGCAATTGCATATGGATTTGAGGTTTGGATTTTCCATTTTGTGAAAAAAATAACTATTGGTATTATGATAGGAATTACATTGAATCTGTACATCACTTTGGGTAGTACTGACATCTTAACAACATTGTCTTTTACAATCTATAAACACAGGATATATTTTCATTTATTTAGGCCTTTAATTTATTTTGCCAGTAGTTTATAAATTTCAGTATATAACTCTTTCACTTAGAAGAGTAAATTTACTCCAAAGTATTTTTTCTTTTGGATGCTATTATAAATGAAATTATTTTCTTAATTTTCATTTCAGGTTACTAATTTCTTTTCAGATAATATATAATACAAATGGAATTTTTGTTGTGATCTTATCAGTTCAGATCAGATCAGTACTCAGTCGTGTCCGACTCTTTGTGACCCCATGAATCGCAGCATGCCAGGCCTCTCTGTCCATCATCAACTCCCGGAATTTACTCAGACTCATGTCCATCGAGTCAGTGATGCCATCCAGCCATCTCATCCTCTGTTGTCCTCTCTCCTCTTGCCCCCAATCCCGCCCAGCATTAGACTCTTTTCCAATGAGTCAACTCTTTGCATGAGGTGGCCAAAGAACTGGAGTTTCAGCTTCAGTATCATTCCTTCCAAAGATATCCCAGGGCTGATCTCCTTCAGAATGGACTGACTGGATCTCCTTGCAGTCCAAGGGACTCTCAAGAGTCTTGTCCAACACCGCAGTTCAAAGCAGTTCAATTCTTCGGTGCTCAGCCTACTTCACAGTCCAACTCTCACATCCATACATGACCAAAGGAAAAACCATAGCCTTGACTAGACGAACCTTTGTTGGCAAAGTAATGTCTCTGCTTTTGAATATGCTTTTGAATATGCTTTCCTTCCAAAGAGTAAGCATCTTTTAATTTCATGGCTGCAGTCACCATCTGCAGTTATTTTGGAGCCCCCCAAAATAAAGTCTGACACTGTTTCCACTGTTTCCCCATCTATTTCCCATGAAGTGATGGGACCGGATGCCATGATCTTCGTTTTCTGAAAGTTGAGCTTTAAGCCAACTTTTTCACTCTCCACTTTCACCTTCATCAAGAGGCTTTTGAGTTCCTCTTCACTTTCTGCCATAAGGGTGGTGTTATCTGCATATCTGAGGTGATTGATCTTTCTCCCAGCAATCTTCATTCCAGCTTGTGTTTCTTCCAGTCCAGCGTTTCTCATGATGTACTCTGCATATAAGTTAAATAAGCAGGGTGACAATATACAGCCTTGACGTACTCCTTTTCCTATTTGGAACCAGTCTGTTGTTCCATGTCCAGTTCTAACTGTTGCTTCCTGACCTGCATGCAAATTTCTCAAGAGGCAGATCAGGTGGTCTGGTATTCCCATCTCTTTCAGAATTTTCCACAGTTTACTGTGATCCACAAAGTCAAAGGCTTTGGCATAGTCAATAAAGCAGAAATAGATGTTTTTTCTGGAACTCTCTTGCTTTTTTCCAGATCCAGCAGATGTTGGCAATTTGATCTCTGGTTCCTCTGCCTTTTCTAAAACCAGCTTGAACATCAGGAAGTTCACAGTTCACATATTTTTCAAGCCTGGCTTGGAGAATTTTAAGCATTACTTTACTAGCGTGTGAGATGAGTGCAATTGTGCAGTAGTTTGAGCATTCTTTGGCATTGCCTTTCTTTGAGATTGGAATGAAAACTGACCTTTTCCAGTCCTGTGGCCACTACTGAGTTTTCCAAATTTGCTGGCATATTGAGTGCAGCACTTTCACAGCATCATCTTTCAGGATTTGAAATAGCTCAACTGGAATTCTATCACCTCCACTAGCTTTGTTCATAGTGATGCTTTCTAAGGCCCACTTGACTTCACATTCCAGGATGTCTGGCTCTAGGTCAGTGATCACACCATCGTGATTATCTGGGTCGTGAAGATCTGTTTTGTACAGTTCTTCTGTGTATTCTTGCCATCTCTTCTTAATATCTTCTGCTTCTGTTAGGTCCCTACCACTTCTGTCCTTTATCAAGCTCATCTTTGCATGAAATATTCCTTTGGTATCTCTGATTTTCTTGAAGAGATCTCCAGTCTTTGATCTTATAACTTGGACCTTTACTGAATTAGTTCCAGAGTTTGTGTGAATATGTGTATATGTATGTGTATATATTTATTCTTTGTGGTTTTCCATATATAGAATCATGTCATCTTCAACCAGAGAGAATTTTACTGCTTCCTTTCTAATTTGGATGTCTGTTATTTCTTTTTCTTGCCTAATTGCTCTAGCTAGACCTTCTAGTAAAATTTTGAAAATCAACGTCCTTGTTTTGTTTCTGATATTAGGAATAAATTTTTGAGTCTGACACCATTGACTATGATGTTAGCTATGGATTTTTGATAAATGCCTTTTTTCATGTGAGGAAATTCCCTTCTGTTCCTAATTTTCTGAAAGTTTTTGAAATGAAAGGATGTTGGATTTGTTGAATTATTTTTTCAAATGTTATCTTTGTGAAGTCATATTATTTTGGGGAAAAACATAAAAAAAAACCTCTGAAAAATGGTCCAGAGACCATAATACATGTAAACTCTAAAAAAAAAAAAAAAGAGAGAGAAAAGAAATATCACTGGTAATCATAGAAAAATCAACCCAAGCCCTGAAAAGATACTAAAATAAATAATCTAATAATAAATCATCTAATAAATCTAATAAATCATCTAATAATAAATTTACAATCATCTAGCTGTATATAATCCTAGATAGCAATGTATATGAATTTAGAAAGTAGAAATAAGGCCCCTCAAAATGTACTCATTTCTATGATGAAAGACTACATAAAAGGAGAGGATAAGATGAGATAATAATTGATAATCTTATATTTAATTATAATTTTCTTATAATTTATGCCATTGTGATCTATTAATGAGAACCAAGTGATATTAGACTGATTTCTAGTGTTGAAGATTGATATGAAATTTTAAGTGTCTTTGATATACAAGTGAAATATTGCTTGTCATCCATTTATTAGCTAAAGGATATTTAGGTCATTTTCAGTTTGGGGTAGTTATAAATAAAGCTGGACTAAGCATTTTCAATACAAGTTTTTGTGTAAAATATTTATGATTTATTTAGGGCAACTATGTGGTATGTTGATATTTCATTGCTTCTATAGCAAAGTATCATGAATTTAGGGGTTTTAGAAAACACCTATTTTTTTTACCTAGTGGATTCCCACACTTCCGTGAAGTCCATTACAGCCTTGTCTAACTCAATGAAACTAAGCCACGCCATGTGGAGCCACCCAAGATGGGCAGGTCATGTGGAGAGGTCTGAGAGAATGTGGTCCACTGAAGAAGGGAATGGAAAACCACTTCAGTATTCTTGCCTTGAGAACCCCATGAACAGTATGAAAAGGCAAAATGATAGGATACTGAAAGAGGAACTCCCCAAGTTGGTAGGTGCCCAATATGCTACTGGACATCAGTGGAGAAATAACCCCAGAAAGAATGAAGGGATAGAGCCAAAACAATGACAATACCCAGTTGTGGATGTGACTGGTGATAAAAGCAAGGTCCAATGCTGTAAAGAGAAATATTGCATAAGAAGTTAGAATGTTAGGTCCATGAATCAAGGCAAATTGGAAGTGGTCAAACAGGAGATGGCAAGAGTGAACGTTGAATTCTATGAATCAGCAAACTAAAATGGACTGGAATGGGTGAATTTAACTCAAATGACCATTACATCTACTACTGTGGGCAGGAATCCGTTAGAAGAAATGAGGTAGAATGCAGTGCTTGGATCCAATCTCAAAAATGACAGAATGATCTCTGTTTGTTTCCAAGGCAAATCATTCAATATCACAGTAATCCAAGTCTATGCCCCAACCAGTAATGCTGAAGAAGCTGAAGTTGAATGGTTCTATGAAGACCTACAAGACCTTTTAGAACTAACACCTAAAAAGATGTCCTTTTCATTATAGGGGAATGGAATACAAGAGTAGGAAGTAAAGAAACACCTCAAGTAACAGGCAAATTTGGCCTTGGAATATGGAGTGAAGCAGGGCAAAGACTAATAGAGTTTTGCCAAGAAAATGCACTGGTCATAGCAAACACCCTCTTCCAACAACACAAGAGAAGATTCTACACATGGACATTACCAGATGGTCAACACTGAAATCAGATTGATTCTATTCTTTGCAGCCAAAGATGGAGAAGCTCCATACAGTCAGCAAAAACAACACCAGGAGCTGACTGTGGCTCAGACCATGAACTCCTTATTGCCAAATTCAGACTTAAATTGAAGAAAGTAGGGAAAACCACTAGACCATTCAGGTATGAACTTAATCAAATCCCTTATGATTATACAGTGGAAGTGAGAAACAGATTTAAGAAACTAGATCTGATAGATAGAGTGCCTGATGAACTGTGGAAGGAGGTTCATGAAATTGTACAGGAGACAGGGATCAAGACCATCCCCAAGAAAAAGAAATGCAAAAAAGCAAAATGGCTGTCTGGGGAGGACTTACAAATAGCTGTGAAAAGAAGAGAAGCGAAAAGCAAAGGAGAAAAGGAAAGATATAAACATCTGAATGCAGAGTTCCAAAGAATAGTAAGAAGAGATAAGAAAGCCTTCCTCAGCGACCAATGCAAAGAAATAGAAGAAAACAACAGAACGGGAAAGACTAGAGATCTCTTCAAGAAAATTAGAGATACCAAGGGAACATTTCATGTAAAGATGGGCTCAATAAAGGACAGAAATGGTAGGGACCTAACGGAAGCAGAAGATATTAAGAAGAGATGGCAAGAATACTCAGAAGAACTGTACAAAACAGATCTTCACGACCCAGATAATCATGATGGTGTGATCACTGACCTAGAGCCAGACATCCTGGAACGTGAAGTCAACTGGTCCTTCGAAAGCATCACTACGAACAAAGCTAGTGGAGGTGATGGAATTCCAGTTGAGCTATTCCAAATCCTGAAAGATGATGCTGTGAAAGTGCTGCACTCAATATGCCGGCAAATTTGGAAAACTCAGTAGTGGCCACAGGACTGGAAAAGGTCAGTTTTCGTTCCAATCCCAAAGACAGGCAATGCCAAAGAATGCTCAAACTACTGCACAATTGCACTCATCTCACACACTAGTAAAGTAATGCTCAAAATTCTCCAAGCCAGGCTTCAGCAATACATGAACGGTGAACTTCCAGGTGTTAAGCTGGTTTTAGAAAAGGCAGAGGAACCAGAGTTCAAATTGCCAACATCTACTGGATCATTGAAAAAGCAAGACAGCTCCAGAAAAACATCTATTTCTGCTTTATTGACTATGCCAAAGCCTTTGACTGTGTGGATCACAATAAACTGTGGAAAATTCTGATAGAGATGGGCATACCAGACACCTGACTTGCCTCTGAGAAACCTTTATGCAGGTCTGGAAGCAACAGTTAGAACTGGACATGGAACAACAGACTGGTTCCAAATAGGAAAAGGAGTATGTCAGGGCTGTATATTGTCACCCTGTTTATTTAACTTCTATGCAGAGTACATCATGAGAAACGCTGGATTGGAAGAAACACAAGCTGGAATCAAGATTGCCGGGAGAAATATCAGTAACCTCAGATATGCAGATGACACCACCCTTATGGCAGAAAGTGAAGAGGAACTCAAAAGCCTCTTGATGAAAGTGAAAGAGGAGAGTGAAAAAGTTGGCTTAAAGCTCAACATTTAGACAACTAAGTTCATGGCATCTGGTCCCATCATTTCACGGGAAATAGTTGGGGAAACAGTGTCAGACTTTATTTTCTGGGGCTCCAAAATCACTGCAGATGGTGACTGCAGCCATGAAATTAAAAGACGCTTACTCCTTGGAAGGAAATTTATGACCAACCTAGATAGCATATTCAAAAGTAGAGACATTACTTTGCCAACAAAAGTCCGTCTAGTAAATGCTACAGTTTTTCCAGTGGCCATGTATGGATGTGAGAGTTGGACTGTGAAGAAAGCTGAGCACCGAAGAATTGATGCTTTTGAACTGTGGTGTTGGAGAAGACTCTTGAGAGTCCCTTGGACTGCAAGGAGATCCAACCAGTCCATTCTAAAGGAGATCAGTCTTGGGTGTTCTTTGGATGGATTGATGCTAAAGCTGAAACTCCAGTACTTTGGCCACCTCATGAGAAGAGTTGACTCATTGGAAAAGACCCTGATGCTGGGAGGGATTGGGGGCAGGAGGAGAAGGGGACCACATAGGATGATGGCTGGATAGCATCACTGACTCGATGGACATGAGTTTGAGTAAACTCCAGGAGTTGGTGATGGACAGGGAGGCCTGGCGTGCTGGGATTCATGGGGTCACAAAGAGTTGCACACGACTGAGCGACTGAACTGAACTCAGTGGATTGCCTGGTTGCTCAGTGGGTAAAGAACCCACCTGTAAATGCAGGGGATTCATTTCAGTCCCTTGGTTGGGAAGATTACCTGGAGAAGGAAATGATAACCCACTATAGTACTCTTGCCTAGGAAATCCCTTGGACAGAGGAGGCTGGCAGGCTACAGTCCATGGGGTCACAAGAGTTGGACATGATTTATTGACTAACCAACAGCAACAAACTTAGTTTCTAACAGATTTCATAGGTCACAATTTCAGGCACAGTGTCTCTCAACTGATTTTTCTGCTTAGGGTCATCTCTCAAGGCTGAAATCAAGATCAAATCAGCATGCCTGCATTGCTTATAGACTCTCTGAAAGAATCTGTTTTCAAGTACTTCCAGGATGTTTGGGAGAATTCAGTTTGTTCTGTTTTTCATGTGGCCCCCTCCATTTTCAAACCAGCAAAGGTACCTTGGGTCTTTCTCCTGCTTTGACTATCTCTAACTTCCTCTTCTGCACTCAGCCAGGAGAAGGCTCGGCTTTTAAGAATTCATGCAATAGAATTAGCAGCTTGGATAATCAGAAATAATCTCCCTAAAATTGTAATAAATAACCTTAATTACATCTTAAAGTCCCCGATGTCTTGTAAAACTACAGTCCCCATCCTTTTTGGTACCAGGGACTAGTTTTGTGAAAGACAGTTTTTCCACTGACCAGGGGTGGGGGAATGGTTTCAGGATAATTCTTGTAAGGAGCACGCAACCTCAATCCCTCATGCACACAGTTCATAGTAGGGTTTGCACTCCTATGAGAATACAGTGCCACTGCTGATCTGACAAGAGGCCGAGCTTAGGCAGTAACTGGGGTGATGGGGAGTGGCTGTAAGTACAGATGAATCTTAACTTGCTTGCCAGCCCCGCAACTCCTGCTATATGGCCTGGCTCCTAACAAGCCAGGGACCAGTACAGTACGGCTACTGGTCTGTGCCCCAGGGACTGGGGACCTCTGCTGTAAGGTAGCATTCAAGAGTGCCAAGCTGGAACTCCAACCACACTTCAGCCAGATGTGCTGGAGCTGACTCTGGGGGAAAAAAATTTTTTTTCAAAGAAAACAACAGTATAAACAATAAAAACTTCAAACAGTTGTCTTCTGTCTTTCATAGCTTTTGCCAAGTAGTATGTTCTATTGTCTTTGTGCTTCTATGTCTGCTGTATCTATTTTTCAACTGTTGGTCTTCATGTTTTTTTCTCTTCATATCTGTATTGTACTAAATAGTTTCAATTAAACCTCACTACTACTTTAATCAGTTCGAGTATGCTGTGTCTATTGATGGGTTTTTTTTGTTTTCTTCTGTTTGTCTGGTTTTGATTTTCACTGTTTGAAATTCTCTGAGCATGAAATTTAGGTTTAATATTGGTTCAATATTTATGGAAATCCTTAGCCATAATGTTTTCAAATCTGTCTTTTGTCCTCTTGTGTTTATATTGTCCCCACATCTCTGGATTTCTGTCTGCCTTGCAGACTCGCTTCCCTTGTGGTGTTTCCACCTGAAGAAATTGGTGTTTTATTTATTTATTTATTCCAATTAAACATATGTTCACATTTTATATTATTCTATATCTCATGATGTTCTGCTCTAGTGTGTGTTTTTTTTTTTTCTCTTCTCTTTTTGTTTCAAATTGTGTAATCATTATTGACCTAATTAAAATTTCATTAGTTCTTTTCTTAGCTGTGTTGAGTCCATCAGCATCATACTTCATCTCTCTCACTTAACTCTATTTAACTTTAGTATTTGATTCATTCTTGTGTTTTTCCACTTTGCTGAAATTTGCTAAGTGTTCATACATGTCATCCACCTTTTCTATTAACATAATAATTTGAGGGCTTTTTCCTTAATTTATAATTTCAACATCTAAGTAATTTCTTAGTCTTCTGTTGAATACTTTGTTTTTTATTTATTTTTTATGATCTTATTCCTTTGCATATCTCATAATTTTTAATTTCATGTCATACATAATGTGTAGAACAACAGAGACTCGGGGAAAGAGTATTGTGACTAGAAACAGACATGCCTGTTTTGTTTTTTTTTTCTGCTAGGCCTTTAGTGGGGGAGATCAACCACTGTTTTCAGGAACTATGCACAATTGGGGTGTTATTTTCATCATAGATAATTCTGTCACACCACCAGCTTCAAATCTTTATGGTATTATCTGTGCATGCTCAGTCGTTTCAGTCATGCCTGACTATTTGTGACCCCATGGACTGTAGTCCACTAGGCTCCTCTGCCCATGGGATTTTCCAGGCAAAGATACTGGAGTGGGTTGCCATTTCCTCCTCCAGGTATTATCTGTACTAAGGTTTATCAGTGTGTTCTCCTCAATGTTCTAGTTCTACCCTCAGTTTTAGGCCTTCCCTGCTGCTGCTGCTGCTAAGTTGCTTCAGTCGTGTCCAACTCTGTGCAAACCCATAGACGGCAGCCCACCAGGCTCCTCCGTCACTGGGATTCTCCAGGCAAGAATACTGGAGTGGGTTGCCATTGCCTTCTCCCTTAGGCCTTCCCTATGTTCCCGCATATTAGAGAAGGTCTCTGCATTTTCTTTACCATCCCCCAGTAGATACAATGTTTTTGCTTTCCTTCACTGACCTAAGCATAAGAGACATAAGAGACAAGAAGCATTATCTCTTTAACTGGTTCAGCCTCATTTCTAAGTAGGTACTACATCTTTGGTTCTTAGGGGTGAGTCTTTCTCAGTTTATTCTTTCTTTCCACAGTGACGGGAGAATTTTAATTGTCTTGATTTCATCCGTTAGTGGCTTCCGCCTTTAGCTCTTTTGGGAAGAATAGACTGGGTGGTTCTTTATGCTTTCCTTGTAGCTATCGCAGCTTCAGTTCTTCAAGCTGAACTACTAAGGAAGAATTTCTCTGCTGTTTATCCTGCCCCCAATATTGCTCATGCACATCCAGGGGGGTTGTGAAGTTGAGCATGCAAGTATAAGCTGTTCCCAGTGTTCTGTGTTTACATGCCAACCTTCACTCAGACTAGCAGTATGTTAAAATTGTAGTGAGGTTCTTCTTACCTGTGTGTAAGCTTTGTTTACACTGCCACAGGTGAACTGGTGCTCATGCCACATCTTCCCTAGTGCTTCAGGCTAGCTTTCTCTATGATCTTAGATTTTGTTGGATTCAAGAAAAAAAAAACTCTGTACACTTTCCAGTTTTCTCTTATTGTTAGGATGACAGCAGCATTTGTTTCAGGTTTCTAAATGGTTGGCAGAAGGCCAAAGTGAGTTATTTTGAAGAGAAAATGAAAACTGTATGTCTGTATAGTTGACCCTAAAGGCCAGGGATGATGTCTTTTTACTTATATAACAGTAGCCTCTGGATGCTTTTGAACTGTGGTGTTGGAGAAGACTCTTGAGAGTCCCTTGGACTGCAAGGAGATCCAACCAGTCCATTCTGAAGGAGATCAGCCCTGGGATTTCTTTGGAAGGAATGATGCTAAAGCTGAAACTCCAGTACTTTGGCCACCTCATGCAAAGAGTTGACTCATTGGAGAAGACTCTGATGCTGGGAGGGATTGGGGGCAGGAGGAGAAGGGGACAACAGAGGATGAGATGGCTGGATGGCATCACTGACTCGATGGACGTGAGTCTGAGTGCACTCTGGGAGTTGGTGATGGACAGGGAGGCCTGGCGTGCTGCGATTCATGGGGTCACAAAGAGTCAAACACGACTGAGCGACTGACCTGATCTGATCTGATCTAGATTAAGAGGAGGCATATAGTAAAAACTCAGTAAGTGGTATTGCATTAGATTTATAATCTTATCAATAGCAGAATCAATATATTCTTAGCTCACTGGCTTACAACTAGGGTGACTTTACTCTCCCTCTACACAGGGGACATTTGATACTGTATCTAGACATTTTTCACTGTTATTAGGTCCAGGGACTAATGTGTGTGTGTGTGTGTGTGTGTGTGTGTGTGTGTAAACATAGACAATTATTGATATTTGTATTTCATATAAACATCAGTTTTGCTGAGGTTGACAAATTCTTAGTTAAGTTCAGTTCAGTTTCTCAGTCATGTCTGACTATTTGCAACCAATGACTACAGCATGCCAGGCCTCCCTGTCCATCACCAACTCCCAGAGCTTGCTCAAACTCATCTCCATCAAGTCAGTGATGCCATCCAACCACCTCATTCTCTGCCATCCCCTTCTCCTCCTGCCTTCAATCTTTCCCAGCATCAGGGTCTTTTCCAATGAGTCAGATCTTCACTTCAGGTAGCCAAAGTATTGGAGCTGCAACATCAGTCCTTACAATGAATATTTAGGATTGATTTCCTTTAGGATTGACTGGTTGGATCTCCTTGCAGTCCAAGGGACTCTCAAGAGGCTTCTCCAACACCACAGTTCAAAAGCATCAATTCTTCAGCACTCAGCTTTCTTTATGGTCTAACTCTCACATCCATACATGAGTACTGGAAAAACCATAGCTTTGGCTAGATGGACTTTTGTCAGCAAAGTAATGTCTCTGCTTTTTAATATGATTAAACGGTTGGTCCTAGCTTGTCTTCCAAGGAGCAAGCATCTTTTAATTTCATGTCTGTAGTCACCATCTTCAGTGATTTGGGAGCCCAAAATAATAAAGTATCTCACTGTTTCCATTGTTTCTCCATTTATTTGCCATGAAGTGATGCAACCAGATGCCATGATCTTGTTCGCTGAATGCTGAGTTTTAAGCCAGCTTTTTCACATTTCTCTTTCACTTTCCTCAAGAGGCTCTTTAATTCCTCTTCACTTTCTGCCATAAGGGTGGTGTCATCTGCATATCTGAGGTTATTGATATTTCTCCTAGCAATCAGATTCCAGCTTGTGCTTCATCCAGTCTGTCATTTCACATGATGTACTTTGTATGTAAGTTAAATAAGCAGGGTGACAATATACAGCCTTGATGTACTCCTTTTCCTATTTGGAACCAGTCTGTTGTTCCATGTCCAGTTGTTACTGTTGTTTCTTGACCTGCATACAGATTTCTCAGCAGGCAGGTAAGGTGGTCTTGTATTCCCGTCTTTACGATTTTCCACAGTTTGTTGTGATCCACACAGTCAAAGCCTTTGGTGTAGTCAACAAAGAAGAATTGGATGCTTTTCTGGAACTCTCTTGCTTTTTCTATAATCCAGCAGATATTGGTAATTTGATCTCTGGTTCCTCTGCCTTTTCTAAATCCAGCTTGAACATCTGGAAGTTCATGGTTCATGTACTGTTGAAACCTGGCTTGGAGAATTTTGAGCATTACTTTAGTAGCGTGTGAGATGAGTGCAATCATGTGGTAGTTTGAACATTCTTTGGCATTGGAATGAAAACTGACCTTTTCCAGTCCTGTGGTCACTGCTGTGTTTTCCAAATTTCCTGCCATATTGAATGCAGTACTTTCTCCCATAGTCAACAAAAGAGTTAGAAATGCAGTACTTGGGTGCAATCTCAAAAACGACAGAATGATCTCTGTTTGTTTCCAGTGTATACCATTCAGTATCACAGTAATCCAAGTCTGTGCCACAAGCAGTAATGTTGCACAAGCCAAAGTTGAATTCTTAGTTATACAAATAGAGAAATTATAGAAAACATTTTACATAGACTAGATTAAGATAATAAATAGTCATTAATAGACAAATGTATCAGAATATCTAATAAGATGTGTCAAACCACCGACTTCTCTTCGTAGGACAGATTTGGCTGCATGTAATGGAAACTCGACTGTGTGGATCACAATAAAGTGTGGGAAATTCTGAAAGAGATGGGAATACCAGACCACCTGACCTGCCTCCTGATAAATCTGTATGCAGGTCAGGAAGCAACAGTTAGAACTGGACATGGAACAACAGACTGGTTCCAAATAGGAAAAGGAGTACGTCAAGGCTGTATATTGTCACCCTGCTTATTTAACTTCTATGCAGAGTACATCATGAGAAACTCTGGACTGGAAGAAACACAAGCTGGAATCAAGATTGCCAGGAGAAATATCAATAACCTCAGATATGCAGATGACACCACCCTTATGGCAGAAAGTGAAGAGGAACTAAAAAGCCTCTTGATGAAAGTGAAAGAGGAGAGTGAAAAAGTTGGCTTAAAGCTCGACATTCAGAAAACGAAGATCCTGGCATCCGGTCCCATCACTTCATGGGAAATAGATGGGGAGACAGTGGAAACAGTGTCAGACTTTATTTTGGGGGGCTCCAAAATCACTGCAGATGGTGACTGCAGCCATGAAATTAAAAGACACTTACTCCTTGGAAGGAAAGTTATGTCCAACCTAGATAGCATATTCAAAAGCAGAGACATTACTTTGCCAACAAAGGTCTGTCTAGTCAAGGCTATGGTTTTTCCTGTGGTCATGTATGGATGTGAGAGTTGGACCGTGAAGAAGGCTGAAGAATTGATGCTTTTGAACTATGGTGTTGGAGAAGACTCTTAAGAGTCCCTTGGACTGCTAGGAGAGCCAACCAGTCCATTCTCAAGGACTTCAGTCCTGGGTGTTCTTTGGAAGGAATGATGCTAAAGCTGAAACTCCAGTTTGGCCACCTCATGCGAAGAGCTGACTCACTGGAAAAGTCTCAGATGCTGGGAGGGATTGAGGTCAGGAGGAGAAGGGGACGACAGAGGATGAGATGGCTGGATGACATCACTGACTCGATGGGTGTGAATCTGAGTGAACTCCGGGAGTTGGTGATGGACAGAGAGGCCTGGTGTGCTGCAATTCATGGGGTCGCAAAGAGTCAGATACGACTGAGTGACTGACCTGAACTGAACTGAACTGAATGGAAACTCCAATTCAAAAGGATATAAGCAATAAAGAAAATTATTATACCAACTTAGCAGGAAATATAACAGTAAGGAGACTTTAGATAGGGTAGCTTTAGACTTGTAGTTGTTTTCCTTTATGATTTTCCTGGTTCCATTTTTCTTTATTTTTTCACAAGGTGTCTTTGAATTATTCACATGAGACAATAAAACATATCATTCTGAAGGACTATGTACACTCCAATGCCATTCTTATAAACATCTTTGGTTAGAGACAGAAACACTTCCAGACATAAAGAAAAATACGCTATTTTTATACCATATGTACCATAAAACAAACATTATAATATTAAAATCAGAATTGAATTCATTTAACCTACAAATCAGATTTCTATTTAAAAGTTAATGAGAAACTATATAGAAGAATTATATAGGTGCATTGGGGGAAAACCAATTAGTTTAATGTCCTGAATGGGTTGTTGGCTTTGAATTAAGGAAATAAGTTAAATGCCAAAAGGAAATGCTAAAACTCACTTTTATAAGTTTAATCTTATGATTTTAAACCAAACTAGTAAGTTAATTTCATAGGCAATTCTCCTATGCAAGAAAGTAAAATTCAGAGGTCATTTTTAGCTTATATCTCTAAACTGATGCACTACTTTTTGCTTTCAAGTGATTTAAAATAGAGAGAAAAAATTATAGTCATTCATCTTCCTAATGTTATCTGCCTTCCAGAATGTAGTCTGCATCTCTAAGTTGAATTTTTCAATAGGCAAATAATTCAATAGAGAAAAGGAAAGAGAAATATTCCCTTAGAAAGGGAATAGTTGAAATATTCCCTTAGGAAGGGAACATTTTTGTTGCAAGATAATTTGGGAGATATTCATTTATGATTGCTCCCTGTATTTTTATTATTTATTTTATTGTAGACACTGTTCTGATTGCCTTATGAAAGATTTGTGATGGACTTTCTAAACTTTTGTTTCTAAACAGAATTTACTGAAACAAATTGGGGAATACAGATTTTTGAGATAATAGAGCATTCAGTGAGAATAGGAAAATAATGATTTATAGAAAGTATAATTATTTAAAAATATAAAAACAATATATATTATAAAAATATATAATGTTTTAAAATTGCCCTTATTTATAATCATACTTTAGGCATTAGAAGACAGAGAAAAGTGGAGAGTTTGGGTCATCCCCCAAAAGAGCATCCACTGAATGCTGTGTATAGATTTTTTTTTAAACGGAAAATATCACCGTGAGGAATATTGCTGCAGTATCATGAAACTTTATGCAAGATAACCACTGAATGTTCTACTCCTATTGGTTGACCTGAGGAATTATTGCACATACACATATGTGTGTGTGTATGTGTGTTTAAATGTGAATTTATCTTTTATATTAGCTGTTTATGTACTTGCTCGCCTATTGACTGAGGATCCCCCAGCTTGCATTAATATCATTTTAATTTTTTGGTTGTACACATAAGAGTCTGACAGGCATCCCGAAAAGGGCCACTAATTTTTTTTTTTTTTAATTGCAGGGAATAAGTGACTTACAGAAAACACAAATGCAGAGGCTATATTAGTGCCACAGGGCAAGCAGGAAGATACTACATGCTATTGCCCATGACTAAACCTAAACCTACAAGACCTTTTAGAACTAACACCCAAAAAAAGATGTCCTTTTCATCATAGGGGACTGGAATACAAGAGTAGGAAGTAAAGAAACATCTGGGGTAACAGGAAAATTTGGCCTTGGAATATGGAATGAAGCAGGGCAAAGGCTAATAGAGTTTTGTCAAGAGAACACACTGGTCATAGAAAACACCCTCTTTCAACAACACAAGAGAAGACTCTACACATGGACATCACCAGATGGTCAACACTGAAATCAGATTGATTCTATTCTTTGCAGCCAAAGATGGAGAATTTCTCTATACAGTCAGCAAAAACAAGACCAGGAGCTGACTGTGGCTCAGATCATGAACACTTTATTGCCAAATTCAGACTTAAATTGAAGAAAGTGGGGGAACCACTAGACCATTCAGGTATGATCTAAATCAAATTCCTTATGACTATACAGTGGAAGTGAGAAATAGACTTAAGGAACTAGATCTGATAGATAGAGTGCCTGGTGAACTATGGACGGAGGTTCGTGACATTGTACAGCAGACAGGGATCAAGACCATCCCCAAGAAAAAGAAATGCAAAAAAGCAAAATGGCTGTCTGAGGAGGACTTACAAATAGCTGTGAAAAGAAGAGAAGCGAAAAGCAAAGGAGAAAAGGAAAGATATAATCATCTGAATGCAGAGTTCCAAAAAATAGCAAGTAGAGATAAGAAAGCCTTCCTCAGTGATCAATGCAAAGAAATAGAGGAAAACAACAGAACGGGAAAGACTAGAGATCTCTTCAAGAAAATTAGAGATACCAAGGGAACATTTCATGTAAAGATGGGCTCGAAAAAGGACAGAAATGGTAGGGACCTAACAGAAGCAGAAGATATTAAGAAGAGATGGCAAGAATACACAGAAGATCTGTACAAAAAAGATCTTCATGACCAAGATAATCATGATGGTGTGATCACTGACCTAGAGCCAGACATCCTGGAATGTGAAGTCAAGTGGGCCTTAGAAAGCATCACTACGAACAAAGCTAGTGGAGGTGATGGAATTCCAGTTGAGCTATTTCAAATTCTGAAAGATGATGCTGTGAAAGTGCTACACTCAATATGCCAGCAAATTTGGAAAACTCGGCAGTGGCCATAGGACTGGAAACGGTCAGTTTTCATTCCAATCCCAAAGAAAGGCAATGCCAAAGAATGCTCAAACTACCACACAATTGCACTCATTTGACTTGTTAACAAAGTAATGCTCAAAATTCTCCAAGCCAGGCTTCAGCAATACATGAACCATGAACTTCCTGATGTTGAACCTGGTTTTCGAAAAGGCAGAGGAACCAGAGATCAAATTGCCAACATCAGTGGATCATCAAAAAAGGAAGAGAGTTCCAGAAAAACATCTATTTCTGCTTTATTGACTATGCCAAAGCCTTTGTCTGTGTGGATCACAATAAATTGTGGAAAATTCTGAATTAGATGGGAATACTAGACCACCTGACCTGCCTCTTGAGAAACCTATATGCAGGTCAGGAAGCAACAGTTAGAACTGGACATGGAACAACAGACTGGTTCCAAATAGGAAAAGGAGTACATCAAGGCTGTATATTGTCACCCTGCTTATTTAACTTCCATGCAGAGTACATCATGAGAAATGCTGGGCTGGAAGAAGCACAAGCTGGAATCAAGATTGTGGGGAGAAATATCAGTAACCTCAGATATGCAGATGACACCACCCTTATGGCAGAAAGTGAAGAGGAACTCAAAAGCCTCTTGGTGAAAGTGAAAGGAGAGTGAAAAAGTTGGCATTAAAGCTGAACATTCAGAAAACGAAGATCATGGCATCTGGTCCCATCACTTCATGGGAAATAGATGGGGAAACAGTGTCAGATTTTATTTTTTGATGCTCCAAAATCACTGCAGATGGTGACTGCAGCCATGAAATTAAAAGACGCTTACTCCTTGGAAGGAAAGTTATGTCCCACCTAGATAGCATATTCAAAAGCAGAGACATTACTTTGCCAACAAAGGTCTGTCTAGTCAAGGCTATGGTTTTTCCAGTGGTCGTGTATGGATGTGAAAATTGGACTGTTAAGAAAGCTGAGAGCTGAAGAATTGATGCTTTTGAAGTGTGGTGTTGGAGAAGACTCTTGAGAGTCCCTTGGACAGCAAGGAGGTCCAACCAGTCCATTCTAAAGGAGATCAGCCCTGGGATTTCTTTGGAAGGACTGATGCTAAAGCTGAAACTCCAGTACTTTGGCCACCTCATGCGAAGAGTTGACTCATTGAAAAAGACCCTGATGCTGGGAGGGATTGGGGGCAGGAGGAGAAGGGGACGACAGAGGATGAAATGGCTGGATTGCATCACTGACTCAATGGACATAAGTTTGTGTGGACTCCGGGAGTTGGTGATGGACAGGGAGGCCTGGTGTGCTGCAATTCATGGGGTTGCAAAGAGTTGGACACAACTGAGCGACTGAACTGAACTGAAACCTGAAACCAGAAATAAAGTTGAAAGAACAGAAATGTCAATAAATGCCAAACTGGCAGTTTAAAGAGCCCTGGTGGTAAAGTGAGGATGGATTAGAAATGTTATTGGAGGTTGTAGGAGAAAACTGCCAAGATATGATGAGCTCAAAATTAAAATTCTGACAGGATGGATAAGATAAGCAGATGGACTGGGGCAATATTGAGGGGATTCACAGTGCTAGCCACTGGGAAATCAAATAGATTTGAGAAACAATCAAAGAGAGAGCTCAGAGTTGAAAGTTGTTTCTAAAAATCTGGTAGGAGGATAGTTAGGCTTTTTCTGACCTAAGAGGGATAGAGAATATTTGAAAGAAAAGTTTATGAATTTCAGTTTTGACAAGTTTTTCTGAGAAATCCATGAGATATACACATTTTGAGGTTCAGAGTTAAGGAGACAATTCTGAGCTATATATAGCAAGAATTGAGGCTTTTTCTTTACATTTTTAAAGAAAGAAATGTCTTAGCAGTAGAAAGTTAAAAAAATATAAATAATCAGCAGGATCCACAATTAATGGAGTACAAATGATCACAAATGGTACTAAATCTGTTTTGACTCATGTTTAATGAATTTAACCCCAAAGCAAGAATAATTAAATCTGAACACTAACATGCTTATGCAGAGTAGAAGCCTATATGAAGGTGTTTTCTTAAGCTAGCACATGCTTTTAACTTTCAAGCAATTTGGCAAATATGACCTTGTTTAATATTCAAATTGATTTTAGAACTACACATAGAGGTATTGTCTTTATTTGGCGAATGGAGAAACAGTAGCCCAAGGAGAAGAAAAGGTCTTCTACAAGTAATAAACAGAGCAAATTACACAGACTCAGTTTCTTGATTCTGCATGAGCACTCTGTCCATTTTATCTTATTTGTTTTTACTCAATGAAATTATAGGCAAGTGATAGTTATTTAGTAATTAATTATTCACTACAAATTATATAATATTACTTTATAAAATATTATATTAAGAAAGTAATTACTTTTATCTAGATTCAAGAATTGATATTTGAGCTTAGTCATAACAACAACAGCACCCACAAAACCTGGGTAATTTACCACAACAGAAATTTTTTATCTCTAGAAGTCCAAAAGAAAGCTGAATGCCAAAGAATTGACACTTTTGAACTGTGGTGTTGGAGAAGACTCTTGAGAGTCCCTTGGTCTTCAAGGAGATCAAACCAGTCAATCCTAAAGCAAATCAGTCATGAATATTCATTGGAAAGACTGATGCTGAAGCTGAAACTTCAATACTTTGGCCACTTGATGCAAAGAACTGACTCACTGGAAAAGACCCTGTTGCTGGGAAAGATTGAAGACAAGAGGAGAAGGGGATGGCAGAGCATGAGATGGTTGGATGGCATCAACCAACTCAATGGACATGAGTTTGAACAAGCTCCAGGAGTTGGTGATGGACAGGGAAGCTTGACATGCTGCAGTTCATGGGGTTGCAAAGTGTCGGACACGACTGAGTGACTGAATTGAACTGAGTCCAAAATCAAGATACTGGCCTATATAACCTCCCTCTGAATCCTGCAGAGGAATTCTGTCTTTTATCATTCTAGAGTCAAGTGATTGCCAGCAGTCTCCTGTTTCCTGTCTTGCAGACACTTAATTTCAATCTTTATCTTCCTTGTAGCACAGTGTTCTTCCTTTGTCTCTGTCTTCAGATGGCCTTCCTATAAGCTCACCAGTCATGCTAGAGTTGAGGCCCTACCTGCTAGAGAATGACTTCATCTTAACTAACTGTATCTACAACTCAATTTCCAAATAAGATGGCACTTTGGGAAACACAGAGTTAGGACTTCCATACAACTTTTGGTGGGTGTGGGGGTGAAAAAATTCAACCTATAATACCAATATACCTAACTATATCTGCTTACTAGTAAATTTAATGAAATGAATACATTTTAAATATTAGAAGAGGCATTCAGAATATTCAGATAGATAAACCCCACTTTAAATTACATTGACAAAGAATTCTCAGATGACTTCAGGATATGATATTTAATAGACAAAGATAAATAGGTGATGTATAGAGTCTTGAATTCTAATTTATATGTTAACTAGTAATTTTATTTTTCTTGATATAAAACTGTACATAATTTTGTATTTTAGCTTATTTTCTTTAATATAAAAATACTTCCATGACAAAGACATATGAAAGATTATTATTCACTAGATGGATTAAAAAAGAGACAAAAAGGAATTTTCAATTTGCTTTGTAGATAAGGAAGACTGTTGCTACAAGAAAATATTAAAATATATTTCTGCATGCAAATATATTTATTATAAAAATTTATGGCTTAATTTAATGTATTTTTCATTTCATATAAATTCAAATAATCCATTTAAACATCATAATAATGATGTATTTTGGCATCTGCAATGGAGGAGACCCCGGTTCGATTCTTAGGTCAGGAAGATCTGCTGGAGCAGGGATAGGCTACCCACTCCAATATTCTTGGGCTTCCCTCATGGCTCAGCTGGTACAGAATGTGCCTGAAATACAGAAGACCTGGGTTCGATCCCTGGGTTGGGAAGATCCCATGGAGAAGGGAACAGCTACCCACTCTAGTATTCTGGCCTGCAGAATTCCATGGACTGTATATTCCATGGAGTCACAAAATTGAACACAACAAAGTGACTTTCACTTCACTTGATCTTCATCTACTTGATAACATGTAAAACAATATCACTCTGCTGTGAAAAGAAGAGAAGCTAAAGGCAAAGGAGAAAAAGAAATATATACCCATTTGAAACCAGAGTTCCAACGAATGGCAAGGAGAAATAAGAAAGCCTTCCTCAGCAATCAATGCAAACAAATAAAGGAAAACAATAGAATGGGAAAGACTAGAGATATATTCAAGAATATTAGAGATACCAAGGGAACATTTCATGCAAAGTTGCGCACAATAAAGGACAGAAATGGTATGGACCTAACAGAAGCAGAAGATATTAAGAAGAGAAGGCAAGAATACACAGAAGAACTGTACAAAAAAGATCTTCACGACCCAGATAAGCATGATAATGTGATCACTCAGCGAGAGCCAGACATCCTGGAATGTGAAGTCAAGTGCGCCTTAGGAAGCATCACTACGAACAAAGCTATTGGAGGTGATGGAATTCCAGCTTAGATATTTCAAGATGATGTGAAAGTGCTACACTCAATGTGCCAGCACATTTGGAAAACTCAGTAGTGGCCACAGGACTGGAAAAGGTCAGTTTTCATTCCAATCCCAAAGAAAGGCAATACCAAAGAATATTCAAAATACCTCACAATTGCACTCATCTCACATACTAATGCTCAAAATTCTCCAAGCCAGGTTTCAACAGTACGTGAACTGTGAACTCCCAGATGTTCAAGCTGGATTTAGAAAAAGCAGAGGAACCAGAGATCAAATTACCAACATCCATTGGATCAATCGAAAAAAGCAAGAGAGTTCCAGAAAAACATTTACTTCTGCTTTATTGACTATGCCAAAGCCTTTGACTGTGTGGTTCGCAACAAACTGTGGAAAATTCTGAAAGAGATGGGAATACCAGACCACCTTACCTGCCTCCTGAGAAATCTGTATGCAGGTCAAGAAACAACAGTAAGAATTGGACATGGAACAGACTGGTTCCAAATCAGGAAAGGAGTACATCAAGGCTGTATATTGTCACTCTGCTTATTTAACTTATAAGCATAGTACATCATGTGAAATGACAGACTGGATGAAGCACAAGCTGGAATCAAGACTGCCAGGAGAAATATCAATAACCTCAGATATCCAGATGACACTACCCTTACGGCAGAAAGTGCAGAACTAAAGAGCCTCTTGATGCAAGTGAAAGAGATGAGTGAAAAAATTGGCTTAAAACTCAGCATTCAGGAATCTAAGATCATGGCATCAGTCCCATCACTTCATGGCAAATAGATGGAGAATCAGTGAAAACAGTGAGAGACTTTATTTTTCTGAGCTCAAAATCACTGTAGATGGTGACTGCAGCCATAAAATTAGAAGATGCTTGCTCTTTGAAAGGAAATCTATGACCAACCTAGAAATAAAGCGGAAATAGATGTTTTTCTGGAACTCTCTTGCTTTTTCTATGATCCAGCGGATGTTGGCAATTTGATCTCTGGTTCCTCTGCCTTTTCTAAAACCAGCTTGAATATCAGGAAGTTCACGGTTCACATATTGCTGAAGCCTGGCTTGGAGAATTTTAAGCATTACTTTACTAGCGTGTGAGATGAGTGCAACTGTGTGGTAGTTTGAGCATTCTTTGGCATTGCCTTTCTTTGGGACTGGAATGAAAACTGACATTTCCAGCCCTGTGGCCACTGCTGAGTTTTCCGATTTTGCTGGCATACTAAGTGCAGCTCTTTCACAGCTTCGTCTTTCAGGATTTGAAATAGCTGAACTGAAATTCCATCACCTCCACTAGCTTTGTTCATAATGATGCTTCCTAGGCCCACTTGACTTCACATTCCAGAATGTCTGGCTCTAAGTGAATGAACATACCACCGTGATTATCTGGGTCGTGAAGATCTTTTTTGTACAGTTCTTTTGTGTATTCTTGCCACCTCTTCTTAATATCTTTTGCTTCTGTTAGGTCCCTACCATTTCTGTCCTTTATTGAGTCCATCTGTACATGAAATGTTCCCTTGGTATCTCTAATTTTCTTGAAGAGATCTCTAGTCTTTCCCATTCTGTTGTTTTCCTCTATTTCTTTGCATTGATCTCTGAGGAAGGCTTTCTTATCTCTCCGTGCTATTCTTTGGAATTCTGCATTCAAATCGGTGTATCTTTCCTTTTCTCCTTTGCTTTTTGCTTCTCTTCTTTTCACAGCTATTTGTAAGGCCTCCCCAGACAGCCATTTTGCTTTTTTTTCTTGGGGATGGTCTTGATTCCTGTCTCCTGTACAATGTCATGAACCTCCATCCATAGTTCATCAGGCATTCTGTCTATCAGATCTAGTCCCTTAAATCTATTTCTCACTTCCACTGTATAGTCATATGGGATTTGATTTGGGTCATACCTGAATGGTCTAGTTTTTTTCTCCACTTTCTTCAATTTAAGTCTGAATTTGGCAATAAGGAGTTCATGATCTTCACCACAGTCAGTTCCCAGTCTTGTTTTTGCTGACTGTATAGAGCTTCTTCATCTTTGGCTGCAAAGAATATAATCAATCTGATTTCGGTGTCGAGCATCTGGTGATGTCCATGTGTAGAGTTTTCTCTTGTGTTGTTGGAAGAGGGTGTTTGCTATGACCAGTGCGTCCTCTAGTGGAACTCTATTAGCCTTTGTCCTGCTTCATTCTGTACTCCTAGGCCAAATTTGCCTGTTACTCCAGGTGTTTCTTGACTTCCTACTTTTGCCTCCAGTCCCCTATAATGAAAAGGACATCTTTTTTGGGTGTTCTAGAAGATCTTGTAGGTCTTCATAGAACTGTTCAACTTCAAATTCTTCAGCATTACTTGTTGGGGCATAGACTTGGATTACCATGATATATAATGGTTTGCCTTGGAAATGAACAGATATAAAATGTTTAGCTGATATAAAAAATATGTCTACTTGTTATATAAATAGCAAGTTATGTTTTTTATTAGGCCAATTTATGCATCATAATGCATATGAGAGTTTCTACTGTTAATATCTCTATCATTAAAAAAAGGTTCATCTAATAATCATAGAGTTTTCTTTAATATATTATATAAAATATTAAAATAAGCCTTTTAATTGAATTATTATATTGGTACAAAAGTCATTGCTGAAATTTGCCACTTGATATTGGAATACATGCTTAAATAGATGTGGCTATATTATACATCACTTTTATGCACATTTTTTGTTTTATTTTTTTTCTAATGGCTTATTAGTTGCTGCTTGTTATATTTACTTTAGACTATGAAAATGATGCTAGACAAAAAGCAAATTCAAGTGATTTTCTTACTCATGTTCAAAATGGGTTGTAAAGCAGCAAAGATACTCCCAACATCAATGATACATTTGGCCCAGAAACTGCTAATGAACATATCATATAGTGCTCAAAGACTGTATGTTGATTCAAGAAGTTTTGCAAAGGAAACGGAGCCTTGAAGATGAGGAGTGCAGTGGCCAGCCATCAAAACTAGACAATAACCAATTGAGAGGAATCATCAAAGTTAATCCTTTTACAACTACATGAGCAGTTGCTGAAGAACTCAAGGTAGACCATTTTAGAGTCATTCAGCATTTGAAGCAAATTGGAAAGTGAAAACTTCATAAGTGAGCTTATGAGCTGACTGAAAATTAAAAAAAAAAAAAGTCATGCTTGGAAATGTCGTCTTCTTCTATCCTACTCAACAACAGTGAACCATTTCTTGATTGGATTGCGATGTGCAACGAAAAGTGGGTTGTATATGACAACTGGAGATGACCAGTTCAGTGTGGTTGGACTGAGAAGAAGCTCCAAAGCAGTTCCCAAAGCTGAACTTGCACCCAAAAATGGTCATGGTCACTGTTTGGTAGTCTGCTGCCCGTCTGATCCACTGCAGCTTTCTGAATCCCAGCGAAGCCATTGCATCTATGAAGTATGCTCAGCAGATCGATGAGATGCACCAAAAACTGCAATTCCTGCAGCCACCATTGGTCAACAGAAAGGGTCCAATTTTACTGCACGACAACACCTGACCTCACATGGCACAGCCAACGCTTCAAACGTTGAACACATTAGACGACGACGTTTTGCTTCATCCGTCATATTCACCTTCTCACCAACTACCACTTCTTCAAGCATCTCAAAAATTTTTTGCAGGGAATATGCTTCCACAACCTGCAGGAGGCAGAAAATGCTTTCCAAGAGTTGGTCAAATCCTGAAGCACAGATTTTTATGCTACTGAAATAAACAGACTTATTTCTCATTGTCTAAAATGTGTTGATTGTAATGATTCCTATTTTGATTAATAAAGATGTATTTGAGCCTAGTTATAATGATTTAAAACTCACAGTCTGTTGGGGTCCTTTAATGGACCAGAACCTGTTGGTCCAGAGTGAAAGAACCTGTTGGTCCAGAGTAAGAAAGTGAAAGAGAGAGCCAGAGGGAGGGAGGGAGGGAGGGAAACAGAGAGAGAGAGAGAGAAAGAGACGGGACCCAAGCTCTGATGGAGCAAGGGTATTTTATTAGCAGAAATGCAGGCTTATATATCTTTAGTAAGATGATTACTCAACTATTACACAGAATGAAATTTTATCAATAGCCATAATATGGATAGTCTAATACATACAAGGTCGCTGATGCTGAAAAGAGTCACTGCATGTCTCATCCTATGACCTCAGTCCTGAGAACTGCATGCAGCTCTACTCGTTCATGGAATAGGAACTGATAAGGAACAGAGAATCCTTGAGAAATAGAAAACAGCATGCAGGAATCCTCCTGTTAAATGTTCCCTGACAACAGTCCAAAACCACAATTACTTTTGTAAATCCCATGGACATACGATCCTGGTGGTCTATAGTCCATGGGGTCGCAAAGAGTCTGACACGACTGAAGTGTCTGAGCATGTGTGCAGTCTATATATACTTTGTTGGGCTTAACGGTTGCCGCTTAAAGTATACTGTTATGTGAAGATGAGGTAGAGGGAAATGCATAGACGTGGTGAAATGGTGGGGAAACAACTGATTTGTGCAAAGGTGAATTTATTTGTATATGTCATTGTTGTGCCTGCTTCCAGAAAAACTAGCAAAAACTTACCTCTGCAAAGAGTTCAAGGGCCTTCTAATCAGGACTAAATGACCACAATCTAAGACCTCTTTTCTGTCATCCCATTCTTAGGAAAACTTGTGCTTAAAAAAGAAGACAAAATTCAACAGGCATTTATAATAAAAACTCTCAACAAAGTGGGTATAAAGGGAACATATCTCAACATACTATATATGACATACTTACAGCCAACATCATACTCAATGGTGAAAATCTTTCACTAAGATAAAAACTAAGACAAGAATGCCTACTCTTGCCATTTTTATTCAACACAGTATTGGAAGTTCTAGCCACAGTAATCAGACAAAAAATTAAAAGGAATCCACATTGGGAAGCAAGTAGTAAAACTGTCACTGCTTGTAGATGAAAGTGAAAGTTGCTCAGTCGTGTCCAACCCTTTGTGACCCCAGGGACTATACACTCCGTAGAATTCTCCAGGCCAGAATTCTGAAGTGGGTAGACTTTCCCTTCTCCAGGGGATCTTCCCAACCCAAGGATCAAAGCAGGGTCTCCCACATTGCAGGTGATTCTTTACCAGCTGAACCACCATGATACTATATATATAGAAAAACCTTAAGATGCCACGCAAAGACTGTTAGAACTAATAAATGAATTTAACAAAGTTGTTAGAACTAAAATTAACGTACAGAAATCTTTTATGTTTTTGTACAGTACAAATGTACTATCATAAAGAGAAATTAAGGAAAATGCATTTACATTTGCATCATAAAGAATAAAATACCTAGGAATAAATCTGACCCAAAAGATAAAAGAGTTATACTCAGAAAATTATAAGCCCTGGTAAAAGAAATTGAATATAACACAAACAAATGGAAAGATATACTATGATTCTGGATTAGAAGAATTAATATTGTTAAAATGACCATACTACCCATGACAATCTACAGATTCAGTGCAATCCCTATCAAAATTCCAGTGGCATGTATCACAGAGTTACAAGAAATAATTCTAAAATTTGTATGGCAACACAAAAAATTCTGAATGGCCAAAACAATTTTGAGGCAGGACAAAGTTGGAAGTATCATACTTGATTTAAAACTGTACTAAAAAGTTACATTAATCAAAACACTATGGTACTGATACAAAATAGACACACAAATCAATGGAACAGACTTGAGACCCCAGAAATAAACTCATATTTATATCATCAACTAATCTACACATAAGATTTTATAATGTACAATGGGTAAAAATTGTCTTCTTCAAAATGTTGGGAAAAGCAGACAGCTACATCTAAAGTATCAGATTGGACTATTTTCTCATATCATATACAATAAACTTGGAATGGATTAGAGAATCATATGAAAGAACTGAAATCATAAAACTCCTAGAGGAAAACAGTATGCCTTTTGACATCAGTCTTAGCAATTTTTTTGATATATCTCCTCATGCAAGAAAAAAGATCGCAAAAAGAAACAAATGGGACTACATCAAACTAAAAAGTTTTTGCACAGTGAAGGAAACTTTTAACAAAATGAAAAAGTTGCCTACCAAATGGAAAATGATTCATTTTATAAAGGATTAATATTGAAAATATTAAAAAAAAAAAACCCTCACAACTCAGAACAACAATAAAAACAATAGCAATCGAGTCATAAAAGATGGGAAGATAACTGGAACAGACATTTTTAAAAAGAAGATATACAAACAGGTTAACAGACAAACAAAAAGATGCTTGACATCACTGATCAAGAGGGAAAAAGATCACAATGAGATATCATGTCTCATCTGTCACACTGGCTATTATCAGAAAGATAACAAATAACGTGACGGTAAGGTTGTTGAGAAAAGGGAACTCTTGTGCACTGTTGATGGGGGAATGTAAATTGATACAGCCAGTATGGAAAGCAATAAGAAGTTTTCTGAAAAAATTAAAATTAGAACTACCATTCAATTCAGCTTCCACTTCTGAGTATTTTTCTGAGGAAAATAAAACCATTAATTTGAAAAGATGTATGCACCCCAGTGTTCACTGCAGCATTATTTACAATAACCAGGCTACAGAAGCAACCTAAGTGTCCATTACTAGGATCAAGAAGATGTGGTATATATGTGCAACAGAATATTACGCAGATAAAATTGATGATATCTTGCCATTGCTACAACATGGATGGACATAGAGGGTATTTTGCTAAGTGAAACAAGTCAAAGTGAGAAACACAAATACTATATGATTTCACTGATATTTGGTATCTAAAAATACAAATGAACAAACTGAACAGAGTATAAACAGACTCACAGATACAAAGAAAAAAACTTGCTTGCAGTTTCCAGAGGAGAATGGTGTGGTGGGATGAATAAAGTAGGTGAGGAAGATAAAGAGGTACAAACTTCAAAGTCACAAAATATTTCAAGAAGCCATATGGCTAAAAAGTACCATATAGGAACGTAGTCAATAATATTATAATAAATTTGGATGGTGACAGGTGGTAGCCAGCCTTATCATGGCGATCATTTATAATATATAAAACTGTTGAATAACTCTGTTATACACCTAAAACTACAATATTATAAATCAGTTATGCATCAGTATAAAGATGACAGACCGATTTAAATATTTATCAAAGTTTAAATAGCATAAGAAAAGACTTAGTTGATGAGTTCCTATGGTGAAAAATATCATAAAAGGAATCTTCACCCTATAATTCATCTGATTATAAATGTTTTGTATTACCAGGTTGGCTTAAAGTGATTATACTCCCACATATATCTTTTCATTATCTTTGATTTCAACACATTAAGTATAAGAGAGCTCATGCATATAGTTCTTCCTCTGAAAGATTTTAATTGAAGATCTTACTCAACTTGGCCAATCTAGTTCCTCTTATGAACATTTTGCTTCATCTTATTTTTCCTTTCATGAAACATATTTTAAAATTGGATGTGGAGATAGAAAATTACTATGTATCACATCCATATTCTCACTTCTAAGTCCTGAACGATCAACTGAATTTAAAATAAAATGAACAAATAATATCAGTGTGACTGGTATCATTCCTTCCAATAATGAGTTTGAGAAATATTTATCAACATGAATCCTCTTAATCCTTGGTGCCAATATGATATGATGTTTGCTTTTAGTAAGTGCGATAATTTTTTTCTAAATTCCAAATTCCCATTCAACTGTGTATTTTCAGCCTCATTATCATAGTAGTTATATAATAAGCACTAAATGTATGTGAAGCACTTAGGACTAAGATTCTTAGATGTATTGAATATATTGCCTCAGTTAACACTGATAATGACACTATGAAGGAGTTTTTACCTCCGTCATCTAGGTAAGAACAGTAAAGTGTTTAGAGGGATTAAGTATGATCCAGGGCCACACAGAGAGTAGTAGTAGAACAGCACTCTTGTTCTTAGAAATGACTGTATTTTAACCTAGAAGAGAGATTTAAATTTGGGGTTAACATTGAGATAGAGTTGATAAAAAGAATCTGCAATCACAAGCTATTTCATAGAATTATAGTAGAACATAGTGAAAGCTTGATAAGGTGCTAATTTGTGCTTTATCTTTAAAAAAATTTGTTTTCTCCAGTGTTAAATACAGCAGAGTGGACTTCAGGAGGTTAGGAAATGCAGTCTTTCTTAGGACTTCTGTAAGCACAGTTAAATTGAAAGCATAAATGGAATTATGAATGTAGCACTTTATTTACTATATATTATTTATGAGGATTAAGACCCCTATACAGAAATTTGCATAACTATTTTTCTTGGAATTTTTTGTTTGTCAAGTGATAAGTAACTTTGGAGAATGCTATCTTTCAAAGTTACTTTAAATCATGTATTCAAGGACTTATTAACACAGATTCTACTGCCATAAAGTTAAACTATAAAGAATGTGGTACATATATGCAATAGAATATTACTCAGCCATAAAAAAGAACTAAATAATGCCATTTGCAGCAACATGATTGGGACCTACAGATTCTCATACTGAGTGAAGTAGGTTAGAAAGAGAATGACAAATATGATATTGTTTATATGTGGAACCTCAAAAAGGGCTTCAAATGAACTTATCTATAAAATATATAGAAAATAAACTTATGGTTCCTGAGGCTAAAGGGGAGAGGGATAAATTGGAAGACTGGAGTTGACACATGCACACTACTATTTTAAAATTAATAACTAACAAGCATATACCGTACCGCATAGGAATTCTACTCAATACTCTGTAGTGACCTATATGGGAAAAAACTCTTCAAAAGAGTGGATATAGGTTTGTACAACAGATTCACTTTTCTGTACCCCTGAAAGTGGCACAACATCGTATATCAATTACACCCCAAGAAACATTTTAAAAATAAATAAATATAAAAAATGGATGAGAAAGAGGGAAAAATTAGTCAACTATGAAAGTATTTCACTTTTACACTTGAATGGATGTAAACATCTGGAAAAGACCAAACATCATTGATGATACTAAATGACAATTTGCTGCTATCATGTACTATTCCACAAGTTTCAATGGCTCTCTGAGGTTAATTTACCATGTGTAATGATAGTTTGATTCAACATCTTACTATAGATATGCATTCACACATGAAATTCAGTTTTAAAATTTCATTAACATTAAAGTTAAAATACATATGTATGCATGAATGTGTCGGGGGAGGGGTGCTAGTCATCCATGATTTTCCCAGCCTATTCAACACTGTATTTAAAATATGTTCATAGTAATATTTCACTGATATGTATCACTGCTTTTGATATGTTTTTGAGCTCTTGCCAGATATCACCCAATATTTTCTACTAGTCTCTCATAACTTTATAAATGGACATTTACATTCTACTACATTCTTTATTTCTCTCACCTTTCTTAATAGATGCTGCCCATTAATTTACTTTAGAAAACAGCTTCACAAAACACTAAAATTAACTCAGAAGTTTGAAAAATTATACTACATATACCAGTGTACAATTTATGAATTTAGTTTCTCAGCTCCAAATTCCTATCCATATTGGACTCTGTGATCCTAGACCTGGGCCCTGTAAACTATCTCCTTTGTCAGCTGTCATGAAGCAATGCTTCCTCAATAGAGTACACTGGAGGGTCACTGGAAAACAAAGGGATTTCTATTTTAGAATCAGGTAAATTGCTGTAGGCAGGATATTGGAGCGCGTATGATTTCTGCAGTGTCAAGCTCTTGCAACACTGCCAGGTTCTGTAGTGCTAGGCTTCTATAACACCTGGTGAACAGTCAGGTAGACTGGTGCCTCCTCTGAACAGCTTATACCAGCACTGACCCAGGGAGTTTGTAGCTTCAGTGAATGCCTTCACTACCCAGACTCACAGCTATTTACTTGCCAATGAGTTATGGATCTCAGTCCTTACAAATGATCAGGCTTTTGGTTGGGAACTCTGTCTCAGCCATAGGATTAGTATCTGTACTCTACATCGCCTGCTATTATGTTATTTAGAATTATCTGTATTCCTTTCTAGCCAATCCTCTGTTACTCTAATTCTATGCTATGGTTAGTAATTCTTTATGTTAAACTTTCCCTGTCCAAATTATTGTAAGATTTCTATCTCCTGGTTGGTTTCTCATTAATATCAGTTCAGTCACTCAGTCATGTCTGACTCTTTATGACCCCCTGGACTACAGCATGTCAGGCTTCCCTGTCCATCACCAACTCCCAGAGCTTGCTCAATCTCATTTGCATTGAGTCAGTAATGCCATCCAACCATCTCATCCGCCGTCAGCCACTCCTCCTCCTGCCTTCAATCTTTCCCACCATCAGGGTCTTTTCCAATGAGTCAGCTCTTCCCATCAGGTGGCCAAAGTATTGGAGCTTCAGCTTCATCATCAGTCCTTCCAATGAACACCCAGGACTGATCTCCTTTAGGATGGACTGGTTGGATCTCCTTGCAGTCCAAGGGATTCTCAAGAGTCTTTTCCAACACTACAGTTCAAAAGCATCAATTCTTCAGTGCTCAGCTTTCTTTATGATCCAACTCTCACATCCAACTCTCACATCCATACATGACTACTGGAAAAACCATGACTTTGACTAGATGGACCTTTGTTGATAAAGTAGTGTCTCTGACTGATGTTGAAGCTGAAACTCCAATACTTTGGCCACCTGAAGTGAAGAGCTGACTCATTCGAAAAGATTCTGATGCTGGGAAAGATTGAAGGCAGGAGGAAAAGGGGACGACAGAGGATGAGATGGTTGGATGGCATCAGCGACTCAATGGACATGGGTTTGGGTGGACTCCAGGAGTTGGTGTTGGACAGGGAGGCCTGGCATGCTGTGTGGTCCATGGGGTCGCAAAGAGTTGGACACAACTGAGTGACTGAACTGAACTGAACTGAACTGCTTTTTAATATGCTGTCTAGATTGGTCATAGTTTTCTTCCAAGAAGCAAGCATCTTTTAATTTCATGGTTGCAGTCACCATCTGCAGTGATTTTGGAGGCCAAGAAAATAAAGTCTCTTACTGTTTCCATTGTTTCCCCTACTATTTGCCATGAAGTGATGGGACCACATGCCATGATAATAGTTTTCTGAATGTTGAATTTTAAGCCAGCTTTTTCGCTCTCCTCTTTCACTTTCCTCAAGAGGCTCTTTAGTTCCTCTTTGTTTTCTGTCATTAGGGTGGTGTCATCTGCATATCTGAGATTATTGATATTTCTCCCTGCAATTTTGATTCCAGTTTGTGCTTCATTCAGTCTGGCCTTTTGCATGGTGTATTCTTGCATATAAGTTAATTAAGCAAGGTGACAATATACAGCCTTGATGCACTCCTTTCCCTATTTGGAACCAGTCTGTTGTTCAATGTCCAGTTCTATGTATTGCTTCTTGACCTGCTACAGATTTCTCAGGAGGCAGGTAAGGTGGTCTGGTATTCCCGTCTCTTTAAGAATTTTGCACAATTTGTTGTGATCCAGACAGTCAAACGCTTTGACGTAGTCAATAAAGCAGAATTTTTTCTGAAATTTCCTTGCTTCTTTGATGATCCAATGGATGTTGGGAATTTGATCTCTGGTTCTTCTGCCTTTTCTAAATCCAGCTTGAACATCTAGAAGTTCTCAGTTCACGTATTGTTGAGGTCTAGCTTGTAGAATTTTGAGCATTACTTTGCTGGCATGTGAGATGAGTGCAATTGTGCAGTAGTTTGAACCTTCTTTAGCATTGCCCTTCTTTGGGATTGGAATGAAAACTGACATTTTCCAGTCCTGTGGCCACTGCTGAGTTTTCCAAATTTGCTCACATATAGAGTGCAGCACTTTCACAGCATCATCTTTTGGATTTGAAATATCTAAGCTGGAATTCCATCACCTCCACTAGTGTTGTTCATAGTGATGCTTTCTAAGGCCCACTTGACTTTGCACTCCAGAATGTCTGGCTCTAGGTGAGTGGTCACACCGTTGTGGTTATCTGGGTCATGAAGATCTTTTTGTATAGTTCTTCTGTGTATTCTCACCACATCTTCTTAATATCTTCTGCTTCTGTTAGGTCCCTACCATTTCTATCCTTTATTGTGCCTATCTTTGCATGAAACATACCCTTAGTATCTCTAATTTTCTTGAAGAGATCTCTAGTCTTTCCCATTCTATTGTTTTCCTCTATTTCTTTGCATTGATCACTGAGGAAGACTTTCTTATCTCTCCTTGCTATTCTTTGGAACTCTGTATTCAGATGGATATATTTTTTTCCTTTTCTCCTTTGTCTTTTCACTTATCTTCTTTTCACAGCTATTTGTAAGTCCTCCTCAGACAACCATTTTGCCTTTTTGCATTTCTTTTTCTTGGGGATGGCCATTCATAATTTTTCAGGCAGCCATTAATATAATCAATAACAAAACAATTGTGTATACTATACATCCTCATTGAGACTGAAGATTTGTCAGTGAATATGGTTGAAGAAATATTTGTGTATTAGATATACTTGAGATATCTATGGAGCAGATAGAAACACAAGAACCCACAAAGACAAGGATTTATTTATAATACAACTTTCTTTAAATAATTTAGTTTAGTGTGACATTGAAACAGCTAATAAGGCACTGGAAAGCATTTAATTGGAGAAGGTAACTTGCCTAGGCAAAGTAATTAATGCAAGTCATTATAACAAGATAGTTTTAAACATGTAAATATGGCAAGTTCCAGGTCAGTCTTACTTTTACATTGAAATAAATTAATTTAATTTACAAATGTGCTGGAGAAGTAGTCATTCCCAAGCAATTTTATATTCCTATTGTAAGTGATGCAGGAATCAACTACAGACTTAGAAGCTTTGAAACAGAATACATGTCAATGTGAAAAGTACTTAACTTCACTTCAAATATCTCTACTCTAAAAATAACCTGTTAAGTTAGAAGTCAATATAATCCTAAACAAGAGAAACTAAATGCTAATCAAGAGACTGACTTCATCTCTGCATTCCTGGCAGCTCACATAGGTCCTTATGCATTTTGGGCACTCAATAAAATTTTGTTGAATGGATGAGTTGATTCAGCTATATGTGGCTAGGATTTTATTTTCCTCTATATAAAGTACAATATTAAAAATTATAATGCTGTGAGAAAGAGATCAGAATTATAAAATTATATACCTACTATAACAAACTAATCTTTACACATAAAATAATTTTAATTGTAAGTAGTACTGCAATTTAAGTAGTGGATTTTAACCCTTTTTTTCCCCAGCATGAAGAGAGTAGTGAAGATAAAAGCTTTGTTTTGAAACCACTGGTAAATGTTTATGGATTTTATAACATTATAAAATGCTTATAAATTTGCAACACTGTAACTATTATTATTGCAAGTCACCTCTTGACTTGCTATCAGTGTGTTACATTTTTACCATATGTGTGTTTATCATATTCTTTCTAGACAAACAGTTTTGTTCAAATGAATACTAAGGAAATTCTTGCCTTCTAATGAGTCAATATAGTGGAAACACAGAGAAACATTAAACTGAAAGCTAAAAGATGTGGGTTTTGTCCTCACCCCTCCAAATTTCACATCAATCCCTGCCCCACACCACTTCATCTTTGGTGTCTAGGATAAAGTAAGATAAGTATTAGTTTCTCCTTTTGCAAGTGACAATGATAATTTGTTTAGTTTCATGTCAAAGAATTGTTTGGGGCATCCAAGGAGATAATGTAAGTAAACATGTTTTAGAAACTGTTAAGAAATAACAGGTATAAAATATTTTTAACAAGACCATATTACAAGGCAAGGCTTAAAGGCATGTTTCCACAAGGTTGGTACATATGTGTTGATTGGTATTTGCATGGGAGCCTGCCTGTCTGGCAATACTTAGTGCTATATAGGTGTATTGGACATTATTATACAGTGTTATCCCCTGGAGGAGGAAATGACAACCCACTCCAGTACTCTTGCCTGGAGAATCCCATGGACAGAGGAGCCTGGTGGGCTGCAGTCCACGGGGTCGCAAAGAGTCGGACACAACTGAGCGACTTCGCTTTCACTTTCAAGTTGTTCAATAGTTCTCAGTTTTCATGTTCATAAAAATCCCCTTGGGCCCTTGTTATCACCTGCTTGCGGATTCTCAAGTTTTAGTTCCAGAGATTTGATTTTGGAGATCTGATGCATATGCTGGGGATTAATGCCTAAAACCACCTTGGGCGAATTTTATGTGTGTGATGCTACTTTGAGAACTATTTTTCTAATGTATGTCATGTTCACGAAGATGATGCTGGTTAATACATGACTGCCATTTTTTCATTGTGTGTGTATTTTATCATAATCTACAATTTCTACTTTTCTCTTAAAAGGTTTTCCCTTTGTTACATTAAGGCAAAAGAGAAAATATTTGGATTCAGATGATATGATATAGTTGAAATAGTTGCGTTAGAAAAACAGATGCTAAATATCATGGTATAACATATAAGATTGAGAAAGTTTCAAGAGTTCAAAAAGACTTAAAGAAATAAATCTAGGGAACTGTAGACTTGCTTTTGTAACTATTTCTGTGCATTTTGAATTGCTCTATTTTGTGATATTGATTTATTTTCCAGTTACATTTATGACAGTTTTTAGAGGATTGTCATGAAAATAGGAAGCAGAAAAACAATTAGTTTCCTAGATAAAATAAAATCCCTGAGGATATTTCTAGTGTTTATTTGCTCAATTTTTGAGTTGTTTGCATAATATATTCTAACAATTTAGTGATTTCCCAACCTTCATAATGATTTCATTGATTTGTGTGTGGTTCATGTCTCAATTTGAACGCTTGTATTAATCAAATATTTTTTCTAAGTAGTAACAAGTTTAACAAATAAAAAAAGAAGTTATTTATTTAAGCTTGTCTGTATAAAACACAACAACCTCCCGCTCAGAATTACTGTAAGACTTTAGAATGAAGCTAAAGGATTTTTTGAACAAATGAGATTAGTAGTATTTCCATTGATTTTATTATTGCAATAATAATAATAAAATAGCATAATTTTGATAGTTAACATTGACTGAACACTTATAATGTGCCATTTAAACTTGTAACAATTTGTGAAATTGATGATATTATCATTCTGTTTTATGGATGAGGAAACTGAGGTTTAGAGTAGTATGCCCAAGGTTACACAGCTTGTTAAGTGATAGCCCTGGGAGTTGACCCACCTTATCTGATCATAAAAATTGAAAAATAATACAATAATAATTTGCTTCAAGAAATAAGAAAAAGTTCTAAATGTTAAAAAGAGGAAAAATCTCACAAATTTTTAATGATAGAATAAAGCATGTTTCTTACCATTTCGATGGAAAATAAAAATATGTACTTAGTTCCTTTTAAAAATCTAAATAAATTTTCTTGGTAAATACACAAATACATTCCAAATGGTTTTATTATTTGCACATTAACTGACTATTACTATGGTAGAAATTGACAAAAGTTATCAATAGGCACAGCCAAAGAAGAGCAGATTCATTAACATTTGCAGGAAGATGGCTTCCAAATCATGACAACTTGAAGTTCGACTTTCTTAGTCTATGCACCATTCTCAGAGGTCACAGCGCTTGGAAGGATAGCTTTCTTTAGGGTGATAATCCTTTTAGGTCATCAAAAAAGTTACTTCTGGGGTTTCCTCTAGGCTTTTTTCTCCTGTAGCTATTTGTGACGAGATGTGGAGCAAAGGGGGCTTCCCAGGTGGCACTAGTGGTACAGAACCCGCCTGTCAATGCAGGGGACACGACAGACATGGGCTTGATCCCTGGGTCAGGAGATCCCTTGGAAGAGGACACGGCAGCCCGCTCCAGTATTCTTGCCTGGAGAGGCCCATGGACAGAGGAGCCCGGCAGGCTACAGTCCTTAGGGTTGCACAGAGTTGGACACGACTGAAGCTACTTAGCAGGCACACGTGTAGAGCAATGGCTTGGTCTGCTGTCTGGTCACGATTATGGGTAAGCCTTCAAGCAACTATAAGAATAACTGCACATTCACTCTGAAGATTTACATATTCATGCCCATATACATATTTATCACAACTGTAAATTTGAGAACAAGTAAAGGCTTTTCACTTGGGGCTTTCCTGGTAGCTCAGATGGTAAAGTGTCTGCCTGCAATGCAGGAGACCTGGGTTCAATCCCTGGGTCAGGAAGATCCCCTGGAGAAGGAAATGCAACCCACTCCAGTATTCTTGCCTGGAAAATTCCATGGATGGAGGAGCCTGGTAGGCTACAGTCCATGGGATTGCAAAGAGTTGGACACAACTGAGCAAGTTCACTGGTTCAAAGGTTTTTCACAACACATTCTTGTGTGAATACCTTGAGTAGGGCAGAATCAGGCTTCCTCCTTGTTCAGCTCGTAAACAATCAGCCTGCAATGCAGGAGACGTGGGTCTGATCCCTAGATTGGAAAGATCCCCTGGAGAAGGGAATGGCCACCCACTCCAGTATTCTGGCCTGGAGAATTCCATGGACTGTATATAGTCCATGAGGTCTCAAAGACTTGGATGCAAATCAGTTTTCACTTTCATATACTAAGAAGAACCACATTTCAGGGCCAAATTAAAATCCTATTCCCATTTAGCTAAAATTATCTTAACATTTGGCAAGATGACTGTGAAAATTAGAGTTTATTTCAACATTGACTCGTTATTTAGAAATGATTTGAATTATGTTAAACTTTGAACAAAATAAAGAAAATTGATTTTGTCAATTTGTAAAGAAAATTTGAGAACACTTGAAAAAATGTTATTAAGTTATATTTTGCTTTTTTGAGTGCATCAATAATGTGTTTAAAAATGGGGAAAAGAGTTTAGGCAGAAGATAAAATTGATAAAATCGTGGCCCACAAGAGGCTGACCCAAACTTGCCCGGAAGTGTCCAGGAGTCTCCAGCGGAGGCATGGGTCAGTGCTGGCCTGCTGCAGGGTTTGAGGGCAGTGAGTGTAGCAGTACATGCATGGGATCTTTTGAAGGAGGTCTCCATTATCTTCATTACCTCCACATAGTTTTGGCCCCAGTTAAATAGCAGGAAGGGAACACAGCCCCACACATCAAAAGAAAATTGGATTAAAGATTTACTGAGCATGGCCCTGCCCATCAGAACAAGATCCAGTTCCCCTTTCAGTCAGTCTCTCCCATCAGGAAGCTTCCATAAGCCTCTTATTCTTCTCTGTCAGAGGGCAAACAGACTGAAATTCACAGAAAACTAACCAATCTGATCACATGGACCACAGCCTTGTCTAACTCAAAGAAACTATTTAGCCATGCCACGTAGAGACACCCAAGAAGGATGGGTCATGGTGGAGAGTTCTGACAAAATGTGGTCCACTGGAGAAGGGAATGGCAAACCATTTCAGTATTCTTGCCTTGAGAACCCCATGAACAGTATGAAAAAACAAAAAGATAAGACACTGAAAGATGAACTCCCCAGGTCAGTAGGTGCCCAATATGCTACTGGAGATCAGTGGAGAAATAACTCCAGGAAGAATGAAGGGATGGAGCCAAAGCAAAAACAACACTCAGTTGTGGATGTGACTGATGATAGAAGCAAAGTCTGATGCTGTAAGAGCAATATTGCATAGGAACCTGGAATGTTAGGTCCTCAAATCAAAGCAAATTGGAAGTGTTCAAACAAGAGATGGCAAGAGTGAAAGTTGACATTTTAGGAATCAGCAAACTAAAATGGACTGGAATGGGGGAATTTAATTCAGATGCCCATTATATCTACCACTGTAGGCAAGAATCCCTTAGAAGAAATAGAGTAGCCATCAGAGTCAACAAAAGAGTCTAAAATGCAGTACTTGGATGCAATTTCAAAAATGATAGAATGATCTCTGTTCATTTCCAAGGCAAACCATTCAATATCATGGTAGTCCAAGTCTATGCCCCAACCAGTAATGCTGAAGGAGCTGAAGTTGAACTGTTCTATGAAGACATACAAGACCTGCTAGAACTAACACCCCAAAAAGGGTGTCTTTTTCACTATAGGGAATTGGAATGCAAAAGTAGGAATTCAAGAAACACCTGGAGTAACAGGCAAATTTGGCCTTGGAGTACAGAATGAAGCAGGGCAAAGGCTAATAGAGTTCTGCCAAGAGAACACACTGGTTATAGCAAACACCCTCTCCAAACAACACAAGAGAAGACTCTACACATGGACATCACTGGATGGTCAATACCAAAGTCAGATCGATTATATTCTTTGTGGCCAACACTGGAAAAGCTCTATACAGTCAGCAAAAAAAAAAAAAAAGACCAGGAGCTGACTGTGGCTTGGATCATGAACTCCTTATTGCCAAATTCAGACTTAAATTGAAGAAAGTAGGGAAAACCACTAGACCATTCAGGTATGACCTACATCAAATCCCTAACAATTATACAGTGGGAGTAAGAAATAGATTCAAGGGATTAGATCTGATAGACAGAGTACCTGATGAACTATGGATGGAGGTTCATGACATTGTACAGGAGACAGGGATCAAGACCATCCCTAAGAAAAAGAAATGAAAAAAGCAAAATGGCTGCCTGGGGAGGCTTTACAAATACCTGAGAAAAGAAGAGAAGTGAAAAGCAAAGGAGAAAAGGAAAGATATACCCATCTGAATGCAGAATTCCAAAGAATAGCAAGGAGAGATAAGAAAGCCGTCCTCAGAAAACAATAGAATGGGAAAGACTAGAGATCTCTTCAAGAAAATTAGAGATACCAAGGGAACATTTCATGCAAAGATGGGCTCGAAAAAGGACAGAAATTATATGGACTTACCAGAGGCAGAAGATATTAAGAAGAGTTGGCAAGAATACACAGAAGAACTATACAAAAAAGATCTTCATGACCCAGATAATCACGATGATGTGATCACTCACCTAGAGCCAGAAATCCTGGAATGTGAAGTCAGGTGGGCCTAGGAAACATCACTATGAACAAAGCTAGTGGACGTGATGGAACTCCAGCTTATCTATTTCAAATCCTAGAGGATGATGTTGTAAAAGTGCTGCACTCAATATGACAGCAAATTTGGAAAACTCAGCAGTGACTACAGGACTGGAAAAGGCCCGTTTTCATTCCAATCCCTGTGAAAGGCAATGTCAAAGAATGCTCAAACTACTGCACAATTGCACTCATCTCACACACTTATAAAGTAATGCTCAAAATTCTCCAAACCAGGCTTCAACAATACGTGAACCATGAACTTCCAGATGTTCAAGCTGGATTTAGAAGAGGCAAAGGAACCAGGGATCAAATTGCCAACATCCATTGGATCATTGAAAAAGCAAGAGAGTTCCAGAAAAACATCTATTTCTGCTTTATTGACTGTGTCAAAGCCTTTGAATTTGAGGATCACCACAAAGTACGGAAATTTCTGAAAGAGATGGGAATACCAGACCACCTGACCTGCTTCTTGAGAAACCTGTATGCAAGTCAGGAAGCAACAGTTAGAACTGGACATGGAACAACACACTGTTTCCAAGTAGGGAAAGGAGTATGTTAAGGCTGTATATTGTCACCCTGCTTATTTAACGTATATGCAGAGTACATCATGGGAAACGCTGAGCTGGAAGAAGGACAAGCTGGAATCAAGAATGCCGGGAGAAATATCAATAACCTCAGATATGCAGATGACACCACCCTTATGGCAGAAAGTGAAGAGGAACTAAAAAGCCTCTTGATTTAAGTGAAAGAGTAAGGTGAATAAGTTGGCTTAAAGCTCAACATTCAGAAACGAAGATCATGGCATCTGATCCCATCACTTCATGGGAAATAGATGGGGAAACAGTGGAAACAGTGCCAGACTTTATTTTTGGGGGCTCCAAAATCACTGCAGATGGTGACTGCAGACATGAAATTAAAAGACACTTACTCCTTGGAAGGAAAGTTATGATCAACCTAGATAGCACATTCAAAAGCAGAGACATTACTTTGCCAACAAAGGTCCGTCTAGTCAAGGCTATGGATTTTCCTGTGGTCATGTATGGATGTGAGAGTTGGACTGTGAAGAAGGCTGAGCGCCAAAGAATTGATGCTTATGAACTGTGGTGTTGGAGAAGACTCTTGAGAGTCCCTTGGACTGCAAGGAGATACAACCAGTCCATTCTGAAGGAGATCAGCCCTGGGATTTCTTTGGAAGGATGATGCTGAAGCTGAAGCTCCAGTACTTTGGCCAGCTTATGTGAAGAGTTGACTCATTGGAAAAGACTCTGATGCTGGGAGGGATTGGGGGCAGGAGGAGAAGGGGACGACAGAGGATGAAATGGCTGGATGGCATCACTGACTCAATGGACGTGAGTCTGAGTGAACTCCAGGAGTTGGTGATGGACAGGGAGGCCTGGCGTGCTGCGATTTGTGGGGTGGCAAAGAGTCAGACACAACTGAGCGAGTGAACTGAACTGAATGTTAGTAAGCTCAGTATTGTCTCAAAATCTGTTGTTAGTCTCATTTTTTTCTTTTTTTTTTTTTTTTTTTTCTGTTCAACTTGATTTATTTCCACTATTCTGTCTTCCAGTTTACTGATCCAATCCTCTGTATTATCTCATCTACTGCTGATTCTTCCTAGTACATTTTATATGTTGTATTCTTCAGACTTGTTTGGTTCTTTGTATTTTCTAATTCCTTGTTAATCTGTATAACTGTTATCTTGAACTCTTTATCAGACAGATTGCTTATCTCCACTTAACTTAAGTCTCCTTGGGTTGTATCTTCTTTCTTCTATTGCAATATATTCCTCTGTCTCCTAATTTTGCCTAATTCCCTTTGCTAGTTTTATCTTTTAGGTAGGAAGATTAAAATTCCCATTCTTGGAGAAGTGGCCTCAGTAGGAGACATGCTATGGGACCCAAGCACACTGCCCTTTGGTCTCCAGCCATTATGCTCTAAGTATACATTCTGAGACTGAATGGGCCCTTTTACTGGGCCCATGGGACAACTTCTGTAGGCATGCCTCTATACAGGACTGGCCCCCAGCCTAGTTGGTTGGTGCACTGGCTGCCTATTCACTGGTACATGAGGCCAGGTTCCAGTGTGGCTAACTAAGGGATCCTAGGGGTACTAGATCTGTTACTGGTGAGTAGGATGGGATCCCAGTGCAGCTGGCTTCTCAGCCCAAGGGGACTCATAACTGACACTAGCTTCTGATGGGTGGGCAAGTCCCTAGTACAAAGAGGCTAGAAGGATGATTCCACAATGGCACTTGCCAGAACCAGTACTCTCATCATACAATCAACTTCCCAAATAGTTTCTGCCAGCATCTGTGTCTCCAGAGTGAGTCCCAGTTGCCTCCTCCTTCTCCAGGAAGCTCTCCAAGATCAGCAAGTGGGCTGACTCAAGCTCTTTTGAAATCACTGTCTCTGCACTGGGACTCAGAGCATGTGTGATCTTGCACACCTTTTAAGTGAACTGGAGTCTCTGTTTCCTACAGCCCTCTGACCCTCCCATACACAAGTCCTGCTGCCCTTCAAAGTCAGACCTTTTAGGAGATCATTTTCCTGGTGCTGGACTCCAAGTCTGGGGAGCCCAATGGGAGGCTCAGATCCCTCGCTACTTGGGGAGCACTTATATTGTTGTTATTCAGTCATCAAGTTGTGTCCAACACTTCTGTGACCCCATGAACTGCAGCACCCCAGGCTTCCCTGTCCTTCACTATCTCCCGGAGTTTACTCAGACTCATGTCCATTGAGTCAGTGATGCCATCCAACCATCTCATCCTCTGTCATCCCCTTCTCCTCTTGCCTTCAATCTGTCCCAGCTTCAGGGTTTTTTCCAATGAATTAGCTCTTTGCATCACATGACCAAAATATTGGAGCTTCAGCTTCAGCATCAGTCCTTACAATTAATATTCAGAGTTGATTTCTTTTCGGATTAACTGGTTTGATATCTTTGCTGCCCAAAGGACTCTCAAGAGTCTTCTCCAGCACTTTGGCAGCTGTAATTATCTTCCTGTTTTTGTGTCACCCACCCAGGGTGTGGGTCTTAACTATTTCACATCCCTGCTCCTTCTATCCATCTCATTGTGATTCCTTCTTTGTATCTTTAGCTGTAGAAAACCTTTTCTGCTAGTCTTCCGAGAATTCTTATACCAATATTTATTTCAGTGTTGAGATTTTTATAAAAAATTATCTCTCCACTCATTCTCTTATCACTTATACTGGATATATATTGTTTTAACTTTTCAATGTCTTAAATTAGAAAAACAAAAAACATTTGTGCCGCTTCTTTGACCCAGCAATCCAGCAGAGCTATGTTTCATAGGTGCTAGAAGAGGAGATTCTATAGTAGAATTTCGAGCTAGCATTCCTTAGCAATTGGAATACTGTACGTTTTAATTAGCTAAGTTTTTCAACTTCCAAACATTCCTCTTTAAGAAGAGAACTAGTTTAAAATGTTTTCCAAGTATTCTCACATATATAAAATACTAAACTAGAAAAAATGAGGCAGACTTTAGAATGATTCTTTCTGTGTTTGAGTATCCTGAATTTTATAACATGATTTCTGAAGTTGGTTTTCTTTAAAGCATCATTGTTCGTTTACCTTTTAGTCAACATTTTCTCATTTGCTCGGAAAATGAGAAACTCCATTTCTGTGATGTTCAATGAAACTTTTGACATTTAATAAAGAAACCTCAGGAGTGCAGAGGGTAAGCAAAGAGATTTTTTCCCCTATCAGGAAGTAGCACTGAAGTGGTGAATATGTGGCTTTATTTCTGTTTTTAGTATTATATCCTGGCCTGCCTGCCCCTAGTTTTAAATTGGGAAGCATCTCAGAGAATCCTCTGAACAATAACTAGCTTTTCCATTTTCTCGTGATTTGCTATAGCTCTATTAGATGAGAGTGGCAGGCACTCACAGCTAGTTAAGGTTGAAGGAGGATCCGTGCTTCCTCCCAACCAATTTCTTAGTGTTTTACAGCCCCCTCTCCCCACCTCTGGCCAGCCAGAGGAACATATTAGAACCTATATTCTCACGAAGGAATTTCTGGCTGTATTCTGTTGTGCTGTGAAAACATATACACAAGACACGACCCTGGATAGGCAGGGGTAGCAGTATATCTTGGGTCTGTGCTTTTCTATGCTTCTGTTTAAAATCATCTCAGGTATATTTTTCCCTGAGGGAAGAAAAAAAGGTGATCTGTATCACTAGGTGATATATCCAATCCAGGCCCAATTACCTAAGAAAATCTTGTATGTAATAAAAGAAAAGGAAAAGCACTTCTCTCTCCTTAGAAATAACAGTCCAGACACAAATTATTAATGATAGTAATAGTCATATTGAGCTAAAGGACAAGAATGATTCTAGGACAGTATCTGATTTTTTAAAGTGAAAAATAGTGCTTAAAAACATTGGAATTAAATCAGTAGTTCTCAACTGATGTGACTTTGCCCCCCGGGGAACACTTAATAATGTCATGACAATTTTGCTTGTCACAGCTAGGGGGTTCTACTGGCATCTGGTAAGTAAAGGCCAGAGATGCTGCCAGACATTCTCAACATACAAAGTAACCTCAACACAACAAAAATTACTGGCGTAAAATGTTAATAGTGCTAAGATAAAGAAGCCCTAGATAGATGTTACTACAGACTGCATGTTTGTGTCTCCCCACCTTTTATATGTTGAATCCTAATCTCCATTTTGATGGTTTTCGGAGGTGGAGTCTTGAGAGTGAGCTTATAGGAATGGGATCAGGAGGCTCCAGAGAGCTCCCTGTCCTTTTCTGCCACATGAGATTAGCAAAAAGACAGCTGTCTGTCAACAAGAAATCAAATCCTGACCAGACACCAAATCTGCCAGTATTTTGCCTGTGGACTCCCCAGCCTCTAGAACTATGAGAAATAAACTTTTGTTATTTAGAAGCTACCTAGTTTATGGTATTCTGTTACAGACGCTTAAACAAACTAGAAAGTGAAGTCGCTCAGTCCTGTCCAACTCTTTGCGACCCCATGGACTGTAGCCTATCAGGCTCCTCGGTCCATGGGATTTTCCAGGCAAGAGTGCTGGAGTGGATTGCCGTTTCTTTCTCCAGGGGATCTTCCCGACCCAGGAATCAAACCGGAGTCTCCAGCATTGCAGGCAGATGCTTTACCTTCTGAGCCACCAGACGGTAAAGTAGCCACCAGATGGTTTAGTAGGTAAACAAACTAAGTCGGATGTTAATTTTAAAATCTATTTTTTTCAGGAGGCAATGGTAAAATTAAAAGAATACAAACAATATGGTACATTGTTTTTAATCTTAAAATGATATAAGTGTGATATACCATATTATACTTTCAAATCAGACAAGAAATATATCAAATAAAATATGTCTTCTAAAACCTCTGGATATTTCACTGGAGCAGATGCAGGTCACTGCAGCACTGTCAGCCCTTTCAGTAACTAAGTTTAGCTTCTATTGCAGTTCTGATATTTTTAAGAATTCTTAGAAATTTTATACATTGAAGGCAAAGAACTCTTTGGGAAACATTGTCCCATATATAGCAGAAGTGTATCTTCTGCCTTTAGCTGAAATTAATCTTTTCTAACAACTGTATTTTAAGTACCTTCCCTGTTTAAATGTCACCTTCTCACTAAGGGCTTCCCAACTTCCCCAGGAGAGAATTAGTCCCTTTTCCTCTGGTGCTACAAGGATACTTAGTGCACATCTCAGTTATAACTCTTTCAAGATAGTATTTAAAAATCTTGCTTATCATTATCCCAAAGCCCCAAGCCTGGAGTTCATCCAAATGAACTCTTTTTTTTCTTAAAACTGATCATAGTGCCTGAAATGTAGTGGATGCTTAATAAATATTGATGAAGTGAATGAATGAGAATGCATATGTGATTTGGGTTGTAAATTTCAGGAAGTCTTAACTTGAACTTTTGGACCTGATGATACTGAGTATGGATTAACACTTCATCCATCCATCCATTTCATAAATATATAAAACACATCACAAGTTACACTCTCATCAGACTTTAGTATCAGAGACTTGTAGAGTGCACAGTGTTTGATAGCTTCAGAGACCATAAAATACCATTGTGCATTCAGTGACCAAAAGGAAAAAAGGGAAGATAGAAGAAAGAGAAGTTCCCCAAAACCCACTGAGCATATAATCATATATCATTCTCCACTTTCCACCCCAGAGGCTATCCTCATGAAACAGGCCTTAAAGCAGAGAACAATGTAGGATTAAAGTATTTTTTTACCCCAAAAAAGAGACTGGAGTATTACCTTAAAAATTGTTGATATCAACGGACTTCAAGTATTAGAATTACATGTATCCCAGAGGTTAATGAAAGAGACAGACAATTTTAACAAAATTAATTATATGTCCTAAAATTATTTATGTCCTCTTAAAGTGAGGTGTCAGGCCATTAACCTTCCCATGTCCATATTCATAATAGCTCTGTTTCTACTTTAGAAAAGAAAGACATACATTTCACTCAACCAGAATTTTACTATGGTGTAATAAAGTGTACTTGAAGATAGTATTTACTTAAAGGAGAATAAAACTGTCAATTTGAATTATTAGTCTCTATACAGCCTCCTTGGATTAAGCCATTATAATCCTATCATAGAATTTCATGCCTTTCCCTAGCTAACACATATTTTGGTTAGAGGTGAAGTACAGCATTGGAAATGAGGTAGGGATCTTCTGATCCTGATCCTGTAGAACAGAATGAAGACAACTTTTAATTTATGTAATTTACTTTTCCTTCCTCCACAACTTACAAAGAATATATCCCTCTTGAGAGAGAATCCTGTGAGAGCAATGCATAGATAGATTCCATATGAAATATTGAAAGTATCAGAATCTTAGTACATCTAGGAAAAAAACCTCTTTGCAAAAGACCATACTTATTATCTGTCTTAGATCTACAGTGATTAAAGTATATATGAAACAAACTGTGAAATGTCTATTTTATTGCCTGTGTGTGCTTAGTCTCGTGTACAACTCTTTGAGACCCCCATGGACGGTACCTGCCAGGCTCCTCTGTCCATGTAATTTTCCAGGCAAGAATACTGGAGTGAATTGCCATTACCTACTCCAGGGGATCTTCTCAACCCGAAGATTGAAACTGTGTCTCTTACATTGCCTGCATAGGCAGGTGGATTTTTACCACTGTGCCACCTGGGAAGCCCATTTTATTGCAGAACTTTGTGACAATTCCCAGTAAAGCTTGGTGATGACCCTCACTTACTCTTGTTGATATCTGTGTGTTCATTGCATATTGCACGATTCTACATTAACTTTCAAAACACCAGCGTCGCATATTCAGGTGAAAGAAATAGATCCAAACTAAGTTGATGTTTTGGTTTCTCCTGGTCCTTTACTTAGAAGAAGAGTATATTTCTATTAACGTCCCTAAATTCTTGAATACTAGAAATCCATATTCAGTTTTTACTCAGGTTACTTTGCACGTTTCTATCACGTTTTAATACATTTATCTTATATTACAAGGATATATTCTGGATTCTGCTGTAAATAATATACTTAGCAACAATAATTGGGCTTCCCTAATAGTTCAGTTGGTGAAGGATCTGCCCGGAATGCAGGAGACCCTGGTTTGATTCCTGGGTTGGGAAGATCTGCTGGAGAAGGGATAAGCTACCCACTCCAGTATTCTTGGACTTCCCTTGTGACTCAGCTGGTAAAGAATCCACCTTCAATGGAAGAGACCTGGATTTGATCCCTGGGTTGGAAAGATCCCCTGGAGAAGGGAAAGGCCACCCACTCCAGTATTCTGGCCTGAAGAATTCCATGAACTGTATAGTTCTTGGGGTTGCAAAGAGTTGGACATGACTGAGTGATTTTCAGTAACAATAATTAATATACATTTTAGTCCTATTCTTCTAAATTGTCTAATAATTCCCCCCCTCTCTCCACTCTTCCCTATGTTTTCTAAATTTTTACAGTTAAATTTTTTCTAAATTTTTCTTCTGAAAAGAAAAACATTTATTTATGTATGGGTACAGAATATGTGCATTTATTTATGTATGGGTACATTCCTTAAATGCAATCAAATTTGTAATGCCTGAACATTAGAACAGGAGTTTCATACAATTTGGATTAATCTTTCCAAATGTTGAAATGATGTTCTAAATCTTCTTTCAACATGTTATTCCAGCCTTTCCAAAGTACTACAACTCTAAAGATTGCATACTTTTTTCTGTCCTACACTCCTCAATGAGTCAAAATGGCACTCTATCATTTCTGTACACATAAATGGAGAAGAAGAAATGTTTTCTGCCATAGAATGGTTAAAAGTATCATTTAGACCTGGTAAAAATTACTAAGGACATTCAAGTTTTCTGTAAAGTTTGACTAACTGCTAAATGAAAAATTATTTTTCCTTGAAACCTAGAAATGTACAAGTGTCTGCTTATTAGTTAAGGACCTAATATAAAGTCACAATAAAATCAACTATAAATAAAGTATTTAATTACAGTCACATGGAGTGCAGTCCCTTAAAAAGAGAAAGCTAAATAAAAAGAAAGAAATACAAACTATTGAGAAAATAAAATGCCTAAATATACTTAAAAAAAGAACAATAGGAACATCAAAAAACCTCTGACCCAGATAATGTAGTGCATTTGAAAAGCAACATAGGAGGAATTGCATCAATTAGAAGATATGTTCATGAAGAAAGGGGGAAAATTGAAGTGATATATATTCCAGGTAAATATTATGGATAAAATTTTTTCAGTTGACTCACTGATATGTTCCCCTCTGAGATTTAAAAGTAAACCAAACTACATAATTGAGAAAAAAGCAAAAGCTGAGAAAAGTGAAAAACAAATATGCTTATAAATTCTGGAACTTATTCTGTTTGATGGATAAGCAATGAGTTTATGTAAAATGTGAACATATGTTGAATACAGTGATAAAAAATTCTGCTTCTGAGACCAGACATACCTAAGATTCCTTACACCACAAAGCCTTTATTTCCTATTTTTAATGTGAGTCTGGTAGATTTATTGAGAGAAATAATATTCAGCACATAAAGCACTTATCTCAGTGTCTGGTACAAAAGAAGCCTTCTAAAGTTAGATATGCTATCAGTTCAGTTCAGTCGCTCAGTCATGTCTGACTCTTTGTGACCCCATGAATTGCAGCACGCCAGGCCTCCCTGTCCATCACCAACTCCCAGAGTTCACTCAGACTCACGTCCATCGAGTCAGTGATGCCATCCAGCCATCTCATCCTCTGTTGTCCCCTTCTCCTCCTGCTCTCAATCCCTCCCAGCATCAGGGTCTTTGCCAATGAGTCAACTCTTTGCATGAGGTGGCCAAAGTATTGGAGTTTCAGCTTTAGCACCAGTCTTTCCAATGAACACCCAGGACTGATCTCCTTTAGAATGGACTGGTTGGATCTCCTTGCAGTCCAACCTCAAGAGTCTTCTCCAACACCACACTTCAAAAGCATCAATTCTTCAGCTCTCAGCTTTCTTAACAGTCCAATTTTCACATCCATACACGACCACTGGAAAAACCATAGCCTTGACTAGACAGACCTTTGTTGGCAAAGTAATGTCTCTGCTTTTGAATATGCTATCTAGGTTGGTCATAACTTTCCCTCCAAGGAGTAAGCGTCTTTTAATTTCATGGCTGCAGTCACCATCTGCAGTGATTTTGGAGCCCCCAAAAATAAAGTCTGACAGTTTCCCCATCTATTTCCATGAAGTGATGGGACCGGATGCCATGATCTTCATTTCTGAATGTTGAGCTTTAAGCCAACTTTTTCACTCTCCTCTTTCACTTTCATCAAGAGGCTTTTTAGTTCCTCTTCACTTTCTGCCATAAGGGTGGTGTCATCTGCATATCTGAGGTTACTGATATTTCTCCCGGCAATCTTGATTCCAGCTTGTGCTTCTTCCAGCCCAGCATTTCTCATGATGTACTCTGCATAGAAGTTAAATAAACAGGGTGACAATATACAGCCCTGACATACTCCTTTTCCTATTTGGAACCAGTCTATTGTTCCATGTCGTTCTAACTGTTGCTTCATGAGAAAGAAACCTGCATACAGGTTTCTCAAGAGGCAGGTCAGGTGGTCTGGTATTTCCATCTCTTTCAGAATTTTCCACAGTTTATTGTGATCCACACAGTCAAAGGCTTTGGCATAGTCAATAAAGCAGAAATAGGTGTTTTTCTAGATATGCTAGAAACAAATTGTGGGATCTTCCTTGAAAGATGATTTTTATTTGGGAGATGATCTGAATATATTCACCTTTGGAGTGAGAGAAATGCCTAAGGTAATGTTTGAAAAGAATTTATTCTAGCCCTACAATTGCATGGCCACATTTTCACAGAGTCAGAAGTTCTGCATATGGACAATATGACTAGAGCATAGATTACAAGCTATTTAAAGTCAGTTTGGAGAAGGAAATGGCATCCCACTCCAGTATTCTTGCCTGGAAAATCCCATGGACGCCGGAGCCTGGTAGGCTACTGTCTGTGGGGTCACAAAGAGTCATACACGACTGAGTGACTTCACTTCACTTTCATTCTCTTACACATTCCCCAAATCATTTTATGCCAGTATATGTTCAAAGAGCATAAGAAAAATTTTGACTCAATATATGGATCAATGATCTTATATATCTAAACACAGATTGTTATTTCTATTAATCCATCCCTCAATTCACAGATTTCTTTTCTATCAGGACATCAACCCCTGTCACGTCAAAGGCAACATCTTAGTAATAAAACCAGCACAAGCACAACAAGACCTTGTACACAGGAATCGTGCAGTGCTGAGATGAAGACGTTATAATGATGCAAAGTAACGAGCAGAATAACAATGTGCCGACAGAAGACAAATTTTCTTCCCTTAGAAGGAATGCCTACAAAGAATACCAACAAGAAAGCATACCATCTCAAACTCCTCAAACAGGATATATTTTCTTATCAAGCAGTACATTTCTTATCGTGATGAAAAGGAAAATGGATTCATGGGTAACTCTGATAAGTTAACAGAGATAATGTGTTGTAGTAAACATTAATTTATCATTCCATTGCTAAGAAACAAAAGGAAATAAAATAATAAAGAAGGAAGGAATGTTTTGGAGCAGAACTGTATAACCAATCAATGAAAAACTAAGCAAAACTGGATAGCTGACAATCAATTAGGTAAAATATTTAAAATTAAATTCTCTACTTTTGAAACAAAAAGCTCTAGTTCCTCTTTGAAATAAAGTGATCATAATTAGGTAAAAGTTATAAACAATATCCATCCAAAAAAGAATAAATGAAATTGTCAGGTACAATTTAGTAACATGTTGAAAATCTCATTTGTGAGTGGAAATTCTCATTACCCAGGAAGTTTTTCCAAATAAACATATTAGCCTTCTGTTAGCTGATCATTGCAGACATCTTCAGCTATCCAATGAAGTAATCAGTCTTCCTTTTGAAATGCAAAAAAGTTTAAGAATATTTTTCAATAATGTTGTAAAGTTATAGGCTACTCTATGCAACTGAAAATAAAGGACAAAAATTAGATTTACAGTAATTCTAAACTAGATCCCTCTGTTATCAAGTACCACAGGAACAATACAGACACTGTCATACAAAGCAATTAGATTAGTCCTTACTGCTGCTGATGCTAAGTCGCTTCAGTCGTATCCGACTCTGTGCGACCCCATAGACAGCAGCCACCAGGCTCCCTGCCCCTGGGGTTCTCCAGGCAAGAACACTGGAGTGGTTTGCCATTGCCCTTGCAGCCATGCTGCTGTTGAGAAGAATACATATTTCAACATTATTTTACCAATTTTAGCAACATAATCAATACACATAATTCCTGCCAACATGCCAATTATCTGTATTTTGTTGTATCTTGTTACCACTAAAATTGTCACATATTTCTCAAGTATGCCCCTCTTTGTGGCTTGCTGCTGCTGCTGCTGCTAAGTCACTTCGCTTAAATATGCATTCACATGTTTCATTCAAGTTTTTGGTAAGACATGTTAAGAGTTCTTTAAGAGATGTCATCAAATGCAAAAATTGAAAACTAAATATGACTTTGTTGTTTATAGCAAATTAACACAGATGTGATCTTACCCCATTTGAGCCCCTGGCAACTACTAATCTACTTTGTGTTTCTGAGTTTGTTCATTCTGGATATTTCATATAAATGAAATCATATAAGTTATCATTAAAACATAACCAAAAAAGTTCAAAATATAGGAAACTTATAGACTCTTGAGAATAAGAATGAGAGTAAGAAATATTAAGAAAAAAGAATAAAAATAGGAAGACAAGGCATCTGGGAATAATGTATGATGTCTACCAAAGGAAACTCTAGAGGCAGATGACTTGAGTTCCTTTACATATTCATTCATTCAGTCAAAAATATTTATGTGCTTCCATGTACCATTTTTTGGTTTTTTGTTGTTTAAGTTGTTCGGTCATGTCCAACTCTTAGCGACCCCATGGACCCCTGCCCTGCTTCTCTGTTCATGGGATTTCTCAGGCAAGAATGCTGGAGTGGGTAGCCATTCCCTTCTCCAGGGGATCTTCCCAGCCCAAGGATTGAAACTGTGTTTTCAGGATCTCCTGCATTGCATGGGGATTCTTTACTCCTGAGCCACCAGTGAAGCCCAAAAGGGTTGTTACATATTGATAAAATGTTAAATCTCTAGTATCATGTATTAGTTCTTATATCAACACATAATAGTTTAAAATATGTAAAGGTAAAATTAAAAGGAATAAATTGACAAATCAACTGTCAAGGCAGATTTTAAACCTCAAACCCTAATAATTGATAGAACAAGGAGATAAAATAGTGAAGCATATGGAAAAATGTACAACATATACTTGATCTGAGGACACATATACAGCAATGCCAACAAGTGGAAAATACATATAATATTCCATGCATATAATCTGGCTCAAACTTTTAATTGTTCACCATACCAACATCTCATTTTTAGTTACAGCAAACAATTTAGTAACATTCAGTAATCATTTGTGAGAAAAATTCTCAGTAAAGTAGAATCCAAGAGGATTCCTTTCTTCATTTGTTTTCTTCACTATAAACCTCAGCAAAATTCAGACCCACAAGAAATGGTGCATTTGCACATAAAGCAGGCCTGACTACTGCCCTTTGCCACTGTATATGAAGGATTTGTGGATTTTGGTATCATTAAGAGTCCTGGAACGAATGTCCTGTGAATACTGAGCAACAGCTGTGTATACGTTTGTCTTAGCTTTTCTTGTTGGCATCCCTGTGGGGAAGATACCTTGATGAAAGTCCTTTTTTTCCTTTTTACATTTTACATTTTTTGTTGTTGTTTAATTGCTAAATTGTGTTTGACTCTTTTGCGACCCCATGGACTGTAGCCTGTCAGGCTCCTCTGTCCATGTGATTCTCCAGCCTAGAATACAGGACTGGATAGTCATTTCCTTCTCTAAGGGATCTTCTTGACATAGGGATCAAACCTGTGTCTCCTGCGTTAGTAGGTGAATTCTTCACCACTGAGCCACCAGGGAAGCCCTACCAATTTTTAGGTCCTGCCGTTTATCACTTTTGGTTGTGTTTTTGTTTTTTGGTTTTTTTGACCATGGTCAAGTTATGCAAGTTATCTATGTCTCAGTTTCCTCTACTGTTAAATAGAACTATAAACAGAATTCATACAGTGCATGCATTCACAGGCATTGAGTTTTGCGCAATGTAAACCCCCAGCAAGCTGGCTTTACTTATTAACCAGCAAGTCGAGAAAAAATGCTCCCACTGCAATATTGTGAGGATTCTTCCCTGGGAATTCTCATTCCTGGGAATTTTACTTTTTAATATGACATTCATTTAACATAATGTTATTATATATGATACATCAGACATAATGACATATATGAATTCTTCTTTTATATAAGGTCCTGAATATGTTTCTTGGATGATTGTTTCTTTACAAAATAAAATGTTAACTTAATGTCCGTATTTGTTGGTAATTCACTTCTTGCCTTTCCACAGCGTAGGCAAACTATATATTTTTTTTAAAAAATGAAAATATTACTAACACCAAAAATCACTTTCCAGTTAAAATTCTTCACCCAGAAAGAACTCAGAAAAATAAACATATTTATAGAGTTGAGGGGTGTGTGGAAAAGCATAGAATCAGTCATTTTATACATTCTGTTTCATATGAAGCTTCACTTTAAAGTCATGTAATAAAATTCTGAAAAAAATCCCTAGGTGATTAAAGACAGCAAAAACAAAGATAACCTGATTATTTTTAATGTCGTGTAGTTTTGACCATCCTTTTTAATTTCTGAGGTACATTTTTAAAAATTAAAAATATAAATGAGATAGAAAAAAGGAAGAGATAGGTTTTAAAAGGAGAAGGGAAGCTCCAAAGGTGGGACAGTCTGTCACAGCAACAACAGCCAAGAAAGGAAAATTTCCATAAAGGAAATTGGCCCACATGAATAAAAGAAAATTAGCTTGATTCAAATGGCATGTACACACCAACTTAATTTCAAGGGTGATTTTGTTTTGTGAAAACCAAATTGCTCATCACAGCATGAATATGGTGCTGACACTGTCATACAGTCTTTGAGTTCAGCACATCTATTCAGTATAAATACTACAAACATTCAATTCCATACCAATTTTCCCTATCTGAAAAGCTGCAACCTATTTGGCTTTGACTTGTCCGCATATATTCTTTATACATAAAATTTTCCTCTTTTTTATTTTTCATTTGCTTCTGATTGTGTGCATGCTAAGTTGCTTCAGTCACATCTGACTCTTTGCGACCCTTTGGACTGTAGCCCACCAGGCTCCCCTGTCCATGGGATTCTCCAAACAATAATACTGGAGTGGGTTGCCATGCCCTCCTCCAGGGGATCTCCCCAGCCCAGGGATCAAACTCCAGTCTCTTATGTCTGCTGCATTGACTGGCAGTTTCTTTACCACTGGCATCATCCAGGAAGCCCATAGAATAGTACATGCTAATACTAATGGATCAAACAAAACTAGGTTATTTAGCAGTAATCTAGGTAATCCAGAACATGCTAATACCAAATTTTATTTTATAATAAGAAACTGTTCTGCTTCATCATATTTTAAAATTGATATGTAATTAACATAGCATAAAATTCACCTCTTTAAACGATACTCCAATGACATTTAGTATATTTGTAAGGTTATAAAACCATCACCAGTAATTATTCCAGAACATTTTCATCACCCTGAAAAGAAAACCTATACCTGTTAGCAATCTCTCCCATTTTCCCTCTCCCCTCAGTCAATGGCATCCACTAATCTACTTTCTGTCTATGAATATGCTTTTTCTGAACAGTTCATATAGAAGGGATTGTGTATGCTTAGTTACTCAGTTGTTTTCCACTCTTTGTGACCCCATGGAGAGTAGCTTGCCAGACTCCTCTGTCCATGGAATTCTCCACACATGAATAATGGAGCAGGTTGCTATTTCCTAGTCCAGGGAATCTTCCTGACCCAGGAATCAAACCCACATCTCTTGAGTCTCCTGCCTTGGCAGGTGGATTCTTTACTGCTGTGTCATCTGGGAAGCCCAGAAGGGATTATACAATATCATCATAGTACTATCACAAAATTTGAAAACTAAAGAATCTGCATAAGTTTGAGAATACAATAGTAGAGCAAAATGAAATATTTATATAGAATAGCACTGATAGGCAGAGAAATGTGATATAGAAAGATCTGTAGAAAAGATTGTAAATAGAATGCTTAATAGACTTGTGGACACAGAGCGGGAAAAAGAGAATGGGATGAATTGAAAAAGTAGCTTGACATATATGCACTATCATATGTAAAATAGAAAGCTAGTGGGAATTTGCCATATATAAATAACACTAGGAGCCCAGCGTGGCACTCTCTGATGACCTAGAGGAGTGGGATGGGGGGATGGGAGGAAGGCTCAAGAGAGAGGGATACATATATATAATTATGACTGATCTGTGTTGTTGCATGGCAGAAACCACCACAACGTTGTAAAGCAATTTTGCCATTATTAAAAAGTAAATTAAAAAAACACTATAAAAAATTTGATTTCCACCTCTTATTGAATCAAAATCTCCAAGAAGAAAGCCTGATCATCCATATTTTTAAAATGTATTTCTGGGGATTATATATATTTAGCCATGTTTTGGAAGATTTACCATATTTGGATTCATTTCTAATGAACGTTATTTCTAGTCATTGATTGAATCAGTAACACATTTGCAAGATTTTGAGTCATTGAACTATTCACTTGAAGAAAAGAAAAATATATAAATAAGATTCAGTAACAATCATACTCTATGCTAATGTTTTCATAACCTTTTAACTTGTTTATGCAAAGATTAATTTCTTTACTGTGTTTCTTAGATATCTACAGATAGGCATAATTAAAAATTTTTGAAATGAAAATTAAATTCATAATTATTTAGCTTTCTTTGTTCTCACCTTCATTTGTTTTGCATAAACAATGCTACACTTACTCATTCAATCAGTGCAAACAGAGAAATTATGCTCCTGCAAATTATTTCATTTATACTTCTAAATAGAATCATAATTACCAGAGGAAAATATTTACTTGATAATCCAAATGTCATGAACATTCTACATAAAATTTATTTCTTCACATAAAAAAGTGATCAGTGTTGAATTGAATATATAATAAAAGATCAATCCAGTTTAATTTCCATTGAGTGAGAACAGTCTACCAATAAGTATACTTTATTCTATTCTACATTTCCTTCAAAAATTTTGCCATTAGTATCTGCTTCAAATTTTTCTCAGTAACTGCTTCCATTTATTTTAAACTGTACTTTCTTTTTTAATCCATCTCTTCATATTTAACCTCTCTGATACAAGATTTGTGAAATTGAGTTGCCAGAAATTTATAAATGATACATAATGTTTATTGCTAAAATAGAAGCTCTGGCATGAAATTACTTGAATGACGTGGCAAAATCAGAAACATTTGTACCCTCTTTGCCCCACAGAAACAAATTATATAGTTTAGTTTCAGAATTACATTGCTGTTTTTTAATTAATATTAACTTTCCATTAGCTCTGCTTCTAATTTTTCAGTTATAGATTTCTTTTTCCCAAGAAAAGAAAAACATATGTATATATATACACCGCACATGTGATTTTTACTTGTGAAAGGCAAGGGGGGGAGCAAGGAGAGCAGTGGGTGTATCTAGATGAGAGGTGAAGGTGGAGAGGGAGAGTTAAAAGTTTACAAGCAACTTAACTTTGAGATTGAATCTTCATCAAAAATATAATTTCAGATAAAGTTCTCAAAGCTAACCTTGAATATCCAAATGTATCATGTGACTTCCATAGGGTTCTTAACTACTCTAATACTTTTCAGAGGGATAATATACCACCTCAAGCCAATTCTTTGTAAATTATTTACTCCCAATGTTAGATGTGAAGGCAATGGCACCCTACTCCAGTACTCTTGCCTAGAAAATCCCATGGATGGAGGAGCCTGGAAGGCTGCAGTCCGTGGGGTCGCTGAGGGTCAGACACGACTTCACTTTCACTTTTCACTTTCATGCTTTGGAGAAGGAAATGGCAACCCACTCCAGTGTTCTTGCCTGGAGAATCCCAGGGACAGGGGAGCCTGGTGGGCTGCCATCTATGGGGTCGCACAGAGTCGGACACGACTGAAGCGACTTAGCAGCAATGTTAGATGATGTAGTGTACTCACTTCCTAAAATATTTTAAGTGTCTTGATTTTCCTTAATTGAGTACTATGTACTCCTACAAAATTCTAATATTTAACATCCCTACTTCCTGTCATTTCCTGGGCAATCTTTGCAACTGAGGTTAGTAGGCAGAAATCTACATCAATATTTGGAACTAAAAAAAGATTTGGTCAATGTTATTGCTATTAATTGAGGAAATCCTAAATTTGCATCCAAATTTAAAAATAGAAAGTCTTTCTTCCCTGACTTAATTTTAGTTTAGTTTCAGAGTTAGATTACTGTTCTTTTTTAAATTAAAATTAACTTTACATTAGCTCTGCTTCTAATTCTTCAGTTATTGATTTCTTTTTCCCGAGGCAAAGTAGATAATATTTTGTAAAACATTTAAGACTTATTAAGGGGTCCTTCAGGTTAATCTTTTCATAATGTTAGAAATACTTTCCTTTGAAATTAATCACCAGTTTTCTAGTTAATCAGTTTTACAATTTTGGTCTTTCATATGCAAAATTTAATCCATCAGTTACATATACTGTTAGAATTTTTCCTTTTTTTTTTTTTTTTTTTGTTCTTTCAGCCTGCCTCTTGCTCTCTTGCTTCATTCTGTCTTCCCTTGATCCTACTGACAGTTTGGATTTTTTGAACACTTTTAAATAGCTGATTAGCCACTTCTGTTACTTCTAATGTCAATATATCCAAAATAATTTTTTTCCAATTTTTCCAAGGTTATAATCCACACAGGTACCTATAGAATACACCTTTTACTCTTGAGTCTTATTTGTCAGATCAATACTCATATCTTAAAATAAAACCTGCATTGTGATGTCAAATGGTGCCGATACAATATTTTCACTACATTAGCCTGAAACAAGATTGCATTCTGGAGCTCAAGTGCTTGGGTTTCTTAATAATCTTGTTCTTTTTATATCCATATCCAAATTATTAAATGATTTAGAATATATTGGAATTTATCTTAAACTGGAGTAAATCATGCAGTATGGCAATGATGTTTGATTTGAAAGCACAGATGTGTGTATTGAAATGATACACATGACCCAGATCTAAGGACAGTCTTTTAATCAAATCAAAACAAAAGCAAATTTAATACTCCAGCCATAAACGTGGCTCCTGTGCTAGATTCCATTTTTTTTTTTTTTTTGCCACTTATTCTGACACATGGAAGATTCTAGTTATCTCTCTTCTCCCCTAAGGAATTCAATAGCTGATTGCATAAAGCATCTTGTTCTCACTCCGACAAGGTGAAAGAATTAGTGCTCTACATAGTGATCTTGCTACCACCATCTCCCTTCCTAGCTGTTGCCTGCTTACTTTTTTTGCTCCTATACTACAGAAAAAGAAAGTGACTTAAGTTTTATTTTTCTCCTTTAGAGTCATGATGAATAATCATAAAGATGAGCCAATATGTTTTAAAAATCCAAAGGATAATAACTCTGTTGCATCCGTTTGCTTAAAACAGATGCTCCATAGAAAGCACATTTCATTTTTGAAACCTTAAAAATATTGCCCAGCGTGAGATTAGATATATAGTTTATAAGTCACAAGCATTTTAAAAATCACAATAAACAAACTTACAAAGTCAGAATAAATTTAGTATTTATAAGATGCTATACTGCCTCTTACCTAGATTAATATATACTGAAACTGCATTTACTTATGAAACTGAAATATAATTTATTTTTTAAATGACTAAGAACAATAAAATAGTATAATAATTTCACAGTAGCAAGGTAAACAATATGAGTGTCATTGTGGAAACCTACCTATATCTTATTGGCATCAGGACCCATCCCCACCTACCAGCCTGTCAGTATCATTATTGAATCGTATCAGGCCAAGGAACTAACTGGGCAGAGACACAGCCCCAGACTTGCTGCTTTCAGACCTCCTGAGCCCATAGCCACCCTAGGATTCAGCCCTGTCCAGCAGTGGGCCTAGGACCTAGCCCTATTCACAAGTGTTCAACAAACCAACTCCAAGACACTCCATCCAGCAGTTAGACAGCACTAGCCACAGGATGCCCTGACCCTCAGCCCTGCACACCAGCAGGCCAAAACCAGCTCTGGGTCCCCTGGGCCTTACAGACAGAGGTACCAGGATGTGGCTCCACCCAGCAGCAGGCAGACCCTGGCCCCAGGACATCTGGAGTTCCACAGACTGCTCTATTAGCACCCAGACCACCTACTAAGACATAAGCATCAGGAATCCTTAAGCCCCAAATCCTCCCCACCAGTAGGCCAACACAATCTCTGGAACACCTTCAGCCCCTCAGCCAATGGCCCCAGGATCCAACCATAACCACTTTTGGCCTGCTTTAGGACTCCCGCAGGGTGCACTCAGAGACCCTGGGACCAAACTCTGCCCACCAAGTAGGCATGTGCTCTGGCTCCAGTTCTACCTATGGCAGGCAATACCTGCACCAGACATGCTGGACCACTCAACCGATCACCAGGATCAAGCCCCACATTCACCAGTGAGTCAGCATCAGTCCCGGGACACCTCAAACCCCACAGCCAGCTGAGTCAAGAACTAGACCCACCCACTAGCAGGCCAACACTAAATCTAGGAACCTGAATCTACCCATCAGTGGGCCAGCATTAGCACTGGAATTTCCTGAGGCTCTGCAACCAGCAGCCTTGTGACCCTGTGCTGCCCAATAGTAGCATAAACCTCCAGACAAGATCGGGTGTGGCAACCAACTGCATCAGAGACCAGGCACACCTGGCAGAGTGCCCACAGTAGTTAACCCACCACACATAAAGACCCATGCAGCACACACAGGGGTCACTCCCAGAGCAAATATCTGGTGTGCTTCTGGGACACATAAAACATCTCCTACAAGGAGGAACTTCTTCAAGATTGGGAAATGTAACCAAACTACCAAATACATAGGAATAGAAACAGCAAATTAGGTAAAATGAGGCAACAGAGTAATATGTTCAAAAAAAAAAGAAAAGACAAAATACCAGTAGAAGAACTAAGTTAAGTGGAGATAAATTATTGTTGTTCAGTCCCTCAGTCTTGTTTGACTCTTTGTAATCCCATGGACTGCAGGACGCCCAGATTCCCTGTCCTTCACTATCTCCCAGAGTTTGCTCAAACTCATGTCTGTTTGGAGTCAATGATGCCACCCAACCATCTCATCCTCTGTCACCCCTTCTCCTCTTGCCCTCAATCTTTTCCGGCACCAGGGTCTTTTCTAATGACTCAGTTCTTCGTATCAGGTGGCCAAGGTATTGGAGCTTCAGCTTCAGCCTCACTCCTTCCAATGAATATCCAGGGTTGATTTCCTTTAGGATTGACTGGTTTAAACTCCTTGCTGTCCAGTTCAGTTCAGTTCAGTCATTCAGTCATGTCCAACTCTTTGTGACCCCACGGCTGAGCTGGTAAAGAATCTGCCTGCAATGCATGAGACCTGGGTTCAATCCCTGGATTGGGAAGATCCACTGGAGAAAGGAAAGGCTACCCTCTCCAGTATTCTGGGTGAATTCCATGGACAACATTCCATAAGCAACTTGCTGTCCAAGGGACTTTCAAAAGTCTTCTCCAGCACCACAGTTTGAAAATATCAATTCTTCGGGGCTCATCCTTCTTTATGGTACAACTTTCACATCCATATATAACTACTGGAAAACACATAGTTTTGACTAGATGGACCTTTGTCAGCAAACTGATGTCTCTGTTTTTAAATATGCTGTCTAGATTTTTCATAGCTTTCCTTCTAAGGAAGAAGTGTCTTTGAATTTCAAGTCTCACTCATGGCCTGCAGTGATTTTGGAGACCAAGAAAGTAAAGTCTGTCATTGTTTCCATTGTTTCCCCATCTATTTGCCATGCAGTGATGGGACTGGATGCTATGATCTTAGTTTTCTGAATGTTGACTTTTAAGCCAGATTTTTACTCTCCTCTTCACATTCATCAAGAGGCTCTTTATTTCCTCTTTGATTTCTGCCATTAGGGTGGTGTCATCTGCATATCTGAGGTTATTGATATTTCTCCCAACAATCTTGATTCCAGTTCATGCTTCTTCCAGCCCAGCGTTTCTCATGATGTACTCTACATGTAAGTTAAATAAGTAGGGTGATAATATACACCCTTGACGTACTCCTTTTCCTATTTGGAACCAGTCTGTTGTTCCATGCCAAGTTCTAACTGTTGTTTCCTGACCTGCATACAAATTTCTCAAGAGGCAGGTCAGGTGGTCTAGTATTTCCATCTCTTTCAGAATTTTCCACAGTTTGTTGTGATCCACACAGTCAAAGGCTTTGGCATAGTCAATAAAGCAGAAATAGATGTTTTTCTGGAACTCTCTTGCTTTTTCAATGATCCAGCGAATGTTGGCAATTTGATCTCTGGTTCCTCTGCCTTTTCTAAATCCAGCTTGAACATTTGGAAGTTCATGGTTCACGTATTGCTGGTTCTGGTATATTCATCACTTATTTGTTTCTCTACATTTATACCTATACTCCCACTTAAGTTGAATTAGTTTCAAAATGAACATGCTTGAAATACAGCAATAACTCCATTGCCTGCAAGGTGAGATGTAAAATCTTTACTCCATTTCTTTGTAATTTGGCCCAAACATTTCTTCCCCAGCCTGTTCTGTTGAGGTGCAGTCTCTCATAAGAATCCATCAGTGTCAAATCTGAACATTTGCCATGTAGATTCACAGATACAATCTTTTGCCTGTGCTCTTTGCTTTGAGAAAACGATTGTTCATGAGATTGTTCTTTCCTGTGCTTTTTCCTAGAGAATCTTTAATTGTTCTTGAAGCCTTAGCACTAAACCTCAGAACTCTAAACGTCTTACAGCTCCAAACTAATTCCACTAGCGCAACACAGAATCAGGGTACTGCTTAGTCTCTCAGTGAACCTTCAGCACACATTTACTGACCTGCTTCTGTCTTCCTGATGTCCTGAAGCTAATGTGGCAAACAAGACAAAGCCCCTGCTCTCATGACGCTCCTGTTCTTGTGAAAAAGGCAGAAAATAAGTGCAAATAAAATGTAGTGACAGGTAGTAATGGTACCATGTGCTAATCCTTCCGTTGAATCCAACTCTTTGTAGCCCATCAGGCTTCTCTGTCAATGGTGCCTTAAAGAAAAATAAATTATGGATTGGGGAATAAAAAGATGAAATAAGGATTAATTTAGCTAGGATCATCTGATAAGACCTGAGGGTGTGGTTTTTAAACACTTGAATAAAGTATTCTTGTAGATACCCTCTTCGAAACTTCTCATTATATTGTAATTAAATTTGAAATTCTTTTATACATTATCCTTGAATTGGGTAGTTTTCCACTAAAAGAAAAAAATGGCTTTGAAGACAGGTAATTGAAATGTGATACATTTACATCAGAAGCACATTATTTTATTCTACAACATATTGGGCCAAAGTCCTTTATTTGAGTATGAATCTGCTGATTAAAGGTTTATATCATTTTTCATACAACTCAAATATTGATCTCATTCAAGTGTAATGAGAAATCAAAGATAAAAAGTTCTAAATAAAGATGTATTTCATGATTTTTAGGATTTTTTCTCAACCTTTGAAAGCTTTTCACTTATACTCTAAATCAATAATAATTTTAGTGACCTATTTTTGTCAATTCTCATTTGATAAAATTATTTTTGTTTTTATTAATTATTTCCAAAACATTTTCACAGTTCTCATATAATGACACTTAATTTTCTTTCATACACATATATGTAATTTATGTACATATGTAATATTATTTAAATTATGAAATTATAAAAAGCACAATTCACAAAGACATTGTTGAGATGTATGGTATTACTTTTTTTTATTAAGTTGGTTGTAGATGCGTGCTTAATAATTCTAGTTGCGTCCGACTCTCTGCAACCCCATGGACTATAGCCTGCCATGGGGACCCTCTGTCCATGGGATTTTCCAGGCAAGAATACTGGAGTGGGTTGCCATTTCCTTCTCCAGTGAAAAAGTATGAAGTGAGTGAAGAGAAGTCGCTCAGTCGTGTCCAACTCTTTGCAAACCCATGGACTGTAGCCTACCAGGCTCCTCCATCCATGGGATTTTCCTGGCAAGTGTACTGGACTGGGTTGCCATTTCCCTCTCCATGGTTGTAGATAGATGGACATGTTTCATTATTATTATTATTTGAGCCGTATCACTCTACTGTATATACTATTATATGTGTTATTTTTAAAAAAGAAATTAATAGTAAGTTCCGTTGGCATAAGCATGATTAGGAAAAATAGACAATTCTCTTGGTAAGCAAGTAACACTGTTTGTAGTGAAAGCAGAAAAGCATCTACAAATTACCTTTTCAGTGTACAGGGATATCCATCAATTATGTGTTAGAGTAGGAATGAGAGTACCAGTTCATGTGCTACAATTCAATGAACTATTAGGTAGAATTCCTTTAAGAAAATTTGTCTTACTTTCGTAGGCAGGCATCTGTCTCATCTATTCATTTGTGACCTCTTTACATTTAGAGCCTCGCTTTTATTCAGATCTGTATAATTCTCAGGACTTAAAATGGTAATGACACAGTGTGGACTTAATATTAAAATACTTGTTCAATGAGTAAAAGAATGTTGAATGATTGAAACATATGCACATTTGTTTTGCTTATGCTTTTCTCTGTCACTTAAAAAACTGAGTAGTTCTCATTCTAATATTTTGTTATTTGCATCTTGCTGCTGTACTTAGTAACTTGGAATTAATTAATAGTATTTTCAGTCTGCAAGTTATAGTCACAGGAAAATGAGTTTCAAGAATGCACATGATTTCCTGTTTTGGAGCATGAAATGAAGTTGTGTTTATAATGTCTGGTTGGGGAAAAAATGCTATATTGCATTATGAAGTTTCTATAGAATTATAGCAATTATTTAAAGAGTTACAAAAAAGTTATAATCACAGTTTACCCAGAAACTGATAAGTATTTAAAATCCTCTGTTTCCTGAAATTAGAATAAGCCTTTAGAATCCTAAAAACATTAATATATTTAGACAGGTATTTTATGATAAAATTAAGCACCATGGCTAACAGTCCTGAATGATATTGACAGGCTATAAAGCCAAAACCTTGTTGTATTAGCATTTGCATTCAGGATTAATTTTGTTCATGTACAGAAACAAATGCCTTATTGAACTCCATAGAACATAATAGCTGCTCTATAGGCATAGAGCCATACCACAATATCAGTTTATTAGTCTTAGAAATTACAGAATTCCAGCTCCAGCTATTCTTTGTTAGGTTCAAAGAGCAAACTATTAAACAGGAATACATTTATATTTCTAAATGCTCAAAGTAAGTGTTTTCTTTGGTGTTCTCCATTATGGAGAATTCTATAAAATTAATCCTTAAAGACGTATTCTGATGCTGTGTCTACATGACACCAGAGCACAAAGATGAAAAGTAAAAAATTTAGCTATCCAAATGTCTGTTAATATCCGGTGTCTCAGCATCATGTGGATAGAAAACTTAGAACACTGAAAATTTTCCTTTGTATACTCTAAATCACTTATATGCATTAACAAAGTAAATTTGAGCAGGCTGCCCGCTGAGCAAAGTCACCCTCACATCAAACCACCATCTTGAATATGAGCATCCTTCTAGGAGCTAGGAAATACCCCTAAATAAACTTAAAGTCTCAGCTGGCCAAATCTAGTGAAAGTGAAGTCGCTCAGTCGTGTCTGACTATTTGCAACCCCATGGACTGTAGCCCACCAGGCTCCTCCATCCATGGGATTTTCCAGGCAAGAGTACTAAAGTGGGTTGCCATTGCCTTCTCCAGAGGATCTTCCCCAGGACATGGAAGCAACCTAGATGTCCATCAGCAGATGAATGGATAAGAAAGCTGTGGTACATATACACAATGGAGTATTACTCAGCCATTAAAAAGAATCCATTTGAATCAGTTCTAATGAGGTGGATGTAACTGGAGCTGATTATACAGAGTGAAGTAAGCCAGAAAGAAAAACACCAATACAGTATACTAACACATATTTATGGAATTTAGAAAGATAGTAACGATAACCCTGTATGCAAGACAGCAAAAGAGACACAGATGTATAGAACAGTCTTTTGGACTCTGTGGGAGAGGGAGGTGGGGGGATGATTTGGGAGAATGGCATTAAACAAAAAAAAAAAAGGGCTTCAGAGAATAGCAAGGACAGATAAGAAGGCCTTCTTAAATGAACAATGCAAAGAAATAAAGGAAAACAGTAGAATGGGAAAGACTGGATATTTCTTCAACAAAATTGGAGAGATCAAGGAAACATTTCATGTGCTCAGTTCTTAATGCTAGTAAGGTTATTCTCAAAATCCTTCAAGCTAGGTTTCAGCAGTATGTGAACCCAGAACTTCCAGATGTACAAGCTGAGTTTATAAAAGGCAGAGGAACGACAGATCAAATTGTCAACATTTGTTGAATCATAGAGAAAACAAGGGAATTTCAGAAACATCTACTTTTGCTTCATTGACTACACTAAAGCCTTTGATTTGAGTGGATCACAACATACTGTGGAAAATTGCTAAAGAAATGAGAATATCAGACCACCTTACCTGTCTCCTGAGAAACCTGTATGCAGATCAAGAAGCAACAGAACCAGACATTGAACAACCGACTGGTTCAAATTTGGGAAAGCAGTATGACAAGGCTGTATATTGTCACTCTGCTTATTTAACTCATATGCAGAGTACATAATGCGAAATGCTGGGCTGGATGAATCAAAAGCTGGATTCAAGATTTCTGGGAGAAATATCAATAACCTCAGATATGCAGATGACACCTCCCTAATGGCAGAAAGTGAAGAGGAGCTAAAGAGCCTCTTGATGAAAATGAAAGTGGAGAGTGAAAAAGCTGGCTTAAAACTCAGCAGTCCAAAAACTAAGATCATGGCATCTGGTCCCATCCCTTCATGGCAAATAGATGGGAAAAAAATGGAAGCAGTGACAGACTTTATTTTCTTGGGCTCCAAAGTCACTGTGGACAGTGAGTGAGTCATGAAATTCAAAGATGCTTATTCCTTGGAATGAAAGCTATGAGAAACCTAGACAGCATGTTAAAAAGCAGAGACATCACTTTGCTGACAAAGGTCCATCTAGTCAAAGCTATGATTTTTCCAGTAGTTATGTACAGATGTGAGAATTGAATCTTAAAGAAGGCTCAGCTTCAAAGATTTAATGCTTTCAAACTGTGGTGCTGGAGAAGACGCTTGAGATTCCCTTGGGCAGCAAGATCAAACCAGTCAATTCTAAAGGAAATCAACCCTGCATGTTTATTGGAAGGACTGATGCTGAAGCTGAAGCTCCAATATTTTGGCCACCTGAATGAAAGAGCCAATTCACTGGAAAGGACCCTGATGCTGGGAAAGATTGAGGGCATGAGGAGAAGGGGACGACAGAGGATGAGATGGTTGGATGGCATCACTTACTCAACTGACATGAGTTTGGGCAAACTCCAGGAGTTAGTGAAGGACAGGGAAGCCTGGCGTGCTGCAGTCCATGGGGTTGCAAAGAGTCAGACACGACTGAGTGACTGAATAACAAGAAAATATTTCATATTTATATGTCTGTATGGTTTGCCTCCCAAACTAGTTTGTTCTCTCTGTAAAGACAGTAGTAATGTTTGTTTCTTTGCAAACCCTTATGCCCCAACACGCTTTAAGTACTAGCTGAAAAATAGCTCAATTTTCTTTGCTTCTTTTTTTCCCCACAGCCTACTTAGTGTTCATCAAGACCTCCATTATTTCCAACACTCTTATTTTCCCATTTGTTATTTCCATGTCATTTAGCTTTCTGCCTAGCTTGAAAGGACACAGTAATTCCTTTCAACAATATCTTATATGCATCCTAGAATTATTTGTCCCCATGGCCATTTCCAACATATCTGTCCTGCCAATTTCAACCCTGTGACAAACAGGTGTATGTTTTATCTCCTCCTGCATCCTCACAGGTGTTGCTATAGAAAATCATGAAAATTTGCTAATGTTTTCACAACATATTCATGCACCCTAAATACAAGGAGGTTTTTAGTTCTATCTAGATACCCTCTGATTTTTTAAGTGAACTCTAATTCCATTCACTGCAGATATGATCACCACCTAACAATACTTATTCTCCAGGCCTTTGTCTACAGAATAACTTCACTGCTCTAATAATCTGTATTCCATCTGTTCTTCCCTCTCCACACAAATCCCAGACTACCACTAGGTCTTTTTTCATGTTATTATTATTATTACTATTTAATTTTCTATTTTATGACAATTGTGGAACATTAGGCTTACAACGAAATTCAAATAAAAGTGAAGAGATTACCATGTTTCCCCATGCCCCCACACATACATAGCTTTCTCCCATTATCAACATATCCCATCAGAGAGATACATTTATTACAACTTATGAGCCTACACTGACACATCATAATCACCCAAAGTCCATCATTTACTTTACTGTTTACTTTTGGGGTTGTACATCCTTTGAGTTTGGACAAATGTGTAATGACATATTCATTATTATGGTTTCATACTAAGTTATTTCTCTGACGTAACAAACCTCAGTGCTCTGTCTATTCATTCTTCCCTCCTAACTACCATTTGTCAACCGCTGGAAAACACTGATGTTTTTAATGCCTCCGTCGTGTTGCCTTACCCAGAATATTTAGAATCTTTCTCTTAGCAATATCCATCTAAGTTTCCTCCATGTCTTTTCATGGCCTGATAACTCATTTCTTTTCACAACTGAGTAATATTCTATTGTCTAAATGTACAATTTATTAATTTTTTTCATTCACCTACTGAGAGACATTTTGGTTGCTTCCAGGTTTTGGCAATCATAAATAAAGCTGCTATAAACATTCATGTGCAGGTTTTTGTGTGAACGTAAGTTTTCAACAATTTTGGATCGATACCAAGGAGCGTGATTGCCAGATCATATGGTAAAAGAATATTTAGTTTTGTAAGAAACAAGCAAACTGAGTTCCACACTGGCTGCATTTCCCACAGCAGTGAATGGGAGTTCCTCTGTTGCTCCACAGTCACCCCAGGATTTGGTGTTGTCAGTGTTCCACATTGTGGCCATTCTAATAAATGTTTAATGTTATCTTATTATTATTTTAATTTGGATTTCTCAGGTGACAATATATGTGGACCGTGTTTTCATATGCTTATTTGCCATTTATGTATCTTCTTTGATGAGTTGTCTGTTAAGGTCATTGGTCCACTTCAAGTTTTTCATTTTCTTACTCCTGAGTCTTAAGAAATTTTTATACATTTCGGATAACAGTATTTTATGACTTTTGTCATTTGCAAATATTTTTATTTTACTTTTAAGATGATGGGCTTCCCTGGTGGCTCAGCTGCTATAGAATCTGCCTGCAATGTGGGAGACTTGAGTTCGATCCCTGGGTTGGGAAGATCCCCTGGATGCAAAGGCTACCTATTCCAGTATTCTGGCCTGGAGAATTCCATGGACTATACAGTCCATGGGATAGCAAAGAGTTGGACATGACTGAGTGACTTTCACTTTCACTTTCTGTTCAGGATGATGTTGTTTCTACTCGTTTTAATATTCCCTTCATTAGAAGTTTTAAGTTTGGAAGACAGGTGCTTATGCAGATTCCTGGCACTATCCTTACACTCTCACATCTCTTTTGCTAGACCTATCTTTCTTCCCAGCTGCTAGGTCCATGATTTTTACTATCCCCAAATTGCTTCTTCTACTATCATTGTACAATCGCCCCAAACTCTGATGTTTTCCTTTGATCTTCATATTTCCTTCTCCTGCACATTGAAACTCAGTCAAATATAGCTTTTCAGTGACTACAGCAACTCTTCAATTTTTTATTTCCATTTCTATCTGCAGCTCTGGGTTAGGTCCTCATCATTTCTCATTTCCAACTACTCTAATAAATTTCTAACTGGTACCTATGCTTTAAGTCTTCTCTAACCCATTTTGATGCATGCTGCTACTGCTAAGTCACTTCAGTCGTGTCCGACTCTGTGTGACCCCATAGACGGCAGCCCACCAGGCTCCCCCGTCCCTGGGATTCTCCAGGCAAGAACACTGGAGTGGGTCTCCATTTCCTTCTCCAATGCATGAAAGTGAAAAGTGAAAGTGAAGTCGCTCAGTCATGTCCGACTCTTCACGACCCCATGGACTGCAGCCTACCAGCCTCTTCCATCCATGGGATTTTCCAGCAAGAGCACTGGAGTGGGTTGCCAGCATAGTGATGATATTTAGAAAAGTCTTAAAAACAAATCTAATTATGTTAGTTCTCATTACAATAATTTTGCCTCATTGCCTATTACCTAAATAAAACTCCTCACAATTTTAAGCCTGTCCTTCAAGTCCTATCTTAATTGTCCTCCATATATCCATCTAGCTTCATATTCTATTGACTTGTTTATGCAATCTATATGATTGACAAACAGAATTGGGTCGACATTATTCAGAATACTGTGCTCTCCACTCTATGCCCCTAATCACATTTTTCCTCTGCTTAGAATTCCTTTCCATTGTCATTGCTTTTCAAAATTCTACTATCTCTCAATGATCAACCTAAAGGTCACCTCCAGAAGATAAATTTATTAACCTTCTCAACTAAATCAAACTATTTGCTTGTTAACACTTTCATTGCTGTCTGAAGTATTTTTGCTATGGCATTTATAATAAGATTTTTATTTATTATATATCTTATTTATAATTATTAATATTTGTTATTTTATGCTTTAAATTTATTTTTATTTGTTTACTGGTAATGTATGGATGTGAGAGTTGGACTGTGAAGAAAGCTGAGCACCGAAGAACTGATGCTTTTGAACTGTGGTGTTGGAGAAGACTCTTGAGAGTCCCTTGGACTGCAAGGAGATCCAACCAGTCCATTCTGAAGGAGATCAGTCCTGTGTGTTCTTTGGAAGGAATGATGCTAAAGCTGAAACTCCAGTACTTTGGCCACCTCATGAGAAGAGTGGACTCATTGGAAAAGACTGATGCTGGGAGGAATTGGGGGCAGGAGGAGAAGGGGACGACAGAGGATGAGATGGGTGGATGGCATCACTGACTCAATGGACATGAGTTTGAGTGAACTCTGGGAGTTGGTGATGGACAGGGAGGCCTGGCATGCTGCAATTCATGGGGTCGAAAAGAGTCGGACACAACTGAGCAACTGAACTGAACTAAACAAGACCTAGCACTTTTCAAATGATTATGTACCTGGATATAGTCATTTAAAAAGTGAGATATGAACTACTCTTCCTACTGCTGTTATATTTATCTTTGTAAAACAGTTTTGAGCCTATGGCTGTGTTGGTTTAAAACTCATACGCAAGCATTGTGTGATTGAATGTGAAAGTCGCTCAGTCATGTCTGACTCTTTGCGACCCCAAGGACTGTATAGTCCATGGAATTCTCCAGGCCAGAATACAAGAGTGGCTAGCCTTTCCCTTCTCCAGGGGATCTTCCCAACCCAGGGATCGAACCCAGGTCTCCCACATTGCAGGCGGATTCTTTAGCAGCTGAGCCACCAGGGAAGCCCAATTATGTAAGTGTGATTATGTAACCTAAATCCATACCTCACTTCTTTTGTTAATTAATGCATTAATCTACCAAATATTTGGTGAATGAGTAAGGGGAAAGGAATTCTGAAAAAATAAATAATTTTTTAAGTTTTATTTATTGATTGAAGAAGAGATAAATGTGTCAACATTTCATTCAGTGTTTTCCTGATATTTTACATTCCTTATCCTGAAAAATCTATCAATAATGAATTTTCCCCAGTCTCCTTTCTATAACTGAGAAGCAAAATGACAATTTTTCATGTGGTTCAATGATTAAAAGGAAAACAACACCTCAACTTTACTTATTTAAACTTAAAAAGTAACAATATATTACCTTTTATACTGCCACCTCCAACAAAGGGAAAATCAATGTCTCTGTCTGAGAACAAAAAACTAAATTAATTTTTAAATATCAAATTTTAAAATGGAGTAAAGAAATTGAATCACTATGCTATACACCTGAAACTAGCTCAACATTGCAAATCAATTATACTTCAATAAAATACAAAACAAAAATAAAATAAAATGAAAAAATATGTTTTAAAATCTGAAATTTCTGTTTTCAAATAAAAGCATCTATTATTTATTTAAGACCCACATACGTGTTTTACAAAAAGTGTTTAAATTAGGAATTCAGCATGGAAATTGTTAACACAGGATGCAGTAGTATTTTTAAATGGTTATTATTCTCTGACTTACATAAATCTTAGATATAAATCCAAGTCTTCCTCATGAAATTCTACTATATTATTATATTATTATCTCCATCTAAATAGCAATATAATAAATTTATCATATAACAAAAGAAATCTTTCAGTATTCAATAAAAAATGTAGATAATACAGATAAGCATGGAGAAAATATAAAATGTGATACTAGCTCTGGACAAAAAACATTTTTTATTCAACCCACTCCTACTGATTCCCACAACTACCTCTGAGTATATACCTATTTTCTTAGAAACCCTCCAGGCTAATCAGAGAACTAGACACCATCAGCTTTATTGTAAATCAGCTGTCAGGCTGTTTACCAAATTAGTCAGTAAATAGGCATCTAGATTTATTATTCCTTCTGGAGTACTTACATTTTAAGAGACTTTGCTTGTTAACCTAAAAAAGTGTATCATAAAGCGGAGATATAGGGGATGTATTAGAAAATATCAATTTTCCTAATTGATATTTAATTAGATATCTAATTTTAATTAGATATCTAATTTTCTAATTTTCAAGCTTTTCCCATGCATCAAAATCAAAATGGCATAGATATACCTCAGAATGCAACTTCCATACCATCAAAGTATTTTGCATACTAAAGGAAAGTAATTTATAGTTATTGTATTTTAATATGATAACTGAAAGGTTCATTTTGACACTTAGATTTTTAAAAAGAAAGAGGTAGATAATTATTATAATACAAAGGAAAAATAATCAAAATTATAAAATATAAGAAAAAAATATGAGTGATTAAAAGAGAAATTTAAAAAATTAAATGAGGCTTGAAATATTTAATCCAATTCTGAGTATATAAAGAAATTTTATGTTGTAAAATAAAAAAACAGGAAATTAACATGTGATATAGTTCCCTCGTGGCTCAGAGGATAAAGCATCTGCCTGCCATGTGGGAGACCCAGGTTCAATCCCTGGGTTGGGAAGATCCCCTGGAGAAGGAAATGGCAACCTATTTTTGCCTGGAGAACCCCATGGACAGAGGAGCCTGGCGGGCTACAGTTCACGGGGTTTCAAAGAGTTGGACACGACTGAGCGAGTTCACTTTCACTCACAGTATTATTAACTGAAGTACAGATTTTGTTCAGTCCTCACAAAATTTTATGCTTCACAATATTTGTTTTCATACCTTATTCAATACTCCACATAGTATTTAATTGCCTTAAGCAGCTTCAGCTGCATGCAACAAATACTGGTAAATACTCTTTTCATTATTATTCTATTACAAATATTTTCTAAATTTCCTTGTTATAGCTTCTTAGATATATGCCTCATTTAAAAGCAGACATTTAATTTCCAGATTCATTGGATTTTTAAAGTATCTTTGATATAAATTTTTCATTTAAATGCTTCCTTCTCTGCAATCACCCTCTGTCTCTTTTCAGTCTTCTAACTTTACTAAGGCTTTCAATGGCTAAGTGAAAAATCCCTCTTGGTGAATGTCACACTGCACTTGAACACATGTGGGTTATTTTCAAATGTCTTTTGATATTGATCTCTAGCAAAATTCCATGGTAATAAGAGAACAGACTGTATGATTTCAATACCTTTAGGCCATGAAATTTTGCACCTTATCTTATGTCTCTGGATGTATTCTAGTGTCTCCTAGTTTATAGTCTCTCCTACTGTTGTGCGAAAATTACAAAAATCTTAATTATGTAAAATTTGTTCATAATGCTTTCCAAGTCTAGTATGTTCTTCTACTTATCTGTACATTCATTCTATTAATTTCTGAGAGTTTGATATTGAAACTCCAACTAAAAGCTTAGTATATCCACTTAAACAATTGTAACATATAGTGGAACTATATATAACTTTGTTCCATATTTTCCAAGTCTCCTGTAAATGTGTTATCATATTTTCATAATTTAAAAAATAAGGAAGGAAGATAAAAAATAAAGATGAATTTGGAGAGAACTGAAAAAAAGAAATTATGTCTAGTTCAGTTTTAGATTAATATTGAACAATACTTCATTCATTAAAATCCAACTGATCTACAATCTACTTTGTAGAAAGAAACTAAACATTTATAAAAGTGAAAGTTAGTCTCTCAGTTGTGTCCAACTCTTTGCTATCCCATGGACAGTAGCCTGCCAGGCTCCTCTGTTCATGGGATTCTCCAGGCAAGCATACTGGAGTGGGCTGCCATTTCCTTCTCCAGGGGATCTTCTGAGCCAAGGGTTTGAAGCTGGATCTCCTACTTTGCAGGCAAATTCTTTACTGTTTCAGCCACCAGGGAAACCATATCTTATAAACTTTACAATGCAAAGTTTCCAGACATTATTAAAAAATTGAATAATGCTTTGCATTGCAATGTTACTGCAAGTGCAGATCACTAGGTAGTCTATAAACTTTAAAATAGAAGGCTTTTTTTTTTTTTTAATGAAATCTATGGGCTACCCTTGTGGCTCAGACGGTAAAGAAACTGCCTGCAATGTGGGAGACCTGGGTTCGATCTCTGAGTTGGAAAGATCCCCTGGGGAAGGAAATGTCAACCCACTCCAGTATTCTTGCCTGAAGAATCCCATGGAGGATCCCATGGACAGAGGAGCCTGGCAGGCTACAGTCCCTGGGGTCACAAAGAGTCAGACACGACTGAGCAACTAACACTATGGCTTTGAAAGATAATCCTTCAAGTAGATTTTTTTGTTCCTTTTGTTCAGTACTCGGCACACTCTTAAAAACAATTCACTAAAAATAAGATAATATAAGCAGTAAAGGCCTTGTCTATAAGACCCTATTTTCTGAAATAAATTTTACTTCTTCACAAAATGCCATACTACTTATTTACTGAAATTGAATGAAAACTAGTAAATACTTGGTGCTTCATTTTAAAGATAATAAAAATTTCCCTTTAATAAAGGCAGATGCAGTTTTGTTTTATGGTGAAGACTTCACACACATAAATGAGAATAAGGACAAGAAAATGCGTTTGTGGTTGTAGACAGGCACGGTTAACTGAAAACAAAGAAAATCAAGCCCAAAACTTGGTAGTGTGAAAGGGGATGACTCAGTGGATGATATAAGGAACTTGGTCTCTCAGGAAGAAGGAAATGAGTCGATTCCCTGATACCGTAACAGGTTAGGACTGTGGGAAAGCATTTAATATCAGACAACCCAGCACCAACCCCCCACTGACACCTTACCCAGTGAAAACAGCTGAGTTATATGGAGGCTAAGGGACAAAGAAAGAATGAGAAGGGTGGAAGCAGGAGAGAGAAAGACATGGAGTAAGAGAGAAATTACCCTCCACTGGAATAAAGAGAATTACCCAACTGCAGAGGCGATGTCAGACCAGCTCTGTATACCAGACATCAACAGACTCAATTTAGCCTGAAGAAATGCCCTCAAGTAGGTAAGTGTGAAAGAGAGGGCAATATACCATACTTCCTTTATTTTCTCATGGGTTGGTCCTCCTTCCATAACCTGAGAAAGTGGCTTGTGTGTTAGATGTGTTTCCTGAAAATAGCAAAATCATAAATTTACCACCAAGGAGTATTTGGACTATGCTATGCTAAGTCACTTCAGTCGTTTCTGACTCTGTGCGACCCCATAGATGGCAGCCCACCAGGCTCCCCTGTCCCTGGGATTCTCCAGGCAAGAACACTGGAGTGGGCTGCCATTTCCTTCTCCAATGCATGAAAGTGAAAAGTGAAAGCGAAGTCTCTCAGTCATGTCCAACTCTTAGCGACCCCATGGACTGCAGCCTAACAGGCTTCTCCATCCATGGCTTCCTGGTTAATTTTTGCTGTGAAAAATCTTTTGAACAAAGAAATGAGGGACTACTGCATTTCTCACCTAGGTCAAATATTACATGCTTACATCTTATCCATGACAGGAGCATAAAATATCAGATGTACCCTCCTAGTTTTTATTTAGACTATGTTGTAACCTTTGAAAACAGGCATTTTCCTACTTTAAAACTGACCCAGAGAAAGATGCTTCTAGATCTACAGCAGAAAAGTTCTTTCTCCCAATCAACTTTTCAAAATTCATACCCTGAAAAGTATACAATAAAAAAGATCTGTCTTCTCTATAAATAAGTCTCTCAAGAAGCTCATTCTCTGCCTTAATTTTTCTTCAGTGCAGGTAAGATTTTCATAGACAACATTTTAATGACGCCCTGAACCTTCAGTACTTCATACTAAGAGTTTTATGCATATTTTAACATTTTGATTAAATGCCTACATATTTTCTAGTCACTTTAATGATTAAACAAAACACTGTGAAAACATTGTAATCATATAATTTATTACTGGACTCAAATTTGATTTCTTTGTTTAAATTGACTCAAATTTGATTTCTTTGTTTCAAATCTGACCAGGCAATTTGTTTCCACAATTACTAAATAAAAGAAAGTAAACATTTTCTTATTGAAAAGTCCATAAATATATCTATTTTCAATTATACTTCAAAAATACACCCAGGAGTACATTTGTAAATAAGATGCTTTAGCTACTCATTTTATTAATTTTGCCATTTGAACTTGGCAAACAAGTTTTTCAAAGCATGGTGTGTAAAAACGGGCTTATTTTTGTGTTTTTTATACAGTAAGTTTCAGCTGCTGATTTATTTCATGCAAATAATTAAATACCAAATTACAATACGTGGTGAGTAGAAAACTGCTAACAGAATATGCCTATCAAACCTGAGGAATATTAAAATGTGTATATGGGTTCAGTTCAGTTAACAGAAAAATTGGATTCCAATCATTTACTCTTGATAGCAATTTTGCCCTCTGTTCTGAGGTTCACTTGATATAACATTACAAGACAAACTATATTTGCAAAATACCACCTGGGAACATACGTTGCACAAAATCCATTCTTTGCTTAATAGTTTTATGCATGTTTTGTATATTATTTGAAAAGTCTTCAAGTACACAGTTGACATGTAACCAAGGGATTCTGCTTCTCAACTTTTCAATAAAAAGTAGCACAGCTAAAAATCAGAATATAAGAAGGTTTCTATAGTGTAATATATCAAAGAAGCTGATTAAAAATAGAAAGGTTTCTTATGCTTCATAAATTCCTAATATCTGTGAACGTTGAAATACTAATTAACAGCATAATTGTGTGAGAAGATCTAAAAATAATATTTTCACATTAATCCTTCCATTTAAAGAAAGGCTTTTTCACACCTGCTACTCCTGGTGGCTCAGAGGATAAAGCATCTGCCTGCAATGCAGGAGACCCAGGTTCGATCCCTGGGTTGGGAAGATCCCCTGGAGAAGGAAATGGCAACCCACTCCAGTATTCTTGACTGGAGAATCCTATGGACAGAGGAGCCTGGCGGGCTACAGTCCACGGGGTCGCAAAGAGTCGGGCAAGACTGAGCGACTTCACTTTCACTTTCACTCAGGTTGCTGTATACTTTCATAAACTTAATTTCTTGTCAGAAAAAAATATTGTGGCTTTACTAATGGTAATACAGGGCCTGAAAACATTACCAATGCTATATAACTATATGTATACTGGGAAGAAAACAAATTTTAAGTGTTGTTATTATTTTATGTTATAATAATTACACCTCTCTCAAAATGCCATTCATATTTTTGGCACTTTTGATCTTCATTAATTAGTTTTATCTTAAATTGAAGAAAATATCCCACTGAAATATTTAAAAATGCATGTTATTTAGTCACAAGGGATTTGTATATGAAAGAAATGAGAGATTAGAGTAACTCTAAGGCTGAGCACTGAAGAATTGATGCTTTTGAACTGTGGTGTTGGAGAAGACTCTTGAGAGTCCCTTGGACTGCAAGGAGATCCAACCAGTCCATTCTGAAGGAGATCAGCCCTGGGATTTCTTTGGAAGGAATGATGCTAAAGCTGAAACTCCAGTACTTTGGCCACCTCATGTGAAGAGTTGATTCATTGGAAAAGACCCTGATGCTGGGAGGGATTGGGGGCAGGAGGAGAAGGGGACGACAGAGGATGAGATGGCTGGATGGCATCACTGACTCAATGGACGTGAGCCTGAGTGAGCTCCGGGAGATGGTGATGGACAGGGAGGCCTGGTGTGCTGCAATTCATGGGGTCGCAAAGAGTCAAACACAACTGAGCGACTGATCTGATCTGATCTGATCAATTTATCATAAACAAAGTCATTACTGTCTTTCATACAATGAATTAATGTTATCATATTTGTACACATATAAATTGGCATAGTGATATATGCTAATACTCAGTAGGTTTATCCATATTATCTCTTTTAGTATAAAGGCGTTCTCCATATTACTCTTTTACTATAAAACAATCCTCTAAGTAGGTACTACTGTACTTTTTCTTTTCATTTCATAGGTAAAGAGATTGAGGCCTTTATTTTCAATACCTTTGAAACTTTTAAAAGGGAAAAAAATAAAAATTACTTGACAATTTTTATATTAATCAAGAATAGCATAGCATCTCATCCTCAGTGATACCCAATAACTAAATAAACATTTCTATGTCTTCTAAGAATGTTCCACTGGACCCTGGTTTCAGGAATTCTGAGTATTACATGAAAATTATTGCAGCATCCAATATGTTTGGAAAGTTTTAGTCAAAGTTAAAAATAATTTCTTTTACTTAGGACTTCTTAGAACCTAAAGTATGACAATGTACTAAGAAGACTATAATTTGCTCTATTTTCCAAATTGTTAAACTAGAGAAACTTCCTTTTTCAGGCCTTGTCTTGAAAATGTAGTATCTGGCAAAACATGTTTTCAGAACATTGCTTTCAACTTTTGTGTATCCTAGTGATTACTCATATGTTCTTTCAAAGTGTTAGTCCTTTGAAAACAATATGTCATTTCACATTGCAGTTTTTGTGCCTGAATTATTTGTCCTATGAGGGAAGAAAACTGATCATAAACCTGTAGATTTATATAATAAATGAAAACAATGTTCACTGCTCAGTTCTAATATTTGGTGTGTTTCAGTCAGGCATTTTAGTTCTAAGCCACAAAAACAAATTCAAGTTGATATCAGCAGAAAAGAAATGTATTAAAAAAATATTAGTAGCTCATACAATCTACAGGAGAACTGGAGAACCAGGCTCAGAAATAGCTTAAAGATGGTCTTTAAGATTATGCTGTAAAACTGCTGCCACCCAACCAGTTCCAGTGCAAACCATTGCTAAGACTAGCATCAATGCTGTGTGACAGTGACAGCTGGCAGTGGGTACCATAGTTGGTACCGCTACAACACTTGCCCCAGAAACTCAACCGTATTTTCACTACCTCCACCATCAGGAGGAAGTTTATAGCTTCCTCTTGCTTGTTATTAGCTTCTGAATCATTTTCTGGGTTAGATCCATTTGACTGGTGAATCCAAGGACATGTACCCGCAACGTACTTGAAGGGAAGCTGGAAAATAAAGTATTTGACAATTTCCTATTCCACCCTCCCATCAAGAATCACAGTGTAAGGAATTCCTCCGTCCCTAAGAAACAGTTCAGGTTCTAAATAGTTAAAATGGATTAAAAATATTCACCAAATGGAGGCACAAATCTCCTGTGTAAATTTAGCTCAAATGGCTATGGCTTGCTTCATGTCTAGCCATCCATTTCCTAATTTGATGAAGCTATGGAATTCTACAAAATATTTTTCTCTTTAATTCACATATATAATAGCATTTGTATGCTTATCAGGAATGCCTAAGTTCTGTAACAGGAGCTTGAAGCTCCTAAAATGGCACTTAAGATAGATAAAGATATTTTTTGTCTAAACTTTATTGTAAACTAAAACTATAATCAAGTGATAAGCCTCGGAAAATGTATCTTCTAGTGTATCTGCTCTTAGAAAAGTGAAATGCTCAGTTGTGTCTGACTTTTTGCTACCCTATGGACTGTAGCCTGCACCAGGCTTCTCCATCCATTGGATTCTCCAGGCAAGCGTACTGGAGTGGGTTGCCATTTCCTCCACCAGGGGATCTTCCCTACCCAGGTATTGAACCCAGGTCTTTCACATTGCAGGCAATGCTCTGAGAAAACATAATCTATTTTCTACTCTCATCTCCACCCCAAGGTAGAGATCAACAATTAATTGAAGTTTATGTTCAAACATTCAAAACTGGGCTTCCCTTGTGGCTCAGTTGGTAAAGAATCCGCCTTGCAATGTGTAAGACTGGGTTTGATCCCTAGTGCCGGGAGCCGGCATATTGCATATCGAGTGCATATTGCATATTGCATATTGCATATTGAGTGCAGCACCTTCACAGCATAATCTTTCAGGATCTGGAATAGCTCAACTGGAAGCCTATCACTGCCAGGAGCCAGCGTGAGGAATTCCGCCCATGGCAAAGGTCATGAGGAAGGAGGCTCGGCATATGCAAAGGCGGGATCAAGCCTCAGGAGTTCCCCTGGAAATTCTCGAGCATCTACCCCCAAAACCAGAGTCTGCCTACTTTCTGCTTTGTGCTCTCACCTACACTTCTGACTTTACGGGGAGCTGTCCCCCACTACCTCTCTCTGAAAAAAGAGTTAACTTATAGCTCCAGTTAATAAAGTTCCTGGGTGTAATAGCGTTTCAACCTACAAACTCCTTTGGAAGTCCTCTAGCCTGCCTGAATAGGTTTTTCCGGCCACATGTGATTGCTCAGAGCCTCCCAACTGTGAGAGGCATGAGATATTCTAAACTGTCTAAATATAGAGTCCTTTGAGCAGTTAAAAGATTGATTAGAAATTGTATTGGTGAAGGGTTTTTCACTTGTTGGGCCAATGTTTGCTGCTAAGTCTCCATATCCCTTACCTGCTGTGTCCCTGGCAGTGTATTGATTAATATAATTGGTGTAAGTAGTAGCTTTAATGTTTGTAACCTTGGACCCTTGAGTTAATTCTTTTTCTTGTTATAACCCACCACACCTTTGCCCTATAGGAATGCAACTTTAATGCTTTTGGAGGGTGGCGCCTGCCTAATCACCTTTAGAGAAAAATAAGTTTTCTGAAGAAAGGGTCTTAAAATGTTAACAGGCCTCCAGGCCAGAAGATGATGTAAATCACCTAAACTTTTGCATATGATAAGTTTGCAGGAAGAAAGCCTGGCTTACTGCATGACTGTACCCCTTCCCCCATTATCCTCTATGCATAACTTAACGTATAAAAACTACTTTGAAAAATAAAGTGTGGGCCTTGTTCACCAAAACTTGGTCTCCCCATGTAGTTCTTTCTCTCACCTTCTGGCTGAATTATTTCAGCCACTTTTCTCCACTGAATTTCCTCACTGAGCTATCCTCATTCTATTACTCTTTATATCTTTGATGAATATTTAAATAAATAGGTCGCCGATGCCGTCTCTCCTTCGAATACCCTGGATCAGCCGGGGCTGGACCCCGGCACCCTAGGTTGGGAAAATCCTCTGGAGAAGGGAAAGGCTACCCACTCCAGTATTCTGGCTTGGAAAATGCCATGGACTGTAATGTCCATGGGGTCACAAAGAGTCAGACATGACTGAGCGACTTGCACCCATAAGTTGAAACATTTAAAACTGGAGAGGAAATTCAATGGAGTAATTCCTGATCATATGAACTAAAAGTTGCACCTGTGGAATTTGTCTCCTCTTTTGTCTGAGAACTGTGTCTCCAATAATTTCATTATAACTGATGAAAATCTCTGACTGAAGAACCCAATCAGAGTAGGTAATCATCAGTTCAGTTCAGTTCAGTGACTCAGTCATGTCTGACTCTTCGCAACCCCATGAATTGCAGCACACCAGGCCTCCCTGTCCATCACCAACTCCCAGAGTTCACTCAAACTCATGTCCATTGAGTCAGTGATGCCAACCAGCCATCTCATCCTCTGTTGTCCCCTTCTCCTCCTGCCCCCAATCCCTCCCAGCATCAGAGTCTTTTCCAACGAGTCAAATCTTCGCATGAGGTGGCCAAGTACTGAAATTTCAGCTTTAGCATCATTCCTTCCAAAGAACACCCAGGGCTGATCTCCTTCAGAATGGACTGGTTGGAGCTCCTTGCAGTCCAAGGGACCCGCAAGAGTCTTCTCCAACACCACAGTTCAAAAGCATCAATTCTTCCATGCTCAGCTTTCTTCACAGTCCAACTCTCACATCCATACATGACCACTGGAAAAACCATAGCCTTGACTAGACAGACTTTTGTTGACAAAGTAATGTCTCTGCTTTTGAATATGCTGTCTAGGTTGGATATAACTTTCCTTCCAAGGAGTAAGCACCTTTTAATTTCATGGCTGCAATCACCATCATGAGAAACGCTGGGCTGGAAGAAGCACAAGCTGGAATCAAGATTGCTAGGAGAAATATCAATAACCTCAGATATGCAGATGACACCACCCTTATGGCAGAAAGTGAAGAGGAACTAAAGAACCTCTTGATGAAAGTGAGAGAGAGTGAAAAGTTTGGCTTAAAGCTCAACATTCAGAAAACTAAGATCATGGCATCTGGTCCCATCACTTCATGGCAAATAGATGGGGAAACAGTGGAAACAGTGTCAGACTTTATTTTGGGGGGCTCCAAAATCACTGCAGATGGTGATTGCAGCCATGAAATTAAAAGACACTTACTCCTTGGAAGGTAATCATAGGACATGTCATATTATAATCCTTTATCAGAATCTTTTGTTATTACGTCAATTTTTGACAGGGAATACACATTTTGAAAAGTATTTTGTTCAAAGGATGAGTGACTATGGATTGGTGACTATTAGTCTCTGTTAAGGAGATAAAGCAAAGTTAATCACTTCCGAGAATGTAGCCAAGATCCCAGTCATCTAATGACAGTCTCTCCATATGCATTCTAGTGCCTTAACATTCTGAGTAGTTTCCAAACAAATTCTCTCCAGGGGTACATATTTGTTGGATGTATAGGGTACAGCATTTAAACTTAAGAGTTTCCATCATGTTGAGCAAGAAAACAACAGCTCTGTGTTAATGTCATGATTTTTCTTATCTACAGAATGTCTTGGGATTCCTTAATAGCTCAGTTGGTAAAGAATCTGCCTGCTGTGCAGGAGACCTGGGTTCAATCCCTGGGTCAGGAAGATCCCCTGGCAAAGGGATAGGCTACCCACTCAAGGATTCTTGGGCTTCTCTTGTGGCTCAGCTGGTAAACAATCTGCCTTGCAATGTGGGAGACCTGGGTTCAATCCCTGGGTTGGGAAAATCCCCTGGAGAAGGGAAAGGCTACCCACTCCAGTATTCTGGCCTGGAGAATTCCATGGACTGTAAAGTCCATGGGGTCACAAAGAGTCAGACATGGCTGAGTGAGTTGCACCCATAGAATGCCTCAAGTGTCAAACACAGCCCTCAAGAAAATGAACTGTTAATCCAGGGACAATTATATGTACAAAGCATCTGCCTACAATGTGGAAGACCCAGGTTCAATCCCTGGGTTGGGAAGATCCTCTGGGGAAGGAAATGGCAACCCACTCCAGTACTCTTGCCTGGAAAATCCCATGGACAGAGGAGTATGGTAGGCTACAGTCCATGGGGTGGCAAAGAGTTGGACACAACTGAGCGACTTCACTCACTCACTCATTCATCAGATACCAAAGTATCTAATATGGCACTCAATTAATCTATATTATTTTATGCTGTAATTTTCAAAAGGAAACTTTTTCTGTAAGATAATACAATTTAATGTCCCCTACCTCTATCTTTTTAGACTCCATGGGTCCCAATTATAGAGGACATTATAGAGTATCTTAGGGATTCCCTAGTGGCTCAGATGGTAAAGAATTCACCTGCAATGCAGGAGACCAGAGTTTGATCCCTGGGTCAGGAAGATTCCCTGGAGGATGGCATGGCAACCCACTCTAGTATTCTTGCTGGAGAATTTCAAGGACAGAGGAGCCTGGTGGGCTATAGTCCACAGGTCACGGAGTCAGACATGACTGAGCGATTAACGTACATAGTATGTCTTAGCAGCACACACACAATCACACAGTCTCTAGAATTTAATGGCTACTTTCTTTATTGTGAGATTATATAATCTTTCTTTATTTTCATTCAGAGCCTCTCTCTCTGCAGGAAGCTTCTTTCCACAATGAGAAAGTGGCCCTCAGTTTTACATTCTCTTCACTAAAAGTTGCCTGTGTTAGAGACTATACTTATTATAGTCTGTAGGTGGATTATTACCTCATCCCTAGACTTACAGGAAGCAATTCGTTCACTTAAATCTAGCTTACTGATCTCGCTTAGGAATAGAAAGATAGGGATGCTATGCTATGCTAAGTCACTTCAGTCGTGTCCGACTCTGTGCGAACCCATAGACGGCAGCCCACCAGGCTCCCCCGTCCCTGGGATTCTCCAGGCAAGAACACTGGAGTGGGTTGCCATTTCCTTCTCTAATGCATCAAAGTGAAAAGTGAAAGTGAAGTCGCTCAGTCATGTCTGACTCTTAGCGACCCCATGGATTGCAGCCTAACAGGCTCCTCCATCCATGGGATTTTCCAAGCAAGAGTACTGGAGTGGGTTGCCATTGCCTTCTCCAGAAAGATAGGGAAGGACCACACTATTCTATTTATTTAAACCATCTTCCTTCACTCTCCTTGAGGGCAATACTCGAGAAATACAGTTATTTAGAACTTTCTTAGGGCAAATTTTAGTGAAAATATAATGGGAACCTGCACAAGGAGATTTTAGAGGGTTGGGATACAGGGAGAGAGAGGTCCAAGAGGGAGGAAATATATGTATACATACAGCTGATTTGTTATACAGCAGAAACTAACACAACTTGGTAAAGCAGTTATACTCCAATTAAAAAGAACAAAGTATAATGGGGAAAATTTAAAGCTGTTCTTAAAACTTTTCTCAATCTCAAAACAATCACTTAGAAAATCAAGCCCTCCACAAATTTCCATTTAAATATCTTAATTCTCTTTCACACATTCCCACTACCAACTGGATTTCTTTTATAGGCTCCTTAGCACCCTGAAAAGCAACACCTTTAGAAAATTCCTCTGTGCAAATCTCTATTCATCTGTTTAGAAATGTGTGCAACAGAAAATGGTTTTGCTGCCTGGATTCTTCTGCCTCCTTCTTTAGTTTATTTTCTCAGTCTGAGTAGCTTCAATTCTAATTAGCCCACTCAAAGTCTTCATCATAAGAACAAGAAAATTTTGGGAAGGGACCAGGTGCTGAATGTTATGTTTCTTTAGATGTGATTTCCTCTCTCAATCTCCTCTCCAGTTTAATTTGAAGACTTGGATTTTATTAGCTGATACCCCTGTTGTATTCACCAACTTTACATGTTATAAGAAAATATGTAATTTATTAGGAGAGAACAATATAACAAAATGAAAATCATATTTTCTAAAATTCATCTATTCTGAAATGCCCTTCCTATCCCACAAAATAAGTCACACTTTTTATGTAGAGTCAAGCTTAAATTTTATCTTTCTTCCTCCTTAAACTTGACAGAAAAAGAAGAACATTTTACAGGATGCATGTAACTGCTCTTCCCTTTGAAATTAGCCAGAATTGGAAATGTTTTCCCTCTGTCATATTTCCTGGAAATATTATCAGTTTTGTCTTTTAAAGTAGTAAGCTGAAAATTGCTCATACAATGCCAAAGACCAGTACTGATAACTAATGTCCAATGAAGAAGAAATAATGATGATTTTTTTTTGCAACAATGAAGAAAAATGTGTATGTAATGATTTAATGAGTTATCGAAATGTTCTAATAACTGGGTCTAAGGAAGAATTATTACATACATATTATCTTTGTGTTCAAAGTCATTAAAACATCTAAAAAGATTATTTCTCAAAATAGCTAGTTTGACTTAGGTATTGATAAAGTAATTAACTGAAATGAGCAATTTCAAGTCCATTCTCTCATGTCCTGCTTACATAAGATTTATTATTGTCTCATTTCCTTGCCATTGTAAAGCTACAACTGAAGAATACAGTTAAACCATGGGACAAATTTCCAATCTTTTTCCAAATTTAATACAAGGAGAAAATATGGTAAAAACAAATGAAAACAAACACAAGATGTTGCAAATCAGCAAATCAATACTTTTAAATTCAAAGGAGAAAAGTGTATTTTTAAGTTTCTAGTCACTGGAAGAAACACAATTCTAATTAATAGGATTTACAATGTCATTTCATGCATGCATGCGGACTTGGTCGCTCAGTCCTGTCTGACTCTAGACAGGTAAAATAGCTATGATAAGTAAAAATGTGTTGTAGAGCTGAGTCACACTGAAATTGTTATGTGGTTATAAAAAGGCTCTAGAGAGAGAGATTCTGGGTTCAAATCTCAGCTTTACCCATTTTCTAACTACCTAGCTTTAACAAGTTAAATTCTCTGTGGCTCAATTTTTCCTGTAAAGTAGATAGTAAGGCTATATTAATCATTTTATCAGTTTATACATAGATGCACCTGAGAAATACCTGGCAAATAGGATAGGACAAAATATGTGTTATTTTTTATTGTTGTGTGTCGTTGCTGTTGTTTGTATTTGCAGTATTATGCACTGTAAGACAATAGCACACTTTATTAAATAAGCTTTTTAAAAAAGAATCTTTTATTTATGGCTGCACTGGATCTTCACTGCTGCACCCAGGCTTTCTCCAGCTGAGGTGAGAGGAGGCCACTCTTCACTGCAGTGTGCAGGTTTCTCATCGGGGTGACTCCTCTCTTTGCAGAGCAGGGGCTCTAGGCCTGCGAGCTTCAGGAGTCGTGTCGTGTTGTCTAGTAGTTGCTGCTAGGGGGCTCTGGAGCCCTGGGTTAGTTGTGGTGCAGGGGGTTTAGTTGCCACAGGGCATGTGGAATCTTCCTGGGGCAGGGATCAAACCCGTGTCCCCTGCATTGGCAGGAGGATTCCTAACCACTGGACCACCCAGGGAAGCCCCTAAAATAAACTTTTAGAGAAATATGCATGGCTCATCTTTCTTTAAATTCTCAAAAATACATCCTGTGAAAAATATACATTAATAATGGCAGATTCCTGATAAGGCTTTTAAAAATAACATTATTGTATGTAATTTCAAAAATAAACCTATGTTATCTCAAGCATTTAGACCAGAAGTCATTCAGGATCTAATATGTGCTAAGTCGCTTCCCTCATGTCTGACTCTGTGCGACCCTATGGACTGTAGCCTGCCAGGCTCCTCCGTCCATGGGATTTCCCAGACAAGAGTACTAGAGGGGGTTGCCATTTCCTTCTCCAGGGGATCTTCCAGATGCAGGGACCAAATCGCACCTCCTGCACTGGCAGGTAGGTTCTTTACCACTGGTGCCACCTGTGGAGAAGGAAATGGCACCCCACTCCAGTGTTCTTGCCTGGAGAACCCCAGGGACAGGGGAGCCTGGTGGGCTGCTGACTATGGGGTTGCACAGAGTCGGACACGACCGAAGTGATTTAGCAGCAGCAGCAGCAGCAGCAGTGCCACCTGGGAAGCTAAGACGGATGGATCCAAATTTATCACAGGAGAATGATGCTAGAATTTAGCATAATAAAGACAAACCTTAGATTATTCTTAAGAAGAAGTTCTAGAACACGCTTACCATGATGCACAATTCCTCAAAACAAAGAAAAATAGGATTTCACATTCGGCCAGAATGATTAAATGTCTCATCAGGCTATGAGGTTAATTGCCAAGAACAGTGAGTTATTGTAACCTAAATGGAGAGGACTCTTTATATTGACTCAGAAAGATTAACTGTGGTATTCTTCTGCTTACTAATCCAAACATATTAGTCTATTCACTTTCTCATTTTCCCTTATTTATTAAATATTACCTGCTCTTAAAAGTCAGTCTCAAACTCTATCTCTTCAAAAAGCATTGACTAATTGATATCCCTTTCCCCAAGGGAAGCCATCACCCTCATTTGAATTCAGACTGCAGCTGTTTCTCTTTATCCATGTGTCCATTTATTCTGAGAAGCCTTTTACTTTCAGCTAACTTTTCATATGCATGTTTCTTCTGTAAATAGAAAAAATATAAAGTTCCTTGAGGTCCAAGACATACTTCAATAGGTTCTATTCCCCTAATTTATCTACAGTATCACTTTGAACACTGTAATTTCATCAATATGTATTACTTAATGAAAGAAAGGAAAAGAGAAATGGACAGATTATCCACTTTTTTATATTAGAAAATCCTGGAATTGTCCATTTGAAGTTAAAATACAATACTATTACAAATGACTTAATATTTGCTAGTGGATCAATGACAGTAAGAATGTGATTGATATGAAAACAATTTCAGAGTTAAATAAAACATAAAATAAGAAAAAGTAAGCCAATTGTTATTATAATATTTGTTTTTAGAGAAACAAAACATTTCTTTTATTTTCAAATTATTGCAAAGAAATTCCAGTGGACTTTCCTTAAGATATTTTCATTGACTTCATTAACTGATGAATAGATGGCAGCCTGCAAAATTATGCCCTCCTCCTAAGTAGTATTCTGCTTCTATGTCATTCAACCATTAAATGCCCCATAGCCAGGTGACAGTCTCAGCAAAATACATCTAGTATTATATCAAAGCTTGTCATTCTTCTTGCCAGTGGCCTGACCATAAAAGATGTCTGAATCAGAGCAAGCTATTGAAATTCAATCAAAATAGAGAGTGTGTATTGGGAGACTGGGGACAATAGTGATCAGAGTGACAGGGAGGGCAGGATTTTATAACTGCTGTAAGGGTAAGGACAAATTTCTCACAATGAAAATAGATATTTTAATTAGAAATAGAATGATTGCAGTATTACAACTGTCTATAAAATATAATGTGCATAAGTAGTCATTATTCAAATAATTTAGGCTCCCTTGGGGCATTGTGCAACTAGTGTATAAAAACCCAAGGGAATTTGGAAATGCCAACAGTGGACACAAAATGGTAATTCCGTATGATAAACAGAATGTTCTAATAAATGCAGTTAAGACTTCTGTTTTTTCATTCTTCTTTTCAGTAAATGGTATTTGGGAACTGAAGAGGAGTTATTTGGAGTAAAATAAAATTCCTTCTATAAACTACATTTATAACAAAATAAATTAAAGGCAGTATAAGGAGCAAATGTAAAAAATGAAACCATGAAAAATTAGAAGAAAACATGGTACTAAAAAGTCTACATTCCATAAAAGAAAAGAGAAATAATTTTAATTAATTAAAAAAAAATCCTTGCATGGCAAAAAAATGAAGGGTGAAGTCAAAGACAACAAAGAAGAAAGTATGGTAATGTCTGTTATAAAAAAATAGGGATAATATTTCTATATATAAAATTCCTAGAAATCAAAAAATAATTACAGTAAAAAGCATTATATGGAATGTGTTTATTGAATATAAGGATGTTGACCCTAAATTTTTAAAAAATTCAAAATAAAACTATACAGAGTTATTTCTCTTCTATCAAAGTGGCAAAATATAAAACAAAAAGAAAAAAAAACTTCACTGTTAGCACACTCTTGCAGTAGCTGTACAGAAACCACTGATCTCTGCACAGCTGGAGGGAATGAAAAATGGTACAAGTTTACAAAGAACAGTTTAATAACATTTAACAACATTACAAAAAACTTACCTATTGACTATGAATTTCAGAATTTTCAACAGTTTATTGTGATCCACACAGTCAAGGTTTGGCATAGTCAATAAAGCATAATAGGTGTTTTTCTGGAACTCTCTTGCTTTTTCGATTGATCCAATGGATGTTGGCAATTTGATCTCTGATTCCTCTGCCTTTTCTAAAACCAGCTTGAACATCTGGAAGTTCACAGTTCACGTATTGCTGAAACCTGGCTTGGAGAATTTTGAGCATTACTTTACTAGCATGTGAGATGAGTGCAATTGTGCCGTAGTTTGAGCATTCTTTGGCATTGCCTTTCTTTGGGAATGCAATGAAAACTGACCTTTTCCAGTCCTGTGGCCACTGCTGAGATTTCCAAATTTGCTGGCATATTGAGTGCAGCACTTTCACAGCATCATCTTTTAGGATTTAAAATAGCTCAACTGGAATTCCATCACCTCCACTAGCTTTGTTCATAGCGATGCTTTCTAAGGCCCAGCTGACTTCACATTCAAGGATGTCTGGGTCTAGGTGAGTGATCACACCATCGTGATTATCTGGGTCGTGAAGATCTTTTTTGTACAGTTCTTCTGTGTATTCTTGCCATCTCTTCTTAATATCTTCTGCTTCTGTTAGTTCCATACCATTTCTGTCCTTTATCGGGCCCATCTTTGCATGAAATGTTCCCTTGGTGTCTCTAATTTTCTTGAAGAGATCTCTAGTCTTTCCCATTCTATTGTTTTCTCCTGTTTCTTTGCATTGATTACTGAGGAAAGCTTTCTTATCTCTTCTTGCTATCCTTTGGAACTCTGCATTCAGATACTTATATCTTTCCTTTTCTCCTTTGCTTTTCACTTCTCTTCCTTTCACAGCTATTTGTAAGTCCTCCCCAGGCAGCCATTTTGCTCTTTTGCATTTGTTTTTCTTGGGGATGATATTAATCCCTTTCTGCTGCACAATGTCACGAACCTCCATCCATAGTTCATCAGGCACTCTATCTATCAGATCTAGTTTCTTAAATCTATTTCTCACTTCCACTGTATAATCATAAGGAATTTGATTTAGGTCATACCTGAATGGTCTAGTGGTTTTCCCTACTTTCTTCAATTTAAGTCTCAATTTGGCAATAAGGAGTTCATGATCTGAGCCACAGTCAGCTCCCGGTCTTGTTTTTGCTGACTGTATAGAGCTTCTCCATCTTTGGCTACAAAGAACATAATCAATCTGATTTTGGTGTTGACCATCTGGTGATGTCCATGTGTAGAGTCTTCTCTTGTGTTGTTGGAATAGGGTGTTTGCTATGACCAGTGCGTTCTCTTGGCAAAACTCTATTAGCTGTTGCCCTGATTCATTCCGTATTCCAAGTCCAAATTTGCCTGTTACTCCAGGTGTTTCTTGACTTTCTACTTTTGCATTCCATTCCCTTATAATGAAAAGGACATCTTTTTTGTGTGTTAGTTCTAAAAGGTATTGTAGGTCTTCATAGAACCATTCAACTACAGCTTCTTCAGCGTTACTGGTTGGGGCACAGACTTGGATTACTGCGATATTGAATGGCTTGACATGGAACAACAGACTGGTTCCAAATAGGAAAAGGAGTATGTCAAGACTGTATATTGTCACCCTGCTTACTTAACTTATATGCAGAGTACATCATGAGAAACACTGGGCTGGAAGAAGCACAAGCTGGAATCAAGATTGCTGGGAGAAATATCAATAACCTCACATATGCAGATGACACCACCCTTATGGCAGAAAGTGAAGAGGAACTAAAAAGCCTCTTAATGAAAGTGAAAGAGGAGAGTGAAAAGGTTGGCTTAAAGTTCAACATTCAGAAAACGAAGATCATGGCATCTGGTCCCATCACTTCATGGGAAATAGATGGGGAAACAGTGGGAAAAGTGTCAGACTTTACTTTTCTGGACTCCAAAATCACTGCAGATGGTGATTACAGCCATGACATTAAAAGACACTTAGTCCTTGGAAGGAAAGTTATGACCAACCTAGATAGCATATTCAAAAGCAGAGACATTACTTTGCCAAAAACAGTCCATCTAGTCAAGGCTATGGTTTTTCCAGTAGTCATGTATGGATGTGAGAGTTGGACTGTGAAGAAAGCTGAATGCTGAAGAATTGATGCTTTTGAACTGTTTTGTTGGAGAAGACTCTTGAGAGTCCCTTGGACTGCAAGGAGATCCAGCCTGTCCATCCTAAAGGAGATCAGTCCTGTGTGTTCTTTGGAAGGAATGATGCTAAAGCTGAAACTCCAGTACTTTGGCCACCTCATGCAAAGAGTTGCCTCATTGGAAAAGACTCTGATGTTGGGAGGGATTGGGGGCAGGAGAAGGGGATGACAGAGGATGAGATGGCTGGATGGTATCACCGATAGATGGACGTGAGTTTGAGTGAACTCCAGAAGTTGGTGATGGACAGGAAGGCCTGGCATGCTGCGATTCATGGGGTCATAAAGAATTGGACACGACTGAGCAACTGAACTGAACTGAACTGATTGACTATGAAAGTATACACTTAAGAACTTATAAATAAACCAACATATTTATTAAATGAATGGACAAGGTATGCTATGAAGCACTGTTTGTAATAGTAAAAGACTAGAAAATATCCAAATGATCCTCTGTATGTGACTAAATAATGGAAAATTACAAAAACGAGAATTCAATGGAACCACTACCATAAGCACTATATTCATGTATAAGGAGGTATCTCCATGATATTTCATTAAGTGAATAAAGCAGGGAGCAAAGCAATATAGAATGTACCTTTTTTTCTATATAAATTAAAAAAGAAAGCAGAATTGTATATTCATATTCACTGGCAATGTTATACATAATATTAAATAATACACAGAATGGCTTTTAAAAATGGTTAACCATTAGCACAGAGAGAAACAAATTAAGAGGATAGGAGGAAAATAAGATTTTCATTGACTCAGTTTTGTGTTTAAAGAATCATGCAAATATATAGTGTAGTTTTAAACATTTAAAGCCTCTTATTAGTGTATAGCATGTAACATATTGTTTCCTTAAGTGATATTTGAAATATTTTGGCTCATATAGAAGATGGCTACCTATAGACTTGTTTATAGTTCTCATTCCATAATCATCAAATTCATTCATTGTCTGGGCATGTATAGAATACAGTGTAGAAGGAAATGCTCACTAATTTAGATCATTTAACAGAAAACAAAACATAGAGAATATAGTTTTTCATCTCTTGTCAAGGCAAAGATTATACCAGTTCTAAGGAGCATCTGTCAGATGCTATTATCCCTATGCTCAAATAACCTCTCTCAAGAACATCACTGGAACAACAGTGATGGAATAACAGACTGGTTCCAAATAGGAAAAGGAGTACATCAAGGCTGTATATTGTTACCCTGCTTATTTAACTTATATGTAGAGTACATCATGAGAAACCCTGGGCTGGAAGAAACACAAGCTGGAATAAAGATTGCTGGGAGAAATATCAATAACCTCAGAGATGCAGATGACACCACCCTTATGGCTGAAAGTGAACAACTAAAGAGCCTCTTGATGAAAGCGAAAGAGGAGAGTGAAAAAGTTGGCTTAAAACTCAACATTCAGAAAACTAAGATCATGGCATCTGGTCCTATCACTTCATGGGAAACAGATGGGGAAACAGTGGAAATAGTGGCTGACTATTTTGGGGGGCTCCAAAATCACTGCAGATGGTGATTGCAGCCTTGAAAGTAAAAGACGTTTACCCTTGGAAGAAAAGTTATGACCAACCTAGACAGCATATTAAAAAGCAGAGGCATCACTTTGTCAACAAAAGTCCGTCTAGTCAAGGCTATGGTTTTTCCAGTGGTCATGTATGGATGTGAGAGTTGGACTATAAAGAAAGCTGAGCCCTGAAGAATTGATGCTTTTAAACTGTGGTGTTGGAGAAGACTCTTGCCAGTCCCTTAGACTGCAGGGAGATCCAATCAGTCCATCCTAAAGGAGATCAGCCCTGGATGTTCATTGGTAGGACTGATGTTGAAGCTGAAACTCCAATACTTTGGCCACCTGATGCGAAGAGTTGACTCATTGGAAAAGACCCTGATGCTGGGAAAGAATGAAGGCAGGAGGAGAAGGGGACAACAGAAGATGAGATGGTTGGATGGCCTCACGGACTCAATGGACATAGATTTGGATGGACTCCGGGAGTTGGTGATGGACAGGGAGGCCTGGCGTGCTGTGTTTCATCAGGTCACAAAGAGTCAGACACGACTGAGTGACTGAACTGAACTGACATTCTCAATTCACCCTAACCTCTCCTTCCCCTGCTGTGCTATCTTCTCAATGACATCTTCCCTAATCATTCACTCTGTAGTGTGGAATTTCCTTCACTTAGGATATGAAAAGTATCATCTTTTATGATCACTTTTCTTGGCATATCTTGTCCATCCAACTAGATTAAAAACCTTATGTGGATAGGCTTGCAATTTTTAATCTTACTCTTTCCTATATACATCCATAATAAATTTTTTTGAGAATGAATAAATATTCAGAGACAATAATAAGAGCTTAAAGAAGGGTAGATTTGAAGACAAGAGGATAATATAGAAATGGAAAAAAAGTAGCAACATGAAAAAAAGTGATTGAAATTGAGAACTGAATCAATGTGGGAAGATAAAAGGAGTAAAATAAAGCCGATGGAAAGAATATGTTATTGCTGTTAATGGAGAGACTATTTGTAAATGAAAGCTGGTTTCAGGGAAACTTGCCAGGTCCAGTTTGAAAAGTCTAAAAAATAAATGGAAATAAAATATATATCCTCAGGATAAAAGTAAGTATTCCATATATAGAGTGTGTTTCTATTTAGGTGAAGATTATTTTTAACAATAAGGGAATGAATGAGATCAGAGAAGGAGAGAGTGTACAGAGAGGAAAGAACCCATCCTAGGAAAAGCACAGCATTCTCCAGCAAGGGTGGGAAGATAAAACAGACCCATGAAAGAGACTAGTGTATTAGCAGAGGTAAAAGGAAGGAAACCAACACACTCCAGCACTACATACCCTAAGAACTGAGAGGTTTTTACAAGAAGATGAAGGAAGGAAACAACTCTGTCAAATTCCATGGTTCAAGTATAGTTCCATCAGGGTATTCATATGTTTGTATGAAGAATAGTATACATATATATATGTATGTATACACACATATGTATATATAATATATATGCTAATAGAGGTAAATATAAATCAGTCATGCTTGTTACCATCTACTCTAATAAATTTCTTAATCCTAGCATGTCATTACAAAGAATATCGGGAAATTTTCTGTCTGTCGTTTTTCACCCTAACTTTTACTGTGGAAAGCTAACACTCATATGCTATTGACTTTGGAAGCACCATTTGAGGCATAATGAGTCTGGATCATTTTGAGGATTCCAAGAAAAAAGCTAAGTTCATCACTAATGCATTTAATGGGAAAACTTTCTTGTACATTCATTTTCAGAGCTTGCAAGGTCATTATAGTCTATTAGGAGTACTTTAAAGACAAAAGATGAAACATTCTATTTGAAGCCACTATATTCAATGCGTTATCATTATTCCATCAGTGTAATAGGGGTTACCTGTTTCAAAGAGTAAGACTACTTTATAATAATAGGTGATTTTTTTTCCCATTACCTTTTAAGTAGGTCCTGTTACAACCCCCTCTCACCACAAACTCTACCTACAATAGTGAATGAGAATAACAAACAATTCAGACAAGAATAAATGTAATTGAAAATAAATATCCCTAATGTCATTTTACATATTACTTCAAAGATATTACATTTTTACTTTCTTGAATATATCCTACACAATGATTGCTTACAAGAAAACAATTCACTTTTTTTTTTATTCAGTCTTCTCAAAATGGAAAGGAAGGTGTGAGATAAACACATCTGTTCCATGCATGTCTAATCTGCTATTGTTTAGATTAAAAAGTGCTTTCAGCTTAAAATGAAAACACAGTGATCAGAATGTTTCAATGTAATTTTTTAAATAGAATTCTGCTCTTGTTCCTTCAGTAGAAAGGTACTCACTTTTTAACAAATTATATAGCTTTTGAGCAGTCCTTTATCAAAACAGGAGAAAATGACTTAAGACAATATGCACTGATTTCCTGCTTTTTTTAAATTGTAAATGTGAACATTTTGAGTGAAATGTATACATGTATATTTGTTGTTGTTCAGTCACTAAGTCGTATTCAATTGTTTGTGACCCCATGCTGCTGCTGCTGCTGCTGCTAAGTCGCTTCAGTCGTGTCCGACTCTGTGCGACCCCATAGACGGCAGCCCACCAGGCTCCCCCGTCCCTGGGATTCTCCAGGCAAGAACACTAGAGTGAGCTGCCATTTCCTTCTCCAATGCATGAAAGTGAAAAGTGAAAGTGAAGTCGCTCAGTCGTGTCTAACTCTTAGCAACCCCATGGACTGCAACCTACCAGGCTCCTCTGCCCAAGAGATTTTCCAGGCAAGAGTACTGGCGTGGGGTGCCACCGCCTTCTCCATGGTCTGTAGCAATTCAGGCTCCTCCTCTTCCAGTATCTCCCAGAGTTTACTCAAATTCATGTCCATAGAGTCAGTGATGCTATCTAACCATCTCATCCTCTGCCACCCACTTCTCCTTTTGCCTTCAATCATTCCCAGCATCAAGGTCTATTCCAGTGAGTCGGCTCTTCACATCAGGTGGCCAAAATAATGAAGCTTCAGCTTCAACATCAGTCCTTCCAATGAATATTCAGGATTGATTTCTTTTAGGATTAACTGGTTTGATCTCCATGCTGTCCAACATTCTTCCCCAGCACCACAATTCAAAAGCATCAGTACTTCAGCACTCAGCCTTCTTTATGGACCAACCCTCACATCCATAAATGACTACTGGAAAAACCATAGCTTTGAATATATGGACCTTAGTTGGCAAAGTGATGTCCCTGCTTTTCAACACACTGTCTATACTTGTCATAGCTTTCCTTCCAAGAAGCAAATGTATTTGAATTTTATGGCTGTAGTCACTGTCCACAGTGATTTTGGAGCCCAAGAAAATAAATCTGTCACTGCTTCCACTTTTTCCCCACTATTTACCATGAAATGATGGGACAGGATACCAAGATCTTAGTTTTTGAATGTTGAGTTTCCAGCCAGCTTTTTCATTCTCCTCTTTTGCCCTCATCAAGAGTCTCCTTAGTTCCTCTTAACTTTCTGCTACTAGAGTGGTATCATCTGCATATCTGAGGTTGTTGATATTTCTCCTGGCAATCTTGATTCCAGCTTGTGCTACATCCAGCCCAGCCCAGCATTTTGCATGATGTGCTCTACCTAGAAGTTAGTTACGGTGACATTATACCACCTTGTTATACTCCTTTCCCAATTTTGAACCAGTCCCTTGTTCTATATCTGGTTCTAACTGTTTCTTCTTGCCCTGCCTACTTTTCAGGAGGCAGGTAAGGTGGTCTAGTATTCCCATCTCTTTGAGAATTTTCCACAGTTTGTTGTGATCCACATAGGCAAGGGCTTTAGCATAGTCAGTGAAACAGAAGATGTTTCACTGGAATTCCCTTGCTTTTTCTATGATCCAACCGATGTTGGCAATATGATCTCTAGTTCCTCTGCATTTTCTAAGCCCAGCTTTTATAACAGAGGTTCTTGGTTCAAGTACTGTTGAACCCTAGCTTGAAGGATTTTGAGCATTGCCTTGGTAGAGTGTGAAATGAGCCCAATTTATGGTAGCTTATATAAGAAAGTAGGGAAAACTACTAGACAATTCAGGTATGACCTAAATCAAATCCCTTATGATTATACAGTGGAAGTGAGAAATAGATTTAAGGAACTAGATCTGATAGACAGAGTGCCTGATGAACTATGGACGGAGGTTTGTGACATTGTGCAGGAGAAAGGGATCAAGACATTTCAAAGAAAAAAAAAAGCAAAGAAGCAAAATGGCTGTCTGGGGAGGCCTTACAAATAGCTGTGAAAAGAAGAGAAATGAAAAGCAAACGAGAAAAGGAAGAATATATGCATTTGAATGCAGAGTTCCAAAGAATGGCAAGAAGAGATAAGAAAGCCTTCCTCAGTGATCAGTGCAAGCAAATAGAGGAAAACAATAGATTGGGAAAGACTAGAGGTCTCTTCGAGAAAATTAGAGATACCAAGGGAACATTTCATGCAAAGATGGGCTCAATAGAGGACAGAAATGGTATGGACCTAACAGAAGCAGACGATATTAAGAAGAGGTGGCAAGAATACACAAAAGAACAGTACAGAAAAGATCTTCATGACCCAGATAATCACGATGGTGTGATCACTCACCTAGAGCCAGACATCCTGGAATGTGAAGTCAAGTGGGCCTTAGGAAGCATCACTATGAATGAAGCTAGTGGAGGTGATAGAATTCCAGTTGAGCTATTTCAAATCCTAAAAGATGATTCTGTGAAAGTGCTGCACTCAGTATGTCAGCAAATTTGGAAAACTCAGCAGTGGCCACAGGACTCTAAAGGTCAGTTTTCATTTCAATCCCAAAGAAAGGAAATGCCAAAGAATGCTCAAACTACCACAAAATTGCACTTATCTCACATGCCAGTAAAGTAATGCTCAAAATTCTTCACGCCAGGCTTCAGCAATATGTGAACCTTGAACTTCCTGTTCAAGCTGGTTTTAGAAAAGGCAGAGGAACCAGAGATCAAATTGCCAAAACCACTGGATCATCAAAAAAGCAAGAGAGTTTCAGGAAAACATCGATTTCTGCTTTATTGACTATGCCAAAGCCTTTGACTGTGTGGATCACAATAAACTGTGGAAAATTCTGAAAGGGATGGGCATACCAGACTGCCTGACCTGCCTCTTGAGAAACCTGTATGCAGGTCAGAAAGCAACAGTTAGGACTAGACATGGAACAGACTGGTTCCAAATAGGAAAAGGGGTACATCAAGGCTGTATACTGTGATAACCCTGTTTATTTAGCTTATATGAAGAATACATCATGAGAAATGCTGGGCTGGAGAAAGCACAAACTGAAATCAAGATTGCCAGGAGAAATACCAATAACCTCAGATATGCAGATGACAACACCCTTATGGCAGGAAGTGCAGAGGAACTAAAAAACCTCTTGATGAAAGTGAAAGTGGAGAGTGAAAAAGTTGGCTTAAAGCTCAACATTCATAAAACTAAAATCATGGCATCTGGACCCATCACTTCATGGCAAATAGATGGGGAAACAGTGGAAATACTGGCTGACTATTTTTCTGGGCTCCAAAATCACTGAAGATGGTGATTGCAGCCATGAAATTAAAAGACACTCCTTAGAAGGAAAGTTATGACCAACCTAGATAGCATATTAAAAAGCAGAGACATTTTTTGACAACAAAGGTCTGTCTAGTCAAGGCTATGGTTTTTCCAGTGGTCATGTATGGATGTGAGAGTTGGACTATAAAGAAAGCTGAGCACAGAAGAATTGATGCTTTTAAATTGTGGTGTTGGAGAAGACTCTTGAGAGTCCATTGGACTGCAAGGAGATCCAACCAGTCCATTCTAAAGGAGATCAGTCCTGGGTGTTCATTGGAAGGACTGATGCTAAAGCTGAAACTCCAATACTTTGGCCACCTCATGAGAAGAGCTGACTCATTTGAAAAGACCCTGATGCTGGGAAAGATTGAGGGCAGTTGGAGAAGGCGACAACAGAGGATGAGACGGTTGGATGGAATCACCAACTCAATGGACAAGAGTTTGAGTGAACTCTGGGAGTTGGTGATGGACAGGGAGGCCTGGCGTGCTGAGTTTCATGGGTTGCAAAGAGTCAGACATGACTGAACGACTGAACTGAACTGATATAGTAGTTAGAACATTCTTTGACATTGCCCTTTTTAGGAGTTGGAATGAAAACTGACATTTTCCAGTCCTATGGCCATTGCTGAGTTTTCCAAATTTGCTGGCATATCAAATTCAGCACCTTAGCAGCAGCATCTTTTGGTTTTCAGATAGCTCAACTGGAATTCCATCATCTCCTCTAGCTTTCTTCATAGTAATTCTTCCTAAGGCCCACTTGACTTCATGCTCCAGATGTCTGTCTTTCGGTAAGTGACCACACCATTGTACTTAACTGAACCATTAAGACCTTTGTTGTATAGTTCTTCTATGTATCCTTGCCACCTCTTCTTAATCTCTTCTGCTTCTGTTAGATCTTTGCCATTTCTGTTCCTCATTATGTCCATCTTTGCATGAAATATTCCTTGGTATCTCCAATTTTCTTCAAGAGATCTCTAATCTTTTCCATTCTGTTGCTTCCCTCTATTTCCTTTCATTATTCATTTAAGAAGGCATTCTTATCTCTCCTTACTATTCTCTGGATCTCTGCTTTCAGTTGGGTATATCTATCCCTTTGTCCTTTGCATTTTGCTTCTCTTCTTTTCTCAATTATTTGTAAGGCCTACTCAGACAACCACTTTTCCCTTTTGCATTTGTTTTTTTGGGGATGGTTTTGTTCACCACCTCCTTCCTGTACAATATTACAACTTCTGTCCATAGTTGTTCAGGCACTCTGTTTATCAGATCTAATCTCTTGATTCTGTCACCTCCATTGTATAATAACAAAGGATTTGATTTAAGTCATAAGGAAAGTTATGACCAACCTAGATAGCATATTCAAAAGCAGAGACATTACTTTGCCAACAAAGGTCTGTCTAGTCAAGGCTATGGTTTTTCCTGTGGTCATGTATGGATGTGAGAGTTGGACTGTGAAGAAGGCTGAGTGCCGAAGAATTGATGCTTTTAAACTGTGGTGTTGGAGAAGACTCTTCAGAGTCCCTTGGACTGCAAGGAGATCCAACCAGTCCATTCTGAAGGAGATCAGCCCTGGGATTTCTTTGGAGGGAATGATGCTAAGGCTGAAACTCCAGTACTTTGGCCACCTCATGCGAAGAGTTGCCTCATTGGAAAAGACTCTGATGCTGGGAGGGATTGAGGGCAGGAGGAGAAGGGGATGACAGAGGATGAGATGGCTGGATGGCATCACTGACTCAATGGACGTGAGTCTGGGTGAACTCCAGGAGTTGATGATGGACAGGGAGGGCTGGCGTGCTGTGATTCATGGGGTCGCAAAGAGTCGGACACGACTGAGTGACTGAACTGAACTAAACTGAACTGAATGATCTAGTGGTTTTCCCTACTTTCTTCAATTTAAGCCTAAATTTTGCAATAAAGAGTTCATGGTCTGAACCATAGTCAACTCCAGATTTTGTTTTTGCTGGCTGTATATAGCTTCTCCATCTTCGGCTGCAAAGAATATGATCAGTCTGATTTCAGTTTGATAATTTGGTGATGTCCATGTATAGAGTTTTCACTTGTGTTGTTGTATGAGAAATTTTGCTATGACCAGTATGTTCTCCTGTCAGTACTCTATTATCCTTTGCCCTGCTTCATTTTGTAATCCAAGGCCAAACTTGCCTGTTATTCCAGGTATCACTTGACTTCCTACTTTTGCATTCCAACACCTATGATGAAAAAGACTTATTTTTTTGTTGTTTGTTCCAAAAAGTCTTGTAGGTCTTCATAGAACCATCCACTTCAGCTTCTTTGGCATTAGTGGTTGGGGCATAGACTTGGATTACTGTGATGTTGCTTGGTTTGCCCTGGAAATGAACCAAGATCGTTCTGTCATTTTTGAGATTGCACCCAAGTACTGGATTCAGCCTCTTTTGTTAACTATGAGGGCTACGCCATTTTTTCTAAGAGATTCTTGCCCACAGTAGTAGATATAATAGTCACTTGAATTAAATTCACCCATTCCTGTCCATTTTCATTCACTGATAAGTAAGATGTCAGTGTTCACTCTTGCCATCTTGTGTTTGACCACATCCAATTTATCTTGATTCATGGACCTAAAATTTCAGGTTCCTAAGCAATATTGTTCTTTACAGCATCAGACTTTACCATCACCACCAGACACATTCACAACTGAGCGTTGTTTCTGCTTTGGCCCAGCCTCTTCATTCTTTCTGGAGCTATTTCTCTGTTCTTCTCCAATAACATATTTGACACCTAATGACCTGGGGGGGGAGCTCATCTTCCAGTGTCATATTTTTTGTCTTATCATGCTGTTTGTCTTAATGTGCCATTTTTGTATGAAAAAGTATTTTTACCTAAAGCAACAATTGTCAATCTTTTTCTAATAACAGGCCCACATAGTTAATATTGTAGGCTTTGCAGATATTAGGGTTCTAGCATGAAGCAGCCATAACAATACATAAGAATTAATGAGACAGTGTCCCAGTAAAACTTTAATTGCAGAACCAAGCTGCAGGCCAGTTTTACCCTAAGGCTCATAGTTTCCTAATCCCTGGCCCAGGGAATAACAGCAATATCTTTCTTCCTGCCTTATTGTTTGATTGTCTCCCACTCCTTAGCCTCTCAAACACAGAATATTTGTTTTGGGGATATATAATTTGAGTCTAGAGGTACCACTCCCACCTATCCTTGTGTCATACAATGATTTCTAACCTTTAGCATATTGGTTGGAAATCTTAAAAACACAAGGCTACTATTACTTCATGATGAGATCTTAGATTCCTTTTCATTTATAGAAGTTGAATTTATGTTGTTTGACACACTGTGTTTTCTGCCAATAGTCTTAAGTATCAAACAATTAATCTTTTAAATGACAATGGAGAGTAATGAATGAACATATACTTTGTCGTATTTGTTTAAATTATGGTCTTGTTGATGTTTAAGTACCATTAATATCATTTGTAATCTTAATTTGCTTTAAAAATAGTCAATATTAATCATTTTATTGTATGTGTGAATTTGTTAGAAAAAATAAAAATATACAAAGGGTAAGTATAAGCACTAATAGTTTCCCTTTGCAAAATTGTATTTTCCTCCTCTCTTATTTTCATGGAAATCGGCTCTTCTGAAAGGTGTGCTTAGTCAAGGAGTAAATAACTTCCTTCAGAAACCACATAAATCTTATCTACATCACTTGCATCCTTCAGTGCTCTGGGAAGCAATATAAGTTCTGACCCTCAGGTCTGTATGTATTTTGTACTATCTCTGGAATTTTCCCTCCCTCTCTCATTTTCTCAGTTCCACGTTGAAGACCTCTGATCTCTGTTTGGTATTGCCATAATGAAATCTTGCTCGGAACTCTTTTTCAGAAGATTTTTATAAACATTAAAAAAAAAAGAGGATTAGAAGTAATTTTAATAGATAAAAATGTTGTGTTCAGAAAAATTTATAAAATAAACTTTTTTTTTTCTAAAAGTACAATTCTTTTAAAATACAAAACAGTCATCAAGGGGATCCAGTTAGATTTTCTAAACTGGTAAAATCATGAAAGCAAGAAATCCAATATATTCAAAGATGATTATTTAAAAAGTAAACCGTAGACCCCACAGAGAAGCTAGATTTAGACTTCCTACAGAAATACAGTAGACAATCAATAAAGGATGAGATAACTCATGCTTGATCTACAACATTCATCACTGTTAGAAAATAGCTCTATTTCCATATATAGTACAATCATCTTTTAATTTTTTAATTAAAAATATATATAAATAAAATTTTAAAAAATTTATATCTTCTGCTGACCTAATATAAAATAGTGAAAGATAAAGCAAAAAATTAATTAAATAAAGACAGAATCAGCAGAGACATATTGTATAGCAAATTCAGAAAGCAAATTGGGATAGAAATGACAGTCAAAAGACCACTGAGAGGGTAACAGGCAGGAAATGCCAGGGGTCTCCAAATGGAAGAAACGGGCTGCAAGTGTCAGACATTTTATCTCTCTTAAGAGGCAGGAGGAAACAAACTAATTATATATATATATATTTCTTCCCCCTTCTCTATACAAATTTAAAAGGAGGTTTCTCTTAAAATACTCTGTTGCCATGACACCTGGTTCCACCTGAAGTTAACTCTTCTCAAACCTTGAGTTAACCAATGCATTCTCCTTATGGAAATGCTTGTCATTTCCATAAGGTCCACGGTTTACTTTTTAAATAATCATCTTTGAATATATTGGATTTCTTGCTTTCATGATTTTACCAGTTTAGAAAATCTAACTGGATACCCTTGATGACTGTTTTGTATTTTAAAAGAATTGTACTAATTAAGCTATTCATGTACTATGCATTTACCCCAGACTCTGTCTTCAAGTCAATTCCACCTAATGGCTCAGAACCAACTTGACAAACCACTATGTTATATTCAGACGTTGTTCCCCTAATCTATGTAAACGAAACTATTTGTATGGTAATCTTCCCTTCTACAAGATTCAAGTCGATCATTTTATGGCCTGGGATGACTTATCTGATGCCAAGATTGTCCCAAAATACATCTTATGGATGAGGGGCCTGGTGCCATTCTGAATTTTAAGACATTCCTTTCTTTGATTAACAGACTGCTAGTGACTATGTTTTAGCCAGCTAAAAACAAGCAGGGGGGTACTCTTTCTGCCCCCGTCTGATGCCTATGTCAGAAGCTTTCTCTATCTCCTTTATACTTTAATAAAACTTTATTACACAAAAGCTCTGAGCGATCAAGCCTTGTTTCTGGCCCCGGATTGAATTCTTCTCCGGAGGCCAAGAATCTGGCGTCTTTTCATGGGTCACCAACAACCTTTCACCACTAATATTGAATAGTCAAAAAGATTAAGATTAAATTCTTAATTGACACAAGTCAGAAGCACCAGATAATTAACATTGATAAGAAAGGAGTACTTTAGGTAAATGACCTTGGTCTAGGCCTTGGTATATACAAAATCTATTCTTTGGATTATTCCTAACTACTTACTACTTGTTACCTACATTTAAGCAGTATATTGTATAAAACAATTCTCTTAAGTATAGTCAGAAATCTTGTATCATTTTAATAAAGATTATAGCACTCTGTGATATGGTCAGATCTCTAGGGATTCATTTTATCCTTTCTGTAAGCCCATATTGCATCTTCCATGCACCTTGCTTTTAACTGGTGACACTCTTCAAAGCCCATATTTTAATTACTTTCTCTTTTCTGCACGGAGAATTGGGGTGTCTTGGAGTGAGTTTACTTTGCCCCCCAGGATAGTCTTAGTGAATAATCAGCTAGAATAGTGGATTAGGAGCCTAACAGCCTTGCCTCAAATCAAGACAGACTCTGACACATAGGTTTCACACAAAGGTTCCCCATGGGATGGGTCTGAAGCTGGACTTTTCTGTAAAATTACATCCTTTTTTGACTTTCTTTATTTCTCTTTCTTACTTCCTCCATCCCTTTAAAGATTTATCTTAGCAGTATTTCCTTAAAAAGTTGCTTTCAGGAAATCATTTTCTCAATGTATGCTTTTAGACAACCTGATTAAAGGAGAGATTATGAAAGTTTGGATTGATTTCTAGTAATTTTGTACATTTCCTCTTATTTGTTATTTTCATTGCATCTATCTTCCTCATCCTGATTTATTTTCTTATGGTAAATGTTAGTTAAAAAAAAAAATGCTGGAACCTAACAATCAGAAGTTGGAGATATGGGAAAAGATTATACCATGATTTGTATTCAAATTTATTTGAGAAAGAAATAAGAAAGGGTGGGAAAATCAGATTGCAGTTCAGAGACTTGACCAAAAAAAGAAAGAAAGAAAGAAAAGCCAGCTGGATAAAAGTGTAGGGCTTGTAAAGGAAAGAAAAGGTATGTGGACTTAACCCAGGGTTGCAAAAGATCTGGCTCAAGATTTACAAGATTCAAGAAGAGGTGGTCTACAATGTGGCCAGAAATCAGGCATCTAGTCTGTCAGGGGCTTATAAAGATAATTATGTGTGTTGGAGTGGAGCTAAGGAAGATTCAGTTCAGTTCAGTCACTCAGTCATGTCCGACTCTTTGCGACCCCATGAGTCGCAGCAAGCCAGGCCTCCCTGTCCATCACCAACTCCTGGAGTCCACCTAAACCCGTGTCCATCAAGTCGATGATATCATCCAACCATCTCATCCTTTGTCGTCCCCTTCTCTTACCGCCCTCAATCTTTCCCAGCATCAGTGTCTTTTCCAATGAGTCAGTTCTTCGCAAGTGGCCAAAGTATTGCAGCTTCAGCTTCAATATCAGTCCTTCCAATGAACACCCAGGACTGATCTCCTTGAGAATGGACTGGTTGGATCTCCTTGCAGTCCAAGGGACTCTCAAGAGTCTTCTCCAACACCACAGTTCAAAAGCATCAATTCTTTGATGCTCAGCTTTCTTCACAGTCCAACTTAACATCCATACATGACCACTGGAAAAACCATAGCCTTGACTAGACAGACCTTTGTTGGCAAAGTAATGTCTCTGCTTTTCAATATGCTATCTAGGTTGGTCATAACTTTCCTTCCAAGGAGTAAGCCTCTTTTAATTTCATGGCTGCAATCACCATCTGCAGTGATTTTGGAGTCCCCAAAAATAAAGTCTGACACTGTTTCCACTGTTTCCCCATCTATTTGCCATGAAGTGATGGGACCAGATGCCATGATCTTAGTTTTCTGAATGTTGAGCTTTAAGGCAACTTTTTCACTTTCCTCTTTCACTTTCATCAAGAGGCTCTTTAGTTCTCCATCACTTTCTGCCATAAGGGTGATGTCATCTGCATGTCTGAGGTTATTGGTATTTCTCCTGGCAATCTTGATTCCAGTTTGTGCTTTCTCCAGCCCAGCATTTCTCATGATGTGCTCTGCATAGAAGTTAAATAAGCAGGGTGACAATATACAGCCTTGACGGACTCCTTTTCCTATTTGGAACCAATCTGTTGTTCCATGTCCAGTTCTAACTGTTGCTTCCTGACCTGCATACAGGTTTCTCAAGAGGCAGGTCAGGTGGTCTGGTATGTCCCTCTGTTTCAGAATTGTGATCCACACAATCAAAGGCTTTGGCATATTCAATAATGCAGAAATAGATGTTTTTCTGGAACTCTCTTGCTTTTTTGGATGATCCAATGTATGTTGGCAATTTGATCTCTGGTTCCTCTGCCTTTTCTAAAACCATCTTGAACATCTGGAAGTTCATGGTTCACATATTACTGAAGCCTGGCTTGGAGAATTTTAAGCATTACTTTACTAGCATGTGAGATGAGTGCAATTGTGCGGTAGTTTGAGCATTCTTTGGCATTGCCTTTCTTTGGGATTGGAATGAAAACTGATCTTTTCCAGTCCTGTTTCCACTGTTGAGTTTTACAAATTTGCTGGCATATTGAGTGCAGCACTTTCAAAGTATTATCTTTTAGAATTTGAAATAGCTGAACTGGATTTCCATCACCTCCACTAGCTTTGATCATAGTGATGCCTCCTAAGGCCAACTTGATTTCACATTCTAGGATGTCTGGCTCTAGGTGAGTGATCACACCATCGTGATTATCTGGGTCGTGAAGATCTTTTCTGTACAGTTCTTCTGTGTATTCTTGCCACCTCTTCTTAATATCTTCTGCTTCTGTTAGGTCCATACCACTTCTGTCCTTTATTGAACACATTTTTGCATGAAATGTTCCCTTGGTATCTCTAATTTTCTTGAAGAGATCTCTGGTCTTTCCCATTCTATTGTTTTCCTCTATTTCTTTGCACTGATCTCTGAGGAAGGCTTTCTTATCTCTCCTTGCTATTCTTTGTAACTCTGCATTCAAATGGGCATATCTTTCCTTTTCTCCTTTGTTTTTCACTTCCCGTCTTTTCATAGCTATTTGTAAGGCCTACTCAGACAGCCATTTTGCTTTTTTGCATTTCTTTTTCATTGGGATGGTCTTGATTCTTGTCTCCCGTACAGTGTCACGAACCTCCATCCATAGTTCATCAGGCACTCTGTCTAGCAGATCTAGTCCCTTAAATGTAGCTGTACCACAGCCTTGTCTAACTCAATGAAACTAAGCCATGCCAAATGGGACCACCCAAGATGGGTGGGTCATGGTGAAGAGGTCAGACAGAATGTGGTCCACTGAAGAAGAGAATGGCAAACCACTTCAGTATTCTTGCCTTTAGAACCCCATGAAGAGTATGAAAAGGCAAAAAGATAGGACACTGAAAGATGAACTCCCCAGGTCAGTAGGTGCCCAATATACTACTGTAAATCAGTGGAGAAATAACTATAGAAAGAATGAAGGGATGGAGCCAAAGCAAAAACAACACTCAGTTGTGAAAGGGACGGACTGGTGATAGAAGCAAGATTCGATGCTGTAAAGAGCAATATTGCATAGGAACCTGGAATGTTAGGGCCATGAATCAAGGCAAATTGGAAGTGGTCAAATAGAAGATGACAAGAGTAAACACCGACATTCTAGGAATCAGTGAACTTAGATGGACTGGAATGGGTGAATTTAACTCAGACCACCATTACATCTACGACTGAGGGCAGTAATCCCTTAGAAGAAATGGAGTAGCCATCATGGTCAACAAAAGGGTCCAAAATGCAGTACTTGGATGCAATCTCAAAAACAACAAAATGATCTCTGTTCATTTCCAAGGCAAACCATTCAATATCATGGTAATCCAATCTATGCCCCAATCAGTAACGCTGAAGAAGCTGAAGTTGAACAGTTCTATGAAGGCCTACAAGACCTTCTAGAACTAAAACCCCCAAAAGATGTCCTTTTCATTATAGGGGACTGGAATGTAAAAGTAGGAAGTCAAGAAACACCTGGACTAACAGGCAAATTTGGACTTGGAGTACAGAATGAAGCAGGGCAAAGGCTAATAGAGTTCTGCCAAGAAAATTCACTGGTCATAGCAAACACCCTCTCCCAACAACACAAGAGAAGACTGTACACATGCACATCACAAGATGGTCTACACCAAAATCAGATTGATTATATTCTTAGCAGCCAAAGACGGAGAAGCTCTATACAGTCAGCAAAAATAAGATCGGGAGCTGACTGTGGCTCGGATCATGAACACCTTATTGCCAAATTCAGACTGAAATTGAAGAAAGTGGAGAAAACCACTAGATCATTCAGTTCAGTTTAGTTCAGTTCAGTCGCTCAGTGTGTCTGACTCTTTGCGACCCCATGAATCGCAGCATGCCAGGCCTCCCTGTCCATCACCAACTCCCGGAGTTCACCCAGACTCACGTCCATCAAGTCAGTGATGGATCCAGCCATCTCATCCTCTGTCGTCCCCTTCTCCTCTTGCCCCCAATCCCTCCCAGCATCAGAGTCCTTTCCAATGAGTCAACTCCTCGTATGAGGTGGCCAAAGTATTGGAGTTTCAGCTTTAGCATCATTCTTTCCAAAGAAATCCCAGAACTGATCGCCTTCAGAATGGACTGGTTGGATCTCCTTGCAGTCCAAGGGACTCTCAAGAGTTTTCTCCAACACAACAGTTTAAAAGCATCAATTCTTCAGCACTCAGCCTTCTTCGTAGTCCAACTCTCACATCAATACATGACCACAGGAAAAACCATAGCCTTGACTAGACAGACCTTTGTTGGCAAAGTAATGTCTCTGCTTTTGAATATGCTCTCTAGGTTGGTCATAACCTTCCTTCCAAGGAGTAAGCCTCTTTTAATTTCATGGCTGCAATCACCATCTGCAGTGATTTTGGAGTCCCCAAAAATAAAGTCTGACACTGTTTCCACTGTTTCCCCATCTATTTCCCATGAAGTTATGGGACCGGATTCCATGATCTTCATTTTCTGAATGTTGAGCTTTAAGCCAACTTTTTCACTCTCCACTTTCACTTTCATCAAGAGGCTTTTTAGTTCCTCTTCACTTTCTGCCATAAAAGTGGTGTTATCTGCATCTCTGAGGTTATTGATATTTCTCCCAGCATTCTTGATTCCCGCTTGTGTTTCTTCCAGTCCAGCGTTTCCCATGATGTACCCGGTATAGAAGTTGAATAAGCAGGGTGACAATATACAGCCTTGACATACTCCTTTTCCTATTTGGAACCAGTCTGTTGTTCCATGTCCAGTTCTAACTGTTGCTTCCTGACCTGCATACAAATTTCTCAATAGGCAGGTCAGGTGGTCTGGTATTCCCATCTCTTTCAGAATTTTCCACAATTGTTTGTGATCCACACAAAGGCTTTGGCATAGTCAATAAAGCAGAAATAGATGTTTTTCTTGAACTCTCTTGCTTTTTCCATGATCCAGCGGATATTGGCAATTTGATCTCTGGTTCCTCTGCCTTTTCTAAAACCAGCTTGAACATCTGGAAGTTCTTGGTTCATATATTGCTGGATTTGGCTTGGAGAATTTTGAGCATGACTTTACTAGCATGTGAGATGAGTGCAATTGTGCAGTAGTTTGAGCATTCTTTGGCGTTGCCTGTCTTTGGGATTGGAATGAAAACTGACCTTTTCCAGTCCTGTGGCCACTGCTGAGTTTTCCAAATTTGCTGGCATATTGAGTGCAGCACTTTCACAGCATCATCTTTCAGGATTGAAATAGCTCAACTGGAATTCCATCACCTCCACTAGCTTTGTTCAGGTATGACCTAAATCAAGAAACACATACATATATTCAACTGAATGCTCTGAAATGCCTATATGAAATGGAATCCACTATTCCCAATTTCTACAGTATTACTTTATCCCAAATTTGAAATCATTTCTTACTTTCTCTTTATTTTAATATTCATGTGTATTTATGTATCTTGATTTCACTAATATTTTTGAATGTCAGAGAGTATGGAGGTGGTATAAGATAGGATGCAAACAGTTGGGTATGATAAACAATATGCTTTTTATCAGACTCTGAATCTCCTTACATATCCAAAGAAATCTCTAGAGATTCCTTTATTGTATAGATATCACTCTTTCTTGCAAGCCTACAAAAAGTAGCTTGAGACAAATAAAAATACTACACAGAAGAAGCCATGTCAGTCCATTGCCCTGACACTGTCTGGAGAAATCCAGATCCTGAATAGTTTAATGAATACACTGATTGAGATACAGTTCCTTTAAAAGAATAGGAAGTATATCAGAGGCCAGAATCTTTCAAAGCTACTCCCATGTGTTCTTTTAACTTGTCACCTCAGTTCTATAAATACCTTGGCAATCAGTAAATAGCCATTAGCCCGTTGGACTTGATAGACTGTATATTATGTATCCCTCAAAAGAATAATTTGCAATCAGGTTCTCAATGTATAGTTTTTCATGTTTTTTTTAGAAATTGAAGTATAGGTGGTGCACAATGTTCTATAAGTTAAAGTTGTGCAATATAATGTTTCACAATTTTTAAAAGTTATACTCCATTTATAGTTATTATAAACCAAGGGCTACATGTGTGCTAAGTCATTTCAATTGTGTCCGTTTGCGACCCTGTGGACTGTAGCCCACCAGAATCCATAGGATTCTCCAGGCGAGAATACTGGAGTGAGTTGTCATGCCCTCCTCTAAGGGATCTTTGCAACCCAGGGATTTAACCTGCATCTCTTAAGTCTCCTGCATTGATAGGTAAATTCTTTATCACCAGTGCCACCTGGGAAGCCTAAAACTAATGGTTATATTCCCCATATTGCGTAATATATCCTGTAGTTTATTTTATACCTAATAGCTTGTAACCCTTACTCCCCTACTTCATATTGCTCCCCCTCTGTGCCCTCTCCCTACTGATAACCACCAGTTTGTTCTCTATATCTGTCCATCTACTTGCTTGTTATATTCACTAGTGTTTTGTATTGTTAAATTCCACATACAGATTAATACAGTATTTGCCTTCCTCTGTCTGACATTCACTTAGTGTAATACCCTCCAAGTCTATCCATGTTGCTACAAATGACAAAATTCCATTTGTTTTTATTCTGAGTAATATTTCATCTTATATAAATACCACATCATCATCCATTCATCTGTTGATGGACCACTTCCATTTCTTGGCAATTGTAAATGCGACTATGAACACTGGGGTACATGTATCTTTTCAAATTAGTGTTTTTGCTTTTTTTTGATATATACCCAAAAGAGGAATTTGTGGGTCATATGATAGCTCTATTTTCAGTTTATTGAGGAACCTCCATACGTTTTCCACAGGGGCTATACCAATTTATATCTCTATCAGCAGTGTACAAGAGCACCCTTTGCTCTACATCCTTGCCAAAATTTGTTATTTGTGTTCTTTTTGATAACAGTCATTCTGACAGGTATGAGGTGATACCTCAGTGTGATTTTGATTTGCATTTCCAATTAGCAATGTTGAGCATCTTTTCATGGTAGTCATCTGTATTTTGTCTTTGAAAATGGTCTATTCTGGTCTTCTGCTTAGGTTTTAATCAGTTCTTTTTATTTTTTATTTTTTTTCTAATGTTGAGTTTTTATGCATTGGATATTAACCCCTTATTGGTCATATCATGTGCAAATATTTTATCCCATTCAGTAGTTTGTCTTTTTGTTTTGTTGATGGTTTCCTTTGCTGCACACAAGCTTTTAAGTATATTAGGTTCCATTGGTTTATTTTACTTTCACTTCCTTTGTTTTAGGAGACAGATCTAAAAAAAACTATTGCTATGATTTATGTCAAGGAGTGTTCTGCCTATGTTTTCCTCTAGGAGTTTAATGGCTTCTGGTTTTACATTTAGGTCTTTAATCCATTTTGAATTTATTGATGTAGTGGTATCAGAGAATGTTCTGATTTCATTCTTTCATGTGTAGCTTTCCAGTTTTACAGTACCACTTATTGAAGACACAGTCCTTTCTGCATTGTATATTCTTGCCTCCCTTGTCATAGATTAATTTACAGTAAGTGGATAGGTTTATATCTGTGCTCTCTATTCTGTTCCATTGATTTTGATTGTACTGTTTAATTGATAACATTCATCCCAGGTGCAGCTAATATTTTATTTTATAAGAAATATTTAATTAACTTTAAATATTTCAGATAAATCTTAGAGATTTTCATACATGATCAAAATCAAATATTCAATATAAAATATTGATTTTAATGTGGATTATAAAATTTAGGAAGAATATCTCTAGCATATGAGGAACCATTTTCCTATGTAATTCATGATTACTAACAAGGAGGAATACATACTATCAAGAAAGAACTTATTAATCATTAATAATCATTTTATTCCTTAATGTTAAAATATCTTTTACATTTAAATAAGAAAATATTAAAATTTACAGTGGTATGTAAAGTGAGAGGTGAAAGACCCTCCCACCTCTGAGAAATTTAGCTTTGTGTGCTTCAGGATAATTTTCCAGGTCCATATATGCCTTATTTTAAATTATGCTTTAACAACCGTATAATATTTCATTCTGTCAAAGAATGAAAATTGTTTAATCTTTAATTGATGGTCTTCTAGATTACTTCCAATATTGCTTTCTATATATATTCAATCATCACATTTTCATGTGTAAAACCATATATAAAATAACATTATTTTATATTAGGGAAATGTTTTGTATATTATATAAATTTTAAATTAGGGAAATGCAAATCAAAATCACATTGAGGTATCACATCATACCTGTTAGAATGACTATTATATATATATAACTATTATATACCTTATATAATCTATGTAAGTACATTTTATACATTATATAATTGTGTATTTTTATTCATTTATTATAACTTGCACATGCATATATGTATCTTGCTTCTCTTAAAATGTCTTGTAAGTATATAACAGAAAGCCAAATTTAATGTCACATATAAAAATGTATTAGGTTACATAATTACATTATATTCTTTTATCTACAGCAAGAAAAATTACTATTTTTTACAGATATATACCTTTATACTTAAAGCAAGAAACAAATGATTTCTAAATAGTCTTGTTTAAAGAGAGTAACAACAAATTTTCTACAAGTTCTAAATATGTTTACTTCACTAAGTATCATGATTCATTTTTTTTGGGTAGTGAATTTACTTATAGTGAAGAATAAATCAGGATTTCTCTAGTTTTAGAAATACTAATATGAGCACCTGCACATTTTATCAAAATGGTTTGAATTAATCTACAGATGTTATTTATCCACTGCATACTATTTGAGAAATGATTGGGATTGGGAGATTGTCACTTTGACATTGGAAAAGCCACACCACGTGTTTACTAGGAGAGTACACAAAGAAGTATTTTCCTTTGAAGGAATAGCCACCAATACATTAAAAAGTATCAGTGCAAGAATAATGTATCATACTTTTTTGCTGAAATGAAATATATAGGACTATTAAGGTCATATTTAAGAAAAATATCACATAATTAGGAAAGAATGACTAAAATAAACTAAAAGCCATAGGAAGCTAAAAATTGGAGATAAATATTTTTATTATTATAAATTTGAACTGCTTTTCTGTATTTTCAATATAGGAAAGATTTAATTCAATCATTTTTCCCTAAAGAAATCAAAATGTATCAAGGAAATAATATGTTAAAAATGATTCAGTTGATGCATATTTTTACACATTTAATAGAAGATGAATACTGGAAATTTAAAGATTTTGTTATGCATAATGCCATAACCATAGATCAGCATTAAGGAATCTGTCAATGTCTCTTCATCTTTGCATGTGTTATTTTAAATGAAGATTTGGTTAAAAAAAAAAAGAATGATAATTTTCTCTATGCATGAACAATAGTCCATGACTAATTGTAAGAACCACCAATCTGCAAAGGCCTTTATGCAGCCAAATTAATAGACTTTCAATACTTCACTATATGAAAAATACGTGGTTTTTTTTTGTACATTTCTAAATATATTTAGCTTGCTCTTTATTTTTATAAACATTTAAAATTATCCATATGTGTATGCAGTGCTAATGCAATAATAACATTGACCCTTCTGAACATTTAATTTATACTCTATCTGAAGTATATTCATGCATATGGTGTGAGGTTGGGGTTAGACACATTTATTTTTAATGAGAATATCCAATTGATTCAAAGCAATTTATTGAAAAGATATCCTTTATTTCTGCCTCTTGTTATTTCTATCATAAATAATTTTTTTCTAAATGTGCAGACCTATTTTTGAATTTTTTACTGCTTCATCCCTTTGCTTATTCTTTCCCCAGTACCGCACTGTCTTAAGTGTTATAAATTTATAATAACTTGTGAAATCTGGTAATGTAAATTCTTCAATTTTATTCTTCAAGATGCATTTAGGTATATTAGATACTTTGTATCTTCATATAAATTATAGCATCACCTGATCAATTTGTACTCACAAAAAAAATTTGTTAGAAATTTGATTGTTATTATATTGAACTGTAGATCAATTTGTGAAAAAATGACTCTTACCAATATTTAGATTACCAATCTATAGCCATTATATATCCCTCCAGTCAGTTGGGTTTCCATAATTTATTTCAGCCCATTTTGTTGTTGTTGTGAGAACTTACCTATCTGTATTTTTTACAATTATTTCTAAGTGTTTGATATTTCAAACACTACACTATTGTAAGTAGTATCTCCCTTAAATTTTATTTAATTTTTCTCTACCTATAAAATACTTTTTTAAATATATTTGAACTTATATCCCACAAACTTGCTAATTTTACTTGTAATCTTTGACTTCTAATACATTGCTCACAAACTGATTTAATTTTTATATACATACAGTAATATCTGAAAATAATAACCATTTTTTTCCTTCTATATACCTCCTATTTTTTTCTTGCATTATTGTTCTTAATAGAATCTCTCTACAAGATTAAAAAGAAATCTTGATAACAAACATCCTTGTCTCTTCTCAAACCTCATAAACAAGGTTTTAGTATTTTACTATTAAGCATAATATTTTCTCTAAGATTTTTGTAGATATTCTTTATTAATTTAAGGAAGTTCCTTATTATATCTATTTTTCTAAAAGTGCTTTCATTATTCACCACTGAATTATATTAAAAGATTTTTGCATTTATTGAGATTAATATATGATTTTTCTCCTTTTTTTAACTTGGTGAATTACATTAAATTATACTCAAATGCTAAATTAAAGATGAATTCCTGGAACATGATGTAACTTTGGCATCATAGGTCATTTCTAGCTTCAGTCCCCCTCACATGCAGACCAACTAGCAACTTTCTACAGATGAAAAAATGCCATTGTGAAAATCCCAGAACCAGGGGTGAACTGAAGATGGAGAAGTACTGCATGAGAAAGATAAGAGTGGTTTTATTTTTACCCCATTACCACTGCCCCCAGGCCAGCTCAGTGCCTCCCTGAAAGGGCCTCTCTCCACGCCAAGCCTACTGTTTCTCCAGAGGGAGTAAAGAGCCCAATTGGACATCCAGCTTCTTCAGCATTGTCGAACACTTCCTGGGAAGCTCACTCTAGTTTGACTTTGTGGGAATTATACTGGGGAAACCTGCAGAACTCAACCAGGGGAAATCAAATAAAGGTGAAGGGAAGGTGAGTTTATAGTACAAGTGCTCAGCTCTTGGCTTAGTGTGTTTTTGTTTGCAGCAGTACCACTGAGTAGAGACCCCAACCAGTAACTCTGCCCTTTTATAGAACCAAGTCAGTGGCCCAGTCTGGCCAGCGATCTTAGTCATCAGTTTTGCTTGATTTGGATCCCCAACCAGCGGACGATATCAACCACCAGGAAGTCCATTCTATGGCACCACCTAAGCAAGAAACAAACACAGCCCCTCCCAACTTCTCAGCCTAGCCCCCAGTCCCATCACTATAAGAAGTGAGGCTACAGATACCCTCAGCCACAAAGCACATCTACAGACTGTGCCTGGGCAAGGAGCCAAACCACCATCACTAACCAACTATTGAGTGCAGCCTCTGGACCCACATAACTATGGAACCTGAACAGTAACCTTGAGAAGACTGAAGCCCAGCCTGCATTAGTGCTCCACCATAGAGCCCAGTCTACAACCTCATCTAACAGAGGAGCCCAGCATAAGGTCCCAGCTCAATTGGTGAACACAAACAGCCTGCAGCCTTGCCAAGTGAGAAGTCGAGACAATGACCTGGGCCAACTGCACAGCCTATCCTTTGGCCCCATCCAGCCAGGAAGCCACCTACCTGGGCACAGCTCAAGGGCCCGTCAAACAGAGAGTACTTGCTGTGACCTCACCTTAAAGCAGAGCAGAGTCAGTGGCTTACTTAATCACAAAGATCAGTCTCAGTTCAGTTCAGTTCAGTGGCTCAGTCGTGTCCGACTCTTTGTGACTCCATGAATCACAGCACGCCAGGCCTCCCTGTCCATCACCAACTCCCGGAGTTTACCCAAACTCATGTCCATCAAGTTGATGATGCCATCCAGCCATCTCATCCTCTGTCGTCCCTCCTCCTCCTGCCCCCATCCCTTCCAGCATCAGGGTCTTTTTCAATGAGTCAACTCTTCGCATGAGGTGACCAAAGTATTGGAGTCTCAGCTTAGCATCAGTCCTTCCAATGAACACCCAGGACTGATCTCCTTTAGGATGGACTGGTTGAATCTCCTTGCAGTCCAAAGGACTCCCAAGAGTCTTCTCCAACACCACAGTTCAAAAGCATCAATTCTTTGGTACTCAGCTTTCTTCACAGTCCAACTCCCACATACATACATGACCACTGGAAAAACCATAGCCTTGACTAGACGGACCTTTGTTGGCAAAGTGATGTCTCTGCTTTTGAATATGCTATCAAAGTTGGTCAAAACTTTCCTTCCAAGTAGTAAGCGTTTTTTAATTTCATGGCTGCAGTCACCATCTGCAGTGATTTGGGAGCACAGAAAAATAAAGTCTGACACTGTTTCCACTGTTTCCCCATTATTTCCCATGAAGTTATGGGACCAGATGCCTTGATCTTCGTTTTCTGAATGTTGAGCTTTAAGCCAACTTTTTCAGTCTCCTCTTTCACTTTCATCAAGAGGCTTTTTAGTTTCTCTTCACTTTCTGCCATAAGGGTGGTGTCATCTGCATATCTGAGGTTATTGATATTTCTCCCAGCAATCTTGATTCCAGCTTGTGCTTCTTCCAGCCCAGCATTTCTCATGATGTACTCTGCATATAAGTTAAATAAGCAGGGTGACAATGTACAGCCTTGACATACTCCTTTCCCTATTTGGAACCAGTCTGTTGTTCCATGTCCAGTCTAACTGTTGCTTCCTGACCTGCATATAGGTTTCTCAAGAGGCAGGTCTGGTGGTCTGGTGTTTCCATCTCTTTAAGAATTTTCCACAAAATTTATTGTGATCCACACAGTCAAAGGCTTTAGCATGGTCAATAAAGCAGAAATAGATGTTTTTCTGGAACTCTCTTGCTTTTTCAATGATCCAGCGGATGTTGGTAATTTGATCTCTGGTTTCTCTGCCTTTTCTAAAACCAGCTTGAACATTTGGAAGTTCAAGGTTCACGTATTGCTGAAGCTTGGCTTGGAGAATTTTGACCATTACTTTATTAGCATGTGAGATGAGTGCAATTGTGCAGTAGTTTGAGCATTCTTTATCATTGCCTTTCTTTGTGACATCAGCAGATGGTCAACACCAAAATCAGATTGATGATATTCTTTGCTGACAAAGATGGAGAAGCTCTATACAGTCAGCAAAAACAAGACTGGGAGCTGACTGTGGCTCAGATCATGAACTCCTTATTGCCAAATTCAGACTTAAATTGAAGAAAGTAGGGAAAACCACTAGACCATTCAGGTATGACCTAAATCAAATCCCTTATGATTATACAGTGGAAGTGAGAAATAGATTTAAGGGACTAGATCTGATAGACAGAGTACCTGATGAACTATGGATGGAGGTTCGTGACATTGTACAGGAGACAGGGATCAAGACCATCCCCCCCCCCTTTTTTTTTTTGCAAAAAACGCAAAATGGCTGTCTTAGGAGGCCCTACAAATAGCTGTGAAAAGAAGAGAAGAGAAAAGCAAAGGAGAAAAGGAAAGATATAAGCATCTGAATGCAGAGTTCCAAAGAACAGCAAGGAGAGATAAGAAAGCCTTCCTCAACGATCAATGAAAAGAAATAGAGGAAAACGACAGAATGGAAAAGACTAGAGACTTCTTCAAGAAAATTAGAGATACCAAGGGAACATTTCATGCAATGATGGGCTCGATAAAGGACAGAAATGGTATAGACCTAACACAAGCACAAGATATTAAGAAGAGATGGCAAGAAAACACAGAAGAACTGTACAAAACAGATCTTCACGACCCAGATAATCACGATGGTGTGATCACTCACCTAGAGCCAGACATCCTGGAATGTGAAGTCAAGTGGGCCTTAGAAATCATCACTAGGAACAAAGCTAGTGGAGGTGATGGAATTTCAGGTGAGCTATTTCAAATCCTGAAAGATGATGCTGTGAAAGTGCTGCACTCAATATTCCAACAAATTTGTAAAACTCAGCAGTGGCCACAGGACTGGGAAAGATCAGTCTGTGGCCTTGCCTAACATCAGGGTACAGCCTGTGGCCATAACTGAACATAGAGTCCAACCAGCAGCACCAATTTGTTGAGAAGCACAGCTTAAGGTTCCAATCTACCAGGAGAGATTATTCACAGAATTCAATCAGACTTGCTGGTGGCTCAGATGGTACAAATATCTACCTGCAATGGAGGGAGACTAGGTTCTATCTGTGGGTGAGGAAGATCCCCTGGAGAAGGAAATGAGAACCCACTCCAGTATTCTTGCCTGGAATATCCCATGGACAGAGGAACCTGACGGATTATAGTCCATGGGGTTGCAAAGAGTTGGACAAGACTTAGTGACTAAACCACCACAACCAGTATCACATTGCCAGGAAACACAGCCAGTAAACACAGCCTGCAACCTCACACAACCAGAAGTGATTCAACAAAATGAAAAGACAACATACAGAATTGGAGAAAATATTTGGAAACCATTTATTTCATAAATTTATCTGATATCTGATTTGTCTCATAGAACTCAAGAGAAAAAAAAATCAATTAAAAAAATTGGCAAAGGACCCCAATAGATAATTTCTCAAAGAAGATCTACAAATGACCAATAGATGTATGAAAAGATGCTCAAAAGCACTAATAATCAGGGAAATGCAAATCAAATCATGTTGTTGGTGTTCAGTCACTCAGTTGTGTCCAATTCTTTGTGACCACATGGACTACAGAACACCAGGTTTTCCTGTCCTTCACTATCTCCTGGAGTTTGCTCAAACTCATGTCCATTGAATCAATGATGCATCCAACCATCTCATCTTCTATCACCCCCTACTCCTCCTGCCCTTAATCTTTCCCAGCATCAGGATCTTTTCCAATGTGTGGGCTCTTCCCATCAGGTGATCAGGGTATTGGAGCTTCAACTTCAGCTTCAAGCCTTCCAATTAATATTCATGTTTGATTTCCTTTAGGATTGACTGGTTTGATCTCCTTGCTGTCCAACAAACTCTCAAGAGTCTTCTCCAGCACCACAATTTCAAAGCATTAATTCTTTGGCTCTCAGCCTTCTTTATAGTCCAACTCTCACATCTGTACATGACTACTGGAAAAACCATAGCTTCAACTATATGGACCTTTGTTGGCTAAGTGATTTCTCTGCTTTTTAATACACTGTCTAGGTTTGTCATAGCTTTTCTTCCAAGGAACAAGCTTTGTTGTTCCTTGTTTAAATTAAACAATCTTTTAATTTCATGGTGACAGTCATTGTCTGCAGTGATTTTGGAACCTAAGAAAATAAAATCTGTCACTGCTTCCAGATTTTCCCCATCTATTTGCCGTGAAATGATGGGACCAGATGACATGACTTTAGTTTTGGGTTTTTTTTTTTTTAATTTTTTTTTTTTTGATTGAAGGATAATTGCTTTACAGAATTTTGTTGTTTTCTGACAAACCTCAACATGAATCGGCCATAGATATACATATGTCCTCTCCCTCTTGAAACTCCTTGTCATCTCCCTCCCCTTCCCACACCTCTAGATTGATACAGACCCAATGTTTGAGTTCCCTGAGATATACAGCAAATTCTCATTGGCTATCTATTTTACATATGGTAATGTAGGTTTCCATGTTACTCTCTCCATACATCTTGTTGAGTTTTAAGCCAGCTTTTTCACTATCCTCTTTCACACTCATCAAGAGGCTCTTTAGTTCCTTTTTGCTTTCTTCCATTAGGGTGGTGTCATCTGTATGTGAGATTCTTGATATTTCTCCCAGCAATTTTGATTTCAGCTTGTGATTCATCCAACCTGGCATTTTGCATGATGTACTCTGCATAGATGTTAGATAAGCAGGGTGACAATATATAGCCTTTGCATCCTCCTTTCTCAATTAGGAACCAGTCCATTGTTTCATGTCCTGTTCTAACTGTCACTTCTTGACCTGCACACAGATTTCTCAGGAGACAGGTAAGTGGTATGGTATTCCCATTTCTTGAAGAATTTTTCAGTTTGTTGAGATTCAAGTCAAAAGCTTTAGCATAGTCAATGAAGCAGAAGTAGATGTTTTACAGGAATGCCCTTGCATTTTCTATGAGCCAATGGATGTTGGCAATTTGATCTCTTGTTCCTCTGCCTTTTCTAAATCCAGCTTGTACATCTGGAAGTTCTCACTTCCCATACTGTTGAAGCCTAGCTTGAAGGATTTTGAGCATTACCTTGCTAGCATATGAAATAAGCACAAATGTGCAATACTTTGAAACTTCTTTGGCATTGGCCTTCTTCGGGATTGGAATGAAAACTGACCTTTTCCAGTCCTGTGGTCACTCACTGCTGAGCTTTCCATATTTGCTGGCATGTTGAGTGCAGCACTTTAAAAGCATCATCTTTTAGGGATTGAAATAGCTCAGCTAGAATTCCATCACCTCCACCAGTTTTGTTCATACTAATGCTTCCTAAGGCCAACTTGACTTCCCACTCCAGGATGTCTGGCTCAAACTATGATGTGATATAATTTCATACCTGTTAGAGTAACTATTATCCAAAAGAGACAAGATATAACGAACATTGGAGAGAATATGGAGAAAAGAGAAAACTTATGCCCTGTGGATGGGAATATAAATTTGTTCAGCAATTCTGAAAAATAGTATGGAGGTTTATTAAAAAATTAAAAATAGAACTACCATATGATCCAGCAATTCCACCGTTGGGTATATAGCTGAAGGAAATAAAATCACTATATTGAAGATATATCCACACCTTCCCATTCACTGTAGCACTATTTATAGTAGTCAAGATAGAGATAGAGATGAATAAATAGAAAAATGTAGATATACATAGGCAAAGGAACATTGTTCAACCATAAACAGAAGGAAATCATGCTGTTTTCAATATGCAGATGAAACTTTAGGGTATTATGCTAAGGGAAATAAGACAGAGAAAGGCAAATACTGTATGATCTCACTTATATGTGGAATCCAAAAAAACATTGAACACACAGAAAGAATGATTATTGGTAGCTTCCAGGGGAAGGGAATTGGGGAAATGGGTGAAGGTAGGTAGTTTATGGGTACAAACTTACAGTTATAATATTAATGAGTTCTGGTGATCTAATGTACAGCATGATGACTATATTTATCAATACTGTATTGTATGTGCTGCGCTTAGTCACTCAGTCATGTCTGACTCTGTGACCTCATGGACTGTAGCCCACCAGGCTTCTCTGTCCATGGGGATTACCCAGACAAGAATACTGGAGTGGGTTGCCATGCCCTTCTCCATAGGATCTTCCCAACCCAGGAATCAAACCCAGGTCTCCCATAATGCAGGCAGATTCTTTACTGCCTGTGCCACCAGGGAAGCCTGAGAATACTGGAGTGGGTATCCCTTCTGGTAACCCTTCTGCAGAGTATCTGCCTGACCCAGGAATCGAACCTGGGTCTCCTGCATTACAAGCAGATCCTTTACCAGCTGAATTACCAGGGAATATAATTGCTATATAACACATATTGTACTGAAAGTTGAAAGAGTAAATTTTCATAGTTCTAATCACATTGCTGCTGCTGCTGCTAAGTCGCTTCAGTCGTATCCGACTCTGTGCGACCCCATAGACTGCAGCCCACCAGGCTTCCCCCTCCCTGGGATTCTCCAGGCAACAACACTGGAGTGGGTTGCCATTTCCTTCTCCAATGCATGAAAGTGAAAAGTCAAAGTGAAGTCACTCAGTCATGTCCAACTTTAGCAACCCCATGAACTGCAGCCTACCAGGCTCCTCCATCCATGGGATTTTCTAGGCAAAAGTACTGGAGTGGGGTGCCATTGCCTTCTCCATCTAATCACATTACACACACACACAAAAATCAAAAACCATTGTAATCATTTCATGATTATAAGTATATCAAATTCATAAGTATATCAAATTCCACACTGTACACCCTCAATTTGCATAATATTATATGTTAACCACATTTCAGTAGAGCTGGAAAAAAGTTACATAAAACTGTCTTCAATATTTCACAGCACATATGTGGTGGAGCCAGCTCTTGAAAGAACATTGTAATTAGCTTAATTCCTGGGATGCACTAGGCATAGTATAATGTAAACATAGATGGCAGGAAGGGAGAGAAGAAAAGTGAAAGAATGGAAAATAAATGGTTAAAATTAGTTTAACATTTTAAAAGAAAAAGATGCAAAATGTTCACAAATTATAAGCAAGATTTCACAGCTAAACTAAAGCATATGCACATAAACGACGACCAAGTTTACTCTACTTACTGCTTTTTTAAACTTATCATTTATACTCCTATAAAATTCATGATCTATTAGCTGTTTATTTATATTAATGCCTTGCTAGTTTATATTTATTCAAACTGAGGTTACCCATTGAAGAAAAATATTACTGTGTAGAAAGAACTCAACAAGTTCATATTTCAGATATATCCTAGGTGCTTCTAATTTTTTATTTCTTGTTTTCAAATTCTTTTTCCATTTCAAATCCATTGCAGTAAACAAAAAGCATGTTTATTTTATGGTTGAGGATTTTTGCCTTATTTAACACTATTTAGAATTTGCCCTATGTAAATAGTTACCCATAAATCATATCCCCCAATAAAGAAAGATTTTGTGAACTTTAGTTAAAATTATATTAGAGACTTTTGTACTGGGCAGTAAATTGTTTCACAAAATTATAGGTATGTATACAATTTATTTTTTATAATTGTCAAAACCACAGGATTTTAGAATTATGTCTTTTGAAAATAGGAAAACTTGTGAATATATCTGTCAAGATAATAACTACCTAATGCCTTTGCTTTAGTACATATGCAGTTTGAAAGTCAAAATAAGTCTCACATCTTAGGAAAAGAGCAGCAGGGTTAAGTTTTCCCCACACTTTCAGTATCTCTTACAACAAATTAACAAATTCACCAGCTGACTTATAGGTGTTTAAAAGATATTAAATGAGTTTCCTGTACATTTTTTCTACTCTTTGATTAATTAAGTACCATTCATTTGGAAGAAAATAAAAAACTGGTGTTTGGTTTGCCCTTCAAAAATCATTCAGAAAAACCATTTTACAGTTTGTTGCACTGCCTTACCAATTCTAATACGATCCATCCCAGACACATCAGGGTTGGAATCTGGTCACAACACTTAACTATCCCTGAGAGCCTGAGTAATTCACATAACTATTTTTATGGTGTGTTCTTGTCTGTAAAAGGGGATTAATACCTCCCCAGGCAAAGTTAGTGTGGAGAGGAAATAAGATCAAGGGCTCCTGACACTGCTCAGCTCCAAGCAGGCACCCTCACACCCTCAGAGGGAGTTAGGCAATATTGTGAGTAGCTCAATCTGGCATCCTGCTGCCTGGGTTTATAGACCTACTTCTACATTTCCTGGCTCAGTGACCTTGGGCAAGCCACAAATTTGCTCAACCTGAATTTTCTCATGTTTAAAATAAGGGTAATAATTTGGCATGCCTCGTGGGTGGACATTGTGATGTTTAATCAAAAGAATGTATGTAAAGCATTATTAAATTAAACAAGGAGGCCAATAGAGTGAGGTGTTTCTAACACCTTATCATCCAAAATAAGCAAATCCTAAGGCTGTAAATGCCTCTAGATTAAGGATCAAAACCTGAGGACAACTAATCACAAAGAACCAATTAATGTTTTCCAAATAATACACCCACTTAAGTGATAACCAATCAAATCATTTCTTTGCTCCCCACTCTTGTTTATAAAAGTCTTTCCCCCAGTTCCTATCCATGGAGTGATCCTAACCACTTTGGTTTGGAATTGCCTCATTCAAATGGATTTTTTGCTCAAATAAAAAAAAAGTATTAAAATAAACAAAGATGAAAAAAATTCCTATTTGTTATCTACTATTGAATTTTTTTTATGTATCTTATTACCTTAGGTAATTAGTAAAAGCAATTGAAATAATTCTGAGAGGCTGGGCTTGTTATAATGAAATTGAATGCCCAAGTAAAGGTGGAAAGGTGGAATACTGTTTTTTGTAATTGGTCAACTCCTGGAAAGTGTAATTGATAAAAAAAATTCATATATATAATATAAATATAATTTAAATAGCATATTACAAGAGATTGTATATATGAGCGTGTAATTGCCAGTCATGTGCCAAGTCACTTCAGTTGTGTCTGACTCTTAGCAACCTCATGGACTGTAGCCCTCCAGGCTTCTCTGTCCATGAGATACTTCAGGCAAGAATACTGAGTCGGTTGCCATGCCCTTCTCTAGGGGATCTTCCCAAACCAGGGATTGAACTCGTCTTTAGTCTCATGCATTGGCAGGTGGGTTCTTTACCATTAGTGCCACCTGGGAAGTCCAAGAATGTAAGTACACACCAGTAATTACATATAGATAGATATCTACAGGCAAGTGGTCAGTTTATATTCAAATAGAAAATAAGATTACATGATAAAGTGAAATAGAGAGGATCTCCTCTAAATTTTTCAATTGTGTAACAAACTAAACAGTCCTCATTTTGCCCCCAAATAAAACTTAACTCACAACTCTCAAATTGTACATCTTTTTTCAGTCAACAGTTATGGCAACGGAGGAAGCACCAGAGTAGACTTCCTTCCTGTGACTGGACTCCATGAGGAACCAGAGCTTTGGTACCAGCATCGGCCCCTTGTGCCCATCCGCCTCCTCGGGGAGTACAGATGGATTTGGACCAAGGAGCGGTGGCTGGGCAGGTGCATGAGGGCCTAGAGGAGCTACACCACGTTCAAGGTCAGGAGGGGAGGCCGTGAGGAGATACCCCTTGTCCAAGGTAAGGAGCAATGGCTGCACTTTGCTGGAGCAGCCATGAAGAGATACCCCACGTCCAAGGTAAGAGAAACCCAAGTAAGACAGTAGGTTTTGCTAGAGGGCTTCAGAGGGCAGACACACTGAAAACATAACCATAGAAAACTAGTCAATCTGATCACATGGACAACAGCCTTGTCTAACTCAATGAAACTAAGCCATGCCGTGTAGGGCCACCCAAGACAGGAGGGTCATGGTGGAGAGATCTGAAAGAATGTGGTTCACTGAAGAAGAGAATGGCCAACCACTTCAGTATTCTTCCCTTGAGAACCCCATGAACAGTATGAAAAGGCAAAATGATAGGATACTGAAAGAGGAACTCCCCAGGTTGGTAGGTGCCCAATATGCTACTGGAGATCAGTGGAGAAATAACTCCAGAAAGAATGAAGGGATGGAGCCAAAGCAAAACAATACCCAGTTGTGGATGTGACTGGTGATAGAAGCAAGGTCTGATGCTGTAAAGAGCAATATTGCATAGGAACCTGGAATGTCAGGTCCATGAATCAAGGCAAATTGGAAGTGGTCAAACAGGAGATAGCAAGAGTGAATGTCGACATTCTAGGAATCAGCAAACTAAAATGGACTGGAATGAGTGAATTTAACTCAGATGACTATTATATCTACTATTGTGGGCAGGAATCCCTTAGAAGAAATGGAGTAGCCATCATGGTCAACAAGAGTCCAAAAGGCAGTACTTGGATGCAATCTCAAAAACAACAGAATGATATCTGTTCATTTCCAAGGCAAACCACTCAATATCACGGTAATCCAAGTGTATGCCCCAACCAGTAACGCTGAAGAAGCTAAAGTTGAACGGTTCTATGAAGACCTACAAGACCTTTTAGAATTAACACCCAAAAAAGATCTCTCTTTCATTATAGGGGACTGGAATGAAAAAGTAGGAAGTCAAGAAACACCTGGAGTAACAGGCAAATTTGGACTTGGAGTACAGAATGAAGCAGGGCAAAAGCTAATAGAGTTTTGCCAAGAGAATGCACTGGTCATATAAATACCCTATTCCAACAAACAAGAGAAGACTCTACACATGGACATCACCAGATGGTCAACACCGAAATCAGATGATGATATTCTTTGCAGCCAAAGATGGAGAAGTTCCATACAGTTAGCAAAAACAAGACCGGGAGCTGACTGTGGCTCAGATCATGAACTCCTTACTGCCAAATTCAGACTTAAGTTGAAGAAAGTAGGGAAAACCACTAGACCATTCAGGTATGACCTAAATCAAATCCCTTATGATTATACAGTAGAAGTGAGAAATAGATTTAAGGGACTAGATCTGATACACAGAGTGCCTGATGAACTATGGACAGAGGTTCGTGACATCATGCAGCAGAGAGGGATCAAGACATTTCAAAGAAAAAAATTTTTTTAAAGCAAAATGGCTCTCTGACGAGGCCTTACAAATAGCTGTGAAAAGAAGAGAAGTGAAAAGCAAAGGAGAAAAGCAAAGATATAAGCATCTGAATGCAGAGTTCCAAAGAATAGCAAGGAGAGATAAGAAAGCCTTCCTCAACGATCAGTGCAAAGAAATAGAGGAAAACGACAGAATAGGAAAGACTAGAGATCTCTTCAAGAAAATCAGAAATACCAAGGGAACATTTCATGCAAAGATGGGCTCAGTAAAGGACAGAAATGGTATGTACCTAACAGAAGCAGAAGATATTAATAAGAAGTGGCAAGAATACACAGAAGACTGTACAAAAAACAGCTTCACAACCCAGATAATCACAGTGTGATCACTGCCTAGAGCCAGACATCCAGGAATGTGAAGTCAATTTGGCCTTAGAAATCATCTCTAGGAACAAAGCTAGCGAAGGTGATGGAATTCCAGTTGAGCCAATTTAAATCCTGAAAGATGATGCTGTGAAAGTGTTGTACTCAATATGCCAGCAAATTTTGGAAACTCAGCAGTGGCCATAGGACTGGAAAAGGTCAGTTTTCATTCCAATCCCCAAGAAAGGCAATGCCAAAGAATGCTCAAACTACTGCACAATTGCACTCATCTCACACGCTAGTAAAGTTATGCTTAAAATTCTCCAAGCCAGGCTTCAGCAATATATGAACCATGAACTTCCAGATGTTAAAGCTAGTTTTAGAAAAGGCAGAGGAACCAGACATCAAATTGCCAACATCTGCTGGATCATAAAAAAAGCAAGAGAGTTCCAGAAAAACATCGATTTCTGCTTACTGACTATGCAAAAGCCTTTGACTTTGTGGATCACAATAAACTGTGGGAAATTCTGAAAGAGATGGGAATACCAGACCACCTGACCTGCCTCTTGAGAAACCTGTATGCCGGTCTGGAAGCAACAGTTAGAATTGAACATGGAACAGACTGGTTCCAAATAGGAAAAGGAGTCCGTCAAGGCAGTATATTGTCACCCTGCTTATTTAACTTATATGCAGAGTACATCATGAGAAATGCTGGGCTGAAAGAAGCACAAGCTGGAATCAAGATTGCCGGGAGAAATATCAATAACCTCAGATATGCAGATGACAACACCCTTATGGCAGAAAGTGAAGAGGAACTAAAAAGCCTCTTGATGAAAGTGAAAGCAAAGTGTAAAAAAGTTGGCTTAAAGCTCAACATTCAGAAAACGAAGATCATGGCATCTGGTCCCATCACTTTATGGGAAATAGATGGGAAAACAGTGGAAACAGTGTCAGACTTTTTTGGGGGGGGCTCCCAAATCACTTCAGATGGTGACTGCAGCTATGAAATTAAAAGACACTTACTCCTTGGAAGGAAGGTTATGACCAACATAGATAGCACATTAAAAAGCAGATACATTACTTTATCAACAAAGGTCCATCTAGTCAAGGCTATGGTTTTTCCTGTGGTCATGTATGGATGTGAGAGTTGGACTGTGAAGAAAGTTGAGCTGCGAAGAATTGATGCTTTTGAACTGTGGTGTTGGAGAAAACTCTTGAGAGTCCCTTGGACTGCAAGGAGATTCAACCAGTCCTTTCTAAAGGAGATCAGTCCTGGGTGTTCATTGGAAGGACTGATTTTGAAGCTGAAACTCCAGTACTTTGGCCGCCTCATGCAAAGAATTGACTCATTGGAAAAGACTCTGATGCTGGGAGGAAATGGGTGCAGGAAGAGAAGGGAACAACAGAGGATGAGATGGCTGAATGGCATCACCAACTCGATGGACATGAGTTTAAGTGAACTTTGGGAGTTGGTGATGGACAAGAAGGCTTGCTGTGCTGTTTCATGGGGTCGGAAAGAGACACAACTGAGTGACTGAACTGAACTAAACAAACTAAGAAACAAAATGAATAAAGACAATCCATTCTCAGAAATATCAGGAATATTCATAATAATGTCTTATTTTAGGTATTGCTATATATGTACTGCGAAAAAAATTCAGGGAAATACATATTGTCTAGAGCTAGTTTCTTCAGAAAAGTGAAATCATGTATTTTAAAACACCAGAGAGAATAAGATGAGCTTAAAATATACCCAGATTATAGATTGATATAATATTATTGATATTATAGATTGTTATGATACCTTCATGATCAAAGATTATCCAGATGGTGAAGTAGAAGAACGTGTGCTCATTTTCTCCTGCAAGAACTCCAAAATTACAACTCACTGCTGAGCAATCATCAACAGGAGAATGTTGGATCCCAGCAAAAAAGATGCCCCAAAATCCAAGGGCAAAGGAGAAGCCCCAGAAAGATAGAAGGAATGGCAAAATCATGTTTAGAATCAAACCCCATACCCGCCAGAGATGCTTAGAGGGCTCAAACAAACCTTGTGTGCACCAGGACCCAGAGACCCCACAGAGACTCAGCCAGACCTACCTTTCAGTCTTTGAGTGTCTTCTGCTGAGGTATGGGTCACCAGTGGTCTGCAGCAGGGGCAGGAGCTCTGGGTACAGCAGACCTGGGTCACCCAGCTTGTGGTATAAGCCCTCTTGGAGGAAGTCATCATTAACCCCACCATACAGCCACCAAGCAGATGACCCACAGACTGCAGAACAATTATACCAAATACATTCTCACACTGTTAAGAAAGTTCTAGGACCCATGACAAATTTTCCAACCTGGGGATCTGGCAAATGGACTGAGAACCCTCAGGGAATTTGACTTTGGAGGGCAGAAAATCCACAGGACTGGGGAAACAGGCTCTTGGAGGGCACAAACAAAACCTTATGTATACCAGGACCAAGGAGAAAGGGGCAATGACCCCACAAGAGACTGATCCATACTTGCCTGTAAGTGTCCAGGAGTCTCTGGCAGAGGTGTGGCTCAGTGATGACCTGCTGCAAGGTCAAGGGCACGAAGTGCAGCAGTGTGTGCATGATACCTTTTGAAGGAGTTTGCCATTATCTTCATTATCTCAACCATTGTTTAGTCTCAGGTCAAACAAAAGGGAGGGAACACAGCCCCACCTATCAATAGTAAATTGGATTAAAGATTACTGAGCATGGCCCTGAACAAGACCTGGCTTTCCCCCAGTCAGTCTTTCCCATCAGGAAGCTTCCATAAGCTTTTTATCCTTATCCATCAGAGAGCAGACAGAATGAAAACCACAATCACAGAAAACTAATCAAACATCACATGGGCCACAGCCTTGTCTAACTTAATAAAACTATGAGCCATGCCACGTAGGGCCACCCAAGACGAACGGGTCATGGTGAACAGTTCTGACATAACATGGTCCACTGGAGAAGGGAACGGCAAACCATTTCAGTATTCTTCCCTTGAGAACCCCATGAACAATATGAAAAGGCAAAATGATAGGACACTGAAAGATGAACTCCCTGATAGGAAAGTGCCCAATATACTACTGGAGAAGAGTAGAGAAATAACTTCAGAAAGAATGAAGAGATGGGACCAAAGCAAAAACAATGCCCAGTTGTGGATGTGACTGGTGATGGAAGTAAAATCCGATGCTGTAAAGAGCAATATTCATAGGAACCAAGAATGTTAGGTCCATGAATGAATCAAGGTAAATTGGAAGTAGTCAAACAGGAGATGGCAAGAGTAAATGTCAACATTCTAGGAATCACTGAACTAAAATGACTGGAATGGGCAAATTTAATTCAGATGATCATTATATCTACTACTGTGGGCAAGAATCCCTTAGAAGAAATGGAGTAGCCCTCATAGTCAACAAAAGAGTCCGAAATGCAGTACCTGGGTGCAATCTCAAAAACGATAGAATCATCTCTGTTTGTTTCCAAGGCAAACCATTTAATATCACAGTAATGCAAGTCTATGGCCCAATGAGTAATGCTAAAGAAACTACTTGAACGATTCATGAAGATCTACAAGACCTTCTAGAACTACCAAAAAAAAAAAGATGTCCTTTTCATCATAGGGAACTGGAATGCAAAAGTAGGAAGTCAAGAGATACCTGGAGTAACAGTCAAATTTGGCCTTGGAGCACAAAATGAAGCAGGGCAAAGGCTGACAGAGGATTGCCAAGAGTATGCACTGGTGATAGCAAACACCCTCTTCCAACAACACAAGAGAAGACTCTACACATGGACATCACCAGATGGTCAACACCGAAATCAGATTGATGATATTCTTTGCAGCCAAAGATGGAGAAGTTCTATACAGTTAGCAAAAACAAGACCAGGAGCTGACTTGCTCAGATCATGAACTCCTTATTGCCAAATGCAGACTTAAATTGAAGAAAGTAGGGAAAACCACTAGACCATTCAGGTATGACCTAAAACAAACCCTTTTTGATTATACAGTGGAAGTGATAAATAGATTCAATGGATTAGATCTGATAGACAGAGTGCCTAAGGAACTATGGGTGGAAGTTTGTGACATTGTTCAGGAGGCAGTGATCAAGACCATCTACAAGAAAAAGAAATGCAAAAAGGTACAATGGTTGTCTGAGGAGGCCTTACAAAATCTGAGAAAAGAAGGGAAGGGAAAGGCAAAGGAGAAAAGAAAAGATATACCCATTTGAATGCAGAGTTCCAAAGAATAGCAAGGAGAGATAAGAAAGCCTTCTTCAATGATAATTGTAAAGAAATAGAGGAAAACAATAGAATGGAAAAACCAGAGATCTTTGGGAATGGAAAAACCTATCTTCAAGAAAATTTGAGATATTGGGGAGTATTTCATGCAAAAATGTGCACAATAAAGGACAGAAATGATATGGACCTAACAGAAGCAGAAGAGGTGGCAAGAATACACAGAACTGTACCAAAAAAAAAAAATTCTTCATGACCCAGATAACCAGGATGGTGTGATCATTCACCTAGAGCCAGACATCCTGGAATGTGAAGTCAAGTGGGCCTTACGAAGCATCACTATAAACAAAGCTAGTGGAGGTGATGAAACTTCAGTTGAACTATTTTAAATCCTAAAAAATGATGCTGTGAAAGTACTGCACTCAAAAGTCTGAAAGTGAAGTCACTCAGTTGTGTCCGACTCCTTGCAACCCCATGGACTGTGGCCCACCAGGCTCCTCTGTCCATGGGATTTCCCAGGCAAGAATAGTGGAGTGGGTGGCATTTTCTTTTCCAGGGAATCTTCCCAGGGATTGAATCCATGTCTCTTACATTGGCAGGTGGATTCTTTACCACTGAACCACCAGGGATCTGCTATATAGTATATGCCTAATGGATATTTGCTTGATCAATGAATTATTTTAGCAAACTTGTTCCATGTTAGGTATAATATTTGTATTTTTAAATTGGAAACCAGTATGATCTCAATATTTTGGTATAATTTGATTTCCTCTAGGTAAAATATACATGAAATTTAAACATTAGCTTCTTCAGCACACACTAGCAATTTCTGCTATGAAACTAACACTTTTGCCTTCAAACAAGAATTTTCTTATTCAACATTGAGACTCATTTGTATTTTGGCTTATAAATATATGGGAGTTCTGTTTTCCATCCTCACTGCCAGACTTTTTGATTTGTTACTTCAAATATTCTCTTTCAAGAATATTCCCAACAAAATACAAAGCATTAGTACGTTTACCTATGACTGTTTTTTTGGGGTATTTTTTAGGTGTAGGATACGTGGAAAAGCCTTATATTTCCTAGGTTTGTAAATTATTGAAAATGTATTCCCCTTATCCTGAGAGTTCCACAATACAAACAGACATTTCTGTATTTATTGATGAAAAATATATATCTTATGAATAATTAATTTAGACAGAATAAATATCCAGTACCTTTGACAACAGAATAACCTATACCTCCATCTTAGCATCTTAAACAAAGTGTCTTCTTTATCTTCTTCAAGTTGTCAAACTTCAAAAGTCTTTTTTGGGGGGCAGTTGTGGGGCTACATCAGATGCAGTCCAACTTCTGTCTGAGCTTATGCTGCTATTCCTAGATGAAAATCTAGAGCACACTTCACACTGAGAGAGAAAATGTAAGTTCAGTATTGACAGCAACTCCTCTGTTATCAACTTATCAGTATAGTAGTTAAGAGTCTAGTTTCTACAGTGACACTGCCTAGTTCAGGTTCTGCTCTTCCTAGTATTTGGCAGGTTGCCTCATCCCCAGGTGCCCCAGTTTTCTTGTCCATAAAATGATGATAATACTAATTATTAGTTATATTTATTTAGGATCTTCTGCTGCTGCTGCTAAGTCACTTCAGTCATGTCTGAGTGAAGTCAGTCTGACTCTATGCGACCCTCATAGACGGCAGCCCACTAGGCTCCATCCCTGGGATTCTCCAGGCAAGAACACTGGAGTGGGTTGCCATTTCCTTCTCCAATGCATGAAAGGGAAAAGTGAAAGTGGAGTCATTCAGTCGTGTCTGACTCTTAGTGACCCCATGGGCTGCAGCCTCCCAGGCTCCTCCATCCATGGGATTTTCCAGGCAAGAGTACTGGAGTGGGGTGCCATCTTCTATGCACCAATAAATGCTCTCATCCCTTGGGATGCAGCAGTTAATTAAAGAGATATGCTAAATTGTATTCTGCTTACTAAAATGTAGTCCCCTTTCCAGCGCTGTTGAATTCACACATGGCCATCTGACATCCTTTGCCTAAAAAAATAAAAGTGGAAGTGAGATGTGTCTCTTTTGAAGCTGTAATCTCCAGGGAGCTATTTATTATACTTGCTTTTCCAAGCCTTTGTGATTATAGGAGCACATTTGGAAATGAAATCTCTGGATTTCTGAGTATAGAACCTCCTAGAGATTGATAGTGTAATATTTCAAGGGGAAAAAATAGACTTCATTGTTTTCCTTCATTGAAATTTGGGGTTGTTTGTTACTGCAGCATAATCTAGACTATTGTCTTTAAAACAAAGATACCTGTACTTAAAAGTACTCATTGTAGTGAAAATAGGAAAATAAAACATAATGAATAAGTAAGGCACCTGATATGATAGAAGGTAATAAACACTATGGAATTTTAAGACATAGAGTAGGTAAGGAGCCAAGGATTAATTCATATTTAAAGTGAAAAGAAAGAGAGGATGCAGGTTATAGAACTAATTAGGAAGGTCAGCTAATTAATGATCTCTGAGTACTTATAAAACTTTCTTATATATAGGAAGCACTCAAAAACTTATTCATTTTTACATTATGTGGCTCTAATATAATAAATTTGTTGACTATAGTACTAACTTTTGATCTTTTCATCACATAACTTTTCTTAAAAATTAAGACAAAGCCTCACTTCATAGTTCAGAAGTTAGGTTTACATTGCCAAGTTTCTGAACCTTACTTATTTACTTCAGCACATACAAATCTTATTAATAGTAGATCTTAAGGCATCAGTGTTACCTTATCTGTGCTATGGGAATAATTATTTTCAATACCATGGAGAAAATCCAGGTTCAGTATGCTTGATAATTCACACTATACATTTATCTGCTTGGCAGGAACAGCCCGTAAGGAAATAGCATGTTAATGTTGCTATAATGTACCTTTCTTCGACCTGCTGTCAGGGTCAATACTGCATGTGAAAGCAAAAACAGTGAAAGAGAAAGAAACAATGGCCTAAGTTAAGTTTGCTTTTCTTCATTATACCCAAGCTTGAATCAGAGGGGTTTTATAATCAATCTGCAATCATCTTCAAGGTAATATTTTAAAGGTAAACACGTTTCTGGGTATTAAAGGAATAATATCCATTAAAATAATAGAGGTTAAAAAGTCACTTTTAGATATTTAAAATAGAATTTTTAATTAAAAAATTAGGATTTCAAACTAAAGTTCTATCTTCCTCATTTTGCCAATCATCTTTGTGAAGCTGTTAAACCATTCTACTTCTCCAAATCAAAATGTAAGAAACTTTTCTATTAAAAACACTAAAATGTCTTTGATTCAGAGACAGAAAACATCTCCAAAGAGACGAATAAAATTTTTAACTTGTATTTCTAGGAACTTATAACATTGTTATTTATTAACAGGGCATAGTTATGAAAGGAATAGCAAAAGATAAAAATGTGTATTTATTCATTATAAATACCTCCCCATATAAATATGGGGAGGTATTATTATTATTAAATATTATAAAATACCTCCCCATTATAAATACCTTCCCATAGTTCAGTTCAGTTCAGTCGCTCAGTCGTGTCCGATTCTTTGCAACCCCATGAATTGCAGCACACCAGGCCTCCCTGTCCATCACTAACTCCTGGAGTTCACTCAGACTCATGTCCATCAAGTCAGTGATGCCATCCAGCCATCTCATCTTCTGTTGTGCCTTTCTCCTCCTGCCCCCAATCCCTCCCAGCATCAGAGTCTTTTCCAATGAGTCAACTCTTCACATGAGGTGGCCAAAGTACTGGAGTTTCAGCTTTAGCATCATTCCCTCCAAAGAAATCCCAGGGCTGATCTCCTTCAGAATGGACTGGTTGGATCTAAGTAATGCATAAAATATCAAATCAATATTTATAGATTTTCTGTGTGGAAAATATGTTATTCCTAACCAGTATTCTTTTCACTGTGTGATGGAAAGCACCATCTTGGCCCATAGTTTGCTTTTCTAAAGGTAAAATAAAATATCAGTTAAAAAAAAAAGAAGCAGACCATTTCAATTTTCCTAACTTCCTAGAACCTCTTTTCATGTAAATGTAATCAATTAAAAAAAGATAAAATTAATCAAGTGCCTAATCACTTTAGCCAACCAAGCGATCATTTTAACCTATTGACTGTAATGATAGATCAGCTTGACTGATGGCTCAGAAGGTAAAAATGTTCTTGCAATGCAGGATGACCAGGTTCGATCCCTCAGCTGAGAAGATCCCCTGGAAAAGGGAATGGCTACCCACTCCAGTATTCTTCCCTGGAGAATTCTATGGACAGAGGAACCTGGTGGGCTATAGTCCACGAGATGGCAAAAAGTCCAGCACAACTGAGGGGCTACCACTTTCACTTTCTAATACTAGTCAGACAAATAGGATTTTTATAAGTGACAGATGTTGACATAATATTGCTACCATTCATTCCGGAATACTTACTTAAATCTGTATTACAAACTTAAAAACAAAATTGAGTTGCTAGTTCATTTCATTACTTCATTCATTCCAAATATTTATTGCATCTGGAAAACTTACCAGGCACTACTATTAAAGGAACTAATAAAGAAGACAAAAAATGTCCCTGATTTTGAGGAGCTTTCATTCTAGAGATGACGGAATAGAAAATAAACCAATTACCAAATAAATGATCAAGTTATTCCATATAGAAATGAGTGCAATAAATAAAATGAACTAGGATGATATTCTAAACAGTTAGTTTGGTGGAGCAGACTAAGAGATAAGTCAAGAAAAGTACTCCTTAGAAACCAGTGTGATAAGAGGTTGAGATTTGTGATAAGATCTGAGCTAAAATCTAAATAACAAAACAACATACACTTAACAAATGTTGGTGGGCTTAGCATTCCAAGTAAAAGAATAATCTAAGGACTCTAGGTAGAATGAACTTGGTTCACTTGAAGAATAGAAAGGACAGTAATATGGTAAAGTAGAAGGACAGTGGTAGGAGATGAGGTCAGAAAAAAAGAAAGACCAGATCATGAAGCCTTAGAAGAAATGATAAGCTATGAAGGGAAGCCATCATAAATTTTTATTCATTTGTTTGTTTTCCTTTACTTTATTTTGAATGCAGAGAATGGTGCATCATAAATAAAATTAAATGTATATATATATATATATATATAGTTTTTATAGTTATTTTGATTACTGTTGAGAGTTAGTTAGAAACAACTCAAAAACATTTTTAAAAAAGGGGTGAGGGGGAGAATAGTCTGGAATGTACCAAACAAGATAGAGTGGAGTATGGGAGAATAGTTTTAGGATGTGTTTATGGACAGAGCCATAGAATTTGATGATAGATTGGAGATTGAACTTAAGAGAAAAAAGGAAGACACTAACAATACTACAGTAAGTTGAATCTTGGCACTGAATGGAATATGATGCTATTTAAAAGAAGTAAAACAGCTAATAAAAAACTTTTCATTCCAATCCCAAAGAACGGCAATGCCAAAGAATGCTCAAACTACTGCACAATTGCACTCATCTCACACGCTAGTAAAGTCATGCTCAAAATTCTCCAAGCCAGGCTTCAGCAATACATGAACCGTGAACTTCCAGATGTTCAAGCTGGTTTTAGAAAAGAGGAACCAGAGATCAAATTGCCAACATCCACTGGATCATGGAAAAAGCAAGAGAGTTCCAGAAAGACATCTATTTCTGCTTTATTGACTATGCCAAAGCCTTTGACTGTGTGGATCACAATAAACTGTGGAAAATTCAGAAAAACAGATGGGCATACCAGACCACCTGACCTGCCTCTTGAGAAACCTGTATGCATGTCAGGAAGCAACAGTTAGAACTGGATGTGGAACAACTGACTAATTCCAAATAGGAAAAGGAGTACGTCAAGGCTGTATATTCTCACCCTGCATATTTAACTTATATGCAGAGTACATCATGAGAAACCCTGGGCTGGAAAAAGCACAAGCTGGAAGCAAGATTTCTGGGAGAAATCTCAATAACCTCAGATATGCAGATGACAACACCCTTATGGCAGAAAGTGAAGAGGAATGAAAAAGCCTCTTGATGAAAGCGAAAGAGGAGAGTGAAAAAGTTGGCTCAAAGCTCAACATTCAGAAAACAAAGATCATGGCATCTGGTCCCATCACTTCATGGGAAATAGATGGGGAAGCAGTAGAAACAGTGTCAGACTTTATTTTTCTGGGCTCCAAAATCACTTCAGATGGTGATTGCAGCCATGAAATTAAAAGACGATTACTCCTTGGAAGGAAAGTTATGTCCAACCTAGATAGCATATTGAAAAGCAGAGACATTACTTTGCCAACAAAGGTCCATCTAGTCAAAGCTATGGTTTTTCCTGTGGTCATTTATGGATGTGAGTTGGACTGTGAAGAAAGCTGAACACCAAAGAATTGATGCTTTTGAACTGTGGTATTGGAGAAGACTCTTGGGAGTCCCTTGGTCTGCAAGGAGATCCAACCAGTCCATTCTGAAGGAGATCAGCCCTGGGATTTCTTTGGAAGGAATGATAGTAAAGCTGAAACTCCAGGACTTTGGCAACCTCATGCAAAGAGTTGACTCATTGGAAAAGACTCTGATGCTGGGAGGGATTGGGGGCAGGAGGAGAAGGGGATGACAGAGGATGAGATGGCTGGATGGCATCACTGACTCAATGGACGTGAGTTTGAGTGAACTCCGGGAGATGGTGGTGGACAGGGAGGCCTGGCATGCTGCGATTCATGAGGTCACAAAGAGTCGGACACGACTGAGTGACTGAACTGAACTGAACTGAAGAGTTGAGGACTCCTCTTAACTTTAGAGATTTGGCTCTTAAAAATTTAGTCACATAGTCATTTAACCACTTTAAAGATATAATTCATTTACAATAGTACTCATAGCAATGAGTACTATTTGACTCCCATTTATGAATCAGGAGTTTGAAACATATGATACAAGTACTTTGTAAAAGTAGTTTGTATGAAGTCATACAGCTAGAATGAATATAAGGAGGGTTAAACCATACAGTTAATGCTTGAACAACACAGGGGTTTGAGGCACCAACTTCTGCTTAGTGGAAAATCAGCATAAAACTACAATTGGTTCTCTGTATCCAGGGTTCCACAGTCTTCTTTTCAACCAACCAGGGGTCATGTAGTACCATTCAGTTCAGTTCAGTCACTCAGTCGTGTCCAACTCCTTGAGACCCCATGAACTGCAGCATGCCAGGCCTCCTTGTCCCTCACCAACTTCCAGAGCCTACCCAAACTCATGTCCATTGAGTCGATGATGCCATCCAACCATCTCATCCTCTGTCATTCCCTTCTCCTCTTGCCCTCAATCTTTCCCAGCATCAGGGTCTTTACAGATGAGTCAGCTCTTTGCATCAGGTGGCCAAAGTATTGGAGTCTCAGCTTCAACACTAGTCCTTCTAATGAACACCAAGGACTCATCTCCTTTAGGATAGACTGGTTGGATCTCCTTGCAGTCCAAGAGACTCTCAAGAGTCTTCTCCAACACCACAATTCAAAAACATCAATTCTTTTTCACTCTCCTCTTTCACTTTCATCAAGAGGCCCTTTAGTTCTTCTTCACTTTCTGCCATAAGGGTGGTTGTCATCTGCATATCTGAGGTTATTGATATTTCCCCCGGCAATCTTGATTCCAGCTTGTGCTTCTCCCAGCCCAGCATTTCTCATGATGTACTCTGCATATAAGTTAAATAAGCAGGGTGACAATACACAGCCTTGATGTACTCCTTTTCCTATTTGGAACCAGTCTGTTCTTCCATGTGTAATACCGTAGTATGTATTTATATCTGAGTGTAAGTGGACCCATGAAGTTCAATCCCATGTTGTTCTAGGGTCAGATAATTCATGCTCTTAACTCATATCAGAATACACACACATGTCTGCCAAAAGACATATACTAGACTACCCATAGCAGATATATTATGTAATAAATGAAAGTTGAAAACTACTCAAGTATCTATTAATAGATGTATGGATAAATAAATTGTGGTATATTTACACAATGAAACACTACACAGCAATAGTGTTGAATGGACTAGACAAATCTCCAAACTGTATTGACTAAAATAATCCAACCCAAAAGAAAATATATTATGTTTCTTTATTTATGAAGTATGGAAACAGACAAAATCTCTGAGAGTATTATGACTGAAAAAGGGTAAGGTAATGGACTTTAAGGTGTTGGTAATACCATACTTCTTGACCTGAGTGCTGGTTACATGGATGTATTAAGTATGAAAACTCTTTAAACTGTGTCAGTTCAGTTCAGCTCAATCATGTCAGACTCTTTGTGGCCACATGGACTGCCTTTTAAATGTATTATGTATTTATTTTTTAACAATTATATAAGTGCTTATTTACCTCTGAAAAAATCAGAACAGTGCTTCTTTAAGACATTATAATCTAATTTATTAATATCCTCCCATTCCAATGTCTTCCAAAAGTTGGAAAGCATTTCCCACTTTCACAATTACAGAATAGAACCTTTTTAAGTTACAGACAGAGAGATACATAAGCACATAGAGAACTAATGGCTTCAGTCTCACACTTCAGCTGAGTCAAGAATAAACACAGGAATACAAAATCTAACTGGTCTAGATCTTATAGCATTATCCTTCTTCCCAATAGCCGCAAAATGCTGAATAAATGTGAGCTCACAAATAGATGAACAGAAAAACAAACATAAAAGACCGATCAGTTTCTCTGTTGTTTCTCACCCAGCTGGGAATTTATATCCATTATTAAAAAGATGATCAAATGGCCGTGCTATAAAATTTCCAAAAACTGATGCAACCAAATGAGAATATGATAATCAGTTCAGTTCAGTCACTCAGTCATATCCAACTCTTTGGGACCCCATGGACTGCAGCACGCCAGGCTTCCCTGTCCATCACAAACTCCTGGAGCTTATCAAACTCATGTCCATTGCAACTGTGATGTCATCCAACCATTTTATCCTCTGTTGTCCCCTTTTCCTCCTGCCTTCAATCTTTCCCAGCATCAGAGTCTTATGTTTATTTATTGTATGTAGAGTGTACTCAAATAAAAAGTTGAAATAAAGTAAAATAAATTTAATTTCAAAACTATTTAAAATACAAAGGGCCCCAAGACTAAGCCCTATAACTACAATTCAGAGATGTAACATAGGCTAAAAAGATGCAGCCTATAAAATTAAAGGAGTAATAAAGAGGGTTTTCTTCAAGAGATGGGAATACCAGACCACCTGACCTGCCTCCTAATATATCTATATGCAATAAAGAGGGTTTTCTTCAAGAGATGGGAATACCAGACCACCTGACCTGCCTCCTAATATATCTATATGCAGGTCAGGAAGCAACAGTTAGAATTGGGCATGGAACAACAAACTGGTTCCAAACTGGGAAAGGCGTATGTCAAGGCTGTATATTGTCACCCTGCTTATTTAACTTATACGCAGAGTACATCATGAGAAATGCTGGACTGGATGAAACACAAGCTGGAATTAAGATTGCCAGGAGAAACAGCAATAACCTCAGATATGCAGATGACACCACCCTTATGGCAGAAAGCAAAGAAGAAATAGAGCCTCTTGATGAAAGTGAAAGAGGAGAGTGAAAAGCCTACCTTAAAACTCAACATTCAGAAAACTAAGATCATGGCATCTGGTCCTATCACTTCATGGAAAACAGATGGGAAAACACTGGAAACAGTGACAGACTTTATTTTTAGGGCTCCAAAATCACTGCAGATGGTGACTGCAGCCATGAAATTAAAGGACGCTTGCTCCTTGGAAGAAAAGCTATGACCAACCTAGATAGTATATAAGCAGAGACATTACTTTGCTGATAAATGTCCATAGAGTCAAAGGTATGGCTTTTCCAGTAGTCATGTATGGATCAGAGAGTTGGACCATAAAGAAGGCTGAGCACCAAAGAATTGATGCTTTTGAACTGTGGTGTTGGAGAATAATCTTGAGAGACCCTTGGACTGCAAGAAGATCAAACCAGTCAATCCTTAAGGAAATCAATCCTAAATATTCATTGGAAGGACTGATGCTAAAGCTGAAGCTCCAATACTTTGGTTACCAGATGGGAAGAAGTGACTCAGTGGAAAAGACCCTGATGCTGGGAAAGATTGAAGGCAGGAGGAGAAGGGGACAACAGAGGATGAGATGGTTGGATGACATCACAGTTGCTATGGACATGAGTTTGAGCAGAACTCTGGGTGTTGGTGACGGACAGGGAAGCCTGGCATTCTGCAGTCCATGGGGTTGCTGAGTCAGACACGATTGAGCAACTAAACTGAGCTGAAAGAGGGTTTAGGACTGAGTGATCAATAGTGGCAAATGATGTCAAAAGATCACAGAATATGAAAGCAGAAAAGTGTTCATGACTTAATATTTAACTCCTAAGCTTCTTCCCTTTGCTAAATCTAACATATAAAGTCAGTGTTTTTTATTCTGACATATTTTTATCTGTGTATCACTCCACTATATCTTATTTATGATATAAGTATAAGAATAGAAAATAAATCTTAACTCCATGTTTGGAATTAAATTGTTTAATAATTAGTATAAGATTTAAACTACAATACCAATATGAGCATTCCCCTGGTACCAATGAAGATTGCCTAAAAATCAGAATTATATCAAATAATGCCTTGGAATATAAACATCATTTATTATTAATCATTCCTTCATAAGATATATAATTTCAATTTTTGAGTGTGAGAGAACCTGAAGTAGAGGACTCAACTATGCAGTGCTTTATTCCTTACCCAAAGAGCCTGTGAGAAAATATATACGTTTGAGGGTTTTCATTTGTTTCACTTTCTAAATTTTATTTTAAATTATTTTTGTTGTGGTATAATTGACAAATGAAATTGCAAGATACAATGTTATATAGAGAGTATACAATGTGATGATTTGATAAATTTAATATTGTGAAAAACTTTCCCCTATTGAGTTAATACAACCATCCATTTTTGATTATGGTATAAGACAGAGGTTCTGTTTCATTCTTTTGCAAGTGACTGTCCAGTTCTCTCAAAATCATTTATTGGAGATGCTATCTGGTTTCCATTATATATTCCTGACTCCTTTGTCACAAATTAATTGACCATATATTCATCGCTTTACTTATGATCCTTTATTTGATTCCATTGGTTTATGTGTTTTTTATGTTGATACCATATGGTTTTGATTACTATCACTTTGTAATATAGTTTGAAATTCAGAGTGTGATGGCTCCAGCTTTCCTCTCTCTCAAGTTGCTTTGGCGATTCAGTCTCTTGTTATTCCATACAATTCTTACAGTTTTTTGTTTTTATTTCTGGGGAAAGTGCCATTGGAATTTGGTAGAAATTGTATTGAATGTGGAGATTGCTTCCTGTCATATGGACATTTAATAATATGAATTCTTCTAATACTTGAACACAGAATATCTCTTTATTTGTTTCTTCTTCGGTTCCCTTCATCAATGTCTTATAGGTTCACCTCCTTTGTTGACTTTATTCATAAGTATTGTATTGTTTTGATGCTATTATAAATAGGCATCATCTTTATTTCCCCTTCTGACAGTTTACCATTGGTTGCTTTAAGCTGCTAAATTTGGAGGGTAATTTATCATGTGACATTTGCTAACTAATACATGAGAAGTATTTTTTAACTTAGAAAATAAAAATATGAAGGAAATTTATATCATAGAGAAGAGGTTTATAAATTTTAATCATAAATCAATTATATTGACAAGAATTGAGATTAATATCTTTTATAATTCCTAAAATATATGTGACACTGGTGCATTCTTTGGCAGATTGTCTTTGCATAAATTCATAACTTACTATTAATTTATACATAAGAAAATTAACCAATAAAAATCCAAATAATTTAACTTGATAAACAAAATTACTATAGTTATTTTTAATTTCCTCTTTTGTAGTTGTTTACAAAGCAGTTACATCTCTAGAAAATATGCATATGGAACTGTAAAATGATTGGGTATATGTGTTAAAGATGTGCTTTTGGAATGATAAGGTCAGGTGATGATGGACAGCATAAATACTACAAAGTTACAAATCACACATACATAGACACATACACACATATACTACCATATATACATATATATACACACATACACAGCAGCAGCAGCATACACATACATAGAAGGCCATGTTTCTTAAGCTGAATATCCCAGATTTAGATGATTCTGCCAGACAGCTGAAGATGGATTGTTATATTTAACTGACCTAATAGATAAAGTGAATTAACTTGGATTAGTAGGATTAAAAAGGAACAGTCTATCCTTTATATAGTGGCATTTCCTGATCTTCTAAAGGAAAGTGCTTTAGCCCTTTAGCACTAAATTCAATTTCCTATCTTGAAATGGAAAGACCACTTCTGAGGACACATATCCACTCCTCACTTGAAATCTAGACACTTTGCAGTTTTCAAAATCCCTGTAAAATAGTATCATATCTCTGAAAAACTCTAAGTTCCTTTAAAGGGAGATTTAAAGCAATGAATCACTTAAAATGGTGGTTTAATTTTTACTTTGTTCAGCATGTTTATATACAGTTATATATATTAACTGCATAAAAATAAATACTTGAATCTAAAACTGACTACAATTATTCATTTATTTTTAAGTTATGTAAGTGTTAGTTGCTCAGTCCTGTATGACTCTTTGCAACTCCATGGACTGTAGCCCACCAGGTTACTCTGCCAATGGAGGTCTCCAGGCAAGAATACCAGAGTGGGTTACTATTACATTATGTTACAGTATGTAAATTTCTCCAATTTAAAATATGAGCATATATGTTTAAATTAAATTGTTTTTAAAAATTTTTTCTGAGAAACAAATGAATTGCAGACACAAAAGCTTTCTCTATTAAAGCTAGAAAATAGCCTTTTCCACCTCAATTTTTAAGCCAAAGAAAATAAACACATCTTCTGATAGAAACTGAAGCAGACACAAATCACTTATGTGACATACAGAAGATATGTGCCAACCAGAAATCATCAGTAAAAGGGCAATCTCTTTTTAGTTTCATCTTTTCATACTTAGAAAGATATCTTTTTTTCTCAAGAAGATCAGCTTAACAAATATAGTAGATTTTTAATGGCTAGGTAGGCAAGCTCCTCCTTCCGAGGAAAGATTCATTTTGCTGAATCAGATAGAGCTCCCTACAGCAGGTAATAGAATTTGGCTCTGGATATCAGGTCACAAAAAGGAATTTTCTGGATGGATTTTTAAAGAATATATTGGATAAAACCCATTGGGACCGGTTTGGAAAACAGGGAGGCATCAGAACAATTCTGAAGGGTGAAGTAGCAGAAACTAGAGAGTGAGACTACCATCTTTAGCAGAAGCAATCTGGTCTGGACACTGCTGCTGCAGGTCATTAGCATGGTGGAAACTGTAACAAGTAAATTCTGACCATCAGCATTCCAAGTCCTGAGTTGGGGGATATGATTGGCAGAACTTAAATGACATGCCAATACCCTCTCTCCCAAGGGGCAAGAAATGGAGCATCTGAGTCTCTGACTTTTGATATTGGAAAAAAGTGCACTAAGAGTACACATATTGAGAAGTCCCCTAGTATGTGTATTATAGGAGGTCTAATGTGGGGCAAGCAAGCAAAAGAAGTTATCAAACAGAACTAGCTCATGTTCTCTCACCTCTTTCAATAGTAACAGAACTGCATTAAGGACTACTCATTAGTATATGTTTCTGTTATTAGAAAAATGTCACTACTGGATTGAGATGCAGTGATTGATTTTGTTAGGCAAATGGATACATAGCTATTTAATGTGTTTCCCATTCTAAATGTACTTAAATTCTGCACAAGCCCTGGTTTTGAGGGGAGAACTCTGATGATTAAATTCTCCATATTGGATGGCATCTTTACATACCTTGCCTAATCTTTTTTTTTTCTATGTGTGTTTACTTAATTAATTTTAATTGCCAAATATCTAAATATTTTGTTCATAATAGATGTTTATTTCTCCCCTTCTCTCTTTCTTGTTTTTTATACACACATACCACTCTTCATTTCATAAGTAATTATGAACTGTTTGTCCACTGGGTTTACATCTCTTCATTTCTTTACCCCTCCAATATGCTGGCAGTAACATTTTAAATGATTCAAGCACAACAGCACTCTGCTCTTTGCTACTCACAGCATGATTTTGATCTATACACATTAAAAAAAAAATAATGTATGACAAGCACTGGAAAAGACAAGTCCTTGAAAAGGCAGAGAAATGATTTTTTTGAGGAAAGGGAAGGAACATGGGGAAGGGGAAAATATAAAGAAAGAAGCCCTGTAGCCGCTCCTCCATTCCCGTTTTCATACTGAGCTTATTATATGTAGTTCCACCTCCAGACAGCTATATTTCACAGGAAATTACAGTCTGCGTTAAGATTTGTTAGAGTAATACCGAGAAATTGCAGAGTTTTTCATTGATCAATGGACAGCAAATATTTAACTTTAGGGTAAAAAAAAAAAAAATCAAAACTAAATTAAAGTCTTACCAGCTCTGTCAGGTCCTCCATCTGAAAAGCTTTAGCAGCCTACGAATTGATGGAATTGGTGACTGGATTCACAGAGCACATTCAAATAACAGAGACCTTTTCCTCAGAGGCAATGTTCTCTAATGAGTCTGATAAATTTCTAGCAAATTTGTGGTCTTTTCAAGGTGCATGCTAGAGAATGTAGTTCTCTATTTGCTGCAGAAGGAAAAGTCTGCCAAAGCCTCTGTAAAGTTTTATATTAAGATTTTCATCTTGCTTACAATTTAAAGGCCAATTTTTAAAAAAGTGTTCATGTTCAATGTAACTTCCAGTTTCAAAAGAAGTAAATTATCTCATTTTCAATTTAGCTTCTACTTTAATTTTTTTTTTTTTTTTAATTTTTAAGAGGTAGTAGAAGTTTCAGAGAAGGCAATGGCAACGCACTCTGGTACTCTTGCCTGGAAAATCCCATGGACGGAGGAGCCTGGTGGGCTGCAGTCCATGGGGTTGCTAAGAGTCGGACATGACTGAGCGACTTCACTTTTCACTTTCATGCATTGGAGGAGGAAATGGCAACCCACTCCAGTGTTCTTGCCTGGAGAATCCCAGGGACTGCGGAGCCTGGTGGGTTGCCGTCGGTGGGGTCTCACAGAGTCGGACATGACTGAAGCAACTTAGCAGCAGCAGTAGTTTGTTTCTCACAACCTAACAACTAGAATATAATACTCCTATTTAGAGAGAAATCTCATTGTGTTTTCTGAGAAGAAATAGGGTTAAAATAAAAGGGTAAGGTGTCTTAAAATGAGAGTGAATGCAAAGGGGAACCTATGGAAGAGGTTCATTATGTGAAAAGGCAGTTAAAATGGAGCTGATACTGCATACTGCAAAGTCAAAGTAATATCACTCTAGGTTGGAGCTGAACAGTTATTAGAATTCATCCTGTGTCCAGAGTATGCAATTTAGGGTCATCAAGAAAAATCTCTCTGCAGAACTGGTTTGAATACACCTCAAATGAACTATCATGTTCAAAATGCCTAACCAGAGCTTTTAAAAAATGTCTGTTTTTACCTAAACATGGAAACAAACAAAATCCCAACGGAGGTCAAAGAATGTGTGTACAAAACACATCTACATAAAGGTCTTCATTTCAGCCTTAGCAAGGATTCTGCATACATAATCTGGAGGGGATAAAATTTAATTTCTTCCAAGCAAGTGTCTCAGAAAAGATATTTGATGATAGCAAAGTAAAATTTTCTAGTCATCTCTGGATAGGCAACATCTGACTAATAATAAAGCAAATATATAATGTGGAGATTGGGTGAATGAAAAGAAATGAATGTTGCCATTCATTCCCTTTTTATAACAAGACCAAAGAAAAACATTTTCCTTTACTCAGAACCCAAGGAAAGACCTTTATCTCAATGGTACAGATGCTTATCTGTTACATTTCAGGGCCCGTCATGTGAACCCTTGAGAATTTACAGTGCTTTCTCTATGTAAATTTAGAACTCTTATGAGAGCCGTGAAGTTCTTTTGCATATATTGTACTACATACACATTAACTTAAAAATTCATTTTTTTAAGTAGCTTCTGTCCTTCCTCTGCTACCTCCCAAACTAGGGAACCATATAAAAATGCGCGCTTCAAAGAGTCAGATCAAATCTAATTTCAGCAATATGTGGTTCTTTAAAATGCAATAATGCTTACTTGGACAGGTTTATGCAAGCCAAGGGAGAAACTTCTATACTCTATTTTCTGCAAATATATCAGCTTTAAGTTTAATACCTTTTAATTTTAGAGATGTTTCTGGAATTATTCATGATCCTGAAATTTTCCCTAAGAAAAAGCAAAGTACATTCTTCTCCTCAAGTTAACTTCAGTTTTTTACTTTTTGATGTACAATTCTATAAATGTTGACACATACATTCCGCTGTGTAAACACCACCACAATCAATATACAGCCTTCACATCTCACATATTATCCCTCTGTAGTCACCACCTCCTTCCATGTTTAAGCCAGGCAGCCACTGATCTATTCTCTAACGCTAGAGTATTATCTCTGCTTTTTCTGTTTAAAATACTACCTTATTATATTAAATGCAGTTTTATTGAGATATAACTGACATACTAAAACCTGCACATATTTAATGGGTACAGTTTGGTGAATTTGCTGCTGCTTCTAAGTTGCTTCAGTCATGTCTGACTCTTTGCCTCCCCATGGACTGTAGCCTGCCAGGCTCCTCTGTCCATGGAATTCTCCAGGCAAGAATACTGGAGTGGGTTACCATTCCCTTCTCCAGGGGATCTTCCAGACCCAGGGATCAAACCTGAGTCTCCTGTATTGTAGGCAGATTCTTTACCACTGAGCCACCAGGGAGCCACCAAACCCTTGGTGAGTTTGGATGTATGCAAACTCATACAATATGTGTAGACATATCCAACACCTCCCAAAGCTTCCTGTGTCTCTTTGTTTTTGCTCATTTGTGATGAGAACACTTAACATGAAATCTCCCTGCTTATATTTTGAACTGCATGATATTATGCTGATAAACATAGGCACTGTATTGTACAGCAGATCTCTAGAAATTGTTCACCTAGCATAACTGAAAACTTTTGTGCATGAACAGCTACTCCCAATTTCTCCCATCCCTCCAAGCCCAGGCAATCAATGCCTTCTATGTTTCTATGAGTTTGATTTTTTTGGATTCCTCATATATGTAGACTTGTGAAGTATTTGTCTTTCTATGATTGGCTTATTTCATCAAATTCATCAAAATTTCTCCAAATTCATCCATGTTGTCACAAATGGCAGGATATCCTTTTGTAAGGTTGAATCATGTTCCATATATATATATATATATGCTTCCTTGGTGGCTCAGAAGGTAAAGAATCTGCCTGCAATGTGGAAGACCTGGGTTTGATCCCTGGGTTGGGAAGATCACCTGGAGGAGAGGGCATGGCAACCCACTCCAGTCTTCTTGCCTGGAGTATCCCCCTGGACAGAGGAGCCTGGAGGGTTACAGTCCATGGGATCACAGAGTTGGACATGACTGAGCGACTAAGCACAGCACAGCACATATATATATATATATACACGTGTATACATACCACGTTTTCTTGATCTGTTCATCTGCCAATAGACATTTGAGTTGCTTTTATGTGTTAGCTATTGTGAAAATTTCTCCAAAAAACTGTTATAGAAATGTAATCATACAAGAATATATCTGAGACTAGCTTTCTTCACTTATTATGCTTTTGAAATTCACCCAAGTTAATGCATATATCAATATTTTATTCTTTTAATTGCTGAGTATCTGTTCTCACAGTTTGCTTACCCATTCCTAGTTGAAAAACATTTGTTTTTAATTTTTGATGATTATGAATAGAACGTCAATAAATATTCATGTATAGGACTATTTTAAAGAATATAAGTTTCCACTTCTATATTGTAAGTATTCATGAGTAAAATGTCTGGAAAATTATGAGTAGGTTTAACTCATAAAAAACTGCAAAACTTTTTCAGAGTACCTATACCACTTTGTTTAACAGTGTATTAAAGTTCCAGTCATTCTGCAAAATCACTAGCATTTGGTACTGTCAATAATTTTTCTTTTAGCCATCCAAATATGTATGCAGCAACACACTATGTTGTTTTAATTTGCAATTCCTTAATCACTACATGATGTTTACCACATTTTATATTATTATAGGCGAGGCACATACCTTTCTCATAGGGGTCTGTTCAAATTTTTAGCCTTTTTTTTTTTGAGATGTTTGTATTTTTGTTGTTAAATTTTGATAATTCTTCTTATGTTGTTGATATAAATTCTCCTAGATATGTGATTGCAAATATTTAACCTAGTCTATAAAATAGTGGAAACAGTATCAGACTTTATTTTTTTGGGCTCCAAAATCACTGCAGATGGTGATTGCAGCCATGAAATTAAAAGACGCTTACTCCTTGGAAGAAAAGTTATAACCAACCTAGATAGCATATTGAAAAGCAGAGACACTACTTTGCCAACAAAGATCTGTCTAGTCAAGGCTATGGTTTTTCCAATGGTCATGTATGGATGTGAGAGTTGGACTGTGAAGAAAGCTGAGCGCCGAAGAATTGATGCTTTTGAAGTGTGAGAGTCTTGAGACTCTTGAGAGTCCCTGGGACTGCAAGGAGATCTAACCAGTTCATTCTGAAGGAGATCAGCCCTGGGATTTCTTTGGAAGGAATGATAGTAAGGCTGAAACTCCAGGACTTTGGCCACCTCATGCAAAGAGTTGACTCATTGGAAAAGACTCTGATGCTGGGAGGGGTTGGGGGCAGGAGGATAAAGGGACGACAGAGGATGAGATGGCTGGATGGCATCACTGACTCGATGGACGTGAGTCTGAGTGAACTCTGGGAGTTGGTGATGGACAGGGAGGCCTGGCGTGCTGCGATTCATGGGGTCGCAAAGAGTCAGACATGACTGAGCGACTGAACTGAACTGATCAATACTAGTAATGCACTAAGTTGACTACTATATTGAAAACTCAAAAACTTCATTGACTTTTATTATTTTTAAGTCAGCTTTCAATCCAGAACTATATAAAATCCAAGAAAAGCAAAAAGATTCTAAAATTACCTTCCACAAGCTTCAAATTAAACAGCTAGAATCCAGAGACTATAGAATATATCTCAGGGGTTTTTTTGTTTGTTTTTCATCCAAATGGCTTGAATTTAATCTCTTTTTGCCACCATGAGGATAATATGAAATGGGTTCAACTGTTAAAAAGTCCTGCTCTTTTCAGGCTGCCAGCTACTGTCAGTATACTTCTTTTCCTTTGGAAATAACAAGATACAGTTTAAACAAATGAAAGTGCTGCCCATGATAAATTTATAATACTACATGGTTAATGTTAAAAATGCTTCATAATCACGAATAAAAAGCTAAAACTATGGCAGGTTTTTGAATGGAATTTTTTGTGTGTATTTTGCCAGTTCAATAATTAATATAAGAATGCATTTTCCTAGTTGTAGATATTTTGGCTGAAACTGACTGTATTAATTATTGAAATGCAATATTATAAAAATTTGGTTTGTGGCTACAGAGTCCATTATTCCTTTCCAATATACATGATCTTTTATGCCATTTCTACTTTATATTCATTTGGCTTAAAGAAATAGCTATTCTAAAACTCTAAATAATTTAGACTAGAATCAATTAGCTCATATTTCTGAAGCTGGAAAGAATTTTAGGATCATGTAATCACATTGCTCCCATTTAAGAGGTGAGACTTCTCAGACTCTGAGATTCAGGTTACAGTAAATAAAAGTCTGGGGCCCAAGTCCTTATATCTGGTCTTTTTATTTTTTTACAATAAAAAAGTGATTTTGTGAGTCTCCTGTCCCTTTGAAAACAGTGAACATATAAGCAAAAGTTTGCTGAAATTTTAGAAATTCACGAAATACTCACAGATGCTATGAGAGTCTCTAAATTAGGAACTCCTGTATAGGGACAATTAACTAGCCATCTTGATGAATAGAAATGGGTCTATAATATATCTTATAGTAAAATAACTTCCAGGGGAATTAAAATTTTCAATATAACAAGAGACATTTAATATTTTGGAATAAAACACAGCAGAATAATTCCTTTTCCTTGAAATGAGAGTTGATTCTAAAAGTAACTCAAAAATCTCCCAAAGTGTAAACAGCAGTAAATGTGACTATGGAAATACCTGTAAGAAATATTGAAAGACAAAATTAAAAACCTGTTTAATACTACACATTTTAAGGACTAAGCTTGTGTGGTAATTGTAATGGCTCCTCAGTGAAGTTCATGCCCTAATCTCCAGAATCTATAAATATGTTATGTTATATGTCAAAGAGAATTTGCAGATGTTGTGGTGTTATCTTAAGTTGCTAAGTTTGTGGCAACTTGTTATAGCCATGATAGAAAAATAATAGAGCAACATAGTATTTGAGAGTACCTATAGATATAACATGGGCTTCCCTGGTAGCTCAGCTGGTAAAGAATCCGCCTGCAATGCAGTTCGATTCCTGGATTGGGAAGATCTGCTGAAGAAGGAATAGGCTACTCACTCCAGTATTCTTGGCTCAGACAGTAAAGAATCCGTCTGCAATGCAAGAGACCTTGTTTTGATTCGTAGGTTGGGAAGATCCCCTGGAGGAGGGCATGGCAACCCACTCTAGTATTCTTGCCTGGAGAATTCCCATAAACAGAGGAGCCTGGCAGGCTACAGCCCATAGGGTCACAAAGAGTTGGACACAACTGAGTGACTAAGCACAGCAGATAGATATATTAAATAATTTTTGCAAATTGCTTTTCATTCAAGTTTTGCTTACTACTGTCCCAGTAAAAGAAAAAACACATAAATGGCCATAAAAAGAAATGTGTTAAATAAATTGTGCTATGCACATATTATAGAATATCACTCAGCTATAAAGAATGAAAAAGCTTTTCATCCCTGTGAAGATATCCAAGATATACCATTAAATAAAATGCAAGTGCAGTACCATGTGTAAAGGAGAGAAAAAAGTTTAATCGATTTATATTTTTTAATTTTTGCATAAAATCCTTTGGGAGGTTATAGAAGAAAGCAATTACTATGGCTACCTATTTGTAGTGGGGAAGAGAAGAAAGTCAGTAGCTGGAGTTCACAGATAGAAGGAAGATTACACTAGACATATTTAATAATTTGTAGCCCTGCCAATGCATTGCCTTTCTAACATATAGATAAGTAATACACAATAATGATGTTGAAGCTAGATAGCTATATAGATAGTATATTTAAATTACATATATCATAGTGTGTTTACATTTCTCCTATACTATTCTGGGCTTCATTTCATATATGTGATTTCTTATTGGTGTGATTCATCAATAAGGACAAAATATTGCTTGTTTTAAGGAAGGAAGAAGAAAATAGAAGAATGAGAGAAAGAAAAAAAAAACTTTTAAATTTGTCATTAATACTTTATGCCTGTTATTGGTAAATAAAATATTTGCTTTGTTTTTCCCAGTTTCATTGGAGCTGAAATACAAATACACCCTGAGAAGATAGCATAAATATCTTTTCAGTATCTTATATGAAGAGATGCAACATAAAGTTTCATGACACACTATATACTTTTAAAGGGGAGAAGAGGACTAAAAAAGAAAATAATGACTATTTAATAAAGGTCAAATACTGAAAAGGATACCAAAAACAAACCACTTTCCTAATAGCTAGTCCCTTCCTTCCCTCAACATTTAGCATCTCAAACCTTTCTTTGATCATCACTCTGAAAAGAAAGTCTCTCTCCTCATATCAGGAAATGTATTCAGTGGCATAAGTCCTGAAAGTAAAAGCAGACTCTCCTAATATGCATAGGATACAAAACTGAGGTCAAGGAAACGGCAGAAATCCAAGCCTTTCAGTTCTCTGTGAGATTTTTTAGAGGATCACTGCCTGATGCAGGTCTGGCTGGCGGCTAAGAGCACAAGCAAAGATGTGGGAAGGGTAGCTCTGGATGAATCTGTGGCCTTTTCAAATAGCTAGGGAAGCCTTTAGAATAAGATTGAACAGGTGATATCAAGCAACATTCAGAGGGTCTTGAAAACTAAATAATGCTAACTAAGTAATCAGGCACCTTGAAAAGTTGTTCAGAAAAGAGTGACAAATCAGAGATATGCTTTAGAGATTAACCTGGCAATATGTAGAACATGGATGGGATGGGGAAGACAAGAGGTGATAAAGTTTGTAGGCAAGAGCATGAGAAATTCTAAATTTATTTTAGCCTTCTAAAAATTAGTGAGGATCCTTGGCAGTTGCATTACTTACTGCTAAATCTGATTAAATTCCAAAAGCATTTTTAAAGGAGAGAGTATAGGAAGTGAAATTAGAAGCTAGGGCCAAATGCAAGTATCTGCAATTTTTCAAAAAATCATTTCTTAAGGGTCATTCAGTTAATTTAAGAAACACTCTGATGGCTCTGAAGCTAAAACTCTGATATTTCTATGTGTCATTTCTAAAGTGTAATTGCATAACACATTGCTAAAATAGTAATGAAAGAATTTTAGAGCATCCATCAAAGGACTTCGAATGTGAAATAAACAGTGTTGGTTGTGAGTCAGGGGATTGCCGGGTAGCACATTAAACAGCGCTGCCCTCTGCAGTTAAATGTGTTCTACTATCGAATCCCTGTGAAGCTTGGTAAAAACCCGTGTTTAAAACCACTCAAATATTTTGTCATTTCATGTACGATACCCAGGCATGATCACACAACCAAAGTCTCGAAGTGGATTCCTGCAGAAAGAATTATTTGCAATGATGGAAAGTAGGATAAAAATATAGGACTGAGGAGGACAAGGGCTTCTGGTTGTTCAGTGGTAAAGAATTTGTCTGCCAAAGCAGGAGATGCAGGTTTGATCCCTGGATCAGGAAGATCCCTTGGAGAAGGAAATGGTAACCCACTTCAGTATTTTTGCCTGGGAAATCCCATGGACAGAGGAGCCTGGTGGGGTCGCAAAAGAAACAGACATGACTTGGTGTCTAAACAATGAGGAGGAAAACCTGGTTTTGTTTTGATGTTGTTATGTACTATGTAGACACTATTCCCTGTGAACAAGATTGGCAATTTTCTTCCTGAATTCTTGGCACTTCTACTTCCTGGAAGAGTAGAAGCAGTCAATAAAGAAATCATCAGACAACTAAATAAAATACTTGTAAATTATGAAGAAAATCATAAAGTAAACCAAAAAAGGAAGCTAAGACAAATGGATCAAATAAATGGAAGCAATATTTCAACTGAGACCTAAAGGATAAGAAGAACCTAAGCATATGAGGAGTGGGGAAAAGTAGCTGGGATAATACGTGCAAAAGTCCTGGGACAGAGACAGAGTTGTATGTTCCAAAAATAGAAGAAAGTGCTGCTGAAGATACTGGACAAATGGGACACTGCTTTCAAAGCTAAAAAGCTGAGATAGATCATAAAGGTACACTGTTTACCTTTATTACTTAGTAAGGAAATTGAATTTTATTCTAAATTCAATGAGATGTATTTGAATGTTTTTAATTGAAAAAGTGGAGAAGATCACTTATGGTGCTCTGTGGCAAATAATTTCTAGAGGGAAAACAGAAGAAAGTAGGGGTGCAGACTAGTTCAGACAACTTGTGTATAATTTAACACTCATTCTAGTTTGGGACATTGTGTTACGATGTTGTAAGACTGTTAGCAAAGAGAGAGGGTATATTTGTTTTTAACAAATCAATGCATAGGCTTAAACTGATAAATCACTTGCCCTGCGATTATGACATTATCTTCAGCAAAAGAAGATGGTTTAGGGGCTAATTAATTACAATCTTAAAAAAGGTCATAAAATCATAGGTTAAATTTCAAGCAAAAGGAGTTCACAATAATTTAGTTTATTATCTCTTGTAAGATGGAAAAGACCACCTTGTGCTAATAGATTTCACTCTACAGAGCTAACTTTAAATTAGAAACATCCATAGATAGTACATGGATTCTCTATTATCCTTGTGCAGTCAGAAAGTTTGTCTTAAACTATAAATCCCTCTCCCACATTAACATGAAAAATGTTCAAAAATCCCACAAATAGCCGGAATTTCCCAACCAAGAAGCCCTTTCTCATCCATTTTTTGGATAAATAGCAGGTTTGTTTCTAGTGTAGAATAAGGGAATGGGAATAAAACTACTGATTTTTCCCCCCCCCGGAGATAGAATGTCAGTTCACTTATTTTGAGCCTATTATCCTTTCCCTCTTACATGAAAAGAGGAAGACAAGAATAGAGAGGAAAATTTTACTCACCATAACTTATCCAGAATAACTTTACTGTCATTTAAGGCAATCCATCAGTATTATCCATGTTACAGTTCCACAGAGAGGGAAGTTTATTTCCCATAAAAAGTGATACATTAAACATTCTAGTTTCTGGCTACAGCATTAATGAACAATTTAAGGACTTCTGCGATTGAATTAGCTGCCCCAATACTTTGAACTTATTTAGATTTCTTAGTCCAGGCTTTCATAGCTTCTAAGGACATGTATGAAAATGAAATCATGAAGGCAATATTAACAGATTGATTAAGAACCTTTCAACTGTTGACAGAATCTACCAGTATAAATAACTAAATGATATTAATACTATATTGATAATATTCCCTACGGTTTGATACACACCATTATCTAACACATCTGCTATGTTGTGTTTATTTTTATTTTTTAAAAGAGTATAAATAGCAGAAGGCCAACCTCCAGGTAATACTAACACCTTGTCTGCAGTAATGAGTCAAAATTTGACTCCATGGATATTAACTTCACTTAATCTAATGTTGGAGTGTTGTGTGTGTGTGTGTGTGTGTGTGTTAGGTTAACAGTTCCAAGAGTCTAAGAAATGCTAAAATCTTAAGAGATATTTGAGGCCTAACAAATTTAGCAGTACTTCTATTTATTTTCCTTCTTCCCAGTGGTGGAAATATATAAATTATTTAGTCTAAGTTTTGAATTAGGTATTGTTAAGACTAGAGAATTATCTAATGCTCTTGAGGGCAAATCTTTGCTGCCATGAGATGGGTAAACCGTGAAAATTCTGCTCAGCATTCCAAATAAGCACTGAATTAGGAAGGCTGAAGTCAAGCTTCTGAGACTATTCTGGCCTAATTAGCAACATAATTTCCAAAAAGATCTTCCCTTATGGCTTCTGCTGTTAGAAGCCAAACACCAAGGAAATTTGTTCATGGAGTGACATTTCCTCATTCTTGTATTTCTCGTCTCTCTCCTGCCTGAAGAATTACATTTGCTTTATATCTTCATAGTTAAGTCTCTTCAACATAAATAATTCTGACAATGCCAACATTTCAATTTTTCCTACTGGTTCTTAACAAATAATTTCTCAAACAAGTAAATTTAATTTAAGTGCAATACAAGCATACTAAGAAAAGAAAAACACAAATTATACAGAGTCATGATTCAGGAACCCAGTGCTCAAAATAGAAGCAGGTAATGAGATCAGGCTCCTTTGGGCTCCAAAATCACTGCAGATGGTGATTGCAGCCATGAAATTAAAAGACGCTTACTCCTTGGAAGGAAAGTTATGACAAGCCTAGACAGCATATTGAAAAGCAGAGACATTACTTTGCCAACAAAGGTCCATCTAGTCAAGGCTATGGTTTTTCCAGTGGTCATATATGGGAGAGTTGGACTGTGAAGAAAGCTGAGCGCCGACGAATTGATGCTTTTGAACTGTGGTGTTGGAGAAGACTCTTGGGAGTTCCTTGGATTGCAAGGAGATCCAAACTGTCCATTCTGAAGGACATCAGCCTTGGGTGTTCTTTGGAGGGAATGATGCTAAAGCTGAAGCTCCAGTACTTTGGCCACTTGATGCGAAGAGCTGACTCATTGGAAAAGACTCTGATGCTAGGAGGGATTGGGGGCAGGAGGAAAAAGGGACAACAGAGGATGAGATGGCTGGATGTCATCACCGACTCGATGGACGTGAGTTTGAGTGAACTCCAGGAATTGGTGATGGACAGGGAGGCCTGGTGTGCTGCAATTCATGGGGTCGCAAAGAGTCGGACACGACTGAGCAACTGAACTGAACTGAATGAGATCAAGGGATTTGAACAAGTATTTTATTCATATTCTTCATGGTTATAAACATTGGAACTCCATTGAAGAAAAAAAGTCTGTGTATCTTTATTGGAGTCTATTGACAATTAATATTTAGTGAGTACCTTATACATGGAAGTCATACTATCTAGCACATCTCTTACACTGTTTCATTTAATTTTCAAGAACCCAGTGAAATTTCTGCTTTTAGTTTTCCTTTTGACAAGTGGGAAAACAGAGGTTTACAGAGTTTTAATGACCTGCCCAAGGTCATAGAGCTCACAAGTGTTGAAGCAGGGGTTTGAAATCCAAGCTGGCCCATTCTAACTCATTATTCCCTATTTTCTAAAAGTATTTGTCCAGCACATGTTATGGCTTCTCATAATATGGGGAGGTGACTGGTGTTATTTTCCTTCAGTGACTGAGGATACTTAGGCTAAAACAAAAGAAGAAGTAACATTTACAATTACAAACCAGCTAAGTGCAAGAGCCAGATCTAAACTTTCAAGTTCAGCTTGAAGGACCTAGAGCTCATGTCCTTGTTAAGATTAAAACTGCAGAAGGAACTATACGTATAACCTTTACATTATTTGTATCAATTTACTTGATTTTCCATACCTATAATTTCTTGATGTTTTTGCAAGTTTTAATATGAAAGATAAAGCAGATCCTGATTTACATGGACTCTTTCCCACATGCATACCTATGTTCCTGATCAACAGCAACAATCAGGTTCAACTTCTGCTGTTTCTGGGTTTCTATTGGCTTCAGGATCACATGCCCCAGTGTCTGTACTTTGTTTGTATGAATCATGGCATGGATGGGATTGAAACAATGTGGTCCCAGACCCAGCAATTTGAGCAGCTAATTCCTAATTCCTATGGGTTCTTGATCTTGGTCAGAAATAACCACTTATTTATGCTAGGTCAGCACCTGGAGAATTAAATTAGCTAATATATGAGAAAATGTAGAATGATCTCTGTACCACAGGAATCCTTACTATACATCTGGGTTTTTATTGTTGTTGCAGTGCTTTTCTGGAAATAATTTTTATAAGCTCAGCCTGGAGCCCATACCTCCATCCCTGTCAACAGTTGTGTAAGCATCCAATTCCCTGCATTAAATCCCTTTTTTCTTAAACGGAATAAAGTGGTTTTATTGTTTTCAGTTGAACCTTTACTGATACACTGGCCATTCTATTTCTTTTTGAGAGCTAATAACTAGTACAAAACTAGTTACTGAATTCAGTAACTAGTACAAAACAAGTTACTGTACAAAACTAGTACAGTAACTAGTACAAAATTCAAGAAATTAGAGAATGTGAGGCAGTCGAAAGGATATTCTGCAATTTACTTACAAAGGCAGGTACAACATAAATGCAGGATTGGGTGTGCATCAGTAGAGGAAATTATTTCTAAAAAAAGTCTTTGCTAGAAGCTTCGAATTTATTTCCAGCGATGCTTTTTCAGGCACAATTCTTTAAAGCTAGTTGTCTTCAATAGTTCACTCCTCTAATTCAGTTTCTTCTTGTTGCTAAACTGGCATAGGACATCATCCATAAAATTTTACTGAAAAATCAGATGAAATATTCTCTGTTAAGCTTATTTATCCTTAAAAGATTAGAGATTTAAGAGTCTCCCAAAACCATTAGTGAACCCCAGACTCAGAGGCATACGGTTTGCTGTGTAGTCCACATCTGTTTGGATTAAAGAAGCATTTTAACCATAAAGAAAACCTCCTTACTTGGTTCCAACATCTAGTAAATGATGCTGCCATTCACCTAGTTGCTAGGACTGAAAACCACAATTAATCCTTATCTTCTCTCTTTCCCTCACTCCCCAGATGCAGCTCATGTGACTTTTGGCTGAACTCAAAATATATCCTGAATCAATCTTTTATTACCACACTGTCGGTGAACAAAGCAGTCAGGTTCACAGTATGAAATAGTTATGGTTTTCAAGAAGAAAGAATTTAATGAATATAACATGTTCTTTGAAAAATGCCAAAATCTCAACTGGGGACTTAGAAGTTTCTGATCCCGTTTACTTTCATTGCTCTTTTCCCAGGTCTTGCCTAGCTGGTTCCCTCACTTCACTATGAATGGATTTCAAATGTCACCTTCTTTAGGAGGCCTTCCCTAAGAGCCCAGCTTAAAAGAATGCCCAAACTCTCGCTCTCAGAACTTTTGCACTATTTCCCTCCCCAACTTTTTTTTTTCAGAATATTTGATGTAGTATTTTCTATTTATTAATTCAATTGATTATTTTGTATTTTCCCAGCTAGAATAATAGTGCCATGTGGCTAAGAACTCTATGGTTCATCACTTAATTTCCAGCACACAGTAAGAATGCATATAACATTTGGGAAAGGCAGAACGTCCATATAATCTTAAATGTTGTTATTTTATTCAAAAATATGAAAGTTTTAGGTTGCTCTGTCTTCACCATTACAGTGAAAATCAGAACATTGGCCCAGACCATATGTGATATTCTTTATTTATTTTCTGTACATGCTATATGACAGTCACCACTGGGTTCAAGATGTATCAGGAAAACTCAATCAATCAAAAAAGCATTTATCATTTCTGAAAAATTTCTTAACATAGACTTATAGCACTAGAAACTGAAATTAATTTAGCATTTTTTGAGATTACTACAATTATGAAATATTTGTATGGAGCTGCCATGTTTTGTGAGACTCATCTAGCTAAATAAACACTTAGGCCCTGATATTTTCCTTATGTGTCATTCGTTTGACCCTCAAAAGTAACAATATAATCTTGAACATTACATTCCTTCTTTCTGGAATACTTTAAGTATTTATTTTCTATTATTATTAACTATTAAAATATTATTAACTACATATATGAGACTTTAAATTTTATACAAATATATAACTTTGAAGCCTGTTTGTAAATATTGCATTTCTTAATTCTTTCTTTTAATAGCCCAAGAGGTGTTTTTGTTTCCATCTTACAGATGAAGAAACAGGTTGACAAGATCAAGTGTTTACAGATACATAAGAAACAATACTAAATTATGATAACAAATCTAATATTCTTTCCACTATGAGAAATCATAGACCTGAGCAGAGACACAAAAGATAGAGTCCCTCTCATGGAAGTAATAACCTACTGGTTAGAGAAATAAGATACAGTACAAAATTCAACTGAGTATTAATGTAAATGGGAGAGAACTGGGAGCTACCATTTAAGCAAGCTTCCTATGGTTCACACTGTGGTAGATATGTGACACTCACCTCATTTAATTCTGAAACAAAGACTAGAGGTAAGTGTTGTTATCTCCGATTTACAAGTGAGCAAACTGCCTCAGAGTACAGGTGCACACAGTTTGTTTAGTACTGAAGCCAGGATTCCAATCTACATCTTCACATTTCCAAAGCCTACACTCTAATATAATGCTTTACTCCATTATAGAAAGAAACACATACAAAAACACACATTTTCCTAGATTTCAGAGAATGGAGATTATTGTCCTTGAATGAAGAATCCATGGAGTTTTAAACTATTACCTGAACAAAGAGTGGAATTTGAGGAACCAATATAAACATTCTAAGTAGACAGTAAGAATTTGATAATAAGCATAGCACTTCTGAAGAGAATGAGATTAGTCCAGAGTAGGAAATATTTTATTTTGAGAGATAAGGAGATAAGAAGATAAAATCAGATTATGGAGGCCTAGAAAAGCTGTACAGAGAAAATTTGAATTTTTTCAATAAAGAACGGGAAATGGCTTAAATGATATTTTTGTTTAAAATTAGACTAATGATGGGCAATGGCAAAATAATTGTCTGAGGAAGACTTACAAATAACTGAGAAAAGAGAAGCTAAAGGCAAAGAGAAAAGGAAAGATATTCCCATCTGAATGCAGAGTGCCAAAAAATACCAAGGAAAGATAAGAAAGCCTTCCTCAGTGATCAATGTAAAGAAACAGAAGAAAACAATAGAATAGGAAACACTAGAGATCTCTTCAAGAAAATTAGAGATACCAAGGGAACATTTTATGCTAATGAAGTGCAGTCTCTCAGTTGTGTCCGACTCTTTGCAACTCCATGGACTGTTAGCCTACCAGGCTCCTCCGTCCATGGAATTTTCCAGGCAAGAGTACTGGAGTGGGTTGCCATTTAGATGGGCACAATAAAGGACAGAAATGGTATGGACCTAACAAAAGCAGAGATATTAAGAAGGGGTGACAAGAACACAGAGGAGAACTATACAAAAAAGATCTTCATGACCCAGATAACCATGATGGTGTGATCATCCACCTAGAGCCAGACATCCTGGAATGCAAAGTCAAGTGGGCCATAGGAAGCATCACTACAACAAAGCTAGTGGAGGTGATAAATTCCAGCTGAGCTATTTCAAATCCTACAAGATGATGCTGTTAAAGTGCTGTACTCAATATGCCAGCAATTTTGGAAAACTCAGCAGTGGCCACAGGGCTGGAAAAGTTCAGTTTATATTCCAATCCCAAAGAAAAGCAATGCCAAAGAGTGTTCAAACTACCACACAATTGCACTCATCTCTTATGCTAGCAAAGTAATGCTCAAAATTCTCCAAGTGAGACTTCAACAGTATGTGAACTGAGAATTTCCAGATGTTCAAGATGGATTTACAAAAGGCAGAGGAAACAGAGATCAAATTGCCAACATCTGTTGGATCATAAAGTTCCAGAAAAACATCTTCTTCTGCTTTATGGACTATGCCAAAGCCTTTGACTGTGGATCACAACAAACTGTGGAAAATTCTTAAAGAGATGGGAATACCAGACCACCTGACCTGCCTCCTGAGAAATCTGTATGCAAGTCAAGAAACAAGAGTTAGAACCAGTCATGGAACAACGGAGTATGTCAAGGCTGTATATTGTCACCCTGCTTATTTAACTTATATGCAGAGTACATCATATGAAATGCTGGGCTGGATGAATCACAAGCTGGAATCAAAATTTCTGGGAAAAATATCAAAAACCTCAGATATACAGATGACACAACACTTATAGAAGAAATTGAAGAAGAACTAAAGAGCCTCTTGTTGAAAGTGAAAGAGGAGAGTGAAAAAGCTGGCTTAAAATTCAACGTTCAAAAAACTAAGATCATGGCATCCGATCCCATTACTTCATGGCAAATAGATGCGGAAACGATTGAAACAGTAAGAGACTATTTTCTTGAGCTCCTAAATTACTGCAGATGGTGACTGCAGCCATAAAATTAAAAGACTCTTGCTCCTTGGAAGAAAAGCTATGACTAACCTAGACAGCATATTAAAAAGCAGAAACATTACTTTGCCAACAAAGGTCCATAAGTCAAAGCTACGGTTTTTCCAGTAGTTATGTATGGATGTGAGAGTTGAACCATAAAGAAAGCTGAGCACTGAAGAATTGATGCTTTTGAAATGTGGTGGTGGAGAAGACTCTTGAGAGTCCCTTGGACTTCAAGGAGTTCCAATCAGTCCATCCTAAAGGAAATCAGTACTGAATATTCATTGGAAAGACTGATGCTGAACCTGAAATTCTAATACTTTGGCCACCTGATGTGAAGAACTGACTCATTTGAAAAGACCCTGTTGCTGTTGCTGGGAAAGATTGAAGGCTTGAGGAGAAGGGGACGACAGAGGATGAGATGGTTGGATGGCATCACTGACTCAGTGGACATGAGTTTGAGCAAGCTCTGGGAGATGATGAAGGACAGGGAAGCCTGGCGTGCTGCAGCCCATGGGTTCCCAAAGAGTTGAACACATCTAGGCAACTGAACTGAACTGAATGAAGGTTAATAGGAATCAATTTGGCAAGAATAAGGAAAGACCAGGTACAAGGACTAATCAGAAGATTTTTACCACAATTCAATGTGGATTATATAAAAACCCATGACTGAAGAAACAATAAAGTAGGATTAAATACCAAATCAACACAGTCCAGAAAAAGCTTTGTTTTATGCTTCTATGATTTGGATAGCAATGAAATAAATTGAGAAAAATAAGATTTATTGAGTTGTTGATAGAGAACAGAACTTTAATTCTGAGTAGTTAAATAGGTCTTTTTAAAGAGAGCAAAGATGTTTTCCTCTTCCCTAATTTCTGGGCCAATGAACCCAGTGATTATCCTTTGGTACAAAACTGTAAGCAAATCCAAGCCAGATTAATTCCTTGGGCCTAAAAATGTGTATCTTATTTTCATTTCTTCCTTTTACTATCAATTTCAGAATGCTGGCACTTGTAGCCCCAGTTTCAGCATTTGGTAAAATGAGTTTTCAGGATAAATCATCTCAAAGATTATTCTTCCTGTCATATATGAAATTTAAGCAAACAATCAAAAACCATCTCAGTGTCTTGCCATCTTAGTAGCACAGGACAGCATGATTTATGCAGGTATACTCAGCACCGTCAATTTTTTAATAAACTATGTTTACCAGCTCAGCTTATATCACTATACCTGGGAAAGGTGAACAGTAAAGAATTAGTCAGATAAAAGGAAAGAAAAGATGAAACATGATATGTATTTTGGAGGACACTACAGAAAAACCCAAATGAACTTTCTGGCTAACCCAATATATGAAAGATTTTGTTAAGACTTAGCTTTGTCTAGATACTTTATAAGAGAATTTTGCCGGCCTCCTTGATTTTTAAGGTTTGTTGGTATCATTTTAAAAGAAATCTCTTACAGAGAAAATCTAAGCTTCATCTCGTTGCAATTCTTCTAAGTCATACTTAGAATGGAATACCAACCTGATTGATTAGTAATGTCTGTCAGGTATAAGGTTAGAAATTAATGTCAGTAACTCATGTCAGATCAGTATACATTCTGATTCCTGAGCACTATTTATCGATTCTAATTAAAAACTATTTTTTAAATCCTACCAATCTTAATACAGGGAGTCAAATCTTTTTTATTTCCTAGTTTAATATTGAGTTTCTGAGTTTTATAATATCTAGATCTTTTCTTCTTTGTTTTTATAGCCATATTTGCCATCCTAAAAGTAATACTTTCTCCAGTATAGAAACATTGTTAATAAAAAGAGATTTAATTCTGAAAGCAATTGCAATCTTCAAAGCCAAATGATGTTTCTGATTATCTGTTAACTTTATTTACATATTTTAGAGTATTTTCCATTAGCATGGAAAACAATTGAAACTTTCAATCAGCATTATTTTGTTACAGTCTTTTAACATTATTGTCTTTAATGTGTTTATCTTTGTAAGATTCATCAATCTATTATAAGTTACAGTAATATAGAGAATTCTGGTATTAATATAATAAAAATCTAGATTTATGAAGTATGTCCAGCAGTAAGGGACATTCTTATACAAAAGTTTAATTTTTATCAGCCCAAGAATCTGCCTTTTTAAGCTGGACACAAAACGAAATTTATTGCATAAAGTACAGTCTAATTGAGTATTCAGCATGAATAACTTCATTAAGACTTCAATATAAAGACATTATTTTCAAGCAAGGTTAGAGGGCAAAATTAAGTAACAAAGAAACTGATTAACTGGAAATAGTCTTCGTAATTTACTTTAATCATAATCATTTTTAATAAAAACAACCAATCAATAGGATTAATTCCTCATAATCAATTGGGTTGGGAAAGAAAGCTTATTAGATGGTCAGGAATATAGTGACAACTTTTAATAATTATTCAGTAACTATTTATTCATTACTAACTATATGCATGGTACTGTGGAGAATACAAATATAAAACACACTACTTATCCTCAAGGGACTTAAAGTTGTAGCAGAGGCTATAAAATTTGAAAATGAATATTGTTCATAACTTTCTACTTAGGTGAATAGTGCCAAAATTTGGTGTAGCTATAGGATTTCTGAGAGCAGTTACAAAATGCTTCATGAGAATAAAAAAATAAATCAAAGGAAAAAAAAGTTTGGAAGCATGGCTGGAATTTTTTGTGGGAAAATGATAGAAAAGGACCTCCAGATAGAAATAAAATTATATACAAGGGTGCATAAGCAGGAAAATGTTCAAAAGATCAAGGAATTAATTTGGTTGGAGCCTATAATTAATGAGAGTGTGGCAAAAGGTAATTCCAGAAAGATAGTTTTGATGCAGATTATGATGGATGTTTTATACAAATAAACTTAGTCTTATTTAAGAGGCACGACTGAAGTGACTTAGCAGCAGCAGGAGCAGCAGCAGCAGGGAGATGGTAAAAGATTTTGAGTAATGGAGTTTCAGGGATCATAATTGTGCTTGAAGGTAATGTCACAGTTAGGTGGCAGAAATACAAGAAGCAGAGACTTCTACTGAGACACTACTATAAGAGTTTGAAGGAGAGAAAATGAGGGTGTGAGTTAGGAAAATGTCATGTGAAAACTGAAGAGAACGTAATTTCACCAGGTGTCACTATCAATAACAGAAATTAATTGTCTATTAGCACTCTTACCAGGCAGAACTAAGATATGGCCCTCAAGATTCCTGCCTTTGAGATGCACAAGCTCTGTATAATCCCCAGGGCTTGAACGTTTGATGGGAAAGTCACTCCTGTGATTAGATAGTAATATGGCACAGTTGACTCTAAGAATGAGAGATTTGGTGGACACGACCACCAGGCACTCTTTTAAGGTTTTGAGTCCTAAAAAGTGACTGTGCTATTCCTGAAGAAAGAGTCAAATGTAAGACAGATTTGATCCTACAGAGATTCATCATTTCTGGGCATGTAGATTTAGAGGGCCCCTGGCAATGAATGTGGGTGATTCTAAGACCTGAAGGCCACCCCTGACTATAGCCAAAGGAAATAGCCAAAGCTTGTCCTACAACCGCAATTCTACAACCATAAGTAACTGAATTGGGCCATCACTTGAATGAGGTTGGAAATGGATTCTTACTCAGAGTCTCTAGAAAGGAGTACAATCAAAACCTTTTTTCAATCTGAGTAGAAATTCTGCCACACCATGCCTGGACTTCTGACACAGTAAATAACTGCTTGTCTAAGCCACTAAATAGGGGCTTCCCAGGCAGTGTGGTGGTAAATAATCTGCCTGCCAAGCAGGAGACTGGGGTTCGATCCCTGGGGTGGGAAGATCCCCTAGAAAAGGAAATGGTAATCCATTCCATTGTTCTTGTCTGGGAAATCTCATGGACAAAGGAGCCTGGCAGGATACAGTCCATGGGGTCACTGAAGGTCAAACATGACTTAGTGAACAACAACAACAAGGCAACTAAATGCATGATAAATTTTAATGTATTAGAAAACTAAAGTAATCTCAGAAATAATGAAAATGTCTCATAATGTGAACTAGAAAATGTTTTATATTGAGGGAAGCTAGAAACAAATATCAGTGTAAAGTAGAAAAATCTTGACCTAGACAATGTAAAAATTATCACCTCTTTGTAATGCACTATGAAATAAGAATTTATCTATCTGTGTCAATGCTTTCATCTCCCTTTCTTTAAAAACAAAAAACAAAACAACTTTCTCTTAAGTTCATTTAGCTGCTCTTATGAGAGTCATTGGAACTTGATGTGGATTTACAGTCAAAACTAAACAAAGTTGTGAAGTATGCTATATTGTATTTTGTGTATTCCCTTCATTTTTTTCTAAATTATGGTCCCTAGATTCCCTAAGGGCTGTGACTCAACAGGCTTGAGCATCACCATAATGTAATACCTGTGACAGAATCCTGGGACCTGAATTTCTTCCTATGATCCCCTAACAGATTTGGTCTATGTTTTGCTGTTTCCATTTTCACAGTTCTTACCAGCAATTATACCTATCTGTGCTAAAACTTCCCTGGTGGCTCAGATGGTAAAACATCTGCCTACAATGCAGGAGACCTGGGTTCAATCCCTGGGTTGGGAAGATATCCTGGAGAAGGAAATGGCAACCCACTCCAGTATTCTTGCCTGCAAAATCCCATGGATGGAGGAGCCTGGTAGGCTACAGTCCATGGGTCACAAAGAGCCGGACATGACTGAGCTACTTCACATGCTAAAACATGAATCTGTCAGTCTTCAAAAACACGTATTTGCTACTAGAGCTTTTTGAGAGAACGACTTTCACTAGAGAGCTGATTTTAATGGTAGGCTCAAAATTACTGATTGAACAGTATCACTTCAGTTCAGTTCAGTCATTCAGTCGTGTCCGACTCTTTGCAACCCCATGAATCACAGCACACCAGGCCTCCTTGTCCATCACCAACTCCCAGAATTCACTCAGACTCACGTGCATCGAGCCAGTGATGCTATCCAGCCATCTCATCCTCTGTCGTCCCCTTCTCCTCCTGCCCCTAATCCCTCCCAGCATCAGAGTCTTTTCCAATGAGTCAACTCTTTGCATGAGGTGGCCAAAGTACTGGAGTTTCAGCTTTACCATCATTCCTTCCAAAGCAATCCCAGTGCTGATCTCCTTCAAAATGGACTGGTTTGATCTCCTTGCAGTCCAAGGGACTCTCAAGAGTCTTCTCCAACACCACAGTTCAAAAGCATCAATTCTTCGGCACTCAGCCTTCTTCACAGTCCAACTCTCACATCCATACATGACCACAGGAAAAACCATAGCCTTGACTAGATGGACCTTTGTTGGCAAAGTAATGTCTCTGCTTTTGAATATTCTATCTAGGTTGGACATAACTTTCCTTCCAAGGAGTGTCTTTTAATTTCATGGCTGCAGTCACCATCTTCAGTGATTTTGGAGCCCAAAAAAATGAAGTCTGACACTGTTTCCACTGTTTCCCCATCTATTTCCCATGAAGTGATGGGACCGGATGCCATGATCTTCGTTTTCTGAATGTTGAGCTTTAAGCCAACTTTTTCACTCTCCTCTTTCACTTTCATCAAGAGGCTTTTTAGTTCCTCTTCTCTTTATGCCATAAGAGTGGTGTCATCTGCATATCTGAGGTTATTGATATTTCTCCCGGCAATCTTGATTCCAGCTTGTGCTTCTTCCAGTCCAGCGTTTCTCATGATGTATTCTGCATAGAAGTTAAATAAGCAGGGTGACAATATACAGCCTTGACATACTCCTTTTCCTATTTGGAACCAGTCTGTTGTTCCATGTCCAGTTCTAACTGTTGCTTCCTGACCTGCATACAGATTTCTCAAGAGGCAGGTCAGGTGGTCTGGTAGTCCCATCTCTTTCAGAATTTTCCACAGTTTATTGTGATCTACACAGTCAAGGGCTTTGGCATAGTCAATAAAGCAGAAATAGATGTTTTTCTGGAACTCTCTTGCTTTTTCCATGATCCAGCGGATGTTGGCAATTTGATCTCTGGTTCCTCTGCCTTTTCTAAAACCAGCTTGAACATCAGGAAGTTCACGGTTCACGTATTGTTCACGCATTTCCAAGCCTGGCTTGGAAAATTTTGAGCATTACTTTAATAGCGTGTGAGATGAGTGCAATTGTGCAGTAGTTTGAGCATTCTTCAGCATTGCCTTTCTTTGGGATTGGAATGAAAACTGACCTTTTCCCATCCTGTGGCCACTGCTGAGTTTTCCACATTTGCTGGCATATTGAGTGCAGCACTTTCACAGCATCATCTTTCAGGATTTGAAACTGGAATTCCATCACCTCCACTAGCTTTGTTCGTAGTGATGCTCTCTAAGGCCCACTTGACTTCACATTCCAGGATGTCTGGCTCTAGGTCAGTGATCACACCATCGTGGTTATCTGGGTCGTGAAAATCTTTTTTGTACAATTCTTCTGTGTATTCTTGCCACCTCTTCTTAATATCTTCTGCTTCTGTTAGGTCCATACCATTTCTGTCCTTTATCGAGCCCATCTTTCCATGAAATGTTTCCTTGGTATCTCTAATTTTCTTGAAGAGATCTCTAGTCTTTCCCATTCTGTTGTTTTCCTCTATTTCTTTGCACTGATTGCTGAGCAAGGCTTTCTTATCTCTCCTTGCTATTCTTTGGAACTCTGCATTCAGATGCTTATATCTTTCCTTTTCTCTTTGCTTTTTGCTTCTCTTCTTTTCACAGCTATTTTAAGGCCTCCCCAGGCAGCCATTTTGCTTTTTTGCATTTCTTTTCCTTGATGGGAATGGTCTTGATCCCTGTCTCCTGTACAATGTCACAAACCTCATTCCATAGTTCATCAGGCACTCTATCTATCAGATCTAGGTTCTTAAATCTATTTCTCACTTCCACTGTATAATCATAAGGGATTTGATTTAGGTCGTACCTGAATGGTCTAGTGGTTTTCCCTACTTTCTTCAATTTAAGTCTGAATTTGGTAATAAGGAGTTCATGATCTGAGCCATAGTCAGCTCCTGGTCTTGTTTTTGTTGACTGTATAGAGCTTCTCCATCTTTGGCTACAAAGAACATAATCAATCTGATTTTGGTGTTGACCATCTGGTGATGTCCATGTGTAGAGTCTTCTCTTGTTTTGTTGGAAGAAGGTGTTTGCTATGACCAGTGCATTTTCTTGGCAAAACTCTATTAGTCTTTGCCCTGCTTCATTCCATATTCCAAGGCCAAATTTGCCTGTTACTCCAGGTGTTTCTTGATTTCCTACTTTTGCATTCCAGTCCCCCATAACGAAAAGGACATCTTTTTTGTGTGTTAGTTCTAAAAGGTCTTGTAGGTCTTCATAGAACCATTCAACTTCAGCTTCTTCAGTGTTACTGGTTGGGGCATAGACTTGGATTACCGTGGTATTGAATGGTTTGCCTTGGAAATGAACAGAGATCATTCTGTCGTTTTTGAGATTGCATCCAAGTACTGCATGTTGACCACAATGGCTACTCCATATCTTCTGAGGGATTCCTGTCCGCAGTAGTAGATATAATGGTCATCTGAGTTAAATTCCCCCATTCCAGTCCATTTTAGTTCGCTGATTCCTAGAATGTCGACATTCAGTCTTGCCATCTCTTGTTTGACCACTTCCAATTTGCCTTGATTCATGGACCTGACATTCCAGGTTCCTATGCAATATTGCTCTTACAGCATCAGACCTTGCTTCTATCACCAGTCACATCCACAGCTGGGTATTGTTTTTGCTTTGGCTCCATCCCTTCATTCTTTCTGGAGTTATTTCTCCACTGATCTCCAGTAGCATATTGGGCACCTACTGACCTTGGGTTTCCTCTTTCAGTATCCTATCATTTTGCCTTTTCATACTGTTCATGGGGTTCTCAAGGCAAGAATACTGAAGTGGTTTGCCATTCCCTTCTCCAGTGGACCACATTCTGTCAGATCTCTCCATCATGACCTGCCCGTCTTGGGCTGCCCCTCGGGCATGGCTTAGTTTCACTGAGTTAGACAAGGCTGTGGTCCTAGTGTGATTAGATTGACTAGTTTCCTGTGAGTATGGTTTCAGTGTGTCTGCCCTCTGATGCCCTCTTGCAACACCTACCGTCTTACTTGGGTTTCTCTTACCTTGGCGTGGGGTATCTCTTCACGGCTGCTCCAGAAAAGTGCAGCTGCTGCTCCTTACTTTGGACGAAGGGTATCTCCTCACCACTGCCCTTCCTGAACTTCAACGTGGGCTAGCTCCTCTAGGCCCTCCTGCGCCCACACGGCCACCGCTCCTTGGACGTGGTGTTGGTCCTCCCAGCCACCACCCCTGGCTTCCGGAGTGGGGTTGCTCCTCCCGGCAACTGCCCCCGGCCTCGGGTGTTGGGTAGCTCCTCCCAGCTGCAGCCCCTGACCTCAGACGCGGGGTAGCTCCTTTCGGCCGCTGCCCCTGACCTCGGACTTGGGTAGCTCTTCTCAGCCATTCCTGCACTGTTGCAGCCTGGCACTCTCAGCTGCTGTCCCTGACCTCGGAATTGGGGTAACTCCTTTTGGTCGCCACCCTTCGGGCATGGGGTCCTCCCAGCTTCTGCCCCTGACCTCAGACGTGGGGTAGCTCCTCTTGGCGGCACTTAAGTGCGCCGGTTGCAGCCCCCCGCGCTTAAGGTCTTGTAGGTCAACATAGAACCATTCAACTTTAGCTTCTTCAGCAGTAGTGTTTGGATCATAGATTTGGATTACTGTGAACAGTATAAAAAATAATAAATCTGAGAGAGTATGGATTATTTGACATCTTGTCTCTTATTTACATTGTCATTGAATGAAATCAATCCTCCATAGCTATCTAGTTTGTCAATAGGTATCTTCAGTAATATAATTCTTCTACACTATGTGAAATAACTAAACAGTAAGTAGAACTTTCTGATACCTGAACAAAAATCTCTAGAACCTCTTCTTAATATCGTCTGCTTCTGTTAGGTTCATACTATTTTTGTCCTTTATTGTGCCTATCTCTGCATGAAATGTTCCCTTGGTATCTAATTTTCTTGAAGAGATCTCTAGTCTTTCCCATTGTATTGTTTTCCTCTATTTCTTTGCATTGATCACTAAGGAAGGCTGTCTTATCTCTCCTTGCTATCTTGGAACTCTGAATTCAGATGTTTATATCTTTCCTTTTCTCCTTCATCTTTAGCTTCTCTTCTATTCGCAGCTATTTGTAAGGCCTCCTCAGACAACCATTGTGCTTTTTTGCATTTCCTTTTCTTAGGCATGGTCTTGATCACTGCCCACTGTACAATGTCATGAACCTCCGTTCATAGTTCTTCAGGCATTCTGTAGATATAATCCTTTGAATCTATTTCTCCCTTTCACTATATAATCAAAAGGGATTTGATTTAGGTCATACCTGAATGGTTAGTGGTTTTCCATACTTTCTTCAATTTAAGTCTGAGTTTTGCAATAAGGCATTCATGATCTGAGCCACAGTCAGCTCCCAGTCTTGTTTTTGCTGACTATATAGAGCTTCTCCATCTTTGGCTGCAAAGAATATAATCAATCTGATTTTGGTATTGACCATCTGGTGATGTCCATGTGTACAGTCTTCTCTTGTGTTGTTGGAAGAGGGTGTTTGGTATGACCAGTGTGTTTTGGCAAAACTCTGTTAGCCTTTGCCCTCCTTCATTTTGTACTCCAAGGCCAAATCTGCCTGTTGCTCCAGGTATCTCTTGTCCTCCTACTTTTACATTCCAGTCCACTATGATGAAAAGGACATCTTGTTTTGGTGTTAGTTCTAGAAGGTCTTGTAGGTCAACATAGAACCATTCAACTTTAGCTTCTTCAGCAATAGTGTTTGGAGCATAGATTTGGATTACTGTGATATTGAATGGTTTGCCTTGGAAACAGAGATCATTCTGTCAGTTTTGAGATTGCACCCCCAAGTACTGCATTTTGGACTCTTATTTTTAACTGTGAAGGGATTCTTCTAAGGGATTCTTGCCCACAGTAGTAGATATAATGGTCATCTGAATTAAATTTGCCCATTCCAGTCCATTTTAGTTCACTGGAGAAGAGAATGGCAAACCACTTCAGTATTCTTGCCTTGAGAACTCCATGAACAGTATGAAAAGTGGAGGTCAGGGAGGACAGAATTCAATCCATAATACACAAGTAACACAAAAATGAATGACATGGTTTCTGCTCTCTTTCAATGAATTCACAATCAAGAGGAGAAGGCAAAAGACACATGTAAATAAAGATACTGCAATAAATGCTATTAAGAATCTGAATTTAGCTCATGGGTTAAAGATGTCAGAGTAGAAGAATGTGTGCTCATCTCCTTCTTCAAGAACACCAAAATCACAGCTAGCTGTTGGACAGCCATCAACAGGAGGATACTGGAACCCACCAAGAAACATACATCATGTCCTAAGACAAAGGAGAAGCTGCAGTGAGATGGTAGGTGGGGTGCATACATGAAAAAATCAAATCCCATGCCCAGTGGGTGGGCAACCCACAAACTGGAGAACAATAATATCAAAGGGAAGTTCTCCACCGTTGTGAAGATTCTAATGAAGAAATCAAAAGCTTTCCAGACAAGCACAAGTTAAGAAAATTCAGAGCCACCAAACAACTTTACAACAAATGCTAAAGGAACTTCTTTAAGCAGGAAACACCAGGGAAAGATCAATATCAAGTAGACCCAAAACAATTAGAAAATGATAAAGAATCATACATATCATAATTATCTTAAATGGTTTAAATGCACCAACCAAAAGACATAGACTGGCTGAGTAGATGAAAACATGCATGTATACATTTCCACTTACCATATAACTCTACTTAACCCCAAATTGTATATAATTATTTTATATTGTTAGGTTAATCACATTTCCATTATGGCTTGCAATTGTATTTAACAGTTTTTTTTCTAATGTTTGTCTGATTATTGATTGTGAAAATTGATAAACATCTTTTACTATAGTGATTGTGTAACTATTATTCTTTTTTATACCATTGTATCATGATTGCTCAACAGAAGACAATTGAAATTCTATATCACTAAAACTACCATTTAATAGAAAAACTTGTAATCACTTTTTAAAATCCATTTGCACATTAGAATTATCCTCGAATTTTTTGCAAAATACAAATGCCCAGGTATTCTTTTCTTTCTTCTAAGCTCCAGACGTGAGTCTAATGAGCAAGCATGTTAAAAAACCGACTGGACTATATGATGACCTTTTATTTTTATCTAGTTTGTTTCACTCTTTCTATTTCATATTCAGTGCTCCCATTTCATTTAGTTTATGTTTTCCAATCTCTTCATCTCTTTTCTGTTGTTGTTCTTTATTTTCAAGCTTTAACCATGTGTAGCAGAAAAGTTTCTGTATAGCATGTATAGTATGTATAATACATACATATTTTAGAAAACTTATGAATTTTTGCTTAGCTAAAAAATTTATAATATTTTGGCTTCACTTGTTTAAATAAGTATGAATACAATGCTATATTTCTAATTTATATTCCCTTAAAACTCTGATATAGTTCTATTTATTCTGGCATCTACTATTACTTCTAGAAGTCTATAAAGCTTATTATTTTAGTAATTTAAAAAATTTTTTGAATGAGGCTTGAAACATCTAATCCAATTCTGAGAATATGAAGAAATGCTATGTTGTAAAAAAAAAAAAAGCAACAACAATAAGAAGTTAACATACGATACAGTATTATTGACTGAAGTACAGATTTTATTCAAATTTCACAAAATTTTATGCTAGTGTCCTTTATTTGCTTTTATATCTTATTCAAGATTCCACATGTATTTAGCTTCAGCTTCATGCAACAAGTTCTGATAAATTCTCTTTTCATTTTTATTCTATTATAAACATTTTCTAATTTTCCTTGTATGGCTTCTTAGATACATCTATTATTTTAAAATGGACATTTAATTTCCAAATACAGAGGGTTTTGAAAATGTCTTTGTTATTAATTTCTCATTTTGATATTAATTTCTCATTTAATTGCTTTCTTCTCTGCAAACTCCCTTTGTGTTTTTTTTCAGTCTGTTAACTTTATTGAAGCTTTCAAGGGCTAAGTCAAAGATCTCTCTTTGTAAATGTCACATTGCACTCGAAAATATGTGGGTTATTTTCAAATATCTTTTGATATTGATTGCTAACATAATTCCACAGTGATAAGAGAATAGACTCTGTATGATTTCAATACCTTCAAACCATGAAATTTTGTGCACCTTGTTTTATGTCACTGGATATGTTCCAGTGTCTCCTGGTTTATAGTCTATGGGAACTTGAGTAGAATTTGTATCTTACCATTGTGAAAACTGTATAAATCTTAATTATGTTGCATTGGTTCCTAGTCCTCTTCAGATCTGCTTTATCTTTTTACTTTTATGTCTATTTGTTGTATTATTTTTTGAGAGTTTGCTATTGAAACTCCAATTAAAAATCTTAATTTATCTACTTAAAAAAATTGCAATATGTAGTATGTAACTTTGTTCTGTATTTTCCAAGTCTTCCATAAATATGTTAACATACTTTCATAATTTAAAAAATAAAAAAAAAGATTCTGAATTTAGAAAAAGAGAATCTGAATAAAATGTTATAAAATCATTCAAATAATAAGAGCCTGTTAGTAACAATTACTAAGGCTCCAAAGAAAATATATCATTTAAACTTCCTTTTATGGCTGGATTTTCCCAAATAGAGAAAAAATAAAGGGTATTTCAAACTCAGGGAACACCCTATGCAAATAAAGAGAAGCATTTACCACTGAATATCCCAGAGCAGGCAGAAGGCACTGGAGACACTGGTTCAATCCCTGGGTTGGGTCTCCTGGAGGAGAAATGGCAACCCACTCCAGTAGTCTAGCCTGAAAACTCCCACAGACAGAGGCTGTGGGAGGCTATAGTCCATGGGGTCACAAATCCATAGGGTCAAAATCCTGGAGTCATAAAGAGTTGAACACACGACTAAGTGACTAAGCACACAAGCACATCCCAGAGCAGCAGCCAAAGACCTATGGACTGTTTCAGAATCATGTGGTAGAAGGTAAAACCGAAAGGAAGTTGCGGTTAGTTTGTGGATCCTCAGAAACACTCTAAGAAATCACTAATGTATTTAATACAACAACTATCCTGATGTTAGTTGAAGACCATCAGATATTTTTCAGTGAGAGAATTGCTACTTCCCACCCATATTTTGTAAAGAAATGTCAAGGAATGAGGGACAGAAAAGATACAAAGAACTCAGGGAGTTGACTTTATTGGAATTATGAGTATTAGAAGAGACTCGGTTTCACATTCTTTCCACTTTTTATATTATTTTGCATTAACATGATCATTGGTGTCTACACTTCTAAGAAATTAACTTCAAAGTATGTCTTCACAAATAATTTGCTGATAATAAAGTGTGAAATGCATACTTACATAGGAGAAACTTATCAGATACCATTTTGACAAAGTAAGTAAAGTTAACATCATTTATAATGGGATAACTAAAATCATGTGTCTTCTAATATGGTTTACTGAGGACACATCACTTTTGCAGTGAGTGAAAATGAAAGTGAAGTCGCTCATTCGTGTCCAACTCTTTGCGACCCCATGGACTGTAGCCTGCCAGGCCTCTATGTCCATGGGATTTTCCAGGCAAGAGTACTGGAGTGGGTTGCCATTTCCTCCTCCAGGGGATCTTCCCGATTCAGGGATCAACCCTGGGTCTCTCGCATTGTAGGCAGACGCTTTTACCATCTGAGCCACATGTATAACATGATCTAATCAAGAGGAAACATCAGACAAGTCCAAATAGAGGCTTATTCTACAAAACAACTAACCTGCAAGATAAAAGTAAAATCAATGTCTTGAAAGACAAAAGGGACAAGGGAACTCTCCTAAAATACAGGAGATGAAAGAAAAATGTGTGACCCTGGATTAGATGTTCAATCAGAAGAAACATCACAACAAAGGAAATTACTGAGACAATTTCAAAATTTGAACACGTACTATATATTATGGAATAATACTGTACTCTTTAAAATTTTCTAATTTTAATCATTGTAATTCAGTCAGCATCAGGATAGCTGTTGTATTAAATATATTAATAACTAATATCTCTTTAGAAAATACACTCCAAAGTATGGGACCATACTATCTCTATCAAATGATTCAAAAGAAAATGTGGATATATTATATATAGTATAAAATACAAGTATATATAATGTATATATATAATACATAATCTATGTATATGCACATACATATATACATAACTATGAATAAACACATACATACAGAGGCCAAGGAGAGAGAGAAAACAATAAATGTGGTTAAAGAGTAAACAATTGGAAAAATCTATGCAGAAATTCTTTATTCTATTCTTGCAAATTTTCTGTAAATTTAAAATTATTTCAAATTAAGTCTTTTTTAAAAACAATATAAAATTTCAAAGTCAATAACTAAGTATTTCTTACTTCCTTATTATACCTTCCATTTCAAATACATAAGTAACATCACCTAAACTTGGTTATAGGATTAAACAAATATAAACTATTAAGTTCTAACTTTCTGTTATATATAGGCAAATTTGTGAAACATATTAAATTTTGATTTTGGAGTATATAAATAAATTTCTATATATTGTTATTTCTAATTTTACAGTTAATATATAGTTAAGACATTATCTTTAACCCTCTTGCATCTTTCAAATAGTGATTAGAAGTTGATAATTTTCTTAAGTAGTGTTGTTCTGAATTGAAAATGTGCTGTTTTACTGTTATCATTAACCAAAATCTTAATTGAATTTTGATGCTGTCAGTAACATAATTCAGTATCTGGAATATTAATTTGATGAAAAACTCAGTGCATCTTTAAATGGCTAAGGCAATTAAATCAAGGTGTCACCAACCATTTAGAAATACTGCATATTTTTATTTCCTTTAGGTCTAGATATTTAAATGGAATTCATAGAAATTTGTGGAGAGACAGAGAGAGAGAGGAGGAGAAAAGATAGGGGAGGGAAGAGAGCAGAGAAAAAGGGGAAGAGAGGATCAAGAAAGAATCATAACCAAGGATAGGTATTTATTTTTCTCTGCTATGGTTTTTCCAGTGGTCATGTATGGATGTGAGAGTTGGACTGTGAAGAAAGCTGAGCACCAAAGAATTGATGCTTTTGAACTGTGGTGTTGGAGAAGACTCTTGAGAGTCCCTTGCACTGCAAGGAGGTCCAACCAGTCCATTCTAAAGGAGATCAGTCCTGGGTGTTCATTGGAAGGACTGATGCTGAGGCTGAAACTCCAGTACTTTGGCCACCTGATGCAAAGAGTTGACTCATTGGAAAAGACTCTGATACCAGGAGGGATTGGGGGCAGGAGGAGAAGGGGACGACAGAGGATGAGATGGCTGGATGACATCACTGACTAGATGGACATGAGTTTGAGTAACCTCCGGCAGTTGGTGATGGACAGAGAGGCCTGGCATGCTGCAAAAATTCATGGGGTCGCAAAGAGTCTGACACGACTGAGTGACTGAACTGAACTGAACTAGGAACACTATCAATATAAGTCATAGTATTCTACTGCAAAATACTTTAAGATCCATTAGTAAGAAATAATAAAATGTATTTATTATTTAAACAGCAATCATTAAGTATGAAGGCTGTATAGAATCATGTGATGGATGCAAATATACTGCTATTACCCATTGGATATTATTCATAGATGATGTTGAACTTTTTCAGATTTAGCCTCAAAATCAGTACTCCCAGTGCCCCTCATCCTGAAAATTAACTTAGGCATAAAAGATGTAACCAATTTGCCATTTAGTTTAACAATTTATAATATAAGTAAAACATTTAGCATTAGGTTTTAGAATCAAACTGACTTGCTGCTAACATTGTTTTGCTACTTACAAACTATATGATCTTGAAAATTTTATGTAATACCTAAAATAGCAGTTTCCTCACATGTAAAATGGGAATCATAGTATCCATGTTTCAAGGGTAATAGTAATGATAAGTAAGATAATGTAGATATTCAGTTCAGTTCAGTCACTCAGTCGTGTCCGACTCTTTGCGACCCCATGAATTGAAGCATGCCAGGCCTCCCTGTCCATCACCAACTCCTTGAGTTCACTCAAACTCACATCCATCAAGTCGGTGATGCCATCCAGCCATCTCATCCTCTGTCATGCCCTTCTCCTCCTGCCCCCAATCCCTCCCAAGCATCAGAGTCTTTTCCAATGAGTCAACTCTTCGCATGAGGTAGCCAAAGTACTGGAGTTTCAGCTTTAGCATCATTCCTTCCAAAGAACACCCAGGGCTGATCTCCTTTAGAATGGACTGGTTAGATCTCCTTGCAGTCCAAGGGACTCTCAAGAGTCTTCTCCAACACCACAGTTCAGAAGCATCAATTCTTTGACACTCAGCTTTCTTCACAGTTCAACTCTCACATCCATACATGACTACTGGAAAAACCATAGCCTTGACTAGATGGACTTCTGTTGGCAAAGTAATGTCTCTGCTTTTGAATATGCTATCTAGGTTGGTCATAACTTGCCTTCCAAGGAGTAAGCGTCTTTTAATGTCATGGCTGCAATCACCATCTGCAGTGATTTTGAAGCCCCAAAAAATAAAGTCTGACACTGTTACATTTAGCATAATTCTGGTATGTAATGGGACTTTCTGGTGGCTCAAACGGTAAAGCGTCTGCCTACAATGCGGGAGACCAGGGTTCAATCCCTGGATTGAGAAGATCTCCTGGAGAAGGAAATGGCAACCCACTCAAGTATTCTTGCCTGGAAAATCCCATGGACGGTGGAACCTGGGAGGCTACAGCCCATGAGGTCGAGAAGAGTTGGACATGACTGAGCGACTTCACTTTCACTTTCACAAGGTATGTAAAAAATATTGTCTCTATAGTAGGCACTGTATATTAAATGAAAGGAATAAACAGATTAATTGTTTTAAGCCTCTACTCTTAAAAGTTTATCAGAGTATGAGTAAACAAATGAGTTTCATCAAGTATTAAAACCGCTATGATAAATTTATGTTAACACACTAAAATCTGTTATCAGTTCTATAGGCAGGTTTCAGAATAAGTTTGACATCTAGTAAGGTATTGACTATGAGTATGGATCATAGGAGAGAGGTCAAAGAAAGTATCTTAAAGAAGACCTGCATTTAAGAAATAGATGGAAGATGATGATTCAGTGAGGAGAATGAGATCTAGAGTAAAAACAGGGAAACCAGATTAGATAACAGCACCAGCACCAAGGTAGAATTTGGGGGTTTCAAATGCCATGCTATGCTATGCTAATGCTAAGTCACTTCAGTCGTGTCCGACTCTGTGTGACCCCATAGACGGCAGCCCACCAGGCTCCCCCGTCCCTGGGATTCTCCAGGCAAGAACACTGGAGTGGGTTGCCATTTCCTTCTCCAATGCATCAAAGTGAAAAGTGAAAGTGAAGTCGCTCAGTCGTGTCTGACCCTCAGTGACCCCATGGACTGCAGCCCACCAGGCTCCTCCGTCCATGGGATTTTCCAAGCAAGAGTACTGGAGTGGGGTGCCATTGCCTTCTCTGCCAAATGCTATAGAGTGCCCCAGTGAGAAATGGACTAAAAATTACCAATCAATTATACAAGTAAATGCCCTCACCAAGAATGATTTCAATGATTAAAATGGTTTAAGTTAGATTGATAAACGTTAAGTAGTAAATAGAGAGTGAAAACACAGTGTTTTCAGCCAGTACTTTGAGAATTTGGGTTGTGAAGAGGCCATAGATGTGCAGTTATTCGGGTCAAAATTCGAATAGACGTACTTATTCCTTTATTTGCACATATTCTAAAAAGACTGGAAGTTTACAAGTTTAATAAAATTGTGCTTCCTCAAGTACTTACTTTGTGAAACATAAATAATCACAAGTTCACCAGTTTTATCTTGTGATAACATCAACCACAGGCCACCAGGGACCTAACTCCTACCTAGTGACCACTAACCAGTTACTGCCAGCCTGCCCAACCCCTCAGGAAAGGAGACTCTCAACATCTACTTCTATAGCAGTCTGTTAAAAATCATTTTTAAATTAATACATTTCTTAAATATAATTATGTTACTTGCCAGCTTAAATTATTTCAAGCCCATTAGCATTCATTTTCTGAAATACTGTACTGTACACACTACTTACTTTTCTACATGCATCTCCTTCAGTACTTCTTCTACTCTGCCCTTCCATTTTATTGCCATGACTTATTGTCTGTCATGTTGCTGTTTTATTTCACTAAGATGCACTGAATGCATGTGTTGGATGCTTGGTATGCCTGAAACATTCTTGTCAATCTATGGAAACTTCCCTCATCTACACAACCTCTCTTCTGAATAATTCATTACCAAACCTTCTTATCCATTATTATACCTTACACATACATATCGTGATGTGTTTATCATATTTCACAGCAAATATTTGTATATCCATTTTACACTCTAGACTATGAGTTTCTCCACATTTATGTACCACTTCTACCTAAGATAAGCCTGGAATACAGACAGTAATTGTTTTTGAAATGAAGTAATGAATCCATGCATGTGTAGAACTATATATTATTTTAGAAATAATTTTAATTAAATTTCCTGGTCCAATTTTCTTCTACATAGCATATTCTTCATACCAAAAAAAAAAGTCTTAGTCGCTCAATTGTGTCTGACTCTTTGTGACCTCATAAAGAATAGCCTGCCAGGTTCCTCTGTCCATGGAATTCAACAGGCAAGAATATTGAAGTGGGTTGCCATTCCCTTCTCCAGGGCATTGTCCCACTCCAGGGATCAAATTCTCATCTCTTGCATTGCAGGCTGATTGTTTACCATCTGAACCACCAGGGAAGCCCTCTGCATACAAAAACTGTAGCTAAATATTGTTATCATAAAGATGGAATTTAGTACACTGAAAAGAGCCATATTTCTCTATTATTCTAGATTTGATAGCTAAATATATTTGATGACCATTATCCCTAACACCCCCCAAAATTTGTTATTTTCATTATAAGGGGCTGGAATGGAAAAGGAGGGAGTCAAGAAATACTTGGAGTAACAGTCAAATTTGGCCTTGGAGTACAGAATGAAGCAGGGCAAAGGCTAATAGATTTTGCCAAGAGAACACCTTGGTGATAGCAAACACCCTCTTCCAACAACACAAGAGAAGACTCTACACATGGACATCACCAGATGGTCAATACTGAAATCAGATTGATTATAGTTTTTGCAGCCAAAGATGGAGAAGCTCTTTGCAGCAAAAGCAAGACCAGCAGCTGACTGTGGCTCTGATCATGAACTCCTTATTGCCAAATTCAGATATAACTTGAAGAGTATAGGGAAAACCATTAGACCATTCAGGCATGGCCTAAATCAAATCCCTAACGATTACACAGTGGAAGTGAGAAATAGATTCAAGGGATTAGATCTGTTAGAGTGCCTGAATAACTGTGGACAGAGGTTCATGACATTGTACAGGAAACAGGGATCAAGACCGTCTCCAAGAAAAAGAAATGCAAAGAGGCAAAATGGTTGACTGAAGAGGCCATACAAATAGTTGTGAAAAGAAGAAAAGTGAAAGGCAAAGGAGAAAAGGAAAGATATACCCAATTAAATGCAGAGTTCCAAAGGATAGCAAGGAGAGATAAGAAATCCTTCCTCAGTGATCAATGAAAAAAATAGAGGAAAACAATAGAATGGGAAAGACTAGAGATCTCTTCAAGAAAATTAGAGATACCAAGGGAACATTTATGCAAAGATGGGCACAATAAAGAACAGAAATGGTATGGACATAACCGAAGCAGAAGATATTAAGAAGAGGTGACAAGAATACACAAAATAACTATACAAAAAAGATCTTCATGACCCAGATAATCATGATGATATGATCACTCACCTAGAGCCAGACATCCTGAAATGCGAAGTCAAGTGGGCCTTGGAAAGCAACACTACAAACAATGCTAGTGGAGGTGATGGAATTCCAGTTGAGCTATTTCAAATCCTAAAAGATGATGCTGTGAAAGCACTGCATTCAATATGCCAGCAAATTTGGAAAACATGGCAGTGGCCACAGGACTGGACAAGGTCAGTTTTCATTCCAATCCCTAAGAATGACAATACCAAAGAATGCTCAAACTACGACAATGGCATTCATCTTACACACTAGAAAAATAATGCTCAAGATTCTCCAAACCAGGCTTCAACAGTACCTGAACTATGAACTTCCATATGTTCAAGTTGGATTTAGGAAAAGCAGAGGAACCAGAGATCAAATTGAAAACATCTGATGGATCATCGAAAAAGTGAGAGAGATCAAAAAAAAAAAAAAAATTCTACTTCTCCTTTATTGACTATGCCAAAGCCTTTGACTGTGTGGATCACAATAAATTGTGGAAAAGTCTTAAAGAGATGGGAATATCAGACCACCTGACCTGCCTCCTGAGAAATCTGTATGCAGATCAAGAAGCAAAAGTTAGAACTAGTCATGGAACAACAGACTGGTTCCAAATCAGGAAAGGAGTATCTCAAGGCTGTATATTGTCACCCTGCTTTTTTAACTTATATGCATAGTACATCATGAGAAGTGCTAGACTAGATGAAGCACAAGCTGGAATCAAAATTGCTGGGAGAAATATCAATAACCTCAGATATGCATATGACACCACCCTTATAGCAGAAAGTGAAGAAGAACTAAAGAGCCTCTTAATGAAAGTGAAAGAGGAGAGTGAAAAAGTTTCCTTAAAACAACATTCAGAAAGCTAAGATCATGGCTCATCACCATCTGGTCCCATCACTTCATGGCAAATAGATGGGGAAACAATGAAAACAGTGATAGACTTTATCTTTTGGGACTCCAAAATCATTGCAAATGGTGACTGCAGCCATGACATTAAAAGACACTTGCTCCTTGGAAGAAGCATTATGACCAGCCTAGACAGAATATTAAAAAGCAGAGACATTACTTTGCCAACAAATATTCCTCTAGTCAAAGCTATGGTTTTTCCAGTAATCATGTATGGATGTGAGAGTTGGACTATAAAGAAAGCTGAGTGCGAAAGAATTGATGCTTTTGAACTGTGGTGTTGGAGAAGACTCTTGAGAGTCTGTTGGACAGCAAGGAGATCCAACCAGTCTATCATAAAGGAAATCAGTCCTGAATATTCATTGGAAGGACTTTTGCTGAAGCTGAAACTCCAATACTTTGGCCACCTGATGCGAAGAAATGACTCATTGGAAAAGACCCTAATGCTGGGATAGATTGAAGGCTGGAGGAGAAGGGGACCACAGAGGATGAGGTGACTGGATGGCCTCACTGACTCAATGGACATGAGTTTGAGTAAGCTCCAGGAGTTGGTGAGGGACAGGGAAGCCTGGCATGCTGCAGTCCATGGTATTGTAAAGAGTTAGACACGACTGAGTGACTGAACTGAACTGATCCCTAAAATAACTTATAACTAATGTTATCCTATCAAATAAAAGCAATCTAATTTTCAAGACCATCCAAGCCAGAAAAGTTTGACAACATAACAAAGGCTATATTTTCAATGAAATGATCCAGCTCCACATTAAATATGGGTTATTATTTTCCAGCTAGTATAAATGAGAAAATCCATATGTACCTAGAATATATTTCCAATTATGCTCTCAGAAATTTGATCATAGGACTTCAAAAATCCTTGCATTAGAGCTTTCTCTTTTTACACGGGCTCTCAATTTCCTCAGTGCTAGAGTGACGGCATGTAATTCTTCTGTGCTACTCTGATAATAAATGCATTCAATCATCAATTAGGAATTAGCACACGTATGGTTTCAATTATATTGATTTATCACCAGCAACTTTTTAATACAGGATTTAGTTACAGTCTATCATGCCTTGATAATTAAAATGCACTTTGGTTTATTGTTTCTTACTGCCTTGTGGGAAAGCAAGTAAAGTTATAAAAGCTTCTTGAATCATCTGCTTATTTATTTCAGCTAATCATGAGTCAGAGTTTCCCTGTACCTAGAGCACTGTAAAATTCAGATAAATATTATCACTATCATTACCACCTCCAACTCTCTATGTATCATTTCTCCACTACAACATGATTATGAGCAATGTTTTTCTTAACTACCCCATATACAGGAAAATATAACTCTTAATTCTTTTAAGATAAGAAGCACAGCCTGGGAAAAATTTGGAGACCTTCAAAGTCAGTCGACAGAGGGCCAGTATTCTGTTTTTGCACCTGCTCCCCTCTCTTTTATAGTATTTATACCCCCCTAAGCACCCAAGTCAGAACATCTACAGAGCCATTCTTCTTTTAATCCTTTACGACTAGCAAAAATGAGATGGTTTGAGTTCATGCATTATGTCTGCTGATTTATTAAATATACTTAGGTGTGAATGGGTTTCATTGTATTATCAATCCTGGTTGTTTGCATGGTATGCCTAGGCATAAAGTATTACAGGGTGGACATTTTCTCTCCTTCAAAGAACCAAGTAGGTAGTAATTTTTTCTTGTTGTCCTTGAACTATTATGACCACTTTTATGACTTTTTTGCAACGCGTGTCATTCTGCAGTTCATGGGGTTGCAAAGAGTCAGACGTGACATAGCAACTGAACAACAATGACTTATTTCAAGTTTAAACCTAATTTCTTTATTTTAGAAGAGCATTTTGATAGTAAAAGAAATAATTCTGGAAATGACCCAGCTGCAGCCTACCACAGTATTATTTCCAAAAGTTGTTGGGAGCTGGAAAATGCATATACATTTACCCATGTGCGTGTTTTTCTGGCTCCCTGTAACTAAATCTACTCTAACTGACCTTTCCAATTAATTGGTGATGTCACTCTTGAGAACCTCCAAGCTTTTTTTCACCAGCCTTCTTTACCCTTATGTAAGGCAATGGCAACCCACTCCAGTACTCTTGCCTGGAAAATCCCATGGATGGAGGAGCCTGGTAGCCTGTAGTCCATGGGGTCACTAAGAGTCGGACACGACTGAGCGACTTCACTTTCACTTTTCACTTTCATGCATTGGAGAAGGAAATGGCAACCCACTCCAGTGTTCTTGCCTGGAGAATCCCAGGGACAGGGGAGCCTGTTGGGCTGCCGTCTATGGGGTCTCACAGAGTCGGACATGACTGAAGCGACTTAGCAGCAGCAGCAGCAAACAGCTGTCTTTGTTCTCCCATAACTTTGCTCAAACAAGTCCAAGTACTCAGACCACAGTCAGAATTCCTGGATTTCCACAATCCTAGGTATGCCTAGTCAGTCCAGTGAGCTATCCAAGCACGAGATCCAGAAGGCCCCTAGCTTTCTAGATCTGGGATAGCTAAGATGAGGGAATTAGGCTGATGCAAGGGCCTTCCTGGTGGCTCAGTGGTAAAGAATCTGTCTGCCAATACAGGAGACAGGGGTTCAATCCCTGAGTCAGGAAGATTCCCCTGGAGAAGTAAATGGCAACCCACTCAAGTGTTCTTGCCTGCAAAATTCCATGAACTGAGGAGCCTGGTGGGCTGAAGACTGTGGGGTTGCAAAGAGTTGGACTCAACTGAGCACCACCACCAACAACAGGCTGATGCAAGGCTAGCAACATCAGTTACCAATTATTGAGCAACAACTATGTCTGGACCAAATTCTTTACATCTGGTGGCTATGTAATTCACACAGCACCACTTCCAACTAGGTCTCAGCTTTACTAGATTTTTAAAAAACTGAGGTTCAGAAGCTTAGGTACACTGTTGAATTTCATCTAACTAGAAAGTAATCAGAGATTAAACTGAAAGCCAGATTTACCTTACTACATAGCCATTCTTTTAAAAATTACCTTTTATTTACTTCTTAGGTAAGGGAAGATTGTGTAGAAGGGAAAACAGGTCTCAATCCTGGTGTGTACTCACAGGGACAGAAAGAGAAGAGACGAAGTAGTAATAGAACTCCAAGAGTAGAAGAGTCAGATTCAGACCTTGGAGGTGGGAGCCATAGCTATGGGGTTGGAATGTATATGTGTGACCACAGACACACCAAAGACGGAGTGGGTTCAGTTCTAGACCGCCACAGTAAAGTGAATATATTTAAGATAAAGTCTCCAGTTGCATTCAGTTCAGTTCAGTTGCTCAGTCATGTCTGACTCTTTGCAACCCCATGAATCGCAGCACACCAGGCCTCCCTGTCCATCACCAACTCCCAGAGTTCACATAGACTCACATCCATCAAGTCAGAGATGCCATCCAGCCATCTCATCCTCTGTCGTCCCCTTCTCCTCCTGCCCCCAATCCCTCCCAGCATTAGAGTCTTTTCCAATGAGTCAACTCTTTGAATCAGGTGGCCAAAGTACTGGAGTTTCAGCTTCAGTATCATTCCTTCCAAAGAAATCCCAAGGCTGATCTCCTTCAGAATGGACTGGTTGGATCTCCTTGTAGTCCAAGGGACTCTCAAGAGTCTTCTCCAACACCACAGTTCAAAAGCATCAATTCTTTGGCGCTCAGCCTTCTTCACAGTCCAACTCTCACATCCATACATGACCACAGGAAGAACCATAGCCTTGACTAGATGGACCTTTGTTGGCAAAGTAATGTCTCTGCTTTTGAATATGCTATCTAGGTTGGACATAACTTTCCTTCCAAGGAGCAAGCATCTTTTAATTTCATGGCTGCAGTCACCATCTGCAGTGATTTTGGAGCCCAAAAAAATGAAGTCTGACACTGTTTCCACTGTTTCCCCATCTATTTCCCATGAAGTGATGGGACCAGATGCCATGATCTTCATTTTCTGAATGTTGAGCTTTAAGCCAACTTTTTCACTCTCCTCTTTCACTTTCATCAAGAGGCATTTTAGTTCCTCTTCACTTTCTGCCATGAGGGTGGTGTCATCTGTATATCTGAGGTGATTGATATTTCTCCTGGCAATCTTGATTCCAGCTTGTGCTTCTTCCAGCCCAGTGTTTCTCATGATGTACTCTGCATAGAAGCAGGGTGACAATATACAGCCTTGACATACTCCTTTTCCTATTTGGAACCAGTCTGTTGTTCCATGTCCAGTTCTAACTGTTGCTTCCTGACCTGCATACAGATTTCTCCAGAGGCAGGTCAGATGGTCTGGTATTCCCATCTCTTTCAGAATTTTCCACAGTTTATTGTGATCCACAAAGTCAAAGGCTTTGGCATAGTCAATAAAGCAGAAAGAGACGTTTTTCTGGAACTCTCTTGCTTTTTCCATGATCCAGCGGACGTTGGCAATTTGATCTCTAGCTCCTCTGCCTTTTCTAAAACCAGCTTGAACATCAGAAAGTTCACGGTTCACATATTGCTGAAGCCTTGCTTGGAGCATTTTGAGCATTACTTTACTAGCGTGTGAGATGAGTGCAATTGTGCGGTAGTTTGAGCATTCTTTGGCATTGCCTTTCTTTGGGATCAGAATGAAAACTGACCTTTTCCAGTCCTGTGGCCACTGATGAGATTTCCAAATATGCTGGCATATTGAGTGCAGCACTTTCACAGCATCATCTTTCAGGATTTGAAATAGCCCCTCACAAGAGAGTCATTTTGTCTCTGCTCCTTTCTAGCTATCAAAGAAGATGGCATCTTCCTCCAACAGAAGGATGTTTCATCTACATTGGAAATCTATTGCTACCTTCATTAATTATCTTAGCTAGATCTTCCAAATAACTTGCCTCAGCTTTTACATCAGCACTTGGCTTGCACTTCACCCTGCACTTTAATATTATGGAGATGGCTTCTTTCCTTGGGCCTCATGAACCAACTTCTGCTAGTTTCAAAATTTTCTGAAGTTTCTTCATCTCTCTTATTAACCTTGACAAAATCTAAGACAGAGAATTAGGGCATTTGTCTTAATTAGCCTTTGGTTTAAGGGAATGTTATGGCTGCTTTGACCCTCTATCCAGACCACTAAAACTTTTTCCATATCAACACCAAGGCTGCTTGCTGCCCTGCTTTCTTGTCATTTGTGTGTCCACTGAAGTAGCACTTTTAACTTCCTTCAAGAACTTTTCCTTTTCATTCACAACCTGCTTTGAAACAAGAGACCTAGCTTTCAGCCTATCTCAGCTTTGGACATGCCTTCCTCACTGAGTTTAATTATTTCTAACTTTTGATTTAAAGTGATACAAGTGGGACTCTTCCTTTCACTTGAATAATTAGAGGCCATTGTACAGTTGATAACCAGCCTAATTTCTGTGTCTCAGAGAATAGAGAGGCCTGAGGAGAGAGAGAAAGATGGGAGTAACTGATTGGTGGAGTAGTCAGGACACACACAGCATTTATTAAGTTTGCTGTCTTACACGGGTGCAGTTCATTGTGCTTCAAAATAATTGCAATAGTAATATTAAAGATCACTGATCACAGATCACTATAACAAGTATAATGTTAATGAAAAGTGTGAAATATTGAGAAGATTACCAAAATGTGATATGCAGACACAAAGTAAACAAATGTTGAAAAATAGTGCCAACAAACTTGTTAGAGGTAGGGTTGCCACAGAACTTCAATTTGTTAAAAACAAAAAAGCAACAAAACCCCATAATATCAGAAAATCTCAATAAAGATAGGTACAGTAGAATGAGGTATGCTTGTAATGAGGATTAAGTTTTATGTGGTATCAGATAAAATTATCAGCACTACCAGTCATGAAAGTACAAAAGAATTTACGAAGAGAAGAGCTATAGAATTTTAGCTTGGCTATGTAAAATTATAATCATCTGTTGTCCATTCAGGCTTAATTACCATGTAGCACAACAGCAATTATGTATATCATTAAATAGATGCTAGATTAAATTATGTACATTTTATTTGATCAAAGCAGTAAAACGGAGTTTGCAGTATGTTCAGTCTTTATATTTGTGGCTCGTGTAACATAATAACTTACTCAAAGTAAAATAATATTAGAAGATGTGTTGATTATGATGCTTCATAATATTGTGTTGGCTGATCAATTTTATAGCCTTATATAAGCAGTGGAAATGCAGCTGTTAATCTGGTTATATGTTATCTACTCTGATAAACAGAAAGAAAATATCTTCCTTAATGGAAGAATTGATGTCTGGCAATTATCTTCAAATCTCAGCTTTTAACACTGTTACCATTTTCTGATACCACTCAAAATACTGAATTTATTTTATCTAGGAAAAAAGCTTAGAAAAATAAAACTAAGCAAATTTTGGCTAATACTGGAGAATCCCAGGAATGGGGGAGCCTGGTAGGCTACCATCTATGGGGTCGCACAGAGTCGGACACAACTGAAGCGACTTAGCAGCAGCAGCATGTGGAAGGTGGATATAATTTTTGCTATATATATATACTTCTGTATTTAAAATTCTTGTTTTAATTTCATAATAGAGTATTGTAGAACCAGCATATCTGTGCTATTACACATCAATTGAATGAGGTATTGCAATGTACTGGTGAAACATGTGAGCCCTGGGGAAATGGGAGATTAAACCCTTAGTTCTTATTCTTCAAACTATGTGGCCTTCATGTGTGTGAACTTCAGTTCCCTCATCTATAAAATGCTCATTACTAATAGTACCAGTTAGTGCCTACTGCATGAGATCTCTGGGAAGACTGCAATAAACAGTTCATTTAATGTATTCAATCCTGTTCCTAACACACAGAAAGTGATCAAAAAGTGTAACCAACTATTACTGAGTGCTTTTATTTTTTCTAATTTGTCTTGCTCAATCTTCTTTAAGTCTGTCTGACATTTTACAAATTCCATTAAAAGGAAAACTAAATGTACAAAACTGATCAATTGACAGGTGTTCGTATAAAAATATTCAAAATATAGCTTTACAAAAAGAAAAGAACACTGTTGAATAAAACTGGCCATTCCAAAGCTGGCATGAGTTCTACTAGCTGCTGCTCAAGCCCCAAATGGATCTTGTGACAGATTTCTAGTGCCATACTAATGAAGAATCTTGGGGGAAAAAAAAAAACAGTGGGGAGGAACGATGGATAAAGAACCATCTGAGAAATCTGAGAATATGCTTTAAAGTAAGGTTAATAGCACATAGGGCATGACTGTAAAGTACTGTTGACAGAAGTAACACATGCCATTAATTAATTATTTGGGGCCTCAATTTTATCATTTGTAAACTGAAAGATTTAACCTAAAATGATTAATAAGATCTGGTCTCCTCTTCCTCTCTAATGTTCTAAGAATCTAAGAAAAACCTAAAAATCTATTATCTAAAATAGGGAAAGAATTGTTCTACATTATTCAAAAAAAAAATCAGAAGCAATTCATAGAAGTTAGAGGGGGGGCCAAGTTTTTAATTACATTGTACAGCAGAAATTTCAGACAACAAAAACAGAAAAGAGATCTAGATAATCATTGTTGGTTGTTTTGTTGGTTGGGTGGTTTAGTTGCTAAGTCTTGTCCCTAATTCTTGTGACCCCATGGACCATAGCCTGCCAGTCTCTCTGTCCATGGAGTTAGGATTTTTAAACACATGAGCAGTGGTTTTTAAGTAGGTAATTAGAAAACTGAGTTTTGTCATCACATCCAGCTTCTACCATAAATATTCATGTTAAATAAAGGATTCCTGGACATGGAACAACAGACTGGTTCCAAATAGGAAAAGGAGTACATCAAGGCTGTGTATTGTCACCCTGCTTATTTAACTTATATGAAGAGTACATCATGAGAAACGCTGGGCTGGAAGAAGCACAAGCTGGAATCAAGATTGCCGGGAGAAATATCAGTGACCTCAGGTATGCAGATGACACTACCCTTATGGCAGAAAGTGAAGAGGAACTAAAAAGCCTCTTGAAAAAAGTAAAAGAGGAGAGTGAAAAAGTTGACTTAAAGCTCAACATTCAGAAAACTAAGATCATGGCATCTGGTCCCATCACTTAATGGGAAATAGATGGGGAAACAGTGGAAACAGGGTCAGACTTCATTTTGGGGGGGCTCCAAAATCACCACAGATGGTGATTGCAGCCATGAAATTAAAAGACGCTTACTCCTTGGGAGGAAAGTTATGACCAACCTAGATAGCGTATTAAAAACCAGAGATATTATTTTGCCAACAAAGGTCCGTGTAGTCAAGGCTATGGTTTTTCTAGTGGTCATGTATGGATGTGAGAGTTGGACTGTGAAGAAAGCTGAGCACCTAAGAATTGATGCTTTTGAACTGTGGTGTTGGAGAAGACTCTTGAGAGTCCCTTGGACTGCAAGGAGATCCAACCGGTCCATCCTAAAGGAAATCAGTCCTGGGTGTTTATTGGAAGGACTAATGCTGAAGCTGAAACTCCAATACTTTGGCCACCTCATGCAAAAAGTTGACTCATTGGAAAAGACCCTGATGCTGGGAGGGATTAGGGGTGGGAGGAGAAGGGGACGACAGAGGATGAGATGGCTGGATGGCCTCACGGACTAGATGCACATGAGTTTGGATGAACTCTGGGAGTTGGTGATGGACAGGGAGGCCTGGCGTGCTGCGATTCATGGGGTTGTGAAGAGTCGGACACGACTGAGCGACTGAACTGAACTGAACATTATTTATGGGGCTTTCCAGGTGGCACTAGTGGTAAGGAATCTGCCTGCCAATTCAGGAGACATAAGAGACATGAGTTCAATCCCTGGATCAGGAAGATCTCCTGGAGGAGGGCATAGCAACCCACTCCAGAATTCTTGTCTGGAGAATCCCATGGACAGAAGAGCCTGGTGGGCTACAGTCGTGTCACAGAGTCGGACATGACTGATGCTGCTTAGCATGCACACACACATAAGGATTCCTGAAAATAAAGATTTAGGAGTAATTATCTGCATTTTTTTATAGTGCACATCAAAACAAGATAAATGTACTCAAAATTTTACTCATAAATATACTTGAAATCAGATATTCTCTACCTGATATACTTGGACCCTAAGAATAAGGGATCAAAAGATAAACTTTGAAATTGTATTTAAAAATTATGTGCATGTGCATTTTTTCAGGGAGGAATGTCCTTCATTTTCATAAGCTTCTCAAACAAAGCAATATTGGAATCTGAATCACTGATTTAATTGATACTTTCTCTGTTATACAAAAAGCTAGAAGATAAAGCCAGTGCATAAAATAAGAAACTTCAAAAACGGGTTTTATTAAAAACATTTATCTGCAGGCATTTTTTTTTTCACTAAATGCTTTTTGACAAAGCCTATTTAAAATGAACTGACAGATTAGATTTGAAAAATGACCAAGTGAATGTAGTGATTAAAATCTAACAACTGTTTAAATCATATCTGATAAACCAAGATAGATGAAAATATTTCTGTCAACTGATCATCTCACTGTGCTTGACTTTCTTATCTTGTTTTGATGCGCATTATAGAAAAAGATGCAGATAATTATTTCCAAATCCTTATTTTATCTCTAAAAATGATGAATCATTGAATGATGAATGTAGCTCCTATTAATTAAAAAAAAGTTAGAAATATTCCTATTTGAACTAAAATCGCCAAAAGAAAGCAAATTGCCATTATGACAACATTCTTTCTTCCAATGTATGTATGTATGTTTGCCTAATATCAGAAAGAGAGATGTCCTATTTAGTTTTTAAATTATGTGAGAGCATGTAATTGTAACAAAGTGTTGGACACGACTGAGTGACTGAACACAACAGAAAATATAATTGTCTACCCATTTTAAAAGAGCAAGAACAGGCCTGAAGGAATGTTAGGCAAGGAGGTCAACCTTCCTGATATTCCGTTCAATTTGAATAACATTGGCAATGCCAAGTAAAGACAGTACTGCCAAAGTCAATATCCCAGATCTCTATGTCTGTGCAACAGCTTTCTCTATGCTAATAGTGTTTATGCCATCTGTCTGTTTTCAATTAAAGTCCATTTTTGATTCAATGACCAGATGTTCCACATTGTGGGGCAGTTACCTTCTCCCTCTGCCTCAAAATTAGTATATTTACGCCACTGTTAATGCTGTTTGCTTTATCTTTTTTATCCCTTGAATTTTTTGCACGTTGTGAAATACATTTTCTATTTCTTCCTTTAGATTTTAGCCTACAAATTCAGTCTTATAAATGTGCTCATCTATCTAATTTTGGTTAATGGTTTTTCATTCACAGTGTCTGTTTATTTTGACTTTTCATTTAATGGCTATCTGAATAAAATTTTCAACTTTAAATATTCTGCATAAGTAATACCTTTTAAATTAAAATCACTAAATTTGTAAATCTTCAAGGAAGGTCAAAAGACTATGTCAATCACATTTTCTGTGCTTTACTACTTTTAAATATTTTCTGAATTCTATCCATAAACCTTATACATTACCAATCTTAACTACTTGAAAAACCAACTTTGATAATTTTTAGTTAATAAAATAAAAACCAAAAATTGTAAAGCTTAGATTATATTGCAGTCTCATTTTCTCCTCAGATTTTATTGATTTTTCTAATATGGAAGAAAAATTTTTCGAAACTGTTCTTGATACTGGTTTGGAGGGCATTATTATTCTCAAACCTTTGTCATGCTACCATTTCATGAACAATAGGTATACAACAGCTGTAATTTTTTGTCTTCTACTTTATCATTGACATTAGTGAACAAGTTGGAACTTCTTTGGAAATGTCTCTATGCTTGCTATATAATAGTGAGCAATTTGAATGCCCATAAGGGCCAGGTTCTAACTTTCTCTCATATCTATAGAGGTCTGGCTCTAGAAAAAGCATTGTTTCAGTAAAGAAGCAAAAATAATAATATTTTAGGCTGTACAACAATGAAGAGATAATGTCAACCTTAAAATGCCCCTCAGAACATGGGTCCACTTACTGTACTGGCTGCCTGAGTAAAGTTACTTTATAGCAGAGATTTTGACTAGATTAAAACCACAGATTTCAGTTTCTCATTTCATTTCCCATGTCATACACAGAACCATGTATTTGAACTTTTTAAAAACTTGATATGAGGGGGAAAATGTGTGTTTTGTTATCAGTGTTCATTTAGTTCCCTATTCTAAGCTTTCATTCTCCCTTAGTGGACACTTGGCTCCTCTCACATCCACATCCAATGGTATCAGATTCTCCCCTGAAGTTTCCATATATCCTAATTTTTTCCACTTTAAAGGTCAGGATTAAGTGTTAGGTCCTCCAAAGAACTTTATGAACTATTGCAGCTGAGGGATTGCTGCCTTCTCTGTACTGTTCATACATTCCTTATAGCAGTGTACACCTAATATGATGGAATATACTGGAACATAGCTTACTTCTTTAATGTATTTTAAATCCCATGTGGGGGATAAAGTTTATCTATGAGCTTTCCCATAACATCTAGTACAATTTCAATAATCCTTTGTGAATTGAATTGATAGATTGTTTTCTCAGCCTGTGTTTAGCTGAGTTTCCTTGTGTTCTGAACTCTTTCCACAGGTAACACTCAACTATTTCTGATTCAATCATTGAGGTCCTGCTATGTTACAGAAATTACCTTAATAAAATAATTCATGATAAAGTGTTAATAGCCATAAATTATTCCTGTCTTAAAAAGGCATTTTAATTTTAACTCAATCTTAATTTTTTTTAACCTAAAATATTTACAGAAAAAGATTTCCAAGTCCAAAAATAGGGTAAATAGGAGAGCCTTTGGGGTTTAAACATGACACTAGCACATAATCTTGCCTCCTTTCCTTCAGGTAAAGCTGCTACAATTTGCTTTAAATCAAATTATACTCCAACCTGCCAATGCAGGAGACACAAAAGACACAGTTTGATCTCTGTAGGAAGATCCCCTAGAGTAGGAAATGGCAACCCCTTCCAGTGTGCTTACCTGGAAAATTCTATGGACAGAGGAGCCTGGTGGGCTATGGTCCATGAGGTAGCAAAGAGTTGGACAGGACAGCAACTGAGTACACATGCATGCATACTTTAAATATTGTAGGGCTGTTTACACAAAGACTATTAAAGTCTGCTTTAAATGATTCCATTAAACTTCATTACAAACATTGATTATTGATTTCAAAACTTTAGCTTATGTAAAATAAATCACCCTGAGTTTTTTAAATACAGATTTTTCTGCCCCATCCCCAGAAACTTAACTTTATAAGTAAGAGCTTCAGGAATCTCAATTTTCACAAAGACCTAGTTGAGTCTGATACTAGTAGTCTGATACTGGCAGAGGACCATCCAGGGAGAAATGCTACTTTATATGATCTAAAGATGATGCCCTAACATTAAAATTTGTTGCCCAAGAACAGTGATTAACACATTTTTATGTTCTTCAGATTTTATTTTTTATTTCATCCAATTCCATAAAATATGAATATAATGTGCTATAAAATTTTGATGCAGAAAGGATAGAAAATAGAAGCTGAAATTTCAAAACTGAAAGCAGTGAAATTATAAAAGTATGCATTTACCAACATTTCATACAAATTTTATAGTTAAGAGTAAAACATAAAAAGTTTTTAAGAATATACATTGCAATAAAGGCTTAAGCGTAAATTTTAAATATACCTATTTTTATGTTTAGTAAATATAAATTGTGTTTTTCACAATGAAAAGTGGAAAAATACTGAGTTTCATTACTGGGGACTTTTTATTAAATTTGTAGTTCCTTTGTGTGATATCCAATTATAGATTTGAAAAAACCCATTGTTTTCATCAATGCTATGGATGGACAGGGAGGCCTGGCATGCTGCAATTCATGGGGTCGCAAAGAGTCGGACAGGACTGAGCGACTGAACTGAACTGAACTGATCGTAAATCTTAGAGGCATTCTTTTTCTGATTCAAAGGAAAAAGCTAGCATAGTGCCCCCAGACTCGTGAAATTTTCAGTAAATGAATTAACACATGAATTTTTCCATAATTCTCATTTCAACTGTATCTACTATTGCATTCTCTAATCTTAAGTGGTTAGATTAAAACTCCCACTCTTGCCCATATCTTACTTAAATTTCATGGATCATGGGTAAAAGAAAGAAAGATAGGAATATATTGAAAGTGAAAATTATCTTTCTTTTTGTAATTCTTTCATTTCATGTCAATTCATTGAGACAGTTCTTAACAATTCCCCACTATGTGCTAGGCATGTCTTTGGAACAGGAGATAAAGTGATGAAGACAATAAATGGTATTTTAATTCTCAAAGAAATTAAACTCTCATTAGAGAAATAGAGTAATAAATTCTAGATGAGCAAGAGGGAATTGGCAGTGAATGCTATTCAGATAATTAACAAATGCTATATGGTTGAGATCCAAAGACAGTCCAGATACTACTCTTGATTTATTTGGTGAAGAGAGGTAATTCTATGCTGAGTATCAATGTCCAGGTAGAGTCAACCATGGTGTGACCAAAAGCAGAGCATCTTAGAGAGTAGCTTGAAAAAATACTTAAAGTAAGATTGTTCTGTTCTGTTAGAAAAATAAAAGGAGTTAGAGTGATTAAGCATAGTAGATGAGAGGAAATGTGTAACAAGGTCAGGAGAAAGGCAGAAGCCAGGTCATGTAGAGTTTGTAAAACAGGATAAGTTCAAATTCTGTTCTATGACCAATGGAAGTCATTGAGAGTTTGAGTTTAAAGCGAAAGAAAACCATGACCTAATTTACATTTTAAATAAATTCTGCTGGCTGCTCTACAAAGAAGCAGTTAAGAGGACAAACTGAAAGGTGAATTAGAGAACTACGAAAGAAAGACGATGGCTCTGACCATGGTGATAATTCTGAGATAAAATGAAATGGACTAATTTAGGATATATATAAATGAATTTAATGTATGCTTTCAATTATTAAATAAATCATATTCTGACAAAGCAGATAGGACTGGAGATGTATGGTGAGAGAGAGACATATAAATCATGACTTTAGATAAGCACTGTTCAATAAAGTCTTCTGTAATGATGGAAATGTTCTATATCTGTGCTGTCTAATATGCTAGCCACTACACATGTGGCTATTGAGCACTCAAAATGTGACTACTACAACTGAGAAATTTATTAATAATTAGTTTGAATTTAAATACAGTTAGGTCCCCTAAATACAAACAAGTTCCATTCTGAGAGCATGTTCCTAAATCCAGTTTGTTTCTAAGTTCCAAAGTTAGCCTAGGTACCCAACTAACACAATTGGCTATATAGTACTTTATAATATGTTTATAATATTTTTCACATAAGAAATGCATAAAAAACAAACATAAAAAATTAAGAAAACATTTTTAATCTTATAATACAATACCTTGAAAAGCACAATAGTACCAGAAACATCACTGCTGCTTTTATGCTTGCTTCTGGACTTGCTGGGCTTGAAATAAAGATACCATACTACTGTACTCTATATAGTACTATACAATAAGGTACAAAAAAGCACAATCACTTGTAGAGGAGACATACACATGACAATGTACACCAGACAACGTGAACTAAGTTACATGATTGGACACATGAGTGCACATTCACATCTTTGAAAGTCTGCAACTTGAAGATTCAGATTTAGGGGACTTACTGTATAACCACATGCAAGTGGTGACTACCATATTGGACAGCACAGCTCTAGAAAACAGTCCATGGGGTTGCTACAGCCGGACACGACTGAGCAACTTCACTTTCACTTTTCACTTTCATGCATTGGAGAAGGAAATGGCAACCCACTCCAGTGTTCTTGCCTGGAGAATCCCAGGGATGGGGAAGCCTGGTGGGCTGCCGTCTATGGGGTCACACAGAGTCGGACACAACTGAAGCGACTTAGCAGTAGCAGCAGCAGAAAATTGGCTTGAGCAAATGAGTGCATTGTAGTGCCATTTACTGAAATGAGCAAGAGTAAGAGAAGAAAAGCATACTTGGAATAAAAATCAAGAGTTCTATATGGATCATGTTAATGTTGATATACCTAGCGGTTATCCATGTGGATATATCAAGTAGTAGGCAGAGTATGGAAATCTGAAGTTCCTGGGAAGATAAGAAATAGAGCTATGTATGTGAGAATTATTAACACAGAGATCTTACTTATACCCTTGAAACTCAATAGAGTCACCTAGAGAGAGTGTATAAAGAGGGCTCAATGACAGAGGTTAGAATTCTAACATGTGATAGTCAAATAAAATAGAATCCAGCATAAGACACTGAGAAAGGAAAGTCAGTCTCATCAGATATACATTGAAATAGAGCCAAACACAGAGAAGGCAATGGCAACCCATTCCAGTACTCTTGCCTGGAGAATCCCATGGACAGAGGAGCCTGGTAGGCTACAGTCCATGAGGCCGCTAAGAGTCAGATATGACTTAACAACTTCACTTTCACTTTTCACTTTCATGCATTGGAGAAGGAAACGACAACCCACTCCAGTATTCTTGCCTGGAGAATCCCAGGGACAGAGGAGCCTGTTGGGCTGCCATCTATGAGGTCGCACAGAGTCAGACACAACTGACATGACTTAGTAGCATCAGCAGAGCCAAACAAGGCCAAGGACCTTTGCTCTTCAAGTAGAGTCATTCCTTTGGGTAGTATACTTATTTTCACTGTAGTGATTCTTCCGATCCATGAACATGGTATATTTCTCCATCTATTTGTGTTGTCTTTGCTTTCTTTCATCAGTGTTTTATAGTTTTCTATATATAGGTCTTTTGTTTCTTTAGGTAGATTTATTCCTAAGTATTTTATTCTTTTCATCACAATAGTGAATGGAATTGTTTCCTTAATTTCTCTTTTTGTTTTCTCGTTCTTATTGTATAGGAATGCAAGGGATTTCTGTGTGTTAATTTTATATCCTGCAACTTTACTATATTCGTTGACTAGCTCTAGGAATTTTCTGGTGGTGTCTTTAGGTTTTTCTATGTAGACGATCATGTCATCTGCAAACAATGGGAGTTTTACTTCTTCTTTTCCAATCTGGATTCCTTTTATTTCTTTTTCTTCTCTGATTGCTGTGGCTAAAACTTCCAAAACTATGTTGAATAGTAGTGGTGAGAGTGGGACCCCTTGCCTTGTTCCTGACTTTAGGGGAAATGCTTTCAATTTTTCACCATTGAGATTAATGTTTGCTGTGGGTTTATCATATATAGCTTTTATTATTTTGAGGTATGCTCCTTCTATGCCTGCTTTCTGGAGGGTTTTTAATCATAAATGGATGTTGAATTTTGTCAAAGGCTTTTTCTGCATCTATTGAGATAATCATGTGGTTTTTATCTTTCAATTTGTTAATGTGGTGTATCACATTGTTTGATTTGCAAATATTGAAGAATCCTTGCATCCCTAGGATAAAGCCCACTTGGTCAGGGTGTATGATCTTGTTAATATGATGTTGGATTCTGTTTGCTAGAATTTTGTTGAGGATTTTTGCATCTATGTTCATCAGTGATATTGTCCTGTAGTTTTCTTTTTTTGTGGCATCTTTGTCTGGTTTTGGTATTAGGGTGATGGTGGCATCATAGAATGAGTTTGGCAGTTTACTTTCCTCTGTAATTTTCTGGAAGAGTTTGAGTATGATAGATAGTAGCTCTTCTCTGAATTTTTGGTAGAATTCACCTGTGACACTATCCTGTCCTGGGCTTTTGTTTGTTGGAAGATTTTTTACTACAGTTTTTATTTCCATGCTTGTGTTGGGTCTGTTAAGATTTTCTATTTCTTCCTGGTTCAGTTTTGGAAGGTTATACTTTTCTAAGAATTGGTCCATTTCTTCCAAATTGTCCATTTTGTTGTCATATAGTTGCTGATAGTGGTCTTTTATGATTCTTTGTATTTCTGTGTTATCTGTTGTCATTTCTCCATTTTCACTTCTAATTTTATTGATTTGATTCTTCTCCCTTTTGTTCTTGATGAGTCTGGCTAGTAGTTTGTCTATTTGATTTATCTTCTCAAAGAACCAGCTTTTAGTTTTGCTGATTTTTCCTATAGTCTCCTTTGTTTCTTTTTTATTTATTTCTGCCCTAATTTTTATGATTTCTTTCCTTCTACTAACCCTGGGCTTCTTCACTTCTTCTTTTTCTAGTTGCTTTAGGTGTAAAGTTAGGTTATTTATTTGATTTTTCTCTTGTTTCTTGAGGTAAGCTTGTATTGCTATGAACCTTCCCCTTAGCACTGCTTTTACTGAATCCCATAGGTTTTGGATCAATATAGTGAAAATAAGTATACTACCCAAAGCAATCTACAGATTTAATGCAATCCCTATAAAGCTACCAATGGTATTTTTCACAGAACTAAAACAAATAATTTCACAACTTGTATGGAAATATAAAAACAATCAAGATTGTTTAGAAAGAAGCAATCTTGAGAAAGAAGAATGGAACTGCAGGAATCAACCTGGCCGACTTCAGACTATACCACAAAGCTACAGTCATCAAGACAGTATGGTACTGGCACAAAGACAGAAATATAGATCAAGGGAACAACATAGAAAGCCCAGAGATAAATTCACACACCTATGGACAGCTTATCTTTGACAAAGGAGGCAAGAATATATAATGGAGAATAGAAAATCTCTTTAACAAGTGGTGCTGGGAAAACTGGTCAACCATCAGTGAAGGAATGAAACTAGAACACTTTCTACACCGTACACAAAAATAAACTCAAAATGGAATAAAGATCTAAATGTAAGACCAGAAACTATAAAACTCCTAGAGGAAACATAGGCAAAACACTCTCTGACATAAATCACAGCAGGATCCTCTATGACCCACCTCCCAGAGAAATGGAAATAAAAGCAAAAATAAACAAATGGGACCTAATCAAACTTAAAAGCTTTTGCACAACTAAGGAAAGTATAAGCAAGGTGAAAAGACAGCCTTCAGAATGGGAGAAAATAATAAGAAATGAAGCAACTGACAAAGCAATTGCAGCAATGAAATTAATAGACACTTACTTCTTGGAAGGAAAGTTATGACCAACCTAGAGAGCATATTAAAGCAGAGACATTACTTTGCCAACAAAGGTCTGTCTAGTCAAGGCTATGGTTTCTCCAGTACTCATGTATGGATGTGAGAGTTGGACTGTGAAGAAGGCTGAGCGCCAAAGAATTGGTGCTTTTGAACTGTGGTGTTGGAGAAGACTCTTGAGAGTCCCTCGGACTGCAAGGAGATCCAACCAGTCCATCCTAAAGGAGATCAGTCCTGGGTGTTCATTGGAAGGACTGATGTTGAAGCTGAGACTCTAATAGTTTGGCCACCTGATGCAAAGAGCTGACTCATTTGAAAAGACCCTGATGCTGGGAAAGAATGAAGGCAGGAGAAAGAAGGGGACAACAGAAGATGAGATGGTTGGATGGCCTCACCAACTCAAGGGACATGGATTTGGATGGACTCCAGGAGTTGGTGATGGACAGGGAGGCCTGGAGTGCTGCAGTTCATAGGGTCTTAAAGAGTCAGACACAACTGAGCAACTGAACTGAACTGAACTAAACTGACAAAGAATTAATCTCAAAAAATATACAAGCAGCTCATGCAGCTCAATACCAGAAAAATAAATGACCCAATCAAAAATGGACCAAAAAATTAAACAGACATTTCACCAAAGAAGACATACAGATGGATAACAAACACATGAAAAGATGCTCAACATCACTCATTATCAGAGAAATGCACATCAAAACCAGAATGAGGTACCATCTCACATTGGTCAGAATGGCTGTTATCAAAAAATCTACAAACAGAATAAATGCTGGAGTGGGTGCGGAGAAAAGAGAACCCTCTTACACTGTTGGTGGGAAAGCAACCTAGTACAGCCACTATGGAAAACAGTGTGGAGAGTCCTTAAAAAACAGGAAATAGAACTTCCATTTGACCCAGCAATCCCACTGCTGGGTATACACACAGAGAAAACCAGAATTGAAAGAGACACATGTACCCCAATATTCATCGCAGCATTTATAATAGCCAGGACATGGAAACAAACTAGATGTCCAACAGCAGACAAATGGATAAGAAAGCTGTGGTATATATAAAAAATGGAATATTACTCAGCTATTAAGAAAAATGCATTTGAATCAATTCTAATGAGGTGAATGAAACTGTAGCCTATTATACAGAGTGAAGTAAGTCAGGAAGAAAAACACCAATAAAGTATATTAATGCATATATATGGAATTTAGAAAGATGGTAACGATGACCCTATATGCAAGACAGCAAAAGAGACACCGATATAAGGAACAGACTGTTGGACTCTGTGGACAAGATGAGGATGGGATGATTTGAGAGAATAGCATTGAAACATGTATATTACCATATGTGAAATACATCACCAGTCCAAGGTTGATGCATGAAACAGGGCACTCAAAGCTGGTGCACTGGGACAACATGAGGGATGGGATGGGGAAGGAGGTGGGAGGGGTGTTCAGGATGGGGGAAACATGTACACCCATGGCTGATTCATGTCAATGTATGGCAAAAACCACTACAATATTGTAAAGTAATTACCTCCAATTAAAATTAATTAATTTTTTTAAAAAGAGCCATTCCTTAAAAAATCACTTTTGGAAAGCACTCTCATTTTTGTAATGCAAGTAAGACAAGGAAGGGGCCCGGGGGAATTTAAAGCCTTTGTTCAACAGGTTTTAAGATATACGGAGCAGGAATGGATTTTGGTAGGAATTTGGATCTGAAGCTGTGGCTAATATAAAGTGCAATATTAAGCTTGTATAGATCATTCTGAAACCATGATGCAGAAGCATCCCTGGTTCCAGAAGCAAGAAGCAACTGGAAGATGATTTAAAACCTTCACCATTTCCCTTTCCAAAACAGCTGACTATAAATTTCTCCTAATAATAATATATTATTATATAATATAATAATATTATTATATAGTGATACATAAAGCATATTTTTATTAAAAAACTTTCCTTACTTTTCAAGAACAGATCCTCTAAATGTAAACATTAAAAATCTCTGAGTTTGTGTCAAACCTTAAAGTTTCAGGAGGACCATCTGTACACCAAGAATTGTATCAGATATAAAGAAAATAGTGTGGAATTTTACCAGATATAAAGAATCTATATAAGACCTTTTAAAAAAATTAAAGAGAAGTAGAAAAAATTGTAAGCAATAGAAAATAGCTTTATCTTCCTCAGATAGGTTTTTCCTAGAATTTTGTTAGAGTTCTTAAAATAATTCTCTTTGAAGTAAATCCCTAGGTTTAATGTTGTATAGTTGTGGATTTCACAATTACGTGATATTGTTTGAGCTTGATAGAAAAGATGTATTTTTCATTCTGAGGACTTATATATTTACTTCTCACTCCAGAAAAAAAGTAAAAATCAGTAGCAAAGGAAGACAGGCTGAAACCTGCCACCACAGACTGAAGAACTACATAAACATTGCTTTATTATGATAAACTATCATTCCCAGATACACAGAACTTTTTTCTGGGATCATAATGAGAATTTCATAGTATATTCAGGAGTTGTTGCTCATTTCAATGTCTCTATAAAATAAATGGGCTTCCCTGGTGCCTCACTGGTAAAGAATCAGTCTGCCAATGCAGGAGACCCTGGTTCAATCCCTGGGTCGGGAAGATCCCTTGGAGAAGGAAATGGCAACCCACTTCAGTATACTTGCCTGAGAAATCCCATGGACTGAGGAGCCTGGTGGGCTACAGTACATGAGGTCGCAAAAGAGTCAAACACAGCTTAGTGGCCAAACAACAACAAATAAATAGCGAATTCAGATCATGTTTAGTGGAAAAATACATATTATTACCCTTTATTTATCAGACCATCAATTTTGCTTTTTGCAAGAAGTGGTCAGTCACATCCCTTCCATGCTATGTGTTAGGAACTAAATATATACAGAGAGAGTCATACATCATATATTATATTAAAAAAATAATACTTATAAATACATAGACATAAATTAAAAAGATAGATAAAAATTCAATTTCAAATTCTAACTAAGCTTACCAGCCACCAAAAATGAAAATGTGGAGATATTCTTATGGTCTATACAACAGTGAGCATGAAAAGATTACCCAGTAGTAATAAAACTTCAAGATACTACAGTCAGAGGGCATGTTTAATTTATTAATGCGGGACATACAGCTTCCTAGACTCTGTCTTATAGGATCATTTCATACCTCTGATTCAAACTGGAAGTTATTCTCTACCCACAAAATGAAAAACTCCTAACTAGAACCACGGAACCAATTAATAAAATAATGCACAGACAGATGACAAGTCAATGCAAGATAGAGTTGTAATTGGCTTTTGCCAAGATCCAGAGATACAGATCAGACTACAATCAAGAGATGGGGAAAAGTGATAGCTCCAAAACAAAGGTAGAAAAGTCATGTGATAATGAACAGATGTTTTTCACAATTTTAGGAAGAAGCAAAGTGCCATAAAAATGCTATTGATTTAGACTCAAATTTAAAATCTAAATTTATTATAAGTAATTACAGAAAAATAAATTTATTTTCTTTTACTATTGTAATAATATTGATACAAAAATAGTTTCCAATAAGCCCAGTGGTCTAACATAGCAAGAGACACAGAAATAGACACCTAGAATTTGAATGCAAGGAGAAAAGACAAACTTTTTATTCACCCACATCTTATTAAGAGTATTTTCATTTGATGATATGATGATAAAGAATAGAAATTCTAGAATTAAAAATGTATTATTTTAATGTTTGGTATAATTATAGATAATATTATGGTAATGGCTTTGATCATGCAGCTTTCATTCTTAATTGAAAAAGGCTACAAACAGATACACAGATATGAGCTGTAGTCATAGTGTGTAGGTCAGTCAAAAGAGTTCATTTCATTATAGGTTGAAATCAAACAACCTGAAAAAGAACACACACACACACACACACACGTATGTATAACTGAATCACTTTTCTGTATACTTGAAGCATTGTGAATTAACTATAATTTAAAAAAGAATATCAAAGGGAAATGAAATGAGAAAGTTAAAAAATGAGCTCATTAAAGTATTTAACAAATCTTAAAAATACAGGATGTACATAAAGATAATATACATAAAGGAAATAGATTAAAAACATTGTATATCATATTTTGCCTTAAAATATAAGCATCCATTTACCAACTTCATATTGGCCATAGATAAATTGGAATTTTGACCAGACTTTCTTGTATAAACCATCTTTAATGCATCATCTCCAATTTCCAATGTCAGTGTCTTTGAAGTAAAAATAGAACTAAACACATTTGTAAGGCAATATGAGAGTCAAACCTTTCCAATTTTTACTGTTTCTTCAGCTTTTTATAATCATAACAAAATTTTTATCTATTTACATATATCGAGTCTTTCCAAAGCATTCATTTTAGATTTCATTACAATGGCTTTTTCTTTAGATATTTCATCAGTTTACATTATATTTATTTAAACTTTTGTGATTGCAGGAAGTCATCAGTCCAATTGCTAGAAGTAAATATTCCATGGCAAAATACAGCATATCCTATGAGTAATACACTTTTAGCATGCCAAGGGCATTAGGTAGCATATGTTGTATGGAAAGCTTAATTTATCTAAATTGATTAAGAAGAGGTTTATGAAAAGTTCTACTACAGATAATTAATTGATGGATGACTATATAAATGTATACATTAATATTGGCAAGTACCTAATGTAAAGAACAGGTAGGAAAGAAAAATGTCACATCTTGAAAATTGTTAAGAATTTCTAAATTAGAAACAAGATTAGTATCCCATTTTTTCCATATTTTTAAAGAGCAAAAAAATATATAGTTTCTACAATTGTTTATAGATCTTGCAATTATATGGAAGAAAAATGTATAAAATGAAGAACCAGTTTATTTCTTAAATCCATATGTAGTCTCTCACTTAATAGTGTTAATTTGCATTAATGCGAAAAACATGCTACTGGCATTCTTTGCAGTAAAAATGCTACTTAGAAATTGTGGTCTTCGTGTGGTTGTTCTTTCTTTCCACACAAGGTGCAAAGTTAAACAACCATTTGTGATTGGTTTAACTGTTTTGAGATCAATGGCAGTACTCACTTGTTTTAAGTAGAGATCAATTTCTCTGAAATGAAGAGAGTGTGTAGAACAATTTCACCTACTTGGTAAGAAACTACTACTAGGCAATTCCAGCCCTGGCAGTTGATAAGCAGAAAAAAGCCATATTGGGTATCGAGATTAGCTAATAAAATTTTTACTCAAGCTGCTACTTAGAATCAGGACAGAGTAGAGATTAAGAGTTTTTTAATTAATTAATTCATCCATGAATCAATAATCATTACAAACGTCTTCCAAGTTCAGACAAACACATACCTAAATATTTCCCTCTATTACTTACTTAGAGTAGTGAGAGAAATGAGGTTAATCACTTATATCATTAAAGTGTCTAATTTGAAACAGACAAATTTAAAGTCCCTGTTCTGGTCCAGAGGTGATGGGCTACGGAGTGAGGAAAATATATGCTAAATTGATGGTTAATATTTGTTTCAACTTTATCAGTTTTAAGAGCTTCCCTGATGGCTCAGATGATAAAGTGTCTGCCTGCAATGAGGGAGACCAGGGTTCGATTCCTGGGTCGGGAAGATCCCCTGGAGAAGGAAATGGCAATCCACTCCAGCACTCTTGCCTGGAAAATCCCATGGACGAAGGAGCCTGATGGGCTACAGTCCATGGGGTTGCAAAGAGTCGGACACAACTGAGCGACTTCACTTTCACTTTGTCAGTTTGACTTAATTCAGGTTAGATGAAACCAACATAAAATAAGTCAGAGTTTATTTCTGATCCATAAATTTTGGATAACTCTCAGTTTTTTATTCATATATTTACCTCTCCAATCTCTTTATGTAAATAAAGGTCCAAGATAGGATTCTACAGGCTGAAGCAAGGACAGTGCACCCATCAACAGCACATGTTATTAAAATGAGAACAATAACAGCAAGTCCTAATGAGAAATGTGGTTGGTGTTCACCTTGGTGCTCTGACCAAGGTCTGCCAACACCCCACCTCCAATTATCACATATTTAAATATGTGTGTCAATTTTCCCGTTGACTAGTAAAATTGTATTAATAGCCACAAATCTGGGAAGAAACTCTCCCTTTCCCAAAGGATTAGTAGCTGTTTGTCGTGAAAGGAAATAACCCTTAAAAAGTTAGACTTTAGATCAAGAACAAAGGCTTAGCCAACTCAAAGGCAAAGAAAACCTTTATAAACTTGCCTACTGTAATTTAGGGATGAGCCTAGATAGCATATTCAAAAGCAGAGACTTTACTTTGCCAACAAAGGTCCGTCTAGTCAAGGCTATGGTTTTTCCTGTGGTCATGTATGGATGTGAGAGTTGGACTGTGAACAAGGCTGAGCGCCGAAGAATTGATGCTTTTGAACTGTGGTGTTGGAGAAGACTCTTGAGAGTCCCTTGGACTGCAAGGAGATCCAACCAGTCCATTCTGAAGGAGATTTCTTTGGAGGGAATGATGCTAAAGCTGAAACTCCAGTACTTTGGCCACCTCATGCGAAGAGTTGACTCACTGGAAAAGACTCTGATGCTGGGAGGGGTTGGGGGCAAGAGGAGAAGGGGACGACAGAGGATGAGATGGCTGGATGGCATCACTGACTCGATGGACGTGAGTCTGGGCGAACTCTGGGAGTTGATGATAGACAGGGAGGCCTGGCGTGCTGTGATTCATGGGGTCGCAAGGGGTCGAACACAACTGAGAGGCTGAACTGAACTGAACTATCTTTATCCACAGCTTCCAAGGTGGCACAATGGTAAAGAATCTGCATGCCAATGCAAGAGACACCAGAGACAAGGGTTTTATCCCCGGGTTGGGAAAATCCCTTGGAGTAGGAGATGACAACCCACTCCAGTGTTCTTGCCTGGAACATTCCAAGGGCAGAGGAGCCGGGTGGACTGCAATCCATGGAGTCACAAAGAGTCAGACACTATTGAGTATGCAAACTCCAACTTGATCCACCATGAACTGTCAAACTGATAACCTTTTCATGATTACCAAAAAGGCTATGGGCTTGCTTACACCTGCTTTCAATCTATCTCCTGACTGTGCTTGTTATACATCAGTGTCTATAAAACATCTGGGTATACATCACTATCTATTGTCTTCATGTTTCCAGTTTTCCTGTGAAGTAGGTGTAGTCAAAAAAAAAAAAAAGCCCTGAATGATAAGATATTGAGAAATTTGAGGTGTTAAAGAGAGCCAGTCTTTACATTTTACCTTGTAAATTACAATAGTAGATAACATTTACACTGTAATTCATCCTCAGCTGTTACCAAAGTATCAAAATATTCATCCTTAACTATATCAAAATATTAACTGAACTAGTGTAAATTAGAATACTCAAAAAGGAGGGTGGAAGTTTGAAGGTGTTTCCAGCATATAGCAGTTAATACCATGAAATAACAACAAGAAACATCAACAACCTCAGAAATGTGGATGATACCACTGTAATGGCAGAAAGCAAAGAGGAACTAAAAAGCCTTTTGATGAGGGTGAAGGAAGAGAGTGGAAGAGTCGGCTTTAAACTATATATTAAAAAAAAACAAAGATCATGTCATCTGGCCCCATTACTTCATGGCAAATAGAAGGGGAAAAGGTGGAAGTACTGACAGATTTCCTCTTCTTGGACTCTAAAATCAATGCAGATGGTGAGTGCAGCCATGAAATCAGAAGATGATTGCTTCCTGGCAGGAAAGTTATGACAAACCTAGACACTGTGCGGAAACACAGACATTACTCTGATGACAAAGGTCTGTATAGTCAAGGCTATGGTCTTCCCAGTGGTCATATAGGGTTGTGAGAGCTGGACTGTAAAGAAAGCAGAAAGCCAGAGAATTGATGCCTTCAAACTGTGGTGCTGGAGAAGACTCCCGAAAGTCCCTTGAACAGCAAGAAAATCAAACCAGTTAATCTTAAGGGAAATCAACCCTGAATATTCACTGGACGGACTCATGCTGAAACTTCAGTATTTGGGGTCATCTGATGCAAAAACTAACCCACTGGAAAAGTCCCTGATGCTGGGAAAGATTGAAGGGACAAGGAGAGGAGGGCATCAGAGGATGAGATGGCTGGATGGCATCACTGATGCAATGGGCATGAACTTTGGCAAACTTTGGGAGAGGGTGAGGGACAAGGAGGCCTGACGTGCTTCAGTCCATGGGGTCACAGAGTTGGACCCAACTGAGTGACTGAACAACAACAACAATGAAATAAAAATCCTAAATTAAATCTTACATGTATATGCATTTTTATATATACAATGATAGCATAATTCTCCAAAGAAGCATAATTAACAAAGAAGTTTTAGAAGCATAATTATCAAGCAAGCAAAAATTATCAAGAAAAGACTTTCAAAAACTGCTTAAGTCTCCTTTCTATAAAGGAGACTCCTTTCACTAAGATATACATACAACTTATTTCTTGGAATGGGTGCATAGGCCTTAACTTACTTTGTTTGAAAATAATACTTTCAACCAATTAAATCTCTTTTTTCCCTACAAAAAGGAAACAAAATCAGGTCCAGTTTGGGAGATTATCTTGAGGTCCTCACATAACAATTACATAATTTAAACTTTTCTATACCTTTCAGTTCAGTTTAGTTCAGTTCAGTTCAGTTGCTCAGTCAAGTCCAATTCTTTGCGACCCCATGTACTGCAGCATGCCAGGCCTCCCTGTCCATCACCAAGTCCCAGAGCTTGCTCAAACTTATGTCCATGAAGTCAGTGATGCCATCCAACCATCTCATCTTCTGGTATCCCCTTCTCCTCCCTCCTTCAATCTTTCCCAGCATCAGAGTCTTTTCCAAAAAATCAGCTCTTTGCATCAGGTAGCCGAAGCATTGGAGTTTCAGCTTCAGCATCAGTCCTTCCAGTGAATATTCAGGACTGATTTCCTTTAGGATTGACCAGTTTGATCTCCTTGCAGTCCCAGGGACTCTCAAGAGTCTTCTCCAACACCACAGCTCAAAAGCATCAATTCTTCAGCACTCAGCTTTCTTTATAGTCCAACTCTCACATCCATACGTAACTACTGTATACCATTACTTATTTTTATCTACTTTTTATCTAATCTCACAAAGTTGTCAAAGCAGAATTTAAGTTTCCCACCACAATTGTTTCCAATTTATTCTACGTTTTTAGTTACATTATCTTTTTTGCTATAATAGTCATAGCCTGTAAAAGCACTCAGAACTCACTTGGTACTACTGCTTGTGAGTTGTGTAACTTGGATGCTCAGTTTTTTAGTCAGTGAAAAGGATTTGATAATCAATATTTTCTGAAAGTGAAATGTAATAATGAATTTTCCACAATGCCTGACATATGTTAAACATTTGAATTATAGCTATTACCATTGCACATTTTCATTAAACTCTTAGGTTTATGAATTTTAGAACTTTAATTTCATGTTTCATTTTATCAGTTTAAAATTAACCTCTGGTCACTGACTTCATTGTCTTGATTTTCACTTTGATTTAAATTAATATTTTTACTCCGGATCCTTTTGCTCTTTATTTTATTACTGATATATCTGGGTCATTCTGATTGGATATTATTCTTAGTGCAGTGGAAAAGAGTTAAAAGTTTTTAGGTAAGGGAGTGACATGATCTGACTTATCTTTGTTAGAGAATTACTCTGGCTCCTAGTTAGCAAATGGATCATCAGTGATGAACAATAAAAAGCAGAGAACTGTTTCAAAAGGCAAAATATAAGAATATAGTGACTTGGACCAGGATGGTAGTAATGTTTTGGTTGGGCAAGGGGAAGAGGCCAGTAAAAGAAAAGATTCTAGCTTTCCTAAATTGGGTAATTATGAGGCTTGTGGAAACGTTATTAAAATGAGAACAATTTGGGGAGGAATGGGTATAAAGGAGTACAGAATTTTGGGGGTGTGTCATGTTAAGTTTGAGAGTTTATTTCCTAGTCAAATCATATCAGTGATAACAAATATGAATCTGAGATCTAAATTTGACAATCTAAATTAATGAGATCACTAGAGAGATGTAGATCATGTGACTGTAGATAGAAAAAGGAGGTTATCCAGACTGCAGTGCACATTTCAGTATTTGATAATTGTACAAAGGAGGAAACAGCAAAGAGGACTGAGAAAAAATATCCAGAACAGTAGAATATTCAGAAGTGCTGTGTTATGGAACTTAAAAGAAGGAAGATTTTTAATAACGAAGGTGCTGATAAGTAGACTTAAAAACTATGAAATGACTGCTAACTTTAGCCTGAAGAAATAGATATGGTCTCAATTATAGTAGAATCAGTAGAATAATAATGAATGAGGCCTATGCACACAGAGTTAAGCAGAGAATGTAGGTTGATCAGAATGAACTAAAAGCTTTAGAAAAGAACAAGCAGACACTGGTTTCAAGGTGTTTCCCCTCTTAGTATCACTTACCCAAGCTAAGGTTATCTTTTCATTCTCTTTCCTCCACATTTATGATCATCATGTCCCTTTAGTTCTTATATTTTACATTTTCGGAAAGTTCATCTTCTCTATTACTGATTAGATTTTGGCATTGTTCTTGCTCAGTGTTTAAAGCAAGACACACTTTAATTCTATAATTGAAGATTAAATATCCTAACACTACCTTCTAAATCTCAATAAGATCACTTTTAATATCAGCTACTATGGGTTTCCCTAATGGCTCAGTGTTAAAGAATCCACCTGCAATGCAGGAGACTTACAGGAAACATGGATTTGATCTCTGAGTCAGGAAGATCCCCTGGAGAAGGAAATAGCAACCCACTCCAGTTTTCTTGCCTCTTGCCTAGAAAATCACATGGATGGAAGAGCCTTGCAGGCTACAGTCCATGGGGTCACAAAAGAGTTGGACGTGACTGAGTGACTAAACAACAAACTACAGCAACAACAACAAAAAAAAAAAACAGTCTTTGAAACTTACTTATATTGTCATAGTGGCCTGGTCTCTCTCCTGTATCATAATGGGCATGTCTCTTTTCTAAAATATTTTTCCAGTTCTTATAATAAATCACTTTAGAGAATTATATGTACTTCCTCTGAGTCTTCACGATAATTTCCTCTTCCTTTCAACCATGGTAATTTCCCCAGAGGCCTCATAAGACATCTAGTGTAATCTGATGGTTGACAAAATACAGTAGGCAAGGCTAGCATTTTCCCTACTTGTCTATTTTAGGACTAGTTGAAACCTCATCTTAAATCCACAGCTAGTGGATCGATGTATATGAATTTTAATCTGGTTTCTAGTGTTTATTACATTTTTGTGTATCAAGATTGTTGGTCTGAGATGAACTCTCAGATAGGCCAGGCTTTTTCTGCTCTATGTGAAAAAAAGTTAATATGTCCCCCTTTTACTTCTGATTTTCTGAATCTTGTTCCATAGATTTCATATTAGTGATATTCCTCCCAGAGCCCAGCAGTATATGGACTGTGATTCACATAATTGAATCTTAAACTATATTATCATCTTGTTTTCTTTGTCTGTTTTTAGGTATCCCACTAGGAATCTGTGTCATTTTGAGTAAGGGTTTGTTTACCAAATGGTATTTTAATCAGAATTTCCACAATTCATATTCATTCTGGTCTATAAAATACTTTTTTTTAATTTGGGGAATTTTAAAAGATTCATACAGATGAATACAGATAAAAATAGTACTATCATAAAAATGAATTTAAAAGGTCTCTTTGAGCAACTGAATTCACTAAAAGTCTACATCCGAATAAGATAATTATGTGTATCATTCAGTTCAGTTCAGATCAGTCACTCAGTAGTGTCCAACTCTTTGCAACCCCATGAATCGAAGCACACCAGGCCTCCCTGTCCATCACCAACTCCCAGAGTTCACTCAGACCCATGTCCATCGAGTCAGTGATGCCATCCAGCCATCTCATCCTCTGTTGTCCCCTTCTCCTCTTGGCCCCAATCCCTCCCAGCATCAGAGTCTTTTCCAGTGAGTCAACTCTTCGCATGAGGTGGCCAAAGTACTGGAGTTTCAGCTTTAGCATCATTCCCTCCAAAGAAATCCCAGAGCTGATCTCCTTCAGAATGGACTGGTTGGATCTCCTTGCAGTCCAAGGGACTCTCAAGAGTCTTCTCCAACACCACAGTTCAAAAGCATCAATTCTTCGGCGCTCAGCCTTCTTCACAGTCCAACTCTCACATCCATACATGACCACAGGAAAAACCATAGCCTTGACTAGATGGACCTTTGTTGTCAAAGTAATGTCTCTGCTTTTCAATATGCTATCTAGGTTGGTCATAACCTTCCTTCCAAGGAGTAAGCGTCTTTTAATTTCATGGCTCCAGTCACCATCTGCAGTGATTTTGGAGCCCCCAAACAATAAAGTCTGACACTGTTTCCACTGTTTCCCCATCTATTTCCCATGAAGTGATGGGACTGGATGCCATGATCTTCGTTTTCTGACTGCTGAGCTTTAAGCCAACTTTTTCACTCTCCACTTTCACGTTCATCAAGAGGCTCTTTAGTTCCTCTTCACTTTCTGCCATAAGGGTGGTGTCATCTGCATATCTGAGGTTACTGATATTGAGACAAAAAATGAGTAGTCTATATTTATATCAAGAGATTGAGAATATTGTGTAACCTGTAAAAAAATTAAGTCTTTTTTAAGCTTTCCAAACCAGCATTCAATGTATTTCAGGGAAATTCTAATCCACTAGTAATTCTTATGCCTTTTCTATATATTATTAATTCGATTTACCCTGATATAAGGATAATCCCGGAGCAACCAGATTTTGAAAGTTGCCTGAGTTGTTGTTTATTCTGATTCACACTTAAGCAGTATTCACTTTGGCAGAAAGAGCGTGCTGTTAATGTGTATTATCTGACTCTAAAGCACCAAATAATCATTGTTACTTTCAGTGGTGACCCATTCTTCTCATATGGGACTGTTAACAGTCTTCTGTAGTGAGACTCTTAGTGAAGAGAAATTTTATTTACCATTGACTCTCACATAGTTCTGCTCAGAAAGAAAGAGTCATATCTGCGAATTTTAAAATGATACATACAGCCCTAAATCATTAACATTTTTTCCTAATCACTGAGGCAAAAATTCAGCTTATGAAAACAATTCCAAAGGACATAACTTTGGATCCAAGGTGTTAAGAGTACTCCTCATCAGCTTAACAGTGTGAATGCATGATGATTTATGTCCCAGAGACAAACAGCAACAACAACGAAAACACGAAGAAGAAATTGATATTTGGAATGGAAAATACAAAATGTTCCAAATGATTGCCCTAAATATTGAGGAAAACAAGGTTGACCATAATGACAACTTTACACAGATGAAAATGTCCAGTGTATTCCTTTTTCAAAACAAAATTACATGTTAATGTATCTGCTCAGTATCATTTTGTTAGTGTGACATCCAGGGAATCTCTCCTTCTGGAGCCATAAACCATGTTCAAGGACAAAAATCAAAACTGTCACCCACTGCTTCTTAGTAGTGGTTGGAACTGAACCCCTGGGTCAGAATGGTCACTGTTACCATAAGTAGCTGCTTAGCCATTTAGAATTAGGGCTGTAGCCTGGCCTCATTTTTTCCTCTCCTGAGAAATATCAACCGTGTGTACATACTTGTAAAACATTTTTAGGATAGCACTCCAGGACTCATAAAAGGAGAAGACACCTCTTCCTTTGCCTGCAAATGTCCCAAATTTAATTCCTACATCTTCAGAAATCAACATGAATATCTTTCCTTTGTAAACTTTTTTTCTGCATTGAGAGGAGGGCATCTCAGAATCTAGGTGAAGGTAGAACAAATTAGGATAATAATAGGGACTGAGGGACTTCACTTTCATTTTTCACTTTCATGCATTGGAGAAGGAAATGGCAACCCACTCCAGTGTTCTTGCCTGGAGAATCCCAGGGATGGGGGAGCCTGGTGGGCTGCCGTCTATGGGGTCGCACAGAGTCGGACACGACTGAAGCGACTTAGCAGCAGGAATAGTTAGTTGAGCAAAACCTTGAGGGAATGGACATGCGAGTGGTAAATCTTCATCCTAATATCCTCAGTGTGGAGACTGAAGTCACTTGGGAGGATAATATTGGTCAGAAAAGACAGACTGCGGACCTGGGGCTAAGACACTGAGGACACTGGCCAATTGTCCTGTATTTGCGTGCTTCTCGTCATTGCCCAATAGGGACAGTTATCGAATCACTCTGAAGTGCTCAGGACATTGATATTCCTTAAAAACCCCTTGATGATGCTCTGTCCATTAGCTTCTTTATCTCATATGTCAACCTGGAACCTTCTGAGTGTTCCTTAGTGTACACTCAAGAATTTTTATCCTATGTCTGTTAGCCATCTGACTATTCAAGATGAGTGAAAATATATGTATTTCTCAATTTGTACTAATAACTTTAGATATGATAGTATTGATGGGTGTAATTTTCATAACTCTCTGATGCAAGATTATCTTCCCCCGTTTAGAGGTAAGGCCAGTAAGTCTTAATACAGTTAAGTAATGTGCCTAGACTAGTAAGAAAGGAGCCAAGGCTCTCAATCAAGTCTATTTTACACTAAAGCCTCTTTGACTGTTGTGCATACACCTCCACCTGCTTTATTTATTCAAGAGGGGATATCTCTTAGATGTTTGACAGCTTTGCCCAAAAGGAAGACTGTAATATTTTTCCATGGTCAGAGAAACAAAGCAGCTAGAGATATGTACATATGTGTGCTTGTGTGTGTGTGTGTATGTTTGTGTGTGTATATGTGTATGTGTGTGTTTGAAATTGGAGAACCATCTCAACCAAAGTCAGTGTTCCCAAAGAGTGATAAAATGTAACAAAAAGTTCATCCTATTTGCAATATTTTCGGTTTTAATTTCAACCTCTAATTTCAATTTTCAGAGCTGTTCTAAAATGAATTACTCTTTATATCCTAAAATATATTTTGTGTCATGTACAATATGTGTGCTTTAGAGGTAGGTTTCTAAAAGGGGCTATGTACAAAATTCATAGAACAATATGAGCTAAAAAGAAGCTGATATGTACAGTTTCTGATTTCAGTAAAATGAAAGTTTCTGTTTATGAGAAAATAGCTATATTTAGACAAATATTTGCATTAAGTTCAATTCAGTTGCTCAGTCATGTCCGACTCTTTGCAACCCCATGAATTGCAGCACGCCAGGCCTCCCTGTCCATCACCAACTCCCAGAGTTCACTCAAACTCCTGTCCATCCAGTGGGTGATGCCATCCAGCCATCTCAGCCTCTGTCTCCCCTTTTCCTCCTGCCCCCAATCCCTCCCAGCATCAGAGTCTTTTCCAGTGAGTCAACTCTTCGCATGAGGTGGCCAAAGTACTGGAGTTTCAGCTTTAGCTTCAGTCCTTCCAAAGAAATCCCGGTGCTGATCTCCTTCAGAATGGACTGGTTGGATCTCCTTGCAGTCCAAGGGACTCTCAAGAGTCTTCTCCAACACCACAGTTCAAAAGCATCAATTCTTCGGTGCTCAACTTTCTTCACAGTCCAACTCTCACATCCATACATGACCACAGGAAAAACCATAGCCTTGACTAGATGGACCTTTGTTGGCAAAGTAATGTCTCTGCTTTTGAATATGCTATCTAGATTGGTCATAACCTTCCTTCCAAGGAGTAAGCGTCTTTTAATTTCATGGCTGCAATCACCATCTGCAGTGATTTTGGAGCCCCAAAAAAGTAAAATCTGACACTGTTTCCCCATCTATTTCCCATGAAGTGATGGGACCAGATGCCATGATCTTAGTTTTATGAATGTTGAGCTTTAAGCCAACTTTTTCACTTTCCTCTTTCACTTTCATCAAGAGGCTCTTTAGTTCCTCTTCACTTTCTGCCATAAGGGTGGTGTCATCTGCATATCTGAGGTTATTGATATTTCTCCTGGCAATCTTGATTCCAGCTTGTGCTTCTTCCAGCCCAGCCTTTCTCATGATGTATTCTGCATATAAGTTAAATAAGCAGGGTGACAATATACAGCCTTGACATACTCCTTTTCCTATTTGGGAACCAGTCTGGTGTTCCACGTCCTGTTCTAACTGTTGCTTCCTGACCTGCATATAGGTTTCTCAAGAGGCAGGTCAGATGGTCTGGTATTCCCATCTCTTTCAGAATTTTCCACAGTTCATTGTGATCCACACAGTCAAAGCCTTTGGCATAGTCAATAAAGCAGAAATAGATGTTTTTCTGGAACTCTGTTGCTTTTTCCATGATCCAGCAGATGTTGGCAATTTGATCTCTGGTTCCTCTGCCTTTTCTAAAACCAGCTTGAACATCAGGAAATTCACGGTTCACGTATTGCTGAAGCCTGGCTTGGAAAATTTTGAGCATTACTTTACTAGCATGTGAGATGAGTACAATTGTACAGTAGTTTGAGCATTCTTTGGCATTGCCTTTCTTGGGTATTGGAATGAAAACTGACCTTTTCCAGTCCTGTGGCCACTGCTGAGTTTTCCAAATTTGCTGGCATATTGAGTGCCCCACTTTCACAGCCTCATCTTTCAGGATTTGAAATAGCTCAACTGGAATTCCATCACCTCCACTAGCTTTGTTCATAGTGATGCTTTCTAAGTCCCACTTGACTTCACATTCCAGGATGTCTGGCTCTAGGTCAGTGATCACACCATCATGATTATCTGGGTTGTGAAGATCTTTTTTGCACAGTTCTTCTGTGTATTCTTGCCACCTCTCCTTAATATCTTCTGCTTCTGTTAGGTCCATACCATTTCTGTCCTTTATAGAGCCCATCTTTGCATGAAATGTTTCCTTGGTATCTCTAATTTTCTGGAAGAGATCTCTAGTCTTTCCCATTCTGTTGTTTTCCTCTATTTCTTTGCATTGATTGCTGAGGAAGGCTTTCCTATCTCTTCTTGCTATTCTTTGGAACTCTGCATTCCGATGCTTACATCTTTCCTTTTCTCTTTGCTTTTTGCTTCTCTTCTTTTCACAGCTATTTGTAAGGCCTCCCCAGACAGCCATTTTGCTTTTTTGCATTTCTTTTCCATGGGGATGGTCTTGATCCCTGTCTCCTGTACAATGTCACGAACCTCCGTCCGTAGTTCATCAGGCACTCTATCTATCAGATCTAGTCCCTTAAATCTATTTCTCACTTCCACTGTATAATCATAAGGGATTTGATTTAGGTCATACCTGAATGGTCTAGTGGTTTTCTCTACTTTCTTCAATTTAAGTCTGAATTTGGCAATAAGGAGTTCATGATCTGATATGCATTATTTTTATTCTAATATACTAGAATATACATATGAACCAAATATTATTATCATAAGAACTAAACAAAATTTATGGGTCAAAGAAACTTTTGAAAAAGGTTTCAATTATGCTTTAAGACTGTGGACATGCAGGTGTTAGCAAATATCATCATGAAAATTGGTTAATAATAAAAATACAAAAAATAGCTATTTTGTCACTAATAATACCATTATTATGTGGCAATAATAGCATAGCTATAGTTGATAACATTTAGTGGGTAAGTTTTTCTTTAGCTCACTCACTGCTCCATAGTTTCTCCTTTCTCCTACCTGCAATATCTTATCTTTCTAATTTTTCTCTTCAGATACCCAATGTGCTTCAATTCAAACTATTCTATTCAAAAGCCATTTCACACTTTTATATTTAAAATAAATAACCAACAAGGACCTACTGTATAGCACAGGGAACTCCACTCAATATTCTGTAATAACCTGAACAAGAAAAGAATTTGAAAAATAGTTGATACTTGTATATGTTTACATGTATATGAATCACTTTGCTGTACACCTGAAACTAACACATTGTTAATTAACTACACTCCAATATAAAATAATAATTTTAAAAATATATATCCAAGGAATCAGAGATATAGACTGAGTAGTAAATAACTAAATAGTCCAAAATTACCCTCATAGAAAATTTTACTTTGTAATAATTAAAGTATAATGGAAATCCAGATAACTTATTATCATTATTATTTTATGTCCTATCACTTAATACTTACTATATGCCCGTGTTTATGTGCTTGTGCTTAGTCGCTCATTCATGTCTGACTCCTTGTAACTCCATGGACGGTAAACCCACCAGGCTCCTCTGTCCATTCTCCATGCAAGAACACTGGAGTGGGTTGCCATGTCCTCCTCCAGGGGATCTTCCCAACCCAGATATCAAACCCAAGTTTCCCGCATTGCGGGCAGATTCTTCACTGTCTGAGTCACCGAGGAAGCCCAAGAATACTGGAGTGGGTAGCCTATCCCTTCTCCAGGGGATTTTCCAGACCCAGGAATTGAACCGGGGTCTCCTGCAATGCAAGTGGATTCTTTACCACCTGAGATCCCAGGAAAGCCCTATTGTATGCCTACTTAACATTAAATATTACTGCAACTCTATATGGTAGGTACTGTTATCATTTTCATTTTACCAATAAAGAAGCTAAAGATTTCTAGTGACTCATGCACATTCACACAGTTAATAAGTGGAGAAATATGTATTTTAAAATTATTTCTCTGTATGTGTGTGTTTATGTGTAAAATATGTATATTTCTTATAAAAGTAGCCATTTAAAAAAAAAACTGTATTTTGTCTACATGTAAGGCTAGCTCAGTTCAAATACATGGAAACTTTCACTGAAGTTACAGTTGCATAACTTGCTTTTCTACTCTTATTTTGTGCTACATTTTCAGTATAGCCTCTGGTCTTACTACCTATTTGAAATTAAAGTAATTTTAATTTTATAAGCATGCTGTTCGTTTTCCCAAGTAATATTATACTAAATATATCTGCATATATATTTACTATATAATTAATATAATATAAATAATATAATAATATAATCTATCTGCATATTAAAGCTATATCTGCATTTTAAAAGTATTTAGGATTCATTTTGATATTTGGCAAAACTAATACAATTATGTAAAGTTTAAAAATAAAATAAAATTAGAAAAAAAATAAAATAAAATTTAAAAAAATAAAAGTATTTAGTAACCAATACCAATAAATCAAGGAATCAAATACAGAACTTAGATGTTTTTGAGTTTATGATCATTAGTTTGGCTTATCTAGATAGTAGGTACATACAGAATCATTACCTTACAGTTTCTTCATCACAGTTCTATGTGAAATGAGTAGACTGGACACTCTATTTCTTTTAAAATAATACCCTGTCAAAATCATAAAACTTTACCGTAACAACTGACACTAATTGGAATCCTTGTTAGCACTCTCAAAAGAAAGGTCAAAACTGGAGGTTCTGTAGAAGCTGAATTACCCCATCTTCTAAGTGGTTCCTCTGGGTTGAAAAGCAAAGATGTGGAAACTTTAGAAAAACTTTGGAATGAAACTAAGGAAAACAAAAGGTGTTGATGTTGATCTGTGAGAAATGATTGACATCTTAGTAGAGTGTTATACAGGAAACTTTTGAACAGATGTCTAAAATAACTGAAAAGATGAGATAATAGTAATTCATTCCACAATGTCTTAATCAAAGCCTTTGAGGCTTGATGTTGATATGTATAGAATTTCAGAGCGGTATGTGTGAGGGAAAACAGTACATATACCTGATGTTATATAATACCCCAGGATAGTAAGGGGCAACGTTACATTAGTATTTTTACAACAAAATTGTATCACTGCGCATAACTAGTGCAATAAAGGCTATATATGATGTCAGTTTAGATCAAAGTTTACCACCAAAAAAGTAGGTTTATGATTTGCTACCAAATATGTTATTTTTAAAATTTCTGTTGTAAAAGATTTTGGAACTTCTGAATTGCAGAAATGGTACTGTAGACTTGTATAAGAATTGGGATTATTTAATTAGGAGGAAATGTGCTGAAAATTAATTAAAATGTGGACTTATTTTTTAATTTATGCTTTTGATAAATATTTATCAAGCACCTACTACATGCCAGTTACTATGACAGATGATACCCTGATGAACAAGACGAATGTGGTCCTATTCTTGAACAGTGTTTTGTGACCACCTCTCTTCATCCCCCATGGATGGAATGGAATAATACGTCTCATTTCCAGGTTTATTTAGTACAGGAAAACCTAAGAAGCTTATGGAATCCACTCTTTTCTTAAAGTCTTAAAAAGATAAGTCACCTATCTTGGATGATTTGGAGACAGAATCAACAGTATGATTTTTTAAAGCCTCTTATTAACCAAGACTCAATAATTCAATGTTAATTTTCCAAACTCTGGTTCTTATAATTGAACAGTTTTCAGAGTATCAGGTCTGTATGTTCTTATGATTCTATAAATTATTTTGTACATACACACATCAGATCAGATCAGTCGCTCAGTCGTGTCTGACTCTTTGCAACCGCATGAATCGCAGCACGCCAGGCCTCCCTGTCCATCACCAACTTCCGGAGTTCACTCAGACTCACGTCCATCGAGTCAGTGATGCCATCCAGCCATCTCATCCTCTGTCATCCCCTTCTCCTCCTGCCCCCAATTCCTCTCAGCATCAGAGTCTTTTCCAATGAGTCAACTCTTCGCATGAGGTGGCCAAAGTACTGGAGTTTCAGCTTTAGCATCATTTCCTTCCAAAGAAAGCCCAGGGCTGATCTCCTTCAGAATGGACTGGTTGCATCTCCTTGCAGTCCAAGGGACTCTCAAGAGTCTTCTCCAATTCCACAGTTCAAAAGCTTCAATTCTTTGGTGCTCAGCCTTCTTCACAGTCCAATTCTCACATCCATACATGACCACAGGAAAAACCATGGCCTTGACTAGACAAACCTTTGTTGGCAAAGTAAAGTCTCTGCTTTTGAATATGCTATCTAGGTTGGTCATAACTTTCCTTCCAAGGAGTAAGTGTCTTTTCATTTCACAGCTGCAGTCACCATCTGCAGTGATTTTGGAGCCCAGAAAAATAAAGTCTGACATTGTTTCCACTGTTTCCCCATCTATTTCCCATGAGGTGGTGGGACCGGATGCCATGATCTTCGTTTTTTGAATGTTGAGCTTCAAGCCAACTTTTTCACTCTCCACTTTCACTTTCATCAAGAGGCTTTTTCATCTGAAAGCATCCTGCCTAGTACATAATGTATCAATCAGAAAAACTAGCTACTATAACAAACATACAAGATCTCAGTGCCTTAACCCAGTGGGGTTTCATTCCTTGATCACTGTAGTCAGATTTGAGTCAGCAGAAGTCTCTGCTCCATGCCGCCATCCACAACCCAGACTTCTTCCAGTGTGGTTTCACCTCCATCACATACAGCCAAGTAATGAGGAAAGAGTGGTAAAGGGGAAAAAATTCCAATACCTGGACCTTTGTCATGTAACTCAGTCTAATCACTTGGGACATGCAGTCAAGTTATATGCCCAGGAGTAAAAAGAAATTGGTTTGGCAAATACAGTGTTATCTCCAATTTTCCTTTAATAGTTCTAATATGGTAGTTTTGAAGCAACATGTCACTGTTGGCTTAATCACCTGGGGTTAAGTTCAGTTCAGTTCAGTTACCCAGTCATGTCTGACTCTTTGGACCCCATAAACTGCAGCACTCCAGGCCTCCCTATCCATCACCAACTCCCGGAGTTTCCTCAAATTCATGTCCATCACGTCGGTGATGCCATCCAACCACCTCATCCTCTGTCATACCCTTCTCGTCCTGCCTTTGATCTTTCCCAGCATCAGGGTCTTTTCAAATGAGTCAGTTCTTCACATCAGGTAGCCAAAGTATTGGAGTTTCAACTTCACCATCAGTCCTTCCAATTAATATTCAGGACTGATTTCCTTTAGGATGGACAGGTTGGATCTCCTTGCTGTCCAAGGGACTCTCAAGACTCTTCTCCGACACCACAGTTCAAAAGCATCAATTTTTCTGCACTCAGCTTTCTTTATAGTCCAACTCTCACATCCATACATGATTACTGGAAAAACCATAGCTTTGACTAGATGGACCTTTATTGGCAAACTAATGTATCTGCTTTTTAATATGCTGTCTAGGTTGGTCATCTGGAGAAGGCAATGGCAGCATACTCCAGTACTCTTGCCTGGAGAATCCCAGGGATGGGGGAGCCCGGTGGGCTGCCATCTCTGGGGTCACACAGAGTTAGACATGACTGAAGAGATTTTGCAGCAGCAGCTAGGTTGGGCGTAACCTTTCTTCCAAGTAGTAAGCATCTTTTAATTTCATGACTGCAATCTCCATCTGCAATGATTTTGGAGCCCAGTAAAGTAAAGTTTGTCACTGTTTCCCCATCTATTTTCCATGAAGTGATGGGACCAGATGCCATGATCTTAGTTTTATGAATGTTGAGTTTTAACCCAACTTTTTCACTCTCCTCTTTCACTCTCATCAAGAGGCTCTTTAGTTCTTCTTCACTTTCTACCATAAGGGTGGTGTCATCTGCATATCTGAGGTTATTGATATTTCTCCCGGCAATCTTGATTCCAGCTTGTGCTTCTTCCAGTGCAGTGTTTCTCATGATGTCTCTGCATAGAAATTAAATAAGCAGGGTGACAATATACAGCCTTGGCGTACCTCTTTCCCTATTTGGAGCCAGTCTGTTGTTCCATGTCCAGTTCTAACTGTTGCTTCCTGACCTGCATATAGGTTTCTCAAGAGGCAGGTCAGGTGGTCTGGTATTCCCATCTCTTTAAAATTTACCATAATTTGTTGTGATCCACACAGTCAAAGGCTTTGGCATAGTCAATAAAGCAGAAATAGATGTTTTTCTGGAACTCTCTTGCTTTTTCCATGATCCAGCAGATGTTGGCAATTTGGTCTCTGGTTCTTCTCCCTTTTCTAAAACCAGCTTGAACATCTGGAAGTTCATGGTTCACATACTGTTGAAGCCTGGCTTGGAGAATTTTGAGCATTATTTTCCTAGTGTGTGAGATGACTGCAATTGTGCAGTAGTTTGAGCATTCTTTGGCATTGCCTTTCTTTGGGATTAGAATGAAAACTGACCTTTTCCAGTTTGTGGCCACTGTTGAGCTTTCCAAATTTGCTGGCATATTGAGTGCAACACTTTCACAGCATCATCTTTTAGGATTTGAAATAGCTCAACTTTGCTCATAGCTAGCTAGCTTTGCTCATTATGATGCTTCCTAAGGCCCACCTGACTACACAATCCAGGATAACTAGCTCTATGTCAGTGATCACACCATCATGATTATTTGAGTTGTGAAGATCTTTTTTGTGCAGTTCTTCTATGTATTCTTGCAACCTCTTTTTAATATCTTCTGCTTCTATTAAGTCCATACCATTTCTGTCCTCTCTTGTGCCCATCTTTGCATGAAAAGTTCCCTTGGTATCTCTAATTTTCTTGAAGAGATCTCTAGTCTTTCCCATTCTATTGTTTCCCTCTATTTCTTTGCATTGATCACTGAGGAGGGCTTTCTTATCTCTCCTTGCTATTCTCTCGAACTCTGCATTTTAATGGGTATATTTTTCCTTTCTCTTTGGGGTAGTAAGTGCAAAAATCACCTGCTTTACCACCTGTACCATTGAAAAATGCTTTATCTTAATAGTGTCATGTTTTGAAAATAAACTTTCTATTTATATATAAAGTTAATAAAGAATTCTTCTTTCCCTTCCAATAAAATCTAGTATATTCTCTCTATACACTAGATGATACAAAATGGATTGGGATTAATTATATGATGGGCTTTCCTGGTGACTCAGTAGCAAAGTATTTTCCTGACAATGCCGGAGATGTAAGTTGGATTCCTCAGTTGGAAAAATCCCTTGGAGAAGAAAGTGGCACCCCACTCCAGTGTTCTTGCCTGGGAAATCCCATGGACAGAGGAGCCTGGCAGGGTACAGTCCATGGTTCGCAGAGTTGAACATAACTTAGCACCTCAAAACAACAGAATTATATGATGTCTTCCAAAAATCAAGTTTATTTTTGAATTAAAAGAAGTCTGTTCAATTATATTGATTATATAATAAAGAGAATAATAAAAAAAATGATGACTTCAGATCACTGGTGTAGAATGCAAAACTGAATGTTACAGCTATTAAGTGAGTCTTAGCCAATAGAATATACTTTCTCTGTGTGGTTTCTGAAAACCTAAGAAGTATCTCTAGTATCACTTGTGATTTGTTTCTCCTTTCATGTTCCTTTGTTATACTACCAGCATCAAAGATTAAAAGAAATTGTTGGATATATTGTCCATGGTCTCTCATATACATCTTTAGGTGTGCATGTGTGTGTGGGTTTGTATATTCTCAGTGGCCTCAGTTTACATATTCTATTTCAGAAATAAAGTTTTTCATGAAATAGAAAATTTCACAGATCAATCGCAAACACTATCCTGTTGTTGTCTGTAGCCAATATCTAATATTTATAGGAAAAACAAAGACTCAGGAAAAAAAGATAACATTGAGCCACTTGTAGGAAATTTCTCATGTCTGGAGGGTGACAGAGAAAGTGAAGCAAGACCAATCCCATTAGCACTAGTTATGCTTCAATCACCTCAATTTCATTCATTTTGCTTTTATTCGGATGTGCAGAAACCGTTTGATAAATTCCCTTCTGGGAACAGGCCAGTCTTGGAAGGATGTACATTAAAAAGTTATGAAGAGTACATAATTTATTAAACTCAACTCATTATTGGAAATGGTTAGCATACAATTCATTTAATAGGAATCATTGGCGGAGAAAATGACTGTTGTTTTCATCTGATCATATGAGTTATGGCATAAATTTCCTTGTCTGTGGTGATTTACCTAATCTTGAACAACATGAATACTCACTCAAACTCTGCTTACTTTTGGAAAACAGACACATATGTTATGTTATTTATTAATGGCAATGATTTTACTTTTTTATTATGTTCAGTTAGAAATAGACTCTCCCAGTTTTCAGCAAGATGATTGAATAATTGAATACAGTATATATACCCCTCAATGCACAATGGAATAGGAAAAGGAAATGGTTTTACTGATAAATACCAAGACCTCGGGTCTGTGGTCTGTTAAGTTTTACTGAGGGAAACAACCAGCCAATCAAAAAAGATTTCCTGTCTGCCTACTAAGCACAGAGAGTAAACCTTAGCATTATGAAGTGCAGTGCATGCATGCTCAGTCATGTCTTGACTCTTTGCGACTCTGTGGACTGTAGCCCACCAGGCTCTTCTGTCCATGGAGTTCCCTAGGCAAGAATACTGGAGTGAGTTGCCATTTCCTCCTCCAGGGAATCCTCCAAACACAGGGATCAAACTTGCCTCAAACTTGCATCTCTGGCATCTCCTCCACTGGCAGGCAGATTTTTTTTACCACTGAGCTACCTGGGAAGCCCATAACATTGTGAAGAGAAAACATAAAACATCAAGGGACTAAGGAAGCAAGATATACACATTAAAATAGCCAGCTAGAGATAGAAAGCACCATGTCAACAAATCCTAGATGATACAGACACATACTAGAAGAGGTTAGGGGAAGTGAGAGCTCAGTGAGCTGGTATGTCCAGGAATAATCTTTACCTTTTCGCCTCATCTATGACTCTACAGACTCTTTCTTCATGTAATTTTGAACATTATTTTGTGAGCCAAAATTTACAGAACTAAGTATTTTATTGGCAGGATAATTTCAAGTAATATATTAAAATGTATTTAACCATTCACCTACTAGCATGCTTTTACTTTATTTCAAGCTTTTCGCACTACAAAGATGTTGTAATAATCAATCTAGCAGGATTTTTTTTATCTTCTTCTGGAGGATACATTCCCCAAAGTGGAAATGACAGGTCAAAAGTAATACTCTTTTATTCTTATTATGTTGTCATATAACTTTCCAAGAAGTTGCTCAAGCTCATGTCTCTCACTGGAAGTTCAGGAAGGATCATTTTGCCCACATACTCCCAGAGGTTATGCTATCACTGTCTTTTTTTAGTTTTGCCAGTCTGATGAGTGGGAAGTTATCTCACATCATAATTTTCTTTCTCATTTCCCCAGTCTCTCAGTGAGTTTGGTACCTTTTCATTTTATAGCCATTTAGATTTGCTCTTTTATGAAACTCTTATTTCCATTCTTTGTCTACTTTCCTACTGTGTTGTCTTTCTTCTAAGAAATAAAAAGTCTAAAATTTTATTTACAGATTTTCAACATGTAGTCAAGTTGTCTGTAAGCAGAGCAAAAATTATCTATTTGATACTGTTACTGAGCATCAGCTGTCTACAGTGTCCAATACTAGAGACCCCATCTTGGGAGATATAACAGGCTCATGCTCAGTTGCTCAGTCGTGTTCAATTCTTTGTGACCCCATGGACTGTAGCCCACCAGGCTCCTCTATCCATGAGATTTCCCAGGCAAGAATACTGGAGTGGGTTGCCATTTCCTATTCCAAAGGATCTTCCCAACCCAGGGATCAAACCTCTGTCTCCTGCATTGACAGGGAGATTCTTTACCACTGAGCCACTTAGGAAGCCCCTATAACATGCTCAGATTTGGTAATAGAGTCTAGACAGGTGTTGAAGCATCTATACTGCCAAGTATTCCATAATAAATACTATGAAATAAAATTCATCAAAGAATTCAATTAAAGCTGAATTTAAGGAGAATCTATTTCTGATTCATATGGTCAAGAGAAATTTCTCAGGGAAAAGAATATTAGTCTGGTTTTAATAGATTTTGGATTCTGATATGACTGCTATAAGTTAGTTATAGGAAAGAACAACTTACATAGAAAGAATAGCACAAATCTAAAAACAGATAAGTAATTGAAGTGCCAAAAGAGTTGACGTAAGAACCATGAAATTTTTGTAATTTTTGGTAAAACTTCTTATAGTAACAATATAATGTATAATTTTCAGATTCTAAAAATAGAATGTAGGGGACTACAGATGTTTTCTAGTTGTAATTTCCTTTAAAATACGTTAGGCTTCTCATTAAGAAATGCAGGGACATTTTTGTTTCTGTGCTTAGAATTTAAAATTTTAGCAGTTACTAAGCAATGAAGAGGAGAAGGCAATGGCAACCCACTCCAGTACTCTTGCCTGGAAAATCCCATGGACGGAGGGGCCTGGTAGGCTGCAGTCCATGGGGTCGCTAAGAGTCAGACACGACTGAGCGATTTCACTTTCACTTTTCACTTTCATGCATTGGAGAAGGAAATGGCAACCCACTCCAGTGTTCTTGCCTGGAGAATCCCAGGGATGGAGAGCCTGGTGGGCTGCCGTCTATGGGGTCGCACAGAGTAGAATACGACTGAAGCCACTTAGCAGCAAGCAATTAAGAATAATATTTTAAAATTCAGGAAAATCTGGAAGTTATACGAACACTTTGATTCATTCAGTAACACTAAAATTACTGTCGTTTGATGTTCTGAAAATTAATACCACTTTCTAAAACTTTTAAAGTAGCTAGAATCTCTGATTCAATCCGAATTGTGATTGCATTTAACTTCTTAACATACCATTATCTACTCTGTTTATCATTTAAAGGTTATTAAAATTCACAAATAACCTATGTTTTTGAAGAGCCTTGTCAGCTACATGGAACAATATAAATAGTAGTAACATTGATGACTCATTTGGAGGCTGGATCTTTCTCTCAGCTGTGCAAATCTAAACACATAAGTACTTCACAGTCTCCTAAAATAAGCATAGAGGTTCCCTAGGGTACCTAAAGTATTCTTGGACCTACAGTGTTACCCATTTAATGCTCTGCCTTTGCTGGGCAAGGTAGCCCCCATGGTGACATTACTACCATCTGACACCCATGAATTTTTCATGTCATTGCTGCTGTGACTGTCACAACTGAGTCCTACTGCTTTAGCCCTGAACATTCCATTTTACCACGCAAAGCTGAATCTTATCTCATGTCTGCTAAGGGCCCTGTCATTAGGATCTAGTATCAGAATCTTCACAGTCTTCTTCCAGACAACACACTCTCCAGTAAGTTACTGCCACTGACACAACAGAAAGCTCAAATGCCAAATCTGTAACATGACCCTGGTGAAAAAAAAGAAAATGATCCCTCTTTTCCTTCTTGGTGTATTGATCTGTTATGGGGGTTTCAGTCCTAGTGGATCTGTAAGTTTTTAATGAAAATCCTCTGTCCTCCAGGAACTCAAACAGAATGAGGACTAAAAGATGGGGGCAGATTGTAATAATGCTCTAACAGTAGACTCCTACCACTGTTTGGCCACTCAAGGATGAGGATTTTCAGGACAGTCACCCAGCTTTAGTTATCTTAAAGGACCATTTAAATGGTTCAGGCCTGGCAAAGTGAAGGGGACCTTAGCAAATTCCTAGGTCTAAGGAGGGCTGGGAGGTCAAGAGAGGTTTAAAGTAGAGTTCCACATCCAAGATGGTGGAGCTTTCAGTGCATCAGCCTGTAAACAATTAAAAATGCCTGCCAAGAAAACAAGTCAGCTGTTTTTTTGGCTCTACTGGGGCTTAGTTGCAGCACATGGGACCTTTAGTTGTGGCATGTGGGATCTCAATCCCTGACCAGGAATTGGACCACCAGAGAAGTCCCCAAAACAAGTCAGTTTTGAGCATCAATATGCCTATAAAGTTACAATTTTTGTTGCTGTTCAGTCTCCCAGTTGTGTCTGACTCTTTGTGACCCCATGGACTGCAGCATGCCAGGCCTCCCTGTTCCTCACCATCTCCTGAAGCTTTCCCAAGTTCATGTCCATTGCATCAGTGATGCCATCCAGCCATCTCATCCTCTGACTCCCTCTTCTCTTTCTGCCCTCAATCTTTCCCACCATCAGGGACTTTTCCAATGAGTTAGCTGTTCGCATCAGGTGGCCAACTTATGGTAGCTTCAGCTTCACCATCAGTCCCTTTAATGAGAATTCAGGGTTTACCTATCTTTAGATTGACTGGTTTGATCTCCTTGCTGTCCAAGGGACTCTCGGGAGTCTTCTCTAGCACCATAATCCAGAGGCATCAATTCTTTGGTGCTCCATTTTTTTACAGTCCAGTTCTCACAACTGTAGGCAACCATTGGGAAGACCATAGCCTTCACTATATGGACCTTTGTCAGCAGAGTAATGTCTCTGCTTTTCAACACTGTCTAGGTTTGTCATAGCTTTCCTGCCAACAAGCAGTTGCCTTCTGATTTCATGGCTGCAGTCACCATCTGCAGTGATTTTAGAGCCCAAGAAGAGGAAATCTGTCACTAATTCCACCTTTCCCCTTCTATTCACCGTGAAGTGATGTGGCTGGATGCTATGATCTTAGTTTTTTTTAATATTTAGTTTTAAGTCGGGTCTTTCACTCTCTCTATCCTCCTTCTTCCTCATCAAGAGGCTCTTTAGTTCCTCTTAGCTTTCTGCCAATAGAGTGGTATCATCTGTATATCTGTGGTTGTTGATGTTTCTGCCGCTTATCTTGATTCCAGCTTGTAACTCATCTAGCCCAGCATTTCTCATGGTGTGCTCAGCGTATAGGTTAAACAAACAGGGAGACAACAAGACAACCTTGTCATACTCCTTTCTCAATCTTGAACCAATCAGTTGTTCCGTACAGGGTTCTAACTATTGCTTCTTTACCTTCATACAGGTTTCTCAGGAGGCAGGTAAGATGGTCTGGTATTCCCATCTCTTTAAGAGTTTTCCAGAGTTTTTTATGATCCACATATTCAAAAGCTTTAGTGTAGTCAATGGTAGATGTTTTTCTGGAATTCCCTTGATTTCTCTATGAGCCAGTGAATGTTGGCAATTTTATCTCTGGTTCCTCTACCTTTCCTAAACCCAACTTAGACATCTGGAAGTTCTTGGTTCACATAACACTGAAGTCTAGCATACAAAATTTTAAGCATGAAATAATTATATCTTATTAGCATGGGAGATGAGTGTAATTGTCCAGTGATTTCAACATTCTTTATTACTACCCTTCTTGGAAGTTGGGATGAGGATTGACCTTTTCCAGTCCTGTGGCCATTGCTGGGTCTTCCAGATTTGCTGATATATTGAGTACAACACCTTGATGGCATCAACCTTTAGGGTTTTGAATAGCTCTAGTGGAATTCTGTCGCATCCTACTAGCTTTATTAACAACAGTGCTTCCTAAGGCCCACTTGACTTCACACTCCAGACCACAATTTCATAGTAATCCAATTCATTAAGATCTTTTTTTTGTTCAGCTCTTCCATGTACTCTTTCCATCTTTTCTTGATCTCTTCAATGTCTACCAGGTCTCTACCATTTCTGTCCTTTATTGTGCCTATTTAAGGGCGAAATGTTACCTTGATATTTCCAATTTTTCTCAAGAGATCTCTAGTCTTTCCCCTTCTGTTTTTTCCTCTAGTTTTATGCACTGTTCATTGCAAAAGGCTTTATTGTCTCTTCTTGCTATTCTTTGGAAATCTGCATTTAGTTGGATGTACCTTTCCCTTTCTCCCTTGCTTTTCACTTCTCTTTCTTCAGCTATTTGTGAAGCCTCCTCTGACAACCCTTGGCCTTTTTGCTTTTGTTTTTGGGGGGATGATTTTGTTTGCTGCCTCCTGTACAAAATGATGGACCTCCATCCATAGTTTTTAGGCACACTGTTTACTAGATCTAATCCCTTGAATCTATTCACTTTCACCACTGCATATTCATAAGGGATTTGATTTAAGTTATATCTGGCTGGTCTGCTGGTTTTCCCCACTTTCTTTAGTTTAAACCTGAATTTTGCTGTGAGGTGCTGATGATCTGAGCTGCAGTCAGCTCCAGGTCTTCTTTTGCTGACTGTACACAGCTTCTTTATCTTCAACTACAAAGAAGATAATCAATTTGGTTTTGGTATTGATCATTTGGTGATGTCTATGTGTAAAGACTTATCTAGTGTTGTTGAAAGAGAGTGTTTGCTATGACCAGTGAAGTCTTTTGACAGAATTCAGTTAGCCTTTCCCCCATTTCATTTTATTCTCCAAGGCCAAGCTTGCCTGTTACTCCATGTATCTCTTGACTTCCTACTTTTGCATTCCAATCCCCAATGATGAAATTGGGGAAATCTTTTTTTGGTGTCAGTTCTAGGAGGTCTTCCTAGAACTGATCAACTTCAGCTTTTTTGGCATCGGTGGTAGGGGCATAGACTTGAATTACTATGATGTTGAATGGCTTGCCTTGGGAACAAACCGAGATCATTCTGTCATTTTTGAGGTTGCACCCAAATACTGCATTTCAGACTCTTTTGCTGACTATAAGGGCTACTCCACTTCTTCTATGGGATTCTTGCCCATAGTAGTAGATATAAGGGTCATCTGAATTAAATTCGCCCATTCCCGTCCATTTTAGTTCACTGATTCCTAAGATGTCGATGTTTATTCTTACCATCTCCCGCCTGACCACATCCAATTTATCTTGATTTATGGACCTACCATTCTAGGTTCTTATGCAATATTGTTCTTTACAGCATTGGATTTTACTGTCATCACCAGTGAAAGTGAAAGTGGCTCAGTCGTGTCCAACTCTTTGCAACCCCATGGACTATACATCCATGGAATTCTCCAGGCCAGAATACTGGAGTGGGTAGCCTTTCCCTTCTCCAGGGCATCTTAAATGAGCAGTGTTTCCTCTTTGCCCCAGCCACATCATTCTTTCTTGGGCCATTAGTAGTTCTCTCCCACTTTTTCTGAGTAGCATATCGGACACCCTCCAACCTGGGGGACTCATCTTTTAGTGTCATATCTTTTTGTCCTTTTATACAGTTCATGAAATTCTCATGGAAAGTATATTGGAGTGGGTCATTTTGTCAGAACCTCTCTGCTATGACCCACCCATCTTGGGTGGCCCTACATAGCACAGCTCATAGCTCCAGTGAGTGGCCCCTTCACCATGACAAGGCAGTGATCTGCAAAGGGGAAAGTTCCAATACCAGGTCACATTAGAAGCAGGACTTTTTCTGCATGTTAGTTCTCCCCATTTATACTCCATAATTTCAAGCACCAAATTCTGAAAAGGATCAGAAACTGGGCCAGTGAGCCAGGAGGGATGAGGAAGACTACAAAGCTCAGGAAACATGAAAGATGCTGATAAAGTTACTTTACCCACAACAGACATTGAGCCTGAAGCCATTCAAACTGTGGGGAAGGAGAGGCTTTAACTTTGAAGCATTTATAAACACTTTAGTTCTTAAAACAAGATTCTGTGATTTGCCAGAGAATTGTTTTAACTATACTAGAGTGACCAGAACAGTCATGAGACTTGTGCTAGTAGAAGAGAACCACTCTTATATAGCAAATTAAAATGAGCCATGGATAGAAAAAAATAAAGCTTTTTTTTCCCCCTAGAAACTAACCTTTCTTCTTCTTTCCTTTCAATGTAATGATTATTGAATTTCCACTTTATGCCAACCACTCTTCTTAGCTAAGATGAAGAAAAAAAATGCATTGACAAACTTAATCATCAAAACAACTCTATGAAATGAGCACTATTATTATAAACCCTATTTTATAGATAAGGGCATTTTGGAACAAAGAATCAAGACAATTTGTCAAAGATCACTCAGCTAGTGAATGGTAGGGCTGGGATAGACTGTTGCCTGTAAGAATGAGTAAAAACAGAAGCACCAAAAGCCATGGAGAAAAACTCCAAATTTCAAAGAATACAGTCTTCACTACTGTAAAGATTCTGAATTGTTTTTCTTTAAAATAGAAAAAAGGACCAAAAAAAAGCTTAAAATATCTTTATGTTTACACAGAGGCACTGAACATATAAATCTAGAATAAATTACCAATAAAATGGAAAGGTAAAATAAGTACAACTGAACATATTTTATTTTTTTCTAAATTACAGTATCTGAATTTTATATATAATTAAGTGGAAAGCATATTAGATATTACAAAAACAAATTAATGATGTAGAAGAAAAGATTAGAAATTATTCTAAAGCATAAAAAGAAGGAATAAACAAGTGAAAGAAAAAATAAACCATATGGAAAACAGATTGGCAATGCTCAATCAAATTATATAAGAATAGATGGAGCAGAAACAGTAATCAAAAAAATAATGGGAAACTCTCTTTATCTAATAAAATTCATTCTGAGATCTGAGTAAGTGTTATATTTCAGGAAATCAGTAAAAAGAAAGTAACATCAAAATATACCTAGAAGAATTATTGCAGTTAAAAGGTAAAGACAGAATCCTACAGCCATCTAGGGGAAAAAAAATAACAACATAAAAAGAATAAGATACAATTGGCCCAGATTTCTCTGCAACATTAAAGGCCAAAAGACTGCGTGTGGTGCACACCAAGTCAGTTCAGTGGTGTCTGACTCTTTGGGACCTTATGGGCTGTAGCCCATCAGTCTCCTCTGTCCATGGAATTCTCCAGATAAGAATACTGAAGTAGGTTGCCATGCTCTGGGAGACAACTGCAAAAGAATGAGAGTAAAACTTGAAACATCCAGAAAGATTCTATCTACAAATTACCTCAAGAGTGTCAAAGATTTCACTCTACTTGAGTAAAACAGAAACTGAAAATTAATGATGTTTTCAGAATGCATATGTAAGAAATAACAAAGTAGAATTGCAATTAGTAGAAATGTACTTAAAAAATGTTTCAACCCTATGTCTAAATATGAGTGAATAAAATATATTTATATGTTTTAAGTTCAAATAAACATAAATAAAATATGTTTCATTTTAACAGATGAGCCAACTTTTTGGTTACTTAAGCAATTAGGGATTGTAACCATATCATATGGAGAAGGAAATGGCAACCCACTCCAGTGTTCTTGCCTGGAGAATCCCAGGGACAGGGGAGCCTGATGGGCTGCCGTCTATGGGGTCGCACAGAGTCGAACACAACTGAATCGACAGCAACAGCAGCAGCAACCATATCATATACTAATGATTCTGTATTTATTTTTTAATATTTTCATTGAAGTATAGTTGATGTATAATATTATGTTATAGATGTATGATATAGTGATTCACAAATTGAAAAGTTGCACTCCATTTATAATTATTATAAAATGCTGTATTCCCCACATTGTACAATATATCCTTGTAGCTTATTTTATACCTGATAGTTTATACCTCTTGATCCCTGACTCCTGGGTTGCCTCCCTTCCCTTTGCTCATCTTCCTGGTAACCAATAATGTGTTCTCTATATCTGTGAGTCCAGTTCTTTTTTTGTTCTATTCACTAGTTTGTTGTATTTTTTAGGTTTCACGTATAAGTGGTATTATACAGTGTTTGCCATTGTCTGACTTACTGACTTTGCATGATGCCCTCCAAGTCCATCCATGTTGCTGATAAAGGTGACGTTTTGTTTTTTTATGGCTGAATAGTATTCCATCTTCTTTATCCATTCATCTGTTGATGGACAGATGGACTTAGGTTACTTCCATATCTTGGCAATTTTAAATAATCCTGCTATGAACATTGGTCGGTGGGGGCTGGCCGGGGGGCCTTCCTTGGTGGCTCAGTGATAAAGAATCTGTCTGTCAATGCAGGAGATGGGGTTCGATCCCAGGGTCAAGAAGATCTCCTGGAGAAGGAAATGGCAATCCACTCCAGTATTCTTGTCTTGGAAACCCTATGAACATAGGAGCTTGGTGAGCTACAGTCCATGGGGTCGCAGAGTCAGATATGACTCAGCAACTAAAGAACAACAAAAACATGAACACTGGA